>NC_056747.1:158978132-159693605 GCF_019279795.1 Protopterus annectens
AAGCCCTTTACGGTTAGTTTATTGTGCCTCTGTCTAGCAGGGACCCAGAAGAGATTCCAGGGGTAAACGTCTGATCTCCCATCCACTCGTCAAGATTTCTCTTGAGGAGAGTCAGTGAGGGGCGCTGCCTAACTTAGTCTGGGATTTTGTTCGAGTGTGAGGGGAGCCTCTGGGATATGAATCTGTCCCTCCAGCATGTCCTATTTATTTCTGTGCTGAGGTTTAAGTCCCTGGAGCGTGTAGCTCTAAGGGATTTGGATTTCCTGAGGTGGAGTATGTCCATTAATTCTGGGTTGGACATGACTTTATACGTCAGGCACAGATCACCTCTGAGTAGGCGGTAAGCAACTGAGTAGAGCTGGAGTTTCTTTAGCCAAACTGCATAGAGCATCTGTTTGAGTCCCTTAATTCTCTTGGTGAGGTAGTTTTGGGGTCTTTCCAGTTGCTGCAGGTGTCGGGTAAGGTACATCTCAATTGGGGCATTGTATTCAATTATGGGCCTGATGAGTGATGAGTAGAGGGGCACAATGACCTCTCTTGATCTAGATCAAGAAACCTTTCTTGATAAAGTGGGCTATATAGAAGGTCTTTCTAACCACTTTGGCAACGTGATTGTCAAAGGAGAGATTACTATCTACTTGGGTCCGCAAATCCCTAATTACTTCTTCTGTACTTAATGGATTCCCACCTATGTGGTAATTTGTGGGCACTTTGTTTTTCCCAAAGGGGATGACTATGCATTTTTTTGGCATTTAGCTTTAGGCAATGGCTCTGCCACCAGTTATCCGTCTCTGTGAGACCCTTTTGGAGGATGCTTGTGTCAGCCGGAGAGTTGATTATGGCACCCAGTTTGCAGTCATCTGCCAACTTGGTCAGCCATAGTCCTCCCGTGTTAGCCTGTACCTCAGAGAAATATATACCGAACAAGAGAGGTCCCAGGACTGAGCCTTGTGGGACGCCACTTGTGACTGGTTTTTGAGTCTGACATGGCACCTGCCATTCTGACTATGTGGGTTCTATCCCTGAACCAGTTTGCAACCCATCTTGTGACACAGGGGTTGATATTTAAGCTTGTGAGCTTATTTATGATGCCCGAGTGGGGTACTGTGTCAAAGGCTTTTGCGAGGTCTAGGTAGGCTGTGTGGACTACCTTCCCTTCGTCTATGGCCTTGGTAACTGTTTCAAAGAAGTCGACCGGGACAGGTTCAAGAGGCAAGATCTGCCCTTACCAAAGCCGAATTGGGTAGGATCCTATGTCTGGAGGTTCCTGAATCTTTATTTATGAGTTCCATGATGATACGCTCCATAGCTTTGCAGACCAGGCTAGTCAGGCTTATAGGGCGATAGTTTCCGCGGTCCGTTGTGGCACCACCTTTGTAGAGTGGGACCACTGTTGCTGTACGCCATTCTTTGGGTACATATAGGTTCATACTAGGCTATCTGCCCTAGGGCATTTATAAACCTAGCCAGAATGTGTGTGGCTTTCACCACCCCTTAGGATGAGAATACTATACCCATTAGTTTGCTGTGCCTCTGTCCAGCAGTGATACAGAGATGATTCCCGGGGTAAACCTACGATCTCCCATCCACTCGTCAAGATTTCTCTTGAACAGAGTCAGTGAGGGGCTCTGCCTCACATGGACTGGGATTCTGTTCCATAGTGTAGGGAGTCTCTGGGTGATGAATCTGTCCCTCCAGCACGTCCTATTTATATCCGTGTTGAGGTTTAAGTCTCTTGCTCTCGTGGCTCTGGTGGATTTGGATTTTTTGAGGTGGAGCATGTCCATTAATTCCGGGTTGGACATGGCCTTGTATGTCAGGCACAGATCACCTCTGAGCAGACGGTATGCGACTGAATAGAGCTGGAGTTTCTTCAGTCGGGCATCGTATGACATATGTTTGAGCCCCTTTATCCTTTTGGTGAGGAACTTTTGGGGTCTTTCCAACTGCTGCAGGTGTCGGGTAAGGTACATTCCTGTAGTAAGGCTGAAACTGAACAGTGACTTTATGTGAGGGTTAAGTTCTTCATGAAGCTCGTGCAAGACGCAGCCCGGTCCCATTGATGCTGTGTTTTTTGCTTTGGAGAGGGCAGCTCTCACCTGCTCATCTATGATGTCAGGGAGGCTACACTCTGTTGGGATGGAAATTTGCTCTTTTGGGAGGGATAGGGGGAAGAAATTTGCACTGAACCTGTCTGCCAGGATGTTGGCAATGTCTGTTGATTCAGTGTATTTTTTGTCATTTTGTACTAACTCAGAGTATATCTGGGAGTTGCCACCCAGGTTCCTGACATAACTAAATAAGGCCTTGTGATTGCCTTTAGTGACTTGTGCAATTTTTCTTTCGAAGCTGGCCTTAGATGATTTTATGAGGAATCGCAGCTTCTTGCTAGTACTGATTAGAGATGCCTTCCCTTTTTGGGATTTTGCTCTATCATGTAGTAGCTTCCTCCTTTTGTTGTATAGCTTATTTATGGCCGGGGTCCACCAGACAGGTCTCCTGCCTTTGGAGGAGTGAGTCTTGGTTTTATATGGGATAGCACGATCCATGCATTCCTGTAGGTGTCCATAGAATGCGTTTGTAAAAGATTCTGCGGTTTGAGCCGTATTTTCCACTGGCCCGGGGGCTTTGAAGGATACCACCTTAGTTTTTAGAAGTGTGAAGCTTGCTTTTGAGAAGTTCTTCACCATGGTTACCTTGGCTGGGGTTGGGTATGGGATATGGATGTCCAGTGAGATTAATTTATGGTCTGACTTTACCAATGAGGGGTATACCTCTGGTGTGGAACATAGAGTCCTCATGTTGGTGATGACCAGGTCCAATATGTTTTCTCCTCTTGTGGGGGTGGTGACCAGTTGTTCCATAGCATTTGAGTTTATAAAATCTAGGAACCATTGGGTGAGGGTGTTGGGGCTGGAGTAGTTTTCCCAGTCAATGTTTGGGCAGTTGAAGTCACCCAATATAATGGTGTTTGGAGAGACCTTCATATTCTCCAGTGTTCTCAGGAAGCAGAGTGCGGTTCTTGAGTTGGGAGGGTGGTCTGTAGCAGGCTACAAACTGAAACATGTCTTTCTGAAGAAGTCTTGAGAATAAATAAGACGAAAGCGCTAAAGTTCTACAAGAGTTGTTGGTGTGATTTACTATTTTTTGAATGCTGTTATTGTCACAAAGTTCATTTCTTAGTTAAAATTTCTTCTCTTCGTTCAATTTTTTTTTTTTTTTTTTTTTTTTTTAAGTGCGGTTAATTTTAGTTATTTCTATATATATATATATATATATATATATATATATATATATATATATATATATATATATATGCTGACAATATGAAAAATAATTATTAGTGAAGGGAAAAAAGCATGTAGCAGCAAGCATGAAACAAAAAAAAAATGCTTAGGCTGGGATATTCAGTTTTAGAAAAAAACAAGCACACACTGAAGATGTCATTTCACTGCTGCAAATGCTACAGATCTGTGTGTGTGTGTGTGTGTGTGTGTGTGTGTGTGTGTGTGTGTGTGTGTGTGTGTGTAACTAGAAAGCATTTCTGGCTGATGCTAAATCAGTCACTCAACTAATCTAATTTCCAATGGGTGGGGGAAAGGAAAATACAAAAGGACATGCTGTAAATTCTCCCTCCTCCACTGAAGTTTGTGAAATCTGACCTGCAGTATCAGTACGCTAATAAGCTTCGCTGAAAACCCTGCCTGGCGCCTGCCTCTGTGTGAACACATGACTTACACTGCACTAAAATGTAAACAAAGTCTCCAGCAAGCAACTGATTTTTGAAATGAGATAGTGCCCCTTTTATGGCTAACTGAGCACAAATTTCCAATGTCACATCCCTGGCCCGTTGGAGTAGATGCTTGGTGGTGGCAGTTAGGAGCCAGTCGTCCAGATAGGGTAACACTTGGAATCCAAGACATCACTATTGCCATGCATTTGGTGAACACTCTGGGGGCTGTAGTGAGACTAAAGGGCAGAGCTTGGAACTGATAATGACGGGCTCCCAAATGGAAGCGTGACTCCTTGATGCTCTGTCCATTTTTATGTGGTAGTACACATCTTGGAGATCTATTTGGCACATCCAATCATCTTTCCCTAAGAAGGGAAGTATTGACTGCAGTGTCACCATTTGGAACCTTGACTTTTTGACAGATTCGTTTCACTTGCTGAGATCCAATATGGGTCTCCAGTCCACTGTTCTTTTTGGCACCAAAAAGAATCTTGAGTAAGTTCCGAATCCTGTTTGGTCTGCGGGGGACTTTTTGGATGACTTATGTCCAGCAACTTTTTGATTTCTATAGTTGCTTGCTCCCCTAGATAGGATGGAACATCTGGGATTGTTCTGATCTGTGGGACAGGATGGCAAAAGGGAATGGAATATCCTCTGAATATTATGCTTTGTACCCACTTTTCTTTTGAGATACTTTGCTAGGCTTCTGGGTACACAGCCAAATGTCCCCCGACTGCCTCCAGTGTAGAGCAGCCAGGCCTCCATTTAGGAGCGCTGATAGGGATGTGCACAAAAGGAATCTCTGTCGCCATGGTTTTGTGGACCTCCTCTGCCTCTAGGATGTCTACCATTGTTGCTTCCCCCCTCTGCCTCTGGTGAAGGATTCACCTCATGCATCTTGAAAAGCTCCCTGGGATCTTTTGAACCACATTTTTCCACTCTTCTGACCTTTAGAGTAAGTTCTTGAAGGTACAGAAAAACATACTCCAAAGGCAGAGAGAGTTTTCCCTTCCTGCTCACATCTGCTGAGTGTGTCTTTTACTTTGGAACCAAAAAGTGAGGAACCATCAAAAGGGGTATTAGTAAAGGAAGACTTAAAAGGTTCTGCAAAATTACACAAGTGCATCCAGGAGTGTCTCCTCAAGGAAATCCTGAACCCGCTGCCCTGTTCACTCCATCCGCTGCATAAGGTACAAGTCTCATGGAGGAGTTGACGATAGAATTTAAGGTGGACAGCTGGGAGGAGACTTTCTCAGTCACCCCCGCAGCTAATGAACCTTGTAGAGTATCTCCTAGCTCTTTCTAGAGAGCTTTTTGTAGCTTTGTAAAGTATGTGAGGTAGTTCAGCGAATGGAGTGTAAAAGTCGCTGACAAAAAGACATGCTTCCCGTATCTGTCCATCTTTCGAGAATCTTTGTCTGGAGGATGAAAAGATGAGGATGTCTCAAAGTTCCTTTTTGTTGGCTGTTGCAACCACCATAGCATCTAAAGGTACACATTTTGTGAGAAAATCTTTCCCAGTAGGGGGTGCCAAAAGCTTGTTTGGTCTCCGAGGGACTAGTTCCATAGTGTCAGGTGACTCCCATACCTTTCAACTGCCAAGTCCATTAGTTCATCAAAAGGCAGACACACCCAGGAGGCTAAAGGTTGAGATCCAAAGGCCTTCAGGTACACTGACTCCTCATCAGAAGGGTTGATGGTTTTCCAGCCACCTCTCTGCTTTAGGATCTCCAGGATATCTGCAAATGAGATATCTTCAGAGGACGACCGTTGGGACCCTTCTGACTCCTTGAGGTCAGTGTCTGAGGTGATGGACTCATCAGGAGAGTCTATATGCTTCATCTTGCATGTTCTCTTTCGAGGGGGCTCCTCAGAAGGGTATTCTGGGGAGGCCTCAGAAGAGAGGGATTCGCCCAATGGGGGTTCCTGAGGCACTGAATCTCTGCTGTCCTGTGGATGGGGTGGTGCCGAAACAGTAGCCGTTGCCTTGGGTGGATAAATGTCAGTATCCCTATGCAGAACTGTAGAGGGGGACAGCACACTCCTCATTAGCTTGAAAGCAGAACCCACCAGTTCTGAAGATATCTCCTGCTCCGAGGAGACAGAGGACACCCCTGGGTCCAGAGAGACCAGCTCCTTGGCTGATGGAGCCAAGCTCACCCAAGTGGATGCACCGAGGGGTAGGCTCGGAACCGAAGTTTGGGTCTGAGCAACCCCCCCCCCCCCGGGGCCAACCGGAGAACCTCGGCTCCCAGACACCCCGACGGCACAGAGGGTGTCGGAGCAGATATCGGTTCCGTAATCTTTAAAGGGGGTCCCAGAACTGACGGCTTTACAGTAAGCGGTACCAGGCAATCCGGCTCTGAAGATCCAGCTTAGCTCAGAGGAGGAGGAGGAACAAGTGGATTTAACAGTCTTGAAAGGCTCTGAGACCTGCTGGGTCAAAGCTGAGAACAATTTAGCTAGCACCGGCGACTTCAAGGGTCTGCGCACCACCCGCTCCACTTCATCATCAGATAGGCTCCTAGTGGACCTGGAGGATAGAGATGGTGAACAAGATCTCTCCAAAATGGGAGATCTCAAGGTAGGGGAGACCGGTGGAATATCAATGGATCAGCTCCGAGACACGGTATCTTTCGGCTCAGAAGACCTTGGGGTCGAAGAACCAGGTTTGTCAATAATGATGACCTCCATCGGTTCTGAGGCCTGTGGAGCCGAGGAGGTAGATGGCTTAGAAATTTTTGACAATTTTTCTGTGGGCTCAGACTGAGCCGAAGAGAGAGGAGATGGCCTTTTAGATTGTTTGTCCCTCTTAGAAGAAGAAGCACTCTGTACAGCTTCCTCAATAGTTGGTTTCAAGAGCCCCTTGACAATTAATTTGTTTCTCCTCTCCTGTAACACACGTGCTCTAAAGAAGTGTCAGAAAGTGCAATTCTCCTGGAGATGTATAGCCCCCTAAGCAATATACACAAATGACATGCCTGCCTGTAATTGACATTTTCTGGGTACATTTCTGACATTTTTTAAAGCCCGAAGGCTTATGCTCTTTCTCCCTGGTATCTTTAGACATGTTTGGAAGAAAAGAAAGTCGCAAAAGGATTACAAATAGCAAACAAACTCAGTACTCTGCTAGATATATAAACACACTAACCTAACAAACACTGCATATCTAAGAAATAGAATTAGAAAAACTAACTTGGCTCTGACTCAAAACGACCACTAGGATCTAGACAGGTAAATAGGAGAATAGAACACACTAACACTACACACCCTGTAACTAAAACGGGCAATTAGCTATCTAATTTAAACAAGCTAAGTAACAAACCAGCTAACCAAGAGTGCAGAAAAAAATCAACACACCACACTACAGTTATCTTAATAAAGCACCACTACAGTAATAAACTACGGGATACAAATGCAGGCCTGTGAAAAAAAATGACGGGCAAACAGCAGCATACAACAGCAGAAAAAAAGTAGATAAACTAAGCTACATACTAAAGTTAAACTATCTCAGCACACAATACACTAACTAATGTATAAATCCTAAAAAGTTTAAGCTAATAAAATGCAAAACACAAAAACCTAGCCACGGCCAAGTAAAGCACATCTAACATCTTAAAGAGGCAAACGGGATCTGGAGAGTTGCACCACTGCATCATGTGATACCTACCTTGCCGCGAGCCAAGTCTGAGACATCCAGTTGTGTATTTGGTCGAGTCGGAGCTGAGGATTGGCTCCGAACCAAAGTAAGAATGAAGGCGAGACAGGACAACATAACATCTGTTAGTTGCCTGGAACCAGGAACTGCCAAATCACTCATGCACTTAAGTCACTATGCCACAAGTACCACTATGACTCCATCAAACTCCATGTAGGTGTAAATGACCTGAGATGTACCACGCTGATCTACACTGAAGATAAGATATTCAGCTCTCAGAATGTCTCTCAGACTGGTACAAGACCAGCGCTAAGCAGCATATTACCATCACCAAGGATGATGCCACAATATGAGCAAAAGATGATTGATTTTTTACAATTAGCTGTCTTTCTATTTTCATTCTAAGGGGATCCAATACTTGTCAGCTTGGGAGGACATCATTAACAGACCATGTTGTTTTGTCAAGATGGTCTGCACTTGTCTCACCTAGGCTTTAGAATACTGGCTAAACCTTTACCCAACTCCATAGTGTCTTTTTTAGGCAATGCCAAATTGACAAACCTACAGACACAGCAAAATCAACTAAAATGAATCTCAAAATGTTACTGCTCAATACCAGGAGCCTGTTTAAAAAACACACACACTCCACTCTAAGTCCTCATCACTCTCGAGAATATAGACATCTGTGCAGTTACCAAGACATGGTGTAAAGCAGCAATGAGGGCAACATTTCAGTGCCTTCTACACTTTTAAATTAATAGCTGCACACACAAGGGGTAAAGGTGGAGGTGTCTTGATAGACATCAATAACAAAAGAACTTATGCGTTGGTCAAACAGGATAATGCGCAAGAGTTCCTCCATGTGCAGATCACCATGGAAAAAATTCCGTACTATATCCAAACCAACCACAGGTCACGCTCTATGTCCCAAAAACTTACAATGCATACTTGCATCTACTGGAGACATTTAGCATCCAAAGTAACACCCTGCTCATGGGAGACGTTAACTAGCGCTCTACAGACTGGGAATCCAACACAGCCTGAAATCTGCAAGCAGAGAGATTGCTGGATTTTGTAAATACAAAAACCTTGACAAAATTGTGAAAACACCTTCGAGAAGCTCCACCACACTGGACCTCGTACCTCTCAAATATGAAAGAATGCTAGACCCCCCCCCCCCCTTTCAAAGGTCTGACCATAAAGGTGTATCCTTTGAAATCAAAACCAGTAACAGTTAGGAATTATTCCAAGGCAAACTATGTTTTATTAAGTGATGGCTTGTCAAAATTCATTGACAAACCAATGTCCTTCCAAATCCCCAAAACACAGCAACCTATACTGAATTGTACTCAGAAACTCTGCATAACCATGGCAATGGCTGCATAGAGGCTGCTGTACCTACCAGAGGTAATCCCAGAACTAGTCCCAGAAGCAAACAGCCCTGATAGTATCCAAAATTAAACAGAATATACAACAAAAGAAAAAATATTATGCAAAAATCATGAAGGGTAATTCCCATAAAGATATAAACTCTCTCAACAAAGTAAATAGGAAACTAAGAGGGCTAATTAGGTAATAAAAAAGTCAATTTTAAGATTATGATACTCTCCCATATGATAAACATAAGGGCTTCTTCAGCTTCTTCAGCCATGTCAGAAACCTCAAGGGCAGCCCACAGCAATGTGCTGAAATGGTGGTTAACAGTGTCACATTCAACGAGCTGGGCAATCCAGCAAACCTGTTAGTGGACAAATTCAGTTCCAACTTTACCGTCCTGTCACCCCCAACCATCTCACAAGAACTGCCCTCAAACATAACTCTTCCAACTATAACTTGGGAGCATGTACTGGCTGTGCTTGCTAAAACCAAGAACACAGCCTCAATGGGGCAAACTAACATCTCGGGATGCTTTCTGAACAGTCTAAAATATGGTTTATCAAGAACCCTGGCATCACAATTTAACTACAGTCTTAAAACAGGCTTTGGCATGAGGATGGAGGACTGAGACTGTCATCTGCCTTCATAAGGAAGGACCTTAAAAAGATCCTTGAAATCATAGATCCATTAGTCTGGCCAGTCTTATTTGCAAAGCCATGGAAAGAATAATCATGGAAATTATCAACACACACACACTGGATCCATCCCAGTTTGGCTTTGTCAGAGGAAGGTCATGCTTACTGAACTTGGTAGCATTCTTTGAAAAAGGTCACTTAGGCAATGGATGATGGGAAAGCGGTGAATGCTGCCTACCTGGATCTGGCTAAAGCATCTGATACAATATGCTATGCGGGCATTATCAACAAACTTACGGAACTAGGTATAAACCCCTTTACAACATGCTAGATACGGACATAAGTTTTTTAGGATCAGTAAGGCCACCTCCAAAGAGAGGCCAGTCACCAGTGTAGTCCCACAAGGCTCTGTACTGGGCTAGCTCCTCTTTGGCATCTACTTCCCAGAGGTCAAACACAATAACAAATTCCTCTAGTTGACCAAGTTCAGAAATGACTGCAAACTGGGAGAAGTCAATGATTCCCCCCAAGATAAGAACACTATTCAGGAAGATCTAATACAGACAAACACTTGATGCCAAAGCCATGGATTAAACTTCATGCCAAGAAATGCATTACATAACCTTTTGGGAAGTCGGACACCCAGGATAACTATGTAATCAATAAAACACCCCTTAGAAGTTGATTCACTAGTCAGGGATCTGGGAACTCATGTGGATAGCAACCTAGACTTTGACCAACATTTCCACAATAGTAAGACAATCCTTCTATTTTGCTCAACTTGTAACAGCATGGCATCTAGGTCCAGAGAGGTCAAAGTATCACTGCATTTGGACCTCATCAGACTCATCATAGAGTATAATGCTGCCTTTGGTATGTACCTGTCCAGACACATGCAAGCCTTACAAAAGGAATATACAGAGTAAACAAAATATCCTACATTGATCACCTCAAAGACCTGGCCATTTCGATAAGAAGGGAGAACCACAGTTACCTGGGCCAGAAGGGAGTCACCACAATGACTTTGAGGGATTCCTCCTGAATCTTCAGAAGTATTCTGGATATTACTGGAAAGGGTGAAAAGGCAAACAGGAACATTCCTGTTCAAGCAAAAGAAAAAGTATCCGTCTTCCAAGCCTTGTTGCAAGGAGTCCTGGAAAAGAATCTTGCCAGCTGATTGTTCAGAGAGGCAGCAAAATGGTATACCTGAGGATTTCCCCACATAAGAATCAAATTTTGGAAGACACGCTGATCTAGTTTCCATTCATGAGTTTCTGCCCTGATCCTGCTCAGCTTGACTGCCACACAGTTTTGCTCTGACTGAATCTAGGATGTTTATGAAGTGCAACTGTGCTGTGAAGCTATACTCAAAACCAACATGGCTAGTCTGCAAAGGGGTTACAACCCAATTTCCCTTTGCTTGTTGATGTATCAAATAACTGTGGTCTTGTCTGTGATCACTTGAAGAGGTCTTGGGAACCAACGATGGTTCAGAGAGTTGAATGCCCTGATCATGGGAAGAATCTCCATGATATTTATGTGCATCTGTCCTTGGTGTCCCACACCTCCTGCACTTCTACCCCTCCTGAAACTGTTCCCCAAGCAAAGTCAAAAGTGTTTGTGGTGACTGACTACTTTTGGAGCAGGGAGAAATATGAGGAGACCTGGATTTAAGGATATCTGTTGTCTCCACCTACAGATTTCTCTTTTGACAAACCTTAGCACTTGCATTTGAAAAGATAAAGGGTGTTGCTGCTGGGACTAAAGAGATTTCACATACTACTGTATATTTCTCATATGGAGTCTTGCCACAGGTATCATGAGAGATTCCAGAGACCCAAAATCCTAAGGTATTCCCTTGCAGTGACAGAAGTCTGAGTGGAAAACCTTAGAAAAAGAGATGCATTTTCACTTGTAGAAGAAAGGCTCTGAACTGACGTATCTAGTTGACATCACAGGAACACAATCCTGTATGTGGGAGCCAAGAAAGACTACTAAATGTTTTCTTAAAATTCCAGATTGTGTAAGAGCTCTTCACTCGAGAGAGAGATTCATGATGCACTGAAATACAACTCTGTAAAGATAACCAAGTTGTTTAAATTTGGAAAAATGTGGATAATCTGCAATTGCAAAGAACTGTAACTGGAGCTAGACACTTTATAGACATTCTTGGTACAGTGCAAGTCCAAAAGGTAAGGCAGAAAACTGATGTCATCCAGACACACAAAAAGTACAGTTTTGTACCTACCATAAATGTAGATGTTCGAGGATCCACATTGCTGCAGTCATAACCTGTGGGTAGTCCGCTGTCCCCGGTCGGCCCGAATACCAAAGTGTTAGGCTGGCGTCGGTCATAGTCGCTCAGATCTGACGTCAGTACGCAGTGGTACTAAAGCGCATGACCGACGCCATATCCTCAGTCTTTCTTGCCCCAGATGTCAGAAGGCCTAAAAAAGAAAGGCCATAGCCAAAAATAGAAAATACCCAACCACCAATTACAGAAAAAATAATTACCCCAAAAGCAACACAGCAACCCTAAACTACAGAGGGGAAGGAGGGAGGGTAAATTGGACTGCAGCAATGTGGATCCTCGAACATCTACATTTATGGTAGGTACAAAACTGTACTATGTTCTTCGTCTCACATTGCTGCAGTCATAACCTGTGGGTAGAATCCCAAAGCAAAGGTAAGGGAGGTTGGCAAAATCAAAAAGCACTAGGAGCTGCTAACATGCCCTGTAAACCTGCAGTGGCAAACCCAGCCCTAGATTTGGAATAAAGAGGGAGATGGTAATGTTTAGTAAAAGTGTGCACTGAACTCCAAGTAGCTGCCTCCATAATATCCTTAGTAGCTACTCCCCTCAAAAAAGCAGTAGAAATGGCAGTAGCCCTAGTGGAATGAGGTCTAATCCCAGCCGGAACCTCCTTTCCATGATGAGAATAACAAAAAGCAATACAATGGCTAATCCACTTAGAAATAGTTTGCTTTGAAACAGGTTTTCCTTGTGAACCCAAGGCAAAAAAAATGAATAACTGTTGAGACTGCCTGAACCCTTTAGTTCTGCTCAAATAATAACGTAACTGCCTGTGAATATCCAAAGTGTGCAAATTTTTTTCCCCTTTATTTTGGGGATCAACATAAAAAGTAGGCAAATGAATAGATTGGTTCAAGGCCACATCAGAAACAACTTTAGGCATAAAAGAAGGGTTAGTACACAAGGATACCCTATCCTTATGAAATATTAGGAAGGGTTCAACTGCCATTAGGGCCTGTAATTCAGATATCCTCCTAGCAGACGTAATGGCCAACAAAAAAGCAGTCTTCCAAGACAAAAACTTCAACTCAGATGTAGCTGCAGGTTCAAAAGGAGGTAAAGTCAGCTTTTCCAACACAAAATTGAGATCCCAGGAAGGAGTAGGAGCTCTACGTGGGGGTCTTATGTTCTTTGCCCTCTAAGAAATTGCTTAAACAAAGGGTGAGAAAATAATGGTGGATCACAGTCATAGTGAGCAGAAATGGCTGCAGCATGAACTTTCACGGAGGAGAAAGACAAACCCTTGTCTAATAATTCTGTAAGGTACTGTAGTGTAACACTCAAATTAGGGCGTGAAACATCAAAGCTCTTTGCTGTGCTCCAAAGAAAAAATCTCCTCCATTTATCAGCATAAACTTTCCTTGTACTAGGCCGCCTGGCTTCCAAAATGACATTTAAAACTTGTTGAGGAAGCTGCGACCCCCCAGGGTCTAAAACAGAATATGCCAGGCTGTCAGATGCAGGGACTGTATCCTGACATTGAGGAAATGATTGCTTGCCTGAGACAAAAGGTGTGGAATTGTTGGCAAAGGCCAAGGAGGCTCCCGAACTAAACTCCTCAGCAAAGGGTACCAGTGCTGACGTGGCCAATCTGGAGCTATAACGATCATGCAAGGCTTGTCCTGTCTAACCTTCAAGAGCACCTTGGGAAGGAGAGGCAAAGGGGGAAAGGCATAGACGTGAAGGTTGTTCCAACTGAAAGATAGAGCATCCACTTTCCAAGCTTTTGGGTGAAACATCTTTGTGCAAAATTTTGGCAGTTGGAAATTTTGTGGGGATGCGAACAGATCTATGTCTGGAGTTCCCCAAGCCACTGTCAACTGTTGAAATACATGAGGATCCAATTTCCACTCGTGGGGATCCACCATTTGCCTGCTCAAAACATCTGCTAAGGAGTTCTGTGCTCCTGGCAGAAACCTTGCTTGAAGAGTGAGGTGCAAACTTAGAGCAGTCTCCCACAAAATCATAGCCTGTCTGCAAATAGGGTACGAATGGGTTCCCCCCTGCTTGTTGATGTACCACATGACTGTTGTGTTGTCTGTTTGAATCAACACCTGTCCCGGTTGAAGTAGATCCTTGAAAGCCATCAGTGCAAATTGGACTGCTAACATCTCCTTCATGTTGATATGCAAATGCTGTAGTCTGGGAGGCCACGTGTCTTGAACCCATCTCCCATTGAAATGTGCTCCCCAAGCCATGTCCGAGGCATCTGTCGTTAAGATCTGACTCGCCTCTGGGTGGGTCACAGAGTCCCTTGTTTAGGTGACATTCCTGAGCCCACCACAAAAATTCCCTTTGGATGCAAGGTATTATCTGAATGACAGTGTCCAAATCGTGGCAGTGTTGAGTCCATACACTTTTGAGATACCATTGTAGCTTCCTCACATGTAGTTTGGCATTGGGAAGTACCAGAATACAAGATGCCATGAACCCCAAGGCTTGAAGGACTGTCCTTGCAGTCAGCATGGACAGTAGGGATAAATGCTGAAAGTATAGGGGAAGATTTCTTTGTTTGTCCGGGGTCAGAAAAGCCATCTGAGAGGCTGTATTCAGTCTCACACCCAGAAAGCACATGTCCTGAGAGGGTACTAGACTGGACTTTGTTTCGTTCACAGAATACCCTAGGCACCTTAACACTGCCATTACATACTGTAGATGCTGAAGTAACTTGACTTTGTCTTGAGCAAGAATCAGGCAATCGTCCAGATAAGGATAAATTTGTATTCCTCTTAGTCTTAAGAAGGCTATCACAGGAGCCAGGACCTTTGTGAACACCCTGGGCGCAGTAGATAAGCCAAAGGGCAATGCAGAGAACTGATAATGAAAAGTACCAGCCAAAACGCAGGAACCTCCTGCAGCTGGGCCTGATAGGAATGTGAAGATAAGCCTCTTTGAGATCCAGAGTTACCATCCAGTGATCTTTGCCTAGCAGAGGCAGAAGTTGCTGTAAAGTTAACATCTTGAATTTTGGGATGTCTAGGTAAGTGTTGAGAATAGACAAATCCAGAATTGGCCTCCAAGTGTTCCCCTTCTTTGGCACAAGGAACAGGCGAGAATAAAATCCTAGGCCTACTTCTGACGGAGGTACCACCTGAATAGCCCCCATTTTTAAAAGTAAAGAAATCTGTTTGTGAGCCTCCAGCTTTTGCTGAGGAGGTACGTCCGGCATGCCTTTGAAAGGAGGCAAGGTGTGAAAATAAAACTTGTAGCCTCGATCTATAATGTCCAACACCCATTTGTCCTGGGTGACCAAAAGCCAATTTTGTTTGAAAAGTGCCAACTTTCCTCCTAGAGGAGCTGCCAGACAGGAGGAATCTGGCAGCTGGAGATGCAGGTCATTGGGTCTGTTTACGAAAAGGCTGACCCCTGCCCTCACCAGAAGATTGTGCAGGAGAACTCCACGTCCTAGGTCTGAAAGAACCCTGAGCATGAGCTCTGCCCCTACCACGTCTAGATCTGCCCTTAGACTGGTAATCGGAAGAAGGATAAGCCCATCCTTTTGTAGGCCAATTTCTGCTAAACTTAGGGGGCTGCACCTGTAAAAATTCCTTAACTGTCTGCATGGACTTAGCTTTGTCTTCCATTTTCTTCAAAACTGACTCCACAGGAGAACCAAAAGAACTTCAGATTGGAGGGGAGCATCCAAAATTCGAGCTTTAACATGCTCTGACAAATTCTGATCCTTAAGCCAGGCGTGCCTACGAATAACAGAACCAGTGGCAGCCACCCTGGAAGAAGCCTGAAGAGCATCAAAGCCACACTGCAAGGAATGTTTACCTACCTGATCGGAGGCATGAACTAAATCCTGCAATTCCTTACACTCTATACCCTCAGCTAAAGCATCTACCTTAGATTTCAACTGACTTAACAGAAAATTCTGGTACTTCAGCATATGAAACTGGCAATTCAAAGCCCTCATAGCTAGTGTGGAGGAGGTATACACTTTTTTACCCCACCTATCCAAAGCCCTAGAATCTTTATCCAGAGGAACTGGATTCTTTACTACAGAAGCCCTGACACCCTTAGGTCCCTGGCTAATAGTTTCTGGGTCAGCTCTAGGACTCTTATATAAATATTTATGAGCCTCTGGAACTCTGTAATACCTGTCTGGCTTGACAGGGGCGGAGGTAAAGAATCAGGATTAAGGGAAGCCTCAGAAAAAACATCCTGAACAACATCCAAAACAGGGGGAATGGACAAGGGCCTATGCTGTGGTAAAAACAAAAATTCCCTAAGCCTCTTACGAGAATCGGAGAAATCCTGACCTTCCCACTTAAAATGCTCCCTCATGGAATGCAGGGTTTCAGAAAAGAAAAATCCTCTGGAGGAGAAGCAGAAGGACAGGAGTCCTCTGCATCCGAATCAGAATAGGGAGGAAAATCCTGAATGTCCTCAGCTGAAGACTCAGAGTAATCTGAGGAATGCTCCAAACCCTCCCCCTCTGTCTCCACTCTAGGCCTCTTATCTGGAGGGGGCATAGAACCTCTGATTAAAGTTATCAAATCCTCTGCCATTTTCAGCATATGTTTTTTAGGAACAGAGCCTGCAGAACTAGGGCTGACGCCTGTGCCAGAAAGACCAGGCCTAGCTTTAGAAGGTGCTTTAGTGACAGAAGTAGAAGGCCTAACAACCTTATGTAAAGAAGGAACTACAGAAACTTGAGAGGCCCCCTCGGCCTGACCTGACTCCTGAGAGGCCAATTCCTGTAATATTAAAGGCTCCCCCTGAGACTCAGTTGAAACCTCGGCTGGATCCACAGATTCCACCGTAGTTTCCAAAGAACCGGTGTCCGCAACGGACGACTCATCCTGCTTAGACTTTAACGATTTATCTTTTCGCTTCTTAGCAGAAGCGGGCGCCGGAGGATCCGACGGCATGTTGTAGTTACACTGCTTACCAAAAACAAGTCTAGCACAATCTAACCTGCGTTTAATGGTGTGCTTATTAAATATAGCGCAAAAGCGACACCCGACTACGTCATGCTCAGGCCCCAAGCAAGGAATACAGAGAGAGTGGTAGTCCCTATGAGGTATCTGTTTCCCACAAGAAATACAATTATTAACTTTTTCTGACATCCGGATTTAACTGAGGCAAGAAAAGACAAAAATATTCCCCAACGGGGTACTAAGCCCAACTTGGTCTTCGGTCTGAAACTCAGAATACGAAAATTTCAGGACGCCGAACGGCACTTGCAAACGCTGCTTCTGCTTCGGACCATGCGGCAAGAAGGACTGAGGATATGGCGTCGGTCATGCGCTTTAGTACCACTGCGTACTGACGTCAGATCTGAGCGACTATGACTGACGCCAGCCTAACACTTTGGTATTCGGGCCGACCGAGGACAGCGGACTACCCACAGGTTATGACTGCAGCAATGTGAGACGAAGAACATCCTTAAACTTCTAAAGTCTGGATGAATAAAGACTTTGAATGGGACACAAGCAAATCTGACCCACAGCTGATGACCGTAGATGGTTTATCTACCCATCATCTACAGAGGAATAAGGTTACTAGTGTAGTTTTTAGAAAAAATATTTTATTTAGTCTTCACAGACAGGTAAGCAGTCCTGTGGTCAAATCTTAATATTTTTTAAAGTGATCTCTATTCTGGTCATAAGGGCTTCGTGAGGGAAGGAGTCAGAATACCCAAGCATTTTAATTGAAGGAGGTAAAATGCACCTAAATTGAATATGTTAAAATGGGGGGTTAATAGGTGGAGGTAAAACTCACCTCATCTGAGTAAGACCAAATGTCCACCAATGGTGTGGAGTAGCCACACTGGCTAATCCTCCCCTATCCTCTTACAGCACTTGCGTTGTACATCATCATCAGTTAACCATATTAAGACAAGCTCACCAGTGATTCGGCCTGTTCAAGCAAGATAATGCCTTTTTCCTTGTTTAAACAGAACCACATGTCACTGATTAAACTGAGCAAACTGTCCTGCTTGAGATACCAAGAACTCCCTAGCATTTTAGCATTTTAAAAAAGTATTTTGCCACATTGCTTCATAAGATCTATCTGATAAATCAATATAGCAGTACAAGTGCTTAGGCGTCCACCTTTTTATTAGGCATTTTTGCAGATATTTGGACCAATTCATCTTGTTTTCAATAAAAGACAGTGATTTAGCTTTCCTAGTATTAAAACACTTTTGATTGATAGAAATGCAAGTACGGACTCCAGCTGGTTTGCAAGCATTTAGTTTGATGATCCAGTTCAGCAGTTTCTTCGCTAAGATGACATTCCTGTTGCCTACGAGAGGCCCCATCTCTAGTTTATCCAGTATATGAAAGCTGAATCTTTCATGTCCAGGGTTCTCCAGGTGGTGCTTTGCCAGAGGATTTATGAGCACTTTAAGTCTTGTGTATGATAATGGGCTTTTCTGGCCTTTAAATTGCTAACAGTTTTGCCCACATATAAACTTCTGCAAGAGCCAGACTAGGTCCTGTATATGACAAACTGAGTGTTACAATCATACCTCTTGTGATTCCAGTAAGTCTTGCTGGAGGTGGGGCAATAGAAAAGGTCATAGTTACATAGATATTCACAAAAGGTGCAGTAGGGTGGCACACATTTGATAGTCCCCGTTTTCCTCCATGGTTTTGCCTTTGTTCTCCATCCAGTTTCGCACATTCTTTGTTCTTCTAAACACAAAAAAAGGACAGGACTCAGGTTCAATTATTTTTTCCAGCTGTTTGTTCTCAAAAATTTTTATCTAGTTCACTGTAATTACTTTACAGATTTCTTTGTAGTCAGTGGTGAATGTTAAAGCCATGCTCCTTTTTCTTTTTTCATCATTTTTGTCAATATATCTGTGCCAAATTTACTATTAGTCCTACCTGGGGGCTTATTTTGGCTTGGGTCATTTTGCTGCTTCTTCAGAATTCTAACTGGATCCAGGATGTTGTGAGGCCTTTTTCCCTGTAGCTCCTGACAAGAAAGTCTCTTTGTAAGTTCATTAGATTGGTGGAAAAATATTTTGATTTTTTTTCAAAACTCTCTCAAATCCTCACTCCCTGGGATTTCACAACATTCTTTTTTGTGATATGAGGGTCCATCATGCTACTATTGAGTAGCACCATGTTTACCTAGTGGGTTGCAGAAACAGATCAATTAGAGCACCCCTTCTCCAGCTCTTAACTTTCTGGATCTCAGCATAACTAAACTGCTGTTTTTTTTTAACCGTAGTCACGTGCACTTTAGGAAGAGAGTGGACTGATTAATAAAGTAAAAAAAAACTTTCAAGGTAGATTCTACTCCTTCCTACATGACAAAAATGTCATGTATAAAGCATAGATAACATTTGATGGAATCTATGTACCCACTTTTTGAACACCGTCTCCACCTTCAATTTCCCAAGGACTACATTAGCCAAGCTGGGTGCTATGGCTGCAACCAGCACTACCCAGGTGGTTTGACTGTTTTACTATCCATGGAAGGTGAAACAGTGGTTACTAAGGAGGATAACCAAGAGCTTATCCAGATCTCAGTCTCCAGGAGGGCTGCCCTGTCTTTCAGCTATGATTCAGTGGTGGCCTGTAAACAGTACTGATGTGGAAGCACAGTATACAGTGCTTACACATCTATGTTTACCAAGATAGTGTTGTCACTAATGGGCATGTATGTAATCTTTCTGAAGAAATCCAAAGTGTCTAATATACAGGATTTATTTCTTTCTGCAAGTGGATTGATCTGAAACTCGAGGAATATTGAGAAGGATTCTGCTCTTGACCCACCACTGGCCACAACAGGTCCATTTGGGGGGGGAGGGGGGGTCAGCTACATTCTCACCTGGCTTTCAGATTACAAAGAAGTTGGAGACCTTTGGGTGCACTATGGCAAAAATATGCAAACAACTTTCCATTTAATAGATCATCCTCATGCATCATTCCAAGTTCATCACGTATATTATTGTAAGCCATCTGCACTGTACCTAGGTCCTTTTCATCATAGTACTTTTAATTGCTGAACATGCTTTTGATCTTGTTTACATAACTGCACCTGTGACCATAATTCCACTAACCTCAGAATTCATGATTCTTCTAGTCTTGTCATTGCATATGTTTCTGAAAGCCTCGATCTCTTCTTTGAATAAACTGCAAAATTTATTTTTGGAAGGTTTACTTGGGACCTTCTGGATGTCCGCTTCAAACCTGCTCTCAAAAGCTGCAAGTGTAGATTGGACTGGGGGGCAAAAGTCACTGGTAATTTACACTTGGCTAATCTTACATTACTCAATATTCACATTGTTCTTTTGTTTATCACTGAAAAGTACTTTTAAGTTAAGTTTTCTAATAATGTTTAAAATCTATAACACTATTAATTAAATTACTTCTATTTGGCAATATAAAAGCCATTCCCTTAACTAAAACTAGATGTATCGCTGTGAGGGGTTTTGTCACATGGTTCCAGATCTTAAACTTGTATTGTCCATCTTACTGCTCCCCTGTCTCATGGGTGGTTTCCTAAGTCCTTGAATTCTCTCTTCCCTATCCACACTCTGGTCTTCTGCTCTTAATGAACTTGTGGTGACTGTGGGATCCTTTGGTTTTGTTCCTTTGTGTGGCAGCTCCCTGGTGTGGTTTGATTGTGACTGTGTCTCTCCTGGGTTGATGTTCCTTGATATACTGCGTTGGACTAGGTG
Organism: Protopterus annectens; assembly: GCF_019279795.1. NCBI lineage: Eukaryota > Metazoa > Chordata > Ceratodontiformes > Protopteridae > Protopterus > Protopterus annectens. Next base: position 158,998,497 of record NC_056747.1, read on the forward strand.
GGGGATTGGTGTAGCTGTCCAGTCTGAATAAGGACCAAACCCTCTGAAAATCCTGATTTGCCTCAGTAGAGTCCTATCCTTTCACTTGCATTTCTATACTGCTCTGGTGGTCCTATTGGTTCTCATCCTTAATGTACTGTCCTCTTGTTTGTTCTCCTGTGCTGTGGTGGTTATGTGGGTACATCTTTTGTGAAATCTCCTGCTGGGATGTTGACTCCTGGTATGTCTGCTAGTGTTGCGTTCCAAAATCCTATTGGGTTCTTCATGATCTTTAGTGTCTCTGTCCATTTTGGCCATTTTCTTTTCCTTAGTTTTTTTGTTGAAAATCCATAACTCTTTTCCTATATTCGGACATTCCTCCATGGAACCATCTTTGCAGGCCTGTTCCACAGACAGAATTTGCTTTGTGGTGGCATCCTGTTGGGCCTTACTGTGTTCAAGTAAGATGGCCACTAATATGAGGCTTGCCTCTAAGTGTTTTGTGCCATTGCTGTATTAGTTCCTCAGAAACTATGATAAAAAGAAGTTATATACTCACTATGACATTCCATCTGTGTTGCCCCTTTTCATTCTTTCTCAACTGATAGGTTCAGATCCAAACCCTTGGATCCAACTTGGCCATTGCTAAAGCTAGTGGCAACCAAAAACTCTCAAAGCTTCTTCCTCATCTATAATGCACCAACCCAATTACCACAGATCTTGTTTGCTGCCTTAGTAGAAAGTAAAAGGTGGAAATTATTATGGAGAAGCTATATCTGGAGCTTATATGAAAAAATAAGGCTATATAGGTCCACTAAGCACTCATTCTTCCAAAAGCCTTAAGGATGGGGATTGGTGGGAGAGGAGTTGAGGAAGAATGAAAATGGAAAACACAGACAGAACGTTATGGTGAGTACATAACTTCTTTATCTGATGCTGTCGATTTTCATTCTGTCCTCAACTGATGGGACAGAGTCCCCAGCTAACTAATTTCCAGGGTGTACTCAACGAAGGATATTCTTGAACACCATAGAACCAAAAGATACCCTTCCTCTGGAAACCAGATCTAATTTGTAATGAGTAAAAATAGTATGTAGAATAGCCCAAGCAGCTGCTGCACAAATGTCATCCATGGCCACTCTCGAATGAAAAACTGAGGAAGTTGCCATGGATCTGGTGGAGTGAGCTCAGACTGGTTTTGTTAGAGCAATGCCCAGTTTGTTATACACAAATAAAATGCATTTTGTTATCTACCTAGACAGTGTAACTTTGGTTACTGGTTTACCCACTGTCTCTACATATGAAATAAACAACTAATCAGAATTTCTGTTTTTTTTTTGTCCTATGCAAGTAAAAATGCAACTGTCTATGAACATCCAATAAATGGAATATGGAGTATTCTCCTTTGTTAAAAAATGTAGGAAAGAATACTGGCAAATTAATCGATTGACTTTAAATGGATTCTAACACCACCTTTGGAAAAAAGACAGGTTGGCATGTAAGGTAAATCAAGCATGAAGGTTTTAAGCACAATGCTTGGATCTCAGAAATTCTTCTGGCTGAGGTAATGGCTACTAAGGAAATTGTCTTCCATGAAAGATATTTGAATTTGCGTGTAGCTGTGGGTTCAAAGGGAGATTGCAGCACAAAGTTTAGGCCCCAAGGAATCTTTAGGATCTTTCAAGGGTGGCCTTAAAAGTAGAATGCCTCTTAAAAAAACATTGCTCAGCTTATGACGCTACAGAAGAACTATTTATTCCAATATGAAAATTGCAAATAGTTGCTAATTGTACTTTAATAGTAGGAACTAGCACCTTCTTCAAAAAGACGTGCTAGAAATTCCAAGTTATTATGAATGGGGGCTGAGAAAGATTCAACATTACGTTTTTGAGTCCAAAAAACAAATCTCTTCCATTTGCTGGAGTATAGTTTCCTGGTGGAAGGTTTATGGGAGGACAAAAGAATATGATGGACAGGAAAAGAGAGCATAGGCTGTCTAGCTATTAATAGAAGTAGGCAGACTGCCTGAGATTCACTATGTCTGGATGTATCACGTCTGTTGGGTGAGATAGGAGGTCCAAAGTTGGATCCAGAAAACAAGGTGGTTGAATCAGGTGAGGCCAAAGGAAGGGAACCCAAATTTGTCAAGGCCAATAAGGGGCCATGAGGATAACCTTGCAGCTTTCTGAAGAAATTTGGGAATTAATGGAGTAGGAGGATATGCGTATAGGAGACCGGTGGTCCAATCATGAAGTAGAGCATCCCTTGGAGATTCCCCCTGTTGGGGGATTAGGGCAAAGTAGCTGCTGCATTTGTTGTTTAAGGGGGATGTGAATAAATCACAGCAAGGCTGGCCCCAATGTCAGGAGATTGCGACTGCAATCTTTTTGATGAGGGACCATTCATGAGGTAGAAGAATGCACCTGCTCAATTTGTCTGCTATCACACTGGACTTCCCCAGAATGTGCGTTGTTAAAGCAGTTGGAAGAGATCACTCAATGCCACACTCGGAGCGCTTCTCGACACAATAGGTAGGATTTATTTGCTGATGTACCAGATGACAGACATGTTGTCTGACTGTAATGCAATTGTCCCCAAAGGGAGAGCATTCTGAAGTACCTGCAACACTATAGGTTCATAGGTTCATACTAGACTATCTGCCCTAGGGCATTTATAAGCCTAGCCAGAGTGTGTTTGGCTTTCGCCACCCATTTTAAATTAATTTTGCTATGCCCTTTTTCGGGGTTAGTATACTGTGCCTCTGTCTAACAGTGACACAGAAGTGATACACGGGGTAAACCTACGATCCCCCCATCCACTCATCAAGATTCCTCTTGAAGAGAGTCAATGAGGGACTCTGCCTAACCTGGACTGGAATTTTATTCCAGAGTGAAGGGAGCCTCTGGGTTATTTATTTTTTATTTTTTTTATTTATTTAACATTTGTTGACCGGGAATGTCCGACTAGGTTCCACAGATCCTGTTTTCAGCGGAGGCCCGGGGAGAAATGCTCCAAGTGCATGTCTTTGGAATGTGGGAGGAAACCGGAGTACCCGGAGGAAACCCACGCGAACACAGGGAGAACATGCAAACTCCACACAGAAGGCACCCCAGCCGAGAATCGAACCGGAGAACCTCTTGCTGTGAGGCGACAACGTTAACCGCTGCACCACTGTGCCGCCCAAATCTGAATGAATCTGTCCCTCCAGCATGTCCTATTTATTTCTGTGCTGAGGTTCAAGTCTCTCGAGCACGTAGCTCGATGGGATTTGGATTTTCTGAGGTGCAGCATGTCCATTAATTCTGGGTTGGACATGGCTTTATACGTCAAGCACAGATCGCCTCTGAGCAGGCAGTATGCCACTGAGTAGAGCTGGAGTTTCTTTAACCGGGCAGCATATGGCATCTGTTTCAGCCCTTTGATCCTCTTGGTGAGGTACTTTTGGGGTCTTTCCAGTTGCTGCAGGTGTCTGGTAAGGTACATCCCAAAAGGGGCATTGTACTCAATCATGGGCCTGATGAGGAATGAGTAGAGAGTCACGATGACCTTCCCTGATCTAGATGTGAATCCCTTCATTATTAGGTGGGCTATATACAATGTTTTTCTAACCACTTTGGCTACGTGGTTGTCAAATGAGAGATTGCTATCAACTTGGGTCCCCAGGTCCCTAATTACTTCTTCTGTACTTAATGGATTACCACCTATGTGGTAATTTGTGGGCACTTTGTTTTCGCCAAAGGGGATGACTATACACTTTTTGGCATTTAGCTTGAGGCCATGGCTCTGGCACCAGTTTTCTGTTTCTATGAGGCCCTTTTGGAGGATACTTGTGTCGGCTGGAGTGTCGATTATAGTGCCCAGTTTGCACAGTCCTTCCATGTTAGCCTGTACCTCCGAGAAATATATACCGAACAGGAGAGGTCCCAGAACTGAGTCTTGTGGGACGCCACTTGTAACTGGTTTGGAGTCTGACATGGCTCCAGCAATTCTAACCATGTGGGTTCTGTCCTTGAGCCAGTTTGCAACCCATCTAGTGACATAGGGGTTTATATTTAAGCTGGTGAGCTTATCTATAATGCCCGAGTGGGGTATTGTATCGAAGGCTTTTGCGAGGTCCAGGTAGGCTGTGTGGACCACCTTCCCCTCATCAATGGCCTTGGTGACTGTTTCAAAGAAATCGACCGCGTTTAACAGGCAGGATCTGCCCTTAACAATGCTGAACTGGGTAGGATCCAGTGTCTGTAGGTCCCCAATATCTTTTTTTATGAGGTCCATGATGATCCTTTCCATAGCTTTGCAGACCAAGTTAGTCAGGCTTATGGGGCGATAGTTTCCAGGATCCGTTGAGGCACCACCTTTGTGGAGAGGGACCACTGTTGCTGTACGCCACTCTTTGGGTACATATCCTGTCGTAAGGCTGAGATTGAACAGTAGTTTTATGTTTGGGTGTAGCTCTTCTTGGAGTTCATGTAGGACGCAGCCCGAGACACCGTCTGGTCCCATTGATGCTGTGTTTTTTGCTTTGGAGAGGGCGGCTCTTACCTGAGCATCTGAGATGTCAGGGGGGCAAGCACTCTGCTGGGACAGATATTTGCCCTTTTTGGGGGGGGGGGCAGAAGTTTGTGCTGAACCTGTCAGCTAGGATGTTGGCAATGTCTGTGGGTTCGGTGTATTTTTTGTCACTCTGGACCAATTCTGAGCATATCTGGGAATTCCCACCCAGGTTCCTAACATAACTAAAGAAAGCCTTGTGATTATCCTTAGTGTCCTGTGCAATTTTTCTCTCGAAGCTGGCCTTAGACGATTTTATGAGTGCCCGTAGTTTTTTGCTAACACTGATCAGAGATGCCTTCCCTTTTTGGGATTTTGCTCTACCATGTAGTAGCTTCCTCCTTCTATTGTATAGTTTGTTTATGGCTGGGGTCCACCAGACAGGACGTCTGCCTTTGGAGGATTAGGTCTTGGTTTTATTTGGGATTGCATGATCCATGCATTCCTGAAGGTGTTCATAGAATGCATTTATAAAGGATTCTGTGGTCTGGGCCGTATTTTCCACAGGCCTGGGGGCTTTGAAGGATTCCACCTCGGTTTTGAGGAGTGTGAAATTTGCTTTAGAGAAGTTTTTCCACTGTGGTTTTCTGGGCAGGGGGTGTGGTTGGGATGTGAATATCCAGTGAGATTAGTTTATGGTCTGATCTTACCAGTGAGGGATACACTTCTGGTCTGGAGCATAGAGTCCCCATGTTGGTGATGATCAGGTCCAGTATGTTTTCCCCTCTTGTGGGAGTGGTAGCAAGTTGTTCCATAGCATTTGAGTTTATAAATTCTAGGAACCTTTGAGCTAGGGTGTTGGAGCTAGAGTAATGCTCCCAGTCTATGTTTGGGTAGTTGAAGTCGCCCAATATAATGGTGTTTGTAGAGACCTTCATATTTTCCAGTGTTCTCAGGAAGGCCGAGTGGGGTTCCTGGGTTTGGGAGGGTGGTCTGTAGCAGGCTATAAACTGGAAGGCAGTTTTACCCACTGTTAGTTGCACATGGATAGTCTCTGATGCTTCGTGCTGTGCCACCAACCTGGAGGTGTGGGTATCTTTGACGAATATTAATCCAAGTTTTGGGGCCGAAAAGCATGGTAATGAGGTATAACCTGGTAGTGCTGGGGTGCTCTCGGGAGCCTTGAACCAGGTTTCTATTACTGCACAGATATCGATGTTCTCCATGCTAAGGAGAGTTTCGAGTGCATGCATCTTGAGGTTTAGACTTCTGGCGTTGAGTAGCATTACTCTTAGTTTCTTATCCCTTGTGATACCTATGGAGGTGGGTTTGTCTTTTGAGCCTTGCCTAAAAAAGGCACTATGGGGGTAGCAAGAGCCTTTGCCAATATCCGAAAGCCCAGGGGTGACAGGTGCAAGCCGTCCCTAGCGAAGCATCGTGGCTTGTCGAGCATGTCATCCCAGGCTGACAGGAATTGGATCCCCTTTGAATGACACCAATACTTAAGCCAATTGTTGAAATTGATCATCTTGTCTTCATATTGTGGCATCATTCTTGGTGAAGGTCAGGGTCATACCGGCCTGGGCCACATGCTCAGAGAGCTCTTCTATGTCTCTCTTCATGTAGTCCAGGGAGGTACGTCTCAGGTCATTCACACCAACATGGACAATGACTGAGTCATATTTGTACTTGCCTTGGAGTGACCTGAGTGCTTGTGTTATGTGGTGGATCCTAGTGCCCGACAGGCAGCTCACAGTGACCTTCTCCTTGTTTAGCCTGGTGAGCGGGATGTCAGTGTGCCTGACGACAGAGTCACCTATTACAAGTGTATCAGGTGTGTTGTTTAGCCTTAAGGGCTGTGACTGTTCGGCACACTGGTTTTGTGAGCTATGTGTTGCACGTGTCTAACAGCACTACTCTCATCTCTCAGACATTTATATACAAATTATTTTCTTCGGGGTACCAGGTGCATTGGACAGTCTTCCCCAGACCATGCCATTACCAAGCTAGGAAGCATCCGTAGTCACTATGACCTTGGCCTGAGGGGGAATGAACAGATGTCCTTATAGAACCTGATCTGAATGAATCACCATTTGTGATCTCTCTTGCAGAGGCAAGTGATTCTTTTCTTGTAAGACAGAATGATAAAGAATCAACCATTAACTTCCACTGAAGAATTCTCATATAAAACCTTGAAAGTGGTACTTGGGTTATTGCTGCTGCCATTGATCCTAGAACCTGAAGGATTAGGGCTGAAATTGAGGTGCTGCAGATTATCTTTTTGACTTGGAATCTTGTGGTCTGAACTCTCTGTAATAGAAAGGAAGCAATGGTTGTTTTTGCATTGAGAATTGCTCCTATAAATTCTAAACTCTGAGGTGGATGCAGATGAGATTTATGGTAGTTTATGGTTATCCCCATAAAACAGCAAGTCTGGAGAACCTGGTCTCTTGCACATAAGAGATGAGTCAGGAGTGGTAATGAGCAATTCGTCTAGATATGTAAACACTCAGAATCCTTGCAGTATCAGGTGAGCTGCTACTACTGCCATGCACTTGGTAAAACACCCTGAGGGCTGTGGTGAGTCCAAAGGGCAGCACTCTGAATTGATAACGACTGGCTCCCAGCCAGAAGTGTAAGCACCTTCTAGGCCATCTGTTCATCTTTATGTAATAGTACACATCCTGAAGGTCTATAGAGTACATCCAGTCGTCCTTGCCCTGGAAGGGGAGAATGGACTGAACCATGGCCATCCGAAACTTGGTTCTTCAAACTGCCTTGCCTAGTTTGGAGAGATCCAGAATTGGACTATAGTCCCATTTTCTTTAGCACCAAAAAGAACCTTGAGCAGGTTCTGGATTCTATCTGGTCTGGCGGGACCTCTTAGATGACTTTTTTTAAGCAGCTTTTGTATTTGAATTGCTGCATGTTCCCTCTCACTAGGTGGAACATCAGGGATTTTCCTTGGGATTGTTGGAAAAAGGGAAAAGGGTAAAATATAGCCTCTGAAAATAATCCTCTGCACCCAAGTATCTTTTGTTACATCTAGCCAGGCTCTCTGGTGCAGGGATAATCATCCCATGAATATCTCCAGAGGTGGTTAATAGGGCCTCCTTTAACGAGTGCTGGTTGGGTTTGTCAAAGAACAATTCTCTGGAATCTTGTTTCTGCGGGAAACCTCTGCCACGGGGGCGTCTTCGTCCATTAGAGTTCCTTCCTCTGCCTCTGGGGGAACCTCCTCTATGTGCATCTTGAAAAGAACCCTGAGACTTCTTGAACCACATTTTTTAACCACCTCATTGATTCCTGGAAAAGGTTCTTTGAGGAGTCAAAAACGCACACCCATGGCAGACAGGGTCTTTCCATCTTTTTCACACCTGGACAAAGTGTCCTTAACTTTGGGGCTGAATAAAGACTTTCAGTGAAAAGAACCACTGATGACAGAAGACTTGAAAGGCTTTGCAAACTCACAGAGGCGCATCCAGATGTGACTCCTTAAGGAAACACCTGAACCTGCTACCCTTAAGGTTCCTTCCGCTACATGTGAGATCAACCTCAAAAATGAACTGGATATGGACTGTAGAGTCATCAGCTGAGAAGTAACAGATGCCTAAACTTCATCAGAAACAGCATCCGAAAGTTTATTTGTGAACTCCTTGATAAAATCCCTCTGTCCACTAGTAAAAACACTTCAGAGACCTCAAGGCAAAGGTCACTGAAGCATAGACATGCTTCCCAAATCTGTCAATCGCCCACAACTCCCTGTTGAGGGGATGGACAGTGGAACTTTCCTCAGCTAGTTCCTTCCTGGTGGCTGCTGCAACAACCATGGCATTAACAAGGACTCCCCTCCCCAAAACTGTTTATCTGCAGATGTTGCCATGATCCTATAGGGTCTGCGAGGAAGAGGCTCTATGGTGTCAGAGGCCTTCCATGCCAGCCATGAGATCAAGTCAATGAGCTCTTCAGTGGGCAGACTTACCCAGGAGGTAGAGGGTCCAGTACCAAAAGCTTCCAGGAGAACAGATTCCTCAGACATACAGCTGGTGGATGTCCAACCACCTCTTTGCTTAAGGATTTCTAGGATGTCTCCAAAGGAGACATCTTCAGGATACGATCATGGAGACCCTTTGCCATCATCAACATCTGTGACCTTAATGATGAACTCCTCCAGACAGTCTGTTTCTTCTTACGCGCCCTCTTCTTAGGTACCTCCTCAGTGGTGTGCTCTGGGAAGATGTCGGAACAGGAGATTACAATTCCCTGGGTGGGAGCCGGGGGTTTTACTACTGGCTGTCCCTGTGAAAGGAGACGGTGAAGCTCTGAGTGCTGAGACATCATGGCAGAGGACTTGGTATCCAACGGGGTTGGGTCCATCAGAACTATCGAGGCATAAAATACTCTCTTCACAGCCTTGAAGGCAAAGTGGCTTGGAAAGAGAGGGGGGCCCTCAGATCTTAACAGACAAGCTTCTAAATCGTAGGGCTCCCATGCTCAGAGGGCAAAATCCCGGACATGGAAGCCGAAGCTGAGCTATCCAGTGCTGAGGCTCAGAGGCAGCTCCAAAAGCTTTGAAGTAGAGTACAACACCTCAGATCTGACAGGTAGACTATGGCTCTGGGAGCTCTCCATATCCAATGGGACTGGAGCTCTCACAGAAGATCTTGGAGCCAAGGATAAAGTTATCCTTGGATCAGAGCCAGATGGATCAGGACAAATTGGATCCAAAAAGTCAGAGGAGGAATTTGTAACGGGGGAGTAGTAGATTTGCAGATCTCCTGACCCAGAGGGGTAGGAGCCAAAGGAACACCAATCTGGTTCTGCACCAAAATAATCTTCTTTACTAGTCTCTTCACATCATCTTCTGAAAGGTTTCTGGAAGAGCAAGTGGAGTACATTGACGGAGACCTGGGTCTTTCTAGGAACTGAGAGGGTACCCTGTCGGGAACCAGCTCCAGTGAAGGAGAGTGTCTTGTTCTGGGTAAAAATTTGGTAGTCTGAAGGTCAGGTATGGATAGTATCTGATCTGATGAAGTCTGATCTGAGAGTTTAGACTTCATCGGAACCAAATGAGGAGGTGTCGGATCCAATAATTTTCTTTAGCAGGATCTTGAACGTTTGCCTTTTTCAGATCCAGAGGTGAGACCTGGTCCTTATGAAACCTCTTCCTCAAGGAGTCCGAAGCTGAGGAGGGGGGAGGAGGAGGAAGATGGCTTAGGAGAAGAGGATTTTTTTAAATGTTAGAAGTTTTTGATTTAGATGAAGAACCACCCTCCAATACAGCTTCCACAAAAGGAGGAGAAAGACTACCTTTTAGGATTAGCTTGTTTTTCCTTTCCACTAACACATGGGGATTAAAACCATGACATGCTGAGCAATCCTCTTGTAAATGGAGGGGACTCAGACAAAGTGTGTGGGCATTGGTAATTCGCAGCTTGTGCCCACACTTTGTACATTTTTTAAAACCTGCTGGTCTATCTGCCATCACTGACAATATTCTAAGAAATAATTTTTGTTTTAAATAGGGAAATAAACGAAACAGAAGAAAAGAGAAAAAGAGATAGAAATACCAACAAAAGTAACCAAACTAAGACAGCTTCATAGAGGAAAGGAAGATACTGACAACAGTATCTAAGAGGTACAGAAGAAATTGCACAATGGATAGAAGAAAATGGAAGAAACAGAAATTTTATAAACGAAGGTAAGAGATAGTAATATGAAAAGTTTTTGAAGAAAAAATAGAAATGCATAATACTTGTCTCACTAATGCTCGAGAATGATGGAAGACCACATCTTTTGCTTGAAGTGGCAAATGAGATCTCAGATAACTGGGGCTGGTGCATTATGAGTAAGGGAGAAGCTCAAGAGACTTTGGTTGCTATGAGCTTTAGCAACAGCAAAGTCAAATCCAAAGGATCAGATATGAACCCATCAGTTGAAGACAAAATGAAAACTACAACATCAGATGCATCTTTTAGGTCTACTGTTACCAGGAAACTTGAAAAAGGAAGAGGAGGTAACAGGTTGTGAAGTGTGTATTCTGAATTTGGGCACTATCACAAACAGGTTTAGGAAAGAAAGATCCAGAACTGGCCTTTAACCATTTTCTTTCTTTGGCACGATTTATTGCTTTAATTTACTGGGAAAGTCTGAGTGGGCACAAGTCCCATTTTCAGTGGAAGCCCGGAGGCAAACGTTCCATTTTACAGAACAAGTAGAAAGCAAGGTACACAATAAATGTCCATACATACAAAGAATAGTAATGATATGAATTTTAATCAGAAATAATAAATGTATGTACATAGAATACAAAACATACAAACATTATAGTAAATGGACATTCACAGAATAATAATGATATGACATTACACACATCACATGATATGACGCTAGGAACATCCTTGAATAAACCATTCCACATGCGGGAATTAGGAAATGATTCTATCACTCAGTTGAACAGCATGTGTTGAAGAACAGGTAGAAAGAAGTGTCTGATTTGGAGGATAAGGAATGACGCACTGTAAAGGAGGAATGTCTTCCCATTGCTATATGTACCCTTGATGAATGATACGGTAAAATGAGTTCTGAAAATCAATCTGTTTCAGAGGAGAAAAACAGAAATTATGACTTTATTGAAATAAAAAGAAGCCAGGGTGGGAGGGAGGGTCACAAGGTCTCTTGAGCAGACTTTTAGACATATTGGACTGTCCTTGGTTTTAGTAGGTTTGAGACTTCTTTTTGAAACCCCCTTACCACTTCTTAAACATCTGTTACCTGAATTTTGTTGAGGCTATTTTTTTTTCCAAAAATGGCTGAGAAGATAGAAAATCCCTTGTATAATTTGGAAAAGATGGGCTGAAAAAATATTAGCTATTCCCTGGATCAGATTGCCTGCCCCTTTTATCACATTTTGATCACTTCTGCAGCAGAGAAGCCAAAAGACAATCTCCATCTTAATAAGAATTTAAAATTTCATCTTTATCATCATCTGGGAGGTTCTAAGAATGCAGCCATGAAACCCTCCTCAAAGCAGTACCACATGACCACAGCCCTAGAAGAAGTATCAACAGAGTCATACACACACTGCATACAAGGAGTAGTGACTTGTGCAACGGAAGAAACTTGTTTAAAGCAGATTTTTCCTCAAACAAGAAACTACAGATAAAACATTCCTCATAATTTAACAATTTTCAGAGCAAACTTTAACATACAAACCTGACAATTCAAAATTCTGAAAATCAAAGTTGCAGAAGTGTACACTTTTCCCCATATGTATCAATTTCCCATCCTTATCAGAACGAAAAGGACTGGAATTAACCAATTGCTTAGCAGCAGTGGGATCAACTATAGCTATAACTGCTGGGTCATGTTTGGGAATAGTATATAAAAATTTAAAGGTCTGAGGAACTTCATACAATCCATCTGCCTTTTTAGGGGCAGCTGGCAGACTATCCGGAAAATTTCTGGTAGCAACGCACACATCCTCTAAATCCTTCTGAAACAACTCATAGTATTTTCTGAAGGACTGAGAACGTTCAGTGTTCTCCCAGTGAAGACACTGGTGTATTCCAGCAGTAGTCTCAGAGAAAGAAACTTCCACAGGGAGAGGCAGAAACTAAGCTCTCCTCAGAGTCTGAATCATACAGTGGATGAAAAAAATGTATCCATCTCTGCCTCTATCAATAGCCTGAATTAAACCCTATGCCAAAACCCAGTAAACTACTCCTATCTAAACAAAAAAACAAAAAATACAAGGAGGAGGAAATACATGCTTGGCTTTCTGTTTCTTTTTGACAGGAAAAATGAAACAGCTGCTTCCCCAGGGATTGGCACAACATTCTGACAAAAAAAGGATATATTCCCTGTTTCCTCTCCCATAAATGACAACCGAGGCTCTCTCTTACCCACTGAGGGGATCCCAACAGCTGCAGAGGACGTAGTTAACTCCTGGTCCATAGGGACTCTAGGTGCTACACCACAGGGATCGTGGGTAAAAGACGAGTGGTCTGAGATGCAACAAATGGCCACCTACCTTTGGCTGAGGCAAACTGCTAGCCTGCTGTGGTGTCACAGGCTGTTTATATTTAACTTTTTCTTTCTGTGGCTGGAAGAAGGACTGACCATGGGACCAGTAGTCTTTGCCATGGTCACACAAAATGGTGCCTTTTTCCCGGAGAGGACAAGCAACAAATAACAGTAAACACTATTAGTCCACAAAAGTTACTTTGACAGAAAAAAAAAAAACAGCAAAAAGCACATAAAAACACTATGCCAGCCCCACAAAATAAAATTTTCTACTGGAAAAAAATGTTTTTCAGTTACTTTACATTACTTTTAAAATGGCAGAAAAAAGGACTGCTCCGTTTAAAAGTATGTTACAATCTTGATACTCTGTTAAAGCACAACACGCCTACTTTAAAATAACTTTCTTGAAGAGGAAAGTAATAAATCAACAACAAAATAAATAAAATGGAAGATTTTCCCCCAAGGGAACTTTACCTGCCCAGCAAAGAAAAGCACATGCTGATCCTCAATCCTCAAAACCCTCAGAGGAGCATACTCTTCAGCAGCAGTAAGGCTCTGAAGGGCTTTATGCCCAAACTTGTCTTTTAGTCAGTTTGGCTCAACCTGCTTGACAGTCTGGGCATGTAGAAGGTGTTCTGAAGCTTTGGAAGTGGGCCAGCTGTTACATATAACCCCCATATAACTAAGGTTACCGAGCCAATAATCAACATGATGAACATTTGTAAACTTACCCCTGGTCTATGAACTATGTCCCTATTAAAAAGAGGACTCTTGTAATTGCTCAATAAGCCCATACCCAACCTACAGCTCCCAAAAAATAAGTGGCATCAAAACCTGTAAAATATATTTGGGAAGCATATGGTCCATTAGGTTCATACTAAGCTAACTGCCCTTGTGGGCCATTTTTAAGTCTAGCCAGTTACCCCATGTAATAATCAAACCCTCCATCTTGTGTCTGTAAGGTAAACACCTTAACCATTATACCAACCTCCCACTGAAGGACAATTTGAATTAGCCTAGTAATTACCTATGAACCAGTATACCACAGGCAGTGTCCAGCAGGAATATCACAAATGAAGCTTTTACACCGAGGTAGAAGGAGAGGGACAAAAAGTTATTGGCTGGATGACAGCGAAAGAATCAGACTCATGCACAGATATACAAGATGGTAGCTGGACTAGACAAACGACTAAAGAATAGAAGATAATGAAAGGAGGACAAAGAGGATAAGAAAAACATGGGAACACATTGACATGGGAAAGAAAGAAAGGTCAAGATCAGTCATGTAAAAAGTTTAGGTAGGAAAATGGGGCAGCAATAAATGGTAAGAATGGAAAGAAAGATAACTACAGGAGGGGTGACGCTGACTTTGACATGGAGATCCCTGCATATCAGTCATTCAAGCAGAAAAAAAAGAGGGAAGGCTAGGGGTAGAAGTTACAATCTATGAAAGGTAAATCATTAAAAGTGAGGTAGATAAGGACTGAGGCAGACAAGCACAAAGATGAACATGCAGAAGGGCTTCAAACATGAGCAAAGCTTACCTTCTCCTAAGAGAGTGGATGGAGAACAACAAGGTACATAAAGATAAGGAACAGAATAATTTGGAGCAACAAAAAGGTATTTTTTTACTGAGGGACCTCACTGAACAAGCAACAGACTGGAGTACTCCTGCATCCAAATACAGGAAGTACTAGATCAAGAAAGGTTCACTCTGCTTGTTCAAGAAGGCAGAAAATTCTAGATTTAGCAATGACAGTTTAGAGGCATTGAAGGTAGCCCTTATCAAAATCTCATTATAACTGAAAGGTGCACAAAGGTGTTTGATAAAGGCAAAGAGAATAACAATACCCCATGTATGGGACTTCACAATGGCGGGTTACAATATACTGGGAGAAAAAAAAGGGGTGGGGGGAACGTGGTCAAAGATAATAAATGCATGTGGAATTGATGTAAGCAAGATTTACAAATAGCCAATAAATAATAAATAACAAACAGAATTAGGCAGAAACATAAAGGAAGGTGAAGGAAAAGGCCAGTGAGAATTACAGTTACATAAGAATTTACCAAAACCATAGATGTCTAAATCGTCCACTGTTGCAGTACTGCTTACATATGGCAAGTATCCTGCCAAGAACATTCTATATCCAGCTAGTATAACAAAGTTTGGACACCTAAATCTCATAGGTTGGTACTAGGCTATCGGCCCTAGGGCCTATGCAAGCCTAGCCATAACAATTCCCTGGATATTTCTTCCCACAATATTTACTTCTCCAGGCCCCTGTCTAGCAGGGCAACTGACATGATCCCGGGGTGAATTTCCTATTTCCCATCCAATCATCAAGGTTCCTTTTGATGAGAGCCAATGAGGCACTCTGCTTGATATGTATGGGCAGTCTCTGGGTCAGGAACCTATCCCTCCAGCATGTTTTGTTCATTGTGATGACAAGGTCTAGATCCCTGGAGCGTGTGGCTCTGAGGGATTGGGATTTCTTTAAGTGGAGCATGTCCAACAGCTCAGGGTTTGACATGGCCTTGTATGTTAAGCAGAGATCGCCTCTGAGTAGACGATATGCCACATAGTATAGCTGGAGTTTTTTTTAGATGGTCAGTATATGGCATCTGCTTTAGGCCAGTGATTCTTTTAGTGAGGTATTTCTGTGGCCTTTCAAGCTGTTGCAGATGTCTTGTGAGGTACATACCAAACGGGGCATTATACTCTATAATGGGTCTAATGAGGGATAAGTACAGTGGGACAATGACCTCCTTTTTTCTGGATGAAAAGCCCTTAGTGATGAGGTGTGCCACATAGAAGGATTTCCTGACTGTTGTGGCAATGTGGTTATCGAAAGTGAGACCACTGTCCACCTGTGTCCCTAAGTCTCTCATCACACTTTCGATGTTTAGTGTCCTGCCACCCATGTGGTAATTCATGGGTACATGTTTTTTTCCAAAGGGGATAACTATACATTTCTTGGCATTAAGCTTGAGCCCATGGCTCTGGCACCAGGCATCTGTTTCTGTAAGGTCCTTTTGTAGAATATCCACATCATTTGGGGATTCAATAATGGCTCCCAGTTTGCAATCATCTGCAAACTTTGTTAGCCAGAGTCCCTTAGTGTTGGCCTGTACTTCAGAGAAGTAGATGCCAAACAAGAGTGGTCCCAGGACTGAACCCTGAGGTACTCCGCTTGTCACTTGTCTGGAGATGGATTTGGAGTCGGCTACTTTTACTGTCTGGGTTCTGTCAGTAAGCCAGTTAGCAACCCATCGAGTGATGTAGGGATTTATGCCCAGCTTAGTAAGTTTATCTATGATTCCAGAGTGGGGGGTGGTGTCAAAGGCCTTGGCAAGGTCCAGATAGGCTGTGTGGACTGCCTTACCCTCGTCCACAGCTCTGGAGACTGATTTGAAGAAGTCAATCAGATTCAGGAGACAAGAACGGCCCTTCACAAACCCAAACTGGGTGGGGTCCAGTGTTTGAAGGTTGCCAATGTCTTTGTTTATAAGTTCCATGATAATGCGTTCCATGCCCTTGCAAATCAGGCTTGTCAGACTGATGGGATGGTAGTTCCCGGGATCCAAGGTGGATCCTCCCTTGTGGAGCGGGATAAAGTACAGTTTTGTACCTACCATAAATGTAGATGTTCGAAGATCCACATTGCTGCAGTCCTTACACTTGGGTAGTCTGCTGTCCTCGGTCGGCCCGAATATCAAAGTATTAGGCTGACGTCGGTCAAGGCGCTTAAGACTGACATCAGAATGTCAGGGTACAAATGCGCATGACCGACGTCATATCCTCAGTCTTTTCTTGCCCCAGATGTCAGAAGACCCTAAAAAGAAAGGTCAAAACCAAAAGACAGCAAAAACAACCAACCACCCTTGCACTAATCATATGTACAATATATACAATATCCACAATATTCACAACCCAAACCACACAACCGCCTCTAACTACAGAGGGGAAGGAGGGAGGGTAAATTGGACTGCAGCAATGTGGATCTTCGAACATCTACATTTATGGTAGGTACAAAACTGTACTATGTTCTTCATCTCACATTGCTGCAGTCCTTACACTTGGGTAGAATCCCAAAGCAGAGGTAAGGGAGGATGGCAAAACTACAAAGCATTAGGAGCTGCCAAAATGCCCTGAAAAATTGCAGTGGCAAAACCAGCCCTAGATTTAGAGTAAAGTGGAAGGTGGTAATGCTTAGAGAAAGTATGCACTGAACTCCAAGTAGCTGCCTCCAAAATATCTTTAGTTGCCACCCCAAGTGGCAGTAGCCCTAGTGGAATGAGGCCTAATCCCAGCTGGAATCACCTTACCATGATGGGAATAACAGAAAGCAATACAAAACCCAATCCACTTAGAAATAGTTTGTTTTGACACAGGCTTGCCCTGAGAACCCAAAGCAAATGAAACAAATAACTGCTGAGACTGCCTGAACCCTTTAGTTCTGCTCAAATAATATCGCAACTGCCTGTGTATATCCAAAGTGTGCAAAATCTTTTCCCCTTTATTTTGGGGGTTTGCATAAAAAGTAGGCAAATGAATAGTTTGGTTTAAAGCCACACTAGAAACCACTTTAGGCATAAAGGAAGGATTAGTACGCAAAGATACCCTATCCTTATGGAAAATTAGGAAAGGCTCAACCGCCATAAGGGCCTGTAACTCAGAAACCCTTCTCGCAGAGGTAATGGCCAACAAAAAAGCAGTCTTCCATGATAAATATTTCAACTCGGCAGTAGCTGCAGGCTCAAAAGGTTGTAGAGTGAGTTTCTCCAACACAAAATTGAGATCCCAAGCAGGAGTAGGAGCTCTACGTGGGGGTCTTATATTCTTTGCCCCTCTAAGGAATTGCTTAAACAAAGGATGAGAAAACAATGGTGGGTCACAGTCATAGTGAGCAGAAATTGCTGCAGCATGAACCTTAATAGAAGAGAAGGACAAACCTTTGTCCAGTAACTCAGTAAGATATTGAAGAGCCACACTTAAATTAGGCTTAGAAACATCAAATTCCTTTGCTGTACTCCAAAATAAAAATCTCTTCCATTTATCTGCGTACACTTTCCTTGTACTAGGCCTTCTGGCCTCCAAAATAACATTCAAAACTTGCTGTGGAAGCTGAGACCCTCCAGGGTTTAAAACAGAATATGCCAGGCTGTTAGATGTAGAGAGTGAAGTTTGACATTGAGTAAATGACTGTTCTCCTGAGACAGCAGGTGTGGAATCAAGGCAAAGGCCATGGAGGCTCCCGCACCAGACTTCTCAGTAATGGGTACCAGTGCTGTCGCGGCCAATCTGGAGCTATTAAAATCATCTTTGGCTTGTCCTGTCTGACCTTCAGGAGTACCTTTGGGAGGAGAGGCAGAGGTGGAAAGGCATACACATGAAGATTGCTCCACTTGAATGAAAGAGCATCCACTTTCCAAGCTGTGGGATGAAACCGTTTTGTGCAAAACTTTGGCAGCTGGTAGTTTAGTGGAGAAGCGAACAGATCTATGTCTGGAGTTCCCCATAACACTGTCAATTTCTGAAATACATGAGGATCCAATTTCCACTCGTGGGGATCCATAATTTGTCTGCTCAACACATCTGCTAAGGTGTTCTGTGCTCCCGGCAGAAACCTTGCCTGAAGATTCAGCTGTAAACTGAGAGCAGTCTCCCACAAAATCATTGCTTGTCTGCATAGAGGATAAGAATCGTTCCCCCTTGCTTGTTGATGTACCACATGACAGTTGTGTTGTCTGTTAGAACCAACACCTGCCCTGGAAGAAGTAAATCCTTGAAAGCTATTAATGCAAATTGGACTGCTAACATCTCCTTCAAGTTGATATGTAGATGTTGAAGTCTGGCAGGCCACGTGTCTTGTACCCACTTTCCATTTAGATGAGCTCCCCAAGCTTTGTCTGAGGCATCTGTCGTTAGAATCTGACTCGCCTCTGGTCGGGTCACAGAGAGTCCCTTGTTTAGGTGACATTCCTGAGCCCACCACAAAAACTCCTTTTGAATGCAAGGTATTATCTGAATGACAGTGTCCATATCTTGGCAGTGCTGTGTCCATACATTTTTGAGATACCATTGTAGCTTCCTCATATGCAGTTTGGCATTGGGAAGCACCAGAATACAAGATGCCATGAACCCCAAGGCTTGAAGGACTGTCCTTGCAGTCAGCCTGGACTGATGAGACAATTGATGGAAGTAAAGAGAAAGATTCTTTTGTTTGTCCGGGGTCAAAAAGGCCATCTGGGACGCTGTATTCAGTCTCACACCCAGAAAGCACATGTCCTGAGAGGGTACTAGACTGGACTTTATTTCGTTCACAGAATACCCCAGGCATCTTAGCACTGCTATCACATACTGTAAATGATGAAGAAGTTCGTCCTTTTCTTGGGCCAGAATCAGGCAATCGTCCAAATAAGGATAGATCTGTATTCCTCTTAGCCTGAAGAAAGCTATCACTGGAGCCAAAACTTTCGTGAACACTCTGGGCGCAGTAGATAAGCCAAAGGGCAATGCAGAGAACTGATAATGAGAAGTCCCAGCCCGAAAACGCAGATACTTCCTGCAACTTAGCCTGATAGGAACATGAAGGTAAGCCTCCTTGAGATCCAGAGTCACCATCCAGTGATCTTTGCCCAGCAGAGGCAAAAGCTGTTGTAACGTCAACATTTTGAACTTGGGAATGTCCAGATATGTGTTGAGGCTAGATAAATCCAAAATTGGTCTCCACGTGTTCCCCTTCTTTGGTACTAGGAACAGGCGAGAATAAAATCCTAGGCCCACTTCTGGTAGAGGGACCGTTGTATGGCCCCTATTTGAAGTAGCAGAGAAATTTGTTTGTGAGCCTCTAGTCTTTGCTGAGGAGGAACGTCTGGCATGCCTTTGAAAGGAGGCAAGGTATGGAAATAAAACTTGTAACCTTGGTGTATGATATCCAATACCCATCTGTCTTGAGTAATCAAACTCCAATTTTCCTTGAAGAGTGCCAACCTTCCTCCCAAAGGTGCTGCCAGGCAAGAAGGATCTGGCAGCTGAAAAGGTAGGTCATTGGGCCTGTTTACGAAAGGACTGGCCCCTGCCCTCAGCCGAAGACTGTGCAGGTGAACTCCCCGTTCTAGGTCTGAAGGAACTCTGAGCTCTGCCCCTACCACGTCTAGATCTACCCCTAGACTGAGAATCAAAAGAAGGATACGTCCACCCCTTAGCAGGCCAATTCCTACTAAACTTGGAGGCTGAACTTGCAAAAAATCTTTAACAGCCTGCATAGACTTAGCCTTGTCCTCCATTTTCTTCAAGACTGACTCCACAGGTGAACCAAACAACACATCAGACTGTAAAGGAGCATCCAAAATCCTTGTCTTAACATGGTCAGATAAATTCTGATCCCTCAGCCAGGCGTGCCTGCGAAGAACTGAACCAGTGGCAGCCACCCTAGACGAGGCCTGTACAGCATCAAAACCACATTGTAAAGAATGCTTACCCACCTGTTCGAGACATGCACCAAATCTTGTAATTCTTTACACTCAATGCCTTCCGCCAGAGCATCTACCTTAGACTTCAATTGAGAAAGAAGATAGTTTTGATATTTCAACATGTGAAACTGGCAATTCAAAGCCCTCATAGCTAAGGTGGAAGAAGTATAGACTTTCTTTCCCCATCTATCCAAAGCTCTGGCCTCTTTATCTGGAGGAACCGGATTTTTTACAACAGAGGCCTTGACACCCTTAGGTCCCTGACTAACAGTTTCTGGGTCCGCCCTAGGACTCTTATAAAGATATTTATGAGCCTCAGGCACCCTGTAATACCTATCCGGTTTAACAGGAGCAGGAGGCAAAGAATCAGGATTAAGTGAAGCCTCTGCAAACACATCCTCCACAACATCCTCCACAACATCCAGAACAGGTGGTATAGCCAAAGGCCTATGCTGGGGTAAAAGCAAAATTCCCTAAGCCTTTTCCTGGAATCAGAGAAGTCCTGACCTTCCCACTTAAAATGTTCCCTCATGGAATGAAGAGTCTCTGAAAAAGAAAAATCCTCTGGAGGAGAAGCAGAGGAGTCAATCATCTGCATCAGAATCAGAATAAGGAGAGTACTCCTGCAAGTCTTCAGCCGAAGACTCTGAAACATCCGAAGCCTGCTCAAAACTCCCCAACTCTGGTTCCACCCTAGGCCTCTTATCAGGAGGGGCAAAGAACCTCTAATCAAAGTAATTAAATCTTCTGCCATTTTAAGCATGTGCTTCTTGGGCACAGATCCTGTAGAACTGGGAGTGACACCAACAGAAGCTAAACCTGGCCTGCCTCTGGGAGAAGCCTTGGAAACAGAAGGAGAGGGCCTAACCACCCTAGGAAGGGAGGGAGTACAGTAACCTGAGAAGCCCCTTCAGCCTGACCTGCCTCCTGAGAGGCCACATCCTGCAATATCAAAGTCTCCCCCTGGGACTCCAGAGAAGCCTCCGGCGGAACCACCGGTTCCACTGGCGCCTCTAAAGAACCGGCGTCCGGTACGGACGACTCTTCTTGCCTGGGTTTAGCTGCTTTGTCTTTGCGCTTCTTCGAAGAAGCGGCGTCGGAGCATCCGACGGCATATTATAATTGCACCGCTTCCCGAAGACCAACCTGGCACAATCTAACCTTCGCTTAATAGTGCGCTTATTGAACCTAGCACAAAAGCGACACCCAACAACGACGTGCTCAGGCCCCAAACAAGGAATACACAAAGTATGATAATCCCTATGCGGTATCTGCTTCCCACAAGAAATACAGTTATTCACTTTTTCTGACATCCGGTAAACCACTGAGGCAAGAAAAAACTAAAATATTCCCCAACGGGGTACTTAGCCAACTTTGACTCGGTCTGAAACTCCGAATTCGAAAAATTTCAGAACGCCGAACGGCACTTGCAACGCTGCTTCTGCATCGGACCATGCGGCAAAAAAGACTGAGGATATGACGTCGGTCATGCGCATTTGTACCCTGACGTTCTGATGTCAGTCTTAAGCACCTTGACCGACGTCAGCCTAATACTTTGATATTCGGGCCGACCGAGGACAGCGGACTACCCAAGTGTAAGGACTGCAGCAATGTGAGATGAAGAACATCTGTAGCTGTGCGCCACTCAGTGGGCACGAAGTCTGAGGTGAGGCTATGATTAAACATGACACTTAGGTGAGGTGCCAGTTCATTTTGTAGTTCATGTAGTACACAGCCTGGGAAGTCATCTGGTCCCATGGATGCTGTATTCTTAGCTTTGGAGAGTGTGGTTTCTACCTGTGTGGCCGTGACTATCAGAATTTGGCAATCTTTTGGTATTGAGATGGGCCCTTTAGGGGGTGAGAGTGGGGTGAAGTTGGCACTAAATCTATCTGCCAGGATGTTGGCAATATCCTTGGGATCAGTATATTTAATGCCACTCTGTTGTAACTCAGAACAGATCTGAGCATTGCCATTTAGATTCTTGACATAACTATAGAATGCCTTGTGGTTGTCTTTGGAATCTTTGGCAATTTTATTTTCGTAATTAGCTTTTGAGGATTTTATGAGGGATCTCAGCTTCTTACTGAGGCTGGTGAGGGAGTTTTTTGCATCCTGTGATTTTCCTCTTTTTTGCAACAGTTTCTTCCTTCTGTTGTATAGTTTGTTTATAGCAGGGGACCACCAGATTGGCTTCATTTTTTTGGAGAAAAGCAACTTGGTTCTATTTGGGATGGCACGATTCATGCACAAGTGGATGTGTTCGTACAGTGCCTTAGTGTAGGATTCTGCAGTCGAACTTCCAGATCCAGTCTGCGTGGGTGTTGTGAAGTTTGTCACTTCTGACTTCAGTAGCTTGAAGTTGGCTTTGGAGAAGTTTTTTAAGGAGGTTTCCTTACTGGGGGGTGGAGGTGGGATGTGGATGTCAAGGGTGATTTGCTTATGGTCAGACCTGACCAATGAGGGGGTGACCACTGGTGTGGAGCATCTATCTCCCATGTTGGTAATGACCAGGTCTAGGATATTGGAGACCCTGGTGGGACAATGGATTAGATGATCCAGGGCATTGGAATTTATGAATTCCAAGAACAGTTGGGAAAAGGAGTTGGTACCGGAGTAGTTTTCCCAATTAATGGCAGGGTAGTTGAAATCACCCAGTATTAGGGTGTTTGGTTGTATCTTAATAATTTCCAGTAAGTTTAGAAAGGTGTAGTGAGAATCTTGGGGCATGGTTAGGGATCTGTAGCAAGCTACAGTTTGGATTGCAGTCTTACCTAGTGTTAGTTGCACCTGGAGAATTTCAGATGCATTGTGTTGGGCAACTAGCCTGGAGGTGTGAATATCCTTGGTGAATATGGGCACTCCTCCATCTTTAGTGTTTCGGTCCTGGTTTTGTGACTGAAAAGTGTGGTAAGAATTGTAGCCTGGTATTGCAGGGGTGCTCTCTGGAGCCTTGAACCAGGTCTCAGTTACTGCACAGATATCGATGTTCTCCATTTTTAGGAGTGCCTCAAGAGAGTGCATTTTGAGGTTTAGACTTCTAGCACTGAGTAGCATTACCTTCAGATTTTGCCTGCTTCTATCTGTTACGGTGGTGGTTTTATCCTTTGAAACTTGCCTAAAAAAGGCACTATAGGGGTGGCAAGAGCTTTAGCCAGTAACCTGAATCCCAGGGGTGACAGGTGCAGATCATCTCTGGCAAAGCATCGTGGTTTGTCGATCATGTCTTCCCAGGCAGACAAATACTGGATCCCCTTTGAATGACACCAGAAGCTTAGCCAATTGTTGAAGTCAATCATTTTGTCCTTATACTGTTGTATCATTCTTGGCGAAGGCAGGATGCTACTCAGGGCTAGGGTCATACCTGCCTGGGTCACATGATCCAAGAGCTCTTCCATATCTCTTTTCATGTAGTCCAGGGAGGTACATCTCAAGTCATTCACTCCAGTATGGACAATGACAGAGTCGTATTTGTACTTGTTGTGGAGTGACTTGAGTGCATGCATTATGTGGCGGATCCTGGCACCCGACAGGCAGCTGACTGTACTTTTCTCCTTGTTCAGTCTGGTGAATGGGACATCAGCGTGCCTGACTATAGAGTCACCTATGACTAAAGTGTTGGGTACATTGTCTTGCCTTAGGGGCTGTTGTTGGGTGGCACACTGATGTTGTGAGCTGTGTCTCACTTTGGTTGTGACTGGTTTTTGTTTGCGTTTCGGCTTCGGAGGTCCTTGTTGCTGGGGCAGGTTAATGTTAAGGGCCTCTGCATATGTGGGTTTAGTGTTGCTATGTGTGGGTGTTGATGGTGTGGGTTTTGAAGGGCTATGAGTTGCTTGAGGTGTGATGCAGGTGTTAACCTTCTCCTCTTGACTGTCTAGCACAATCTTGGCTGGAGAGAGCTTTGCTTCCAGTTTGGCTATGTAAGTGCATCTCTCGCAGGTTGTAGTGTTGGGAAGTAGGAGGACAGGATTGTCTTTGTACATGAGGCAGTTGCCGCATTGCCCCAGTATGCCCAGATTCACCAGGTAGACAGGAAAAATCACCGGAAGCTGACCTTTGGACATGCCTGTTTAGGTGCTTTTATGTAAAGTTTAAGAGCTGTTTTCCCTTACCTTTGCAAGGTACTTTGCAATTACAGGCTGTTTAGTGCCTGTGATTAATTTCTCCTTATTGACAAGGAGAGCTGAGTGCTTGTATCTGTTTCAGGCTTCCTAGTGCTTTCCAGCAGGTTCTAGAGCAAGTGCTAGTCACAGGGGTTCACATTTTAGTGCTTCTACTGAGAAACCAGCTAGTTTTAAGGGAAAATTTGAAGAGCACACTTTCTGGCACCTGGAATAGTTTAACTGTAGCCTCGCAGTGCTGCACGATGTGAAAAATATGCAAACACACGCATTTTTAAGCCAGAAAGTTGAAAGGGATAGAAATCAGCCCAAAAGGCCAACAAAATTACAATTTCAGAGCCGGAAACCACTCCTCTAGCGTTAGATAGGCAGTACAATACTCACCAGTCACACTGGTAGGCAGTAGGACTTCCCTCTACCAATGCAAGGTCTGGATAGCTCTGAGCACAGAAAATAAAGTCCTGAGACAAGCAAAGCTTGGGATATGTACTGGCTAGAAAAGGTGGGAAATGAGCAAACAAGATAGTATTTTTTTTGTTGTTGAAACAGGCTAAACAATGCAATAATACAGTAAATAAACACAGAAAAGGCTAACACACTTGAGTGTGTAGTCCTAGACAGTAAATGCAATGAAAACTCTACAAAATTAGCAATTTAAAACTTTTTTAAATGAAGCAAGGCAAGTGCACAACTGAAAAACGATTTAAGAGGAAGTAACACAGCAGAATAAGTAGCTAGTCTACATATACAGAGAAGTCTATATATGCAGGAAAGCAGCTAAAACATACAAATACTTCAGATGCACTGCAACCTAGAGCACTTGAGTTGTAGCAATATTAAGACAATTACAGTTATAATAAATGCTCTGAAATATACTCTATATTTCCAAAATGTTTGAGAAGCACAGCCAGGACACAAGGAGATTCAGGCAAAAAAAAAATGTTTTTTTTTTGAAAGGGAAAAAGGAGAAACAGAAGGCCTTATCCAATGTTATCTCTGTATTAGGTAGAATGAGCTAATGACACTAGATTGGGAGGAGTGTCCCAGATCAGATTTACAGTAGGGGTGGGCCACTGCAAAGCCACCAAGTATAACAGCAAGACACCAACTGGGAGGGAGGGTGGTGACAAAAAATATATATATAGCCTACAGACAGTAAGCACTAGAGAAAGTCACAAAATGAAAGTTTTTAAACAGATAAAGATTTCTAAAGATACAGAATGCTTTTAACTGCAAACAAATAAAATAAAAGTGCTATATATAAATTGCTAGAAACAATAATCTGTATAAATAATAAAAAAACAGGATACTTGTACATCTCATCTAACAGTTGTAGTCAACACCTCTTATCCGCTCTGCTCAGTGTGTATATGTCTGCCTTATGACTCAAGCTGCAGAATATATGCTGGTACATAAGGGATGTATGGGTATGAAGTTCCTCAAAACTTTTGTGCTCCATGCACAAAAGAAATGAGGCAAAAAAGACAAAGGAACAAAACTCAAAGACATGGAGGAAGCAGATAATACTACAGTGATCAATTCAAACATCTACTATTATGCTAAGTTCTTACACAACTCTCTATGATCTTCATATTTACTATGTCCTTCATATGATCACTACTGCAGTACAGAAGATTCCCAAAGCTTTTACATTACTTGGGAGGAAGAATGAGGTATGGAAGTTGGAGTCTAGCATCCTCTGAAGAAAGGACCAAAGAAAAACAGTTCTGGCCATGGACATTACGTCTGTTTTATAATGTTTGGTAACAGACTGAATGGAAGACCAAGTAGCTGCTTTTAAAATGATCTTTGAATCTAGATCTTTAAAAAAAGCACCAGAAGTGACAATAGCCCTGGTAGAATGAGCTTTGATATGGCCTGGAGAAGATATGCCTTGAAAGGAACAACAGAAAGGACTAGTTATGGAAATATAACTGGAGATGGACTGTTTGGAAACTGTGAGGGCAAGATAACAGATATTTTCAAATTTAGGGGAAAATCCATGATTAGAAAAAAGATCCACTGTGAACTTGAGATCTTGAAACAACTTGATTCTTGAACAGGCCTGAATCAGAAAACTGTCTAGGTAAGGGTATATGTGAACACTATGACAGACACAAGGCAATTTGCAAAAAAAAAAAAAAAAAAAAAAAGAAAAACATTGAAGCTGTAGAGAGATCAAAGCAGAAAACTGAAAATTAAATTGTAAGGCACAGAATATTAAGAATTTCCTATGATCTCGATGGAGAGGGATGTAAATATAGGAGACTTGAGGTCCAGGGTCACCCTGAAAGCTTGTGAAAAGAAAACTGGAAGAAGAGTTTGTAAAGTCATCAGCTTCAATTTATGAAACTGATGAAAAGGAATTTAGCAATGAGAAATCCAGAATGGGTTCCTAGGTGCCCTTTTTACTTGGAGCAAGGAAGACTCTTGAGTAGAATCCATTTTTCTCTTGGTGATGGAGAACTAATGATGAAATGATTCTTGAAGTAGTTGCACTCAAGAATGCCAGAATTGGGGGGGGTGGGGGGGGTGGCCAAGGATGAACACAGGATAGCAGCAGATTTCTTCAGCTCCACCAATTTCATTACACTGACAGGAATTAATTACTTAAAAAATAAATTTTTGAAGTCATTTTCTTTCTAAATACGTTTGTTTTATATAGTTCTTGAACTATATCTAAAAAAGAAAGGAAATCTTAACAATATTCCTGTCAGAAATCACTGTGGAAATTTTCCTGTCAGTTTATCAGTCTGAAATGAGTTCCAGTAAGACAAATTCTCAAGACTCCAGCATCAAGAAAGAACTTCAGTCTCTGATAATTATAATCCAGCAACTTACTGATAAAATGGATAAAATGGATACTAAAATAGACACCTTCATAGAAAAAACTACAAAACAAATAGACCTGTTACATACAGACCTGCAACAACAGAAGATCCAGATGACAGGCATAGAAGAAGCTGTGAATGACATGGAAAATAGAATCCAAGAAGAGGAAATCAACATTGAGTTTCTGCTGAAACAAAATACACATTTACAAACAAAGCTGGATGACCTGGAAAATAGATCTAGGCGCAATAACATTAGGATTTTTGGACTGCCAGAAAATATTGAAGGTAACAATATTACTTCTTTTTTAACAACTTGGCTCCCTGAAACTTTAGACTTACCAGAAGCATTCTCTTTTGGTATCGAAAGAGCACATAGATCTTTAGCTAATACTAACTCTAACAAAAAATATCCTAGATCAGTTATAGTTAGATGGTTCTTAAATCTGCTTGGGCTAAAGCTCCTGTTAAGATTAATGAGACAACTGTGCGTTTTGACAATGACTATTCTTCCATGGTAATAGCTAAAAGAAAAGTTTTTCTGCCACTAATAAGGGAGCTTAAAAAAGCACAGTTTAAAACATGCCTTCTGTTTCCTGCCAAGCTTAAAATCTTCCTTCCTGATGGTCCTAAGGTTTTCGATGATTTAGACTCTGCTTTACTGTTTGTCAAAGAAAAAAGGATTTTGGATAAAATAGAAGAAATGGAATGGGCTAGTTCTTCATTAAAGAGATTGGCAACTGAAGCTTCGTGGAAGACTTCAGAGAAGAAGAAGAGACTAAAAAACAAATGATTTGTTATATGTTTTTTTTATCTCTCGTCATTTTAGTTCATTATTAATCTTTTTGAATATAGTTCCTGCATTTCCAGAAAGCCACAAATATTTTGGAAAAGATTTAATCAAAGTTATTCTCTATGTGCAAAGAAATGTTTTGTTTCATAACCAGTCAAAATACCTGAAGATTTAATGGCAAGCTGTGATTCAATTTGTTTCTCTTTCTGAAAAGAAGTAAGGTTAGTAATTTGATACATTTTTTTTTATCTTTACCTTTTTTTTCCTTCTCCTTTTATTATTTTCTTTGTTTAAACAATGACATTCTATTTAGATTATGTAGTGGGTAAAGGGTGGGGGAGGGCAGGGAGAGAACAGTAATGAAAATATCATTAATAGAATAATATATTTATTCCTTGTAAAAGTTTTTATAAGTTCTTCAAATGCTATTTCTAATTATACTTTCTTGATTATACTGCTTATGCTTGTTTGTAAATAATCTGTTATGCTTTAACTAATAATAATCAGAACTAAATAAGAGTAAATAATATGTTTTATTTTTAACTCTATTAATATAAACAGTAAGTAACATTCCATTGTATATACTTCTTACAGCTTTCTCTTACATTTTTTTATTTCTGCCTCACTCCCTTTTATTTTCTACTCTCTTTTTCTTTTCTTTATTAATATATAGAAATGCTTTTGATTGTGTGGGCACAATGAATAATAGGATTTGTATGAAAATTGAGTTGGGAGAAGAATGTTGAGTCTTATTGCTTGTTGGTAATTTTGGGCTTAATTTCACTTACATAGAGGCTGTAATGATCTGTGGAATACATTGTGAAGGTTTTGTCATGTTTAGATGCATTTACACTGCTAAAGGAATGTTTGTCACTAGTTTTTAATAAGTTTCCCGCCAAAATGTTAAGAGAGACAATCTGAGATGTGGGCTGTCTCATGCACAGTGTTCATGAGTTACTTCAGAAGCTTCAGCTCACAGAATTCTCACAGAGAAATTGAAAGCAGTTAGTATAACCTTTGACATAGTTATCACACTGACACACCACAGATTCAGGAAAATACTCTATTCATAAAATATGTCAGTTATAATGTTTTGTTTCATAACCAGTCAAAATATCTGAAGATTTAATGGCAAGCTGTGATTCAATTTGTTTCTCTTTCTGAAAAGAAGTAAGAGGCTGTAATGGTCTGTGGAATACATTGTGAAGGTTTTGTCATGTTTACATGCATTTACACTACTAAATTAATGTTTGTCACTAGTTTTTAATAAGTTTCCCGCCAAAATGTTGAGAGACAATCTGAGATGTGGGCTGTCTCATGCACAGTGTCCATGAACTACTTCAAAAACTTCAACTCACAGAATTCTCACAGAGAAACTGAAAGCAGTTAGTATAACCTTTGACATAGTTATCACACTGACACACCACAGATTCAGGAAAAATACTCTATTCATAAAATATGCCAGTTATAATGAGTCTAAATGATGTAGTTTCTTGTAGTAAGTAAATGTCTTATTTTAGAAGGCATAGAAAATGAAACATTTATTTAAATGTTTTGAAAATCTACTTAACAGCAGCATAATAATCTGTGTTAAAAATTTGTGTTCCAAACATATACTTTACTATAACTCATTTAATTCATCTGATTGACAAGCATAAATAATCTTATAACTCTATTCTGGAAGAAATGTCATGTGATATTATTTTAAAGCAGTAGGTTAGCATGATTGTAAAATCTGGTTACTAAAATGTGTTTGCTGTGCATTATTTTGTATAAAGCAGACAGATTTATTCTAGGGACAGCAAGTAGGATAGTGCTCAACAAAGACACAACTAAGTGAGATCAGATATATATATATATATATATATATATATATATATATATATATATATATATGTGTGTGTGTGTGTGTGTGTATGTATGTGTATGTGTGTGTATGAGTGTGATGGCTTTTTTTTTTTTTTTTTTTTATATAATAATGCAAGTGTTTCTGAGAATCTGCATAACTATCCAATATGATTTATAATAATTTCTATGAATACAATATTTTACTCTATTGACAAAATGAATGTTTGCTACAAGTTTTAATAAGTTTCCCGCCAAAATGTTAAAGGAGACAATCTGGGATGTGGGCTGTCTCATGCACAGTGTCCATGAGCTACTTCAAAAGCTTCAACTCACAGAATTCTCACAGAGAAACTGAAAGCAGTTAGTATAACCTCTGACCTAGTTATCATACTGACACACCACAGATTCAGGAAAGATACTCTATTCATAAAATATGTCAGTTATAATGAGTTTAAATGATGTAGTTTCTTGTAGTAAGTAAATGTCTTATTTTAGAAGGCATAGAAAATGAAACATTTATTTAAATGTTTTTGAAAATCTACTTAACAGCAGCATAATAATCTGTGTTAAAAACTTCTGTTCCAAACATATACTTTATTATAATTCATTTAATTCATCTGATTGACAAGCATAAACAATTTCATAATTCTATTCTGGAAGAAATGTCATGTGATATATTTTAAAGCAGTAGGTTAGCATGATTGTAAAATCTGGTTACTAAAATGTGTTTGCTGTGCATTATTTTCTATAAAGCAGACAGATTTATTCTAGGGACAGCAAGTAGGATGGTGCTCAACAAGGACATAACTCAGTGAGATCAGATATATATATATATATATATATATATATATATGTGTGTGTGTGTGTGTGTGTGTGTATGTGTATGTGTGTGTGTATGTATGTATGTGTGTGTGTGTCTGTGTGTAATGGCTTTTTTTTTTTTTTTTAATAATGCAAGTGTTTCTGAGAATTTGCATAACTATGCAATATGATTTATAATAATTTTTATGAATACAATATTTTACTCTATTGACAATAATGAGTTTAAGTAAATGCTCACATACAAACAATTCAAGATTTTTTTTTGGAAGCTGTTAATAGTATTCACATGACAGAAAATAGATGCATCTTAATATATGTAATGTCTGAATCATATTAGCCAAAGTTTTTGATTTAAATGAATGTTAGAACCTAATTTTCTCTCCTCTTGATTTCTAACATCAAGATTATTTGAATGCTATTTGAATACAAGTGTTATATATTACATAGATCTATATAGTAGTATGAACAGTTTAAAAAAATAAATAAATAAAGTTTATTTTAGTTTATATGATGCTGTTTTACCAAATGTGTAGTTTTGTCTTGATAGATAATTGAATTGAAAACTGTTAACCTCAGTTAAATATAACTAGTATTAAATTGATAAGGTGGTAGCTGAGGTACTGCTGCTTAGGGTAGGGGGTTAACCTGAGTAGTAAATACTACTCTAAGTTGGAGTTTTCAACTCCAGGCTGGATGCAAGGTTTAATCCTTACATTATTTTCACTTGTTCATTGTTATATGTATATAGTTTTGACATCCACAATATATTTTGTACACTCATTGTCACTACAAACAAAATTGAATCCTATACAAAATCCCATAAGAGATTTAATAAATACAGCTTTATTTAAAGGTACACCTAAAAGAGGAGATGTAACATTATTTATCTTGTTATTTGTTATTTCGATCATAAGATTCTTGAGTTTTAAAAATGCCAAATGACATCTTTAAAAGGAATTTCTTTAAACATTAATGGATTGAATAATCCGTGTAAAAGGGAAAGCCTAATAAGATACATTAATTTACACAAGGCCAATCTAGTCTTCCTGCAAGAAACCCATCTCTTGAAAAAAGATATTGATAAACTAGCCACTAATAAGTATACAGTATTGGTTAGTTCAGAGCACACTCAGAAAAAAGAGGAGTGGCTATTTTATGGAATAAAAGTATGCCCATTCCTAAAACCATTAAGTCTTATCAGGATGACAAAGGAATGTTTTGTATGGTTACAATACAAATTAATGGGAAGACTTACACTTTAATTAATGTATATTGGATACCTGGAATTGGTATTAATACAGTGAAACATCATTTTGATAAGATCATATCATTCTCTATAGGGGATATTATTTTAGCTGGTGATTTTAATTGTATACTACATGAAAGTGATACTACAACTATAAGGAAAAGAAGAATTACATCTAATGCAAAACATTTAAATGATTTTGCTAATTCTTATCATTTGAATGATATTAATAATCAGATAGATTCAAAATCATTACCATACACCTTTTTTTCTAACAGATACAAAACTTATTCAAAAATAGATAGGGTCTTTATTTCTAACCAGCTGGTAACAGATTTAACTAATTCCAAAATCATTTCATGTCCTATATCTGATCATAACTCAATTGTTTTTGAATTCATGATAAAAAATACTCATAATGTTCAGATCAAAAGGATACCAGCATACTTAACTCAGCTAAAAGACTATAAAGAATATATACTTTCAGAAGTACAACATTTTCTAGACATAAATAATACTCCTGAAGTCTCCATTGTCTATGTTTGGGATGCCTTAAAATCATATCTATATGGACAACGTATCAGATGGTATAATAATAAAAGGAAATCTTGGGATAAGGAATTGTTAGATATTCAAAGTAAATTAGACTCTTATAAACATAATAATAAAGAAAATATTATGGACAAGAAAGTTATTGAAGAAATAAACAAACTAAATGAGAAATACAAAGAAATTTTAACTCATAAAGTTAAAATAACTTTAGAGAAATACAAGTTTTTGTCTTATTCAATAAGCCCCAAATACTTACATAGACTTAAAAATAAAACAAAAAGACTGAATAAACAAAACCATATAAAAGAAATCTTTTCTCTAAGGAAAAAGAAGAATGTTTCTAGTATACCAGAAATACTGGATGAATTTAGAAATCACTTTCACAAGATTAACCATAACAACATTAACATGGAACCTAAAGATAAAATAAAGGAGTTTATAACCACAAACATGAATAAAAAGCTTAATAAACAACAGATTAAACTATTGGACAAGAGTATTTCATATACAGAAGTTATTACACAAATAAATAAGCTTAAATCAAACAAAGCACCGGGTAATGATGGTATTATACCAGAGATATATAAAATCCTTTCTAAAACTACATATTCATTAATACATAAGGTTTTTATTTTGGCCCAAACTGAGTTAATAACCCCCCCATCTTGGCAATATACATTTATTTCACCAATTTTAAAACCTAATAAAGATCCAACTAGATGTTCTTCATATCGACCCATCTCATTACTTAATGTTGATTATAAAATGTTTATGAGTATTTTTGCTGATAGATTGAAGATAATCATCCCGGCATTATAGATATAGATCAGACGGGCTTCATTGTAAATAGAAATACTTTTGATAATATAAGAAGAACTTTAACATTAATTGATTTTGCAAATAGGAAAAAGAAAGATTTAACACTTACTAGTCTTGATATAGGTTCAGCATTTGATTCAGTAAGTTGGGACTATCTGTTTACCTTACTGAAATGCACAAACTTCTCTGATGCATTTGTAAATTTAATTGAGCATTTATACAAAGGAACGCTGGCTTATATTAAGGTAGGAACATATGCTTCACAAAAAATACCCATTCTTAAAGGTACAAAGCAAGGATGTCCACTTTCTCCACTATTATTCACTTTAGTAATGGAGCCTTGGGCTAATTTGATTAGAAACAGTACTGACATAGAGGGTTTTGAAATAGACGAAAAAACATCATCAAAAATTCAACTTTTTGCAGCTGATGGTCTAATTACATCAGCAGGATCTAATTCTTCTATGCAGTCTTTATTTGATAAAATGATGAATTTTAAAAGTATTTCTGATTTAATATTCAATGAAGAAAAAACTAAAATACTACCTATATATATACACGAAAAAATATTCTCATTAGTGATTTTACTAAATATGTACCCAATTCAGGTCAGATAACTTATTTAGGTATAATACTATCTAAAGATATTAAATCTATTATATATAATAACTATAATACCTGTTTTCTTAATATACAAAATCTTTTTAATACCTGGAATAATATGTTTTTACTATGGAGGAGAGACTTACAATTATTAAAATGATAATATTCCCCAAGATTTTATACTTAATACAATCAATAATACTTTCACCTACAAAAATAATTATCAAGAAACTGAATACACTAATGGTAAATTTCTTATGGGCACCTAATAGACCTAGGATTGCATTAAAGAAACATACTAATAGCTGGTCTCAAGGGGGTATTTCTTTTCCAGACTTTAATTTATATATTATCTCTTCTATTATAAAAGTTATTACTTTATTAATAGATCAGTCATATATCGCAAAATGGAAAGATTACTGGGAGCTAATTAGTATGCACTTCATGAAAATCTCCTTAACACATAAAAATATGATTGTAAATAACTCCATGTTGTGGTTGCTAAAGGAATTTTGTACTTCACCTATTACACCAAAACATATGATTTGTTACCCATTAAATATTATTATTAGTTATCGTAACTTTATATTCATGCACCCTAAGTACAGGGAATGGAATTTTATTGTATTCCCTATAATGTATACTCAGGGTATGCTTATGTCATCTACTTCTGAAGGAGCTCATTTAGCTATAGATAATGATCTAAAGTACTGGTATCAGCTGATATCTGATAATAAAGTTAAAAATCTAGATTTCTTAAAACAAGAATTTGATCTAAGAGAAACTTGCTGGTTAGAGGTTCAGATCTTTAGACAACATCTCATTGATAGAATAGATCTAATGTCTATAACAGTTAAAGAATCTATTCCAAAACTGATTGATTACTTGATATTAAATTTACAGCATAAAGTTTCTGATAAAGGTAAACTTTCATATATACGTAAAATTATCAGACAAGAAACTTTTTACAGTGTAGATTCATTCTGGAATTATTTCACCTCTATTAATGGGGACCCACCAACTCAACAAGATAAACAATATATATTGGAATCTGCTTATAGAACTACATCTTCCATTGTCTGGAGACTTTATACATGGAATTTTTTACATAGATCTTTTTTTACACCTTTGATGATGAATAAAATAAATAATAAAGATAATCTATGTAAGAGATGTAATGTAGAAATTAATGCTGACTGGGCTCATATGTTTTATGACCGTATGAAGTTGAAAGAATACTGGAAGTCAATTAATGAATTTTTGCAGGCTCTTTTTACAGATAATTTCATTATTTCTAAGTCTCTTATATTATTCAACACACCTGTACCTCAATGTGTTAAGAAGATTAAGCTTCCCTTGTTATGGTCTATCCTAGCAGTGGCCAGGAAAATAATAGCTAGAAATTGGATTTCAGATACACCTCCTTCGTTCAATGAATTTAAAAATGTTATGAATATAATGTGCCATATGGAAATAAGCACAATTAGAATGAGAACAGCTAGAAAAACATCATATTATATTGTATGGGATAATTTACAAAATTTGTTAAAAAAATTCTAATTTCAATAGCACGGTATTTTAGTTTAATTAATTGATCTGATTGTAGTGGATGTCTGTGTAAATACTTTAGTTGTTTTGTTGAATATTATAATACCACCTATTTTTAATTACTTGTATAAAATTGTTATGATATTTCTCTTATATGTTAAAACAATAAACCTGTTTTGAAAAAAAAAGAATGCCAGAATGGGTTCAGGACAGGAGCAAGGTAAGTTTGTAGCATCACTCTATTATGTTGAGAACCCAGAGGTCTGAAAAAAATCAGGGTCCATACTGGCAGGGACTGAAAAAGCATCTTTGAAAGAGTAAGAGGAGATTAGCCAAGGTGTATGGGAGGAAGGTAACAGATATTCATAAGCTAGCTGATTTTTCAGGAAAATGATATTCTGGTCCTTTGAAATCTGATTTGGACTTCTCTTGGCATTTCTTTTTAAAGAACTTTTCACATTTTTGTTGAGATTTCTGGTCTTTGCATAAAAATGACCCACTCTTTGATAGTTCCCTGGGAACTTTGGGACAGGCAAATGGAAAATCTGTTCAAAATCCTGCAGAACCCCCCTCCAAGGTTTTTGAAGATTTCAGCGCTGCTGAACTAAAAGGATTTTCTCTGTACAAAGGTGCATCTAACAACCTGGTCTTGACATCTTCAGACAAAGACTTGAACCTTAACCAAGAGTATCTCCTTTACACAGACACTGTAGCAGCAGCTCTTGCAGATATATCCACTGCATTATGACTGCAATTACCAGAACGCCTAGCTACCCAAACAGCAGAATATAGGTGGGACAAAATTTGTCTGATTCAGGCAGATCTGACATTAACTTGCTCACACAATCCAAACAGATAAAAATTAAAAATACCTAATCATATCAGTCTGGTAGATTATGGCAATGAAAAAAAAAAGCTCATCAGAAATGTATAGCTTCTTTCCATAGCTCCACTATCTTTGTCATTAGGCAAAGCACTAGAAGATCGCAAAGGTTTATCAGGTTTGTCTGGTTCAGTGGATTTTTATACAAGAACATGTGTGTGCCTGGATCCTTATAAAACTTGTCAGTTTTTTATGCTTGAGGTTGACACTCTTGGTTTAAACAAGTTAAGGAAAAGGTATCCAGCAAAACTTCAAGAAAAGTGGGTATTACAACACTGCTTAGAAACACCTACATACAAACAAGTCATAGTGTCTCTTTTGAACCTCAGATAACTTGCTTACCCACCAACAGAAAATACTGCATCATTTTCAAAACTCTCTCTCCAAAAGTGTGTTGTTATAAGGAAGGGGATCAGGGGATATGATTTCCTCATCATTCAATGAAAAACTCAGTGGAGAACAGAGCTGGGAGGAAATACAGAGAGAGATTCCACCTCAGACTCGAGAGACTTCTTCATAAGAGTCCTTGACTTTCTTCTCAGAAGGAAGAAACAGCAGCCTTAACTATCTCTCATATCTGTGAGGTTGGCATAGTGGTTAAGGCGTTTATCTTATAGGGACAAAGTACAGGGTTTGATTCTCACATGGGGTAAATGGCTAGGCTTGAAATGCCCCACAAGGGCAGTTAGCCTAGTACTAATCAATGAACCTATTAAAAAGTCTTTGACAGAAATCATGTCACTCTTTCTGGTGGTTCCTTTGGGTAGAAGCAGCAAGAGAGTAGGTTTTGTTTTTTGCTCCTTCCTTTTCATAGGAGAATCTACAGAAAAAGTGAGAAGCATCAAATCCCTGATGTACTTCTACAAGGGAATAGGGACCTTCCTCTTGGACAAGGATGTGCGTTATGCCCTCAGGTCCTTCTGAAATTATCAGTCACTGTTCACCCTTTGTGGCCTTTCTAGCTGTCTAATTAGTTGTAATGGTTGTGCCTACAAGCTGTGCCTTGTCAGCCTCTGGACAGAGTAGCGACAGTGGGAGCAGCAACTGAAACCGGGTGATTGGAGGGCTCATCAAGTACGACAGCAGAGATGTCCAGGTCTAACAGACAAATGAAGCTTCCAAAGGCTTTGAATCCTTAAGCTTCTAATGCATCTGGTGAAACATGTCTGACTGACAAGATACAGAAGCCATCCTACCTCTGGTCAACTCTTTTAGTTTCTGATTTTCAATGTAAAGTTTGAGAGGCTAACCAACTCCTCATAGTTTGAGACAAATGATTTGCCATATGAAAGCACCCTAAAGGTATGGTTAGGACACAGACAAAATAAACACTTAGAATATTTGCCTACAGTATCTGCTTGCCACAGTCATATTTGCCAACCCCAGCTGACATGAAAAGTTTTTAGTCGAATATTAAGGGAAACATGAAGGGCTCCCAACCGGGATGCACATCTGACCATTTACAATAGGAACTGGCAGAGACTGTATATCTGACATAATCCATAAGAACTTAGAAAGCGAGCTCACAGACTGTACTGCAGAATTATTTAGTCACTTAAAAGTAGCAAAGTTCCAAAAGATAAAACAGACATCTCTGTGGTATTGTTCCACATAAAGGGCAGAAAATTACTCAGGGAGGGAATACAAAGCCAAACGTTTTACCTCCAAACCTCACTCAGAAGAAAGGCAACTCAGTTTCTTAAAGGATAAGAAAGTACAGTTGTGTAGACTTACCATAAATGTAGATGTCAGAGTGTATTTCACTGTTGCAGTCATCACATTTGGGTTATCCCTACCAGGGTAGCCCTAGGCCGGCCCGAATACCAGAGGCTTAACATTTCTGCGTCGGCTGATGTCACTTCAGGACTGACGTCAGGTCATCAGTAGTATAAAGTAAGGCAGCAGATGCCATTCCATCAGTTTTGCTTGCTCTAACTTATCAGAAGCCCCCAAGTAGGGGGCAGGTTCAGGTGGAAGAACCCCACCAGTAGAAAGTAAATACCAATATGTCCCTTAGAAAGGAAAGAGAAGAAAGGGGGATGGAGGGAGGGAAACCAAGACTGCAACAGTTAATACACTTGAACATCTACATTTATGGTAAGTGTACACAAATGTACTATGTTCTTCATGTTTTACTGTTGCAGATATCACATTTGGGTTGATTCCCAAAGCTGAGGAAAAGGGTGGAGGCAGTAAAAGAAAAGTACAGTTTTGTACCTACCATAAATGTAGATGTTCGAAGATCCACATTGCTGCAGTCCTTACACTTGGGTAGTCCGCTGTCCTCGGTCGGCCCGAATATCAAAGTATAAGGCTGACGTCGGTCAAGGCGCATTTGACTGACATCAGGACGTCAGGGTACAAATGCGCATGACCGACGTCATATCCTCAGTCTTTTCTTGCCCCAGATGTCAGAAGACCCTAAAAATAAAGGTCAAAACCAAAAGACAGCAAACAAACAACCAACCATCCTAGCACTAAAAATATGTACAATATATACAATATACACCCTATTGACAACCCAACCCATACAACCGCCTCGAACTACAGAGGGGAAGGAGGGAGGGTAAATTGGACTGCAGCAATGTGGATCTTCGAACATCTACATTTATGGTAGGTACAAAACTGTACTATGTTCTTCATCTCACATTGCTGCAGTCCTTACACTTGGGTAGAATCCCAAAGCAGAGGTAAGGGAGGATGGCCAAACTATAAGGAAGCAGGAGCTGCCAAAATGCCCTGCAAAACAGCAGTGGCAAAACCAGCCCTGGATTTAGAGTAAAGTGGTAGGTGATAATGCCTAGAGAAAGTATGCACTGAACTCCAAGTAGCTGCCTCCAAAATATCCTTAGTTGCCACCCCTCAAAAAGCTGTCAGTGGCAGTAGCCCTAGTGGAATGAGGCCTAATCCCAGCTGGAATCTCCTTGCCATGATGGGAATAACAGAAAGCAATGCAAAACCCAATCCACTTAGAAATAGTTTGTTTTGACACAGGCTTGCCCTGAGAACTCAAAGCAAAAGAAACAAATAACTGCTGAGACTGCCTGAACCCTTTAGTTCTGTCCAAATAATATCGCAACTGCCTGTGTACATCTAAAGTGTGCAAAATCTTTTCCCTTTATTTTGGGGATTTGCATAAAAAGTAGGCAAATGAATAGTTTGGTTTAAAGCCACACTAGAAACCACTTTAGGCATAAAGGAAGGATTAGTACGTAAAGATACCCTATCCTTATGGAAAATTAAGAAAGGCTCAACCGCCATAAGGGCCTGCAACTCAGAAACCCTTCTTGCAGAGGTAATAGCCAACAAAAAAGCAGTCTTCCATGATAAAAACTTTAATTCAGTAATAGCTGCAGGCTCAAAAGGTTGTAGAGTGAGTTTCTCCAACACAAAATTGAGATCCCAAGCAGGAGTAGGAGCTCTTCGTGGGGGTCTTATATTCTTTGCCCTCTAAGAAATTGCTTGAACAAAGGATGAGAAAACAATGGTGGGTCACAATCATAGTGAGCGAAATAGCTGCAGCATGAACCTTAATAGAAGAGAAGGACAAACCTTTGTCCAGTAACTCAGTAAGATATTGAAGAGCCACACTTAAATTAGGCTCAGAAACATCAAAATCCTTTGCTGCACTCCAAAATAAAAATCTCTTCCATTTATCTGCGTACACTTTCCTTGTACTAGGCCTTCTAACTTCCAAAATAACATTCAAAACTTGCTGTGGAAGTGGAGGCCCACTATGGTTCAAAACAGAATATGCCAGGCTGTTAGGTGCAGAGAATGAAGCTTGACATTGAGCAAATGACTGTCCTCCTGAGACAACAGGTGTGGAATCGAAGGCAAAGGCCATGGAGGCTTCCGTACCAGGCTTCTCAGTAATGGGTACCAATGCTGTCAAGGCCAATCTGGAGCTATCAAAATCATCCTTGGCTTGTCTTGTCTGGCCTTTAAGTAGTACCTTTGGGAGGAGAGGCAGAGGCGGAAAGGCATACACATGAAGATTGCTCCAATTGAAAGAAAGAGCATCCACTTTCCAAGCTGTGGGATGAAACCTTTTTGTGCAAAACTTTGGCAGCTGGTGGTTTAGTGGAGAAGCGAACAGATCTATGTCTGGAGTTCCCCATGACACTGTCAATTTCTGAAATACATGAGGATCCAATTTCCACTCGTGGGGATCCATAATTTGTCTGCTCAACACATCTGCTAAGGAGTTCTGTGCTCCCGGCAGAAACCTTGCCTGAAGATTTAGCTGTAAACTGAGAGCAGTCTCCCACAAAATCATTGCTTGCCTGCATAGAGGATAAGAATGTGTTCCGCCTTGCTTGTTGATGTACCACATGACAGTTGTGTTGTCTGTTAGAATCAACACCTGCCCTGGAAGAAGTAAATCCTTGAAAGCTATTAGCAAACTGGACTGCTAACATCTCTTTCAAGTTGATATGTAGATGTTGTAGTCTGGCAGGCCACTTGTCTTGTATCCACTTTCCATTCAGATGAGCTCCCCAAGCTTTGTCTGAGGCATCTGTCATTAGAATCTGACTCGCCTCTGGCCGGGTCACAGAGAGTCCCTTGTTTAGGTGACATTCCTGAGCCCACCACAACAATTCCTTTTGAATGCAAGGTATTATTTGAATGACAGTGTCCAAATCCTGGCAGTGCTGTGTCCATACATTTTTGAGATACCATTGTAGCTTCCTCATATGCAGTTTGGCATTGGGAAGCACCAGAATACAAGATGCCATGAACCCCAAGGCTTGAAGGACTGTCCTTGCAGTCAGCCTGGACTGATGAGACAACTGATGAAAGTAAAGGGAAAGATTCTTTTGTTTGTCCGGGGTCAAAAGGCCATCTGGGATGCTGTATTCAGTCTCACACCCAGAAAGCACATGTCCTGAGAGGGTACTAGACTGGACTTTATTTCGTTCACAGAATACCCCAGGCATCTTAGCACTGCTATCACATAATCCAAATGATGAAGAAGCTCGTCCCTTCCTTGAGCCAGAATCAAGCAATCGTCCAAATAAGGATAGATCTGTATTCCTTTTAACCTGAGGAAAGCTATCACTGGAGCCAGAACTTTCGTGAACACTCTGGGCGCAGTAGATAAGCCAAAGGGCAATGCAGAGAACTGATAATGAGAAGTCCCAGCTCGAAACGCAGATACTTCCTGCAACTCAGTCTGATAGGAACATGAAGATAAGCCT
Organism: Protopterus annectens; assembly: GCF_019279795.1. Classification (NCBI taxonomy): domain Eukaryota; kingdom Metazoa; phylum Chordata; order Ceratodontiformes; family Protopteridae; genus Protopterus; species Protopterus annectens. The sequence goes on from NC_056747.1 coordinate 159,039,735, forward strand.
CCTTGAGATCCAAAGTTACCATCCAATGATCTTTGCCCAGCAGAGGTAAAAGCTGCTGTAACGTCAACATTTTGAACTTGGGAATGTCCAGATAAGTGTTGAGGATAGATAAATCCAAAATTGGTCTCCACGTGTTCCCTTTCTTTGGTACTAGGAACAGGCGAGAATAAAATCCTAGGCCCACTTCTGGCATAGGGACCGGCTGAATGGCCCCTATTTGGAGTAACAGAGAAATTTGCTTGTGAGCCTCTATTCTTTGTTGAGGAGGAACGTCTGGCATGCCTTTGAAAGGAGGCAAGGTATGGAAATAAAACCTGTAACCGTGGTGTATGATATCCAATACCCATCTGTCTTGGGTAATTAAACTCCGATTTTCTTTGAAAAGTGCCAACCTTCCTCCCAAAGGTGCTGCCAGACGAGAAAGCTCTGGCAGCTGAAAAGGTAGGTCATTGGGTCTGTTTATGAAAGGACTGACCCCTGCCCTCACCCGAAGACTGTGCAGGAGAACTCCCTGTTCTAGGCCTGAAAGAGCCCTGAGCTCTGCCCCTACCACGTCTAGATCTACCCCTAGACTGGGAATCATAAGAAGGATACGTCCACCCCTTAGTAGGCCAATTTCTACTAAACTTTGGAGGCAGAACCTGAAAAAAATCTTTAACAGTCTGCATAGACTTAGCCTTGTCTTCCATTTTCTTTAAAACTGCCTCAACAGGAGAACCAAACAACACATCAGATTGTAAAGGAGCATCTAAAATCCTTGTTTTAACATGGTCAGATAAATTCTGATCCCTCAGCCAGGCGTGCCTGCGAAGAACTGACCCAGTGGCAGCCACCCTAGACGAGGCCTGTACAGCATCAAAACCACATTGCAAAGAATGCTTACCCACCTGTTCAGAAACATGTACTAAATCTTGTAACTCTTTACAATCAATACCTTCCGCCAGAGCATCAACCTTAGACTTCAATTGTGAAAGGAGATAGTTTTGGTATTTCAACATGTGGAACTGGCAATTCAAAGCCCTCATAGCTAGAGTGGAAGAAGTATAAACTTTCTTTCCCCATCTATCCAAAGCCCTGGCCTCTTTATCTGTAGGAACCGGATTCTTGACAACAGAAGCCTTAACACCTTTAGGCCCCTGACTAACAGTTTCTGGGTCTGCCCTAGGACTCTTAAAAAGATACTTATGAGCTTCAGGCACCCTGTAATACCTATCCGGTTTAACAGGAGCAGGAGGCAAAGAATCAGGATTAAGAGAAGCCTCTGTAAAACATCTTCCACCACATCCAAAACAGGAGGTATAGCCAAAGGCCTATGCTGGGGTAAAAACAAAAATTCCCTAAGCCTTTTCCTGGAATCAGAGAAGTCCTGACCTTCCCACTTAAAATGCTCCCTCATGGAATGAAGAGTTTCTGAAAAGAAAAATCCTCAGGAGGAGAAGCAGAAGGAGTAGAATCATCCACATCTGAATCAGAATAAGGAGAATACTCCTGCAAGTCTTCAGCAAAGACTCTGAAACATCCGAAGCCTGCTCAAAACTCCCTAGCTCAGGCTCCACCCTAGGTCTCTTATCAGGAGGGGGCAAAGAACCCCTAATCAAAGTAATCAAATCTTCTGCCATTTTAAGCATATGCTTCTTGGGCACAGTGCCTGAAGAACTAGGGGTGACACCAACTGAAGCTAAACCTGGCCTGCCTCTGGGAGAAGCCTTGGAAACAGAAGGAGAGGGCCTAACCACCCTAGGAAGGGAGGGGAGTATAGTAACCTGAGAAGCCCCTTCAGCCTGACCTGCCTCCTGAGAGGCCACATCCTGCAATAACAAAGTCTCTCCCTGGGATCCCAAAGAAACCTCCGGTGGAACCACCGACTCCACCGACACCTCTAACGAACCGGCGTCCGGTACGGACGGTTCTTCTAGCCTAGGCTTAACTGCTTTGTCCTTGCGCTTCTTCGAAGAAGCGGGTGTCGGAGCATCCGACGGCATTTTATAATTGCACCGCTTCCCGAAGACTAACCTGGCACAATCTAACCTTCTCTTTATAGTGCGCTTATTGAATCTAGCACAAGAGCGACACCCAACAACGTCGTGCTCAGGCCCTAAACAAGGAATACACAAAGTATGATAGTCTCTATGCGGTATCTGTTTCCCACAAGAAATACAATTATTCACTTTTTCTGACATCCGGTAAACCACTGAGGCAAGAAAAACTAAAATATTCCCAACCGGGTACTTAGCCAACTTTGACTCGGTCTGAAACTCCGAAATCGAAAAATTTCAGAACGCCAACCGGCACTTGCAATGCTGCTTCTGCATCGGACCATGCGGCAAAAAAGACTGAGGATATGACGTCGGTCATGCGCATTTGTACCCTGACGTCCTGATGTCAGTCAAATGCGCCTTGACCGACGTCAGCCTTATACTTTGATATTCGGGCCGACCGAGGACAGCAGACTACCCAAGTGTAAGGACTGCAGCAATGAGAGATGAAGAACATCTAGGGGCTAGCTAGGATGCCCTCCAAGACTGCAGAGGAAAACCCTGCCCTGTATTTGGAGAAGAGAGGCAGGTGGTAATGCTTGGTAAAAGTGTGAACAGATATCCAGGTGGCAGCCTCCAGGATGTCCCTGGTGGGGACTCCTCTGAGGAAAGCTGCAGAGGTGGAGGCTGCTCTGCTGGTGCGAGTCCCCTTGGGGGAGGCTTTCCATGTTGTTTGTAGCAGAAATGGATGGAGTGTGCTATCCATTTGGAAATGGTTTGTTTGGAGATGGCTTTGTCTTCTGCCCCTGTAGCAAAGCTAACCAGCAATTGATCAGACTTTCTGAAGGATTTAGCCCTGTCTAGACAGAATCTGAGTTGTCTGTGCACATCTAGAGAGTGCACAATCCCTTCCCCCTTGTTCTGGGGATTAGGAAAAAAGGTGGCAAATGAATGGAATGGTTGTGAGCCACACTGGACACTGCCTTGGGGATGAAGGATGGATTAGTTTTGAGGGATACCCTGTCAGCAAGGAAGATGATGAAGGGTTCCACAGCCATGAGCGCTTGCAGCTCGGAGACTCTTCTGGCTGAAGTGATGGCCAGAAGGAATGTTGTCTTCCCGGAGATAAATTTTAGCTCTGCAGAAGAAGCTGGTTTGAAAGGGGGCAGGATGAACTATTCCAATATATAGTTAAGGTTCCAAACTGGGGGTGGGTGGCCCTTCTGGGAGGTCTCAAGTTGCTAGCCCCTCTTAGGAAATATTTGATCAAAAAGTGTGAGAAAGGGGCTGCTCAGTGGAAAAATGAGCAGAAATAGCAGAGGCATGAATTTTTATAGAGGAGAAAGAGGCGCCACTGTGTAGTAGGTCAGCTAAGTAATCCAGGATGAGAGAGAGGGAAGGGTGTGCAGTATTGGCTCCTTAGGCCTGGATCCAGGTGCAGAACCTTTTCCATTTATCAGCATAAGACTTTCTAGTGCTAGGGCGTCTGACCTCATGGATAACATGTAGAACCTGTTTACTGAGGTTGGCAGATTGCTCCGGGATTAGGGAATAAGCCAAACTGAGTGTCTGCAGTTGGGGATGCATGAATTCCCCTTCCCTCTGGGTCAGGAGGTTAGGAATCTGAGGAAGATGCCATGGTGGCAGTGGCGACAGGCTGTGCAGCAAGGAGTACCGGTGCTGGCGAGGTCAGTCTGGAGCTATAAAAATCGCTCTTGGTTTTTCCTCCTTTATTTTGAGCAGTACCCTGGGGATGAGAGGTAGTGGAGGAAAGGCATAGACCAACAGACTGACCCAGGGGAAGTACCGTCCACCCACTTTCCAAGCCATGTAGTGATGTTCCCTGGTGCAAAATTTGCTGAGCTGATGGTTGGTGTGGGAGGCAAAGAGGTAGACTTCGGGGTGCCCCATTTCTGAGTTGTTAGGGTGAAGGTTCTTCTGTTGAGCTGCCACTCATGAGGGTCCAGAAGATTTCTGCTTAATTGGTCTGCCAGAGAGTTGAGACAGCCTGGGAGAAATTGTGCCAACAGGTACAGATGCACGGTAGAGGCGGTGTGCCAAAGGGTCATGGGCAGCCTGCATAGAGAGTAGGAGTGAGTCCCTCCCGGCTTCTTGATATACCACATCACAGTGGTGTTTTCTGTTTTGATCAGGAGAGCCCCTGGGGAAAAAAGGGGTTTGAAAGTTATCAAGGCATGGTGGACAGCCATCATCTCTTTTTGTCTGATGTGCAGAGGGATTTGCTGTGGGCTCCATTGGCCCTGTATGCACCTGCTGTCCAGATGTGCACCCCAAGCATAGTCTGATGCATCTGTGGTGAGGGTCTGGGTGGTGGGGGGTGGTGAGAAAGGTAGCCCTTTGTTGTGGGAGCATGCTGTTGCTCACCAAAGAAAATCTTTTCTGAGGCAAGGAATTACAGGTACAAGAGTTTCCAGGTCTTGAAAGTGTTGACACCAAAGGCTTTTTAGGTACCATTGAAGTTCCCTCATATGCAGTCTGGCATATGGAATGAATAGTATGCAAGATGCCATGAACCCCAGAGCTTGCCGGATCTTCCTTGCAGATAACTGGGGCCTGGTGGCTAGTTGAGAGAAGTAGACTGTCAGGAAAATTTGATTTCTGATGTAAGGAATGCCATTTGGGATGCTGTGTCCAGGCTTGCTCCCAGGAAGATAATCCTTTGGGTGGGCACCAGTTTGGATTTCTTTTCGTTGATTGTGTACCCTAGGGAGGTTAGTAGGGTCTTTACAAAGGCCAAGTGCTTGAGCAGCTTTTCCTGGCTGTCTGCCTGAATAAGGCAGTCGTCTAAGTATGAGTAAATCTGGGTATTCCTTTGTCTGTAAAACACATAGGCCGGAGCCAGACATTATGTAAAACTCTGGGAGCAGTAGATAAGCCAAAGGGAAGCGCAGAGAAAGTACAGTTGTGTACACTTACTATAAATGTAGATGTTCGAGTGTCTTCACTGTTGCAGTCATCACTGTAGGGTTCTTCCTGCCGGCAGGCAGCCCTCGGTCGGCCAGAATCCCAAAGTCTGGGTCCGGTGTCGGCTGTTCAGTTCATGCTCCCTGACGTCAGAGTGCCAGGAGTACAAAGCTGCCAGCCGACGCCATGTTCTTCAGTTTTTCTTGCCCCAGATGTCAGGTGCCCAAAAGTGAAGGCTAATAGTAAAACAAAAATGTAACATACAACAAACCCCATACCCTGTAGCAAATACACCTCAGAAGGGTGAAGTAGGAAACCACACTAATGAAAGTATAAGAGGGGACAGGAGGGTGGGTAACCCAGACTGCAACAGTGAAGACACTCGAACATCTACATTTATGGTAAGTGTACACAACTGTACTATGTTCGTGTTTCACTTTTGCAGTCATCACTGTAGGGTTGTAATCCCATAGCTGAGATAAAGGGTGGTGGTTATAGAGTAGAAGGGGCAGCTAGAAGGCCCTGCAAGACTGCAGAAGCAAAACCTGCCCTAGACTTAAGAGTAAAGAGGGAGATTATATTGCTTAGAGAAAGTATGCACTGAACTCCAAGTTGCAGCTTCCAAAATATCTTTGGTAGGTACTCCCCTGAGAAAGGCAGCTGAAGTAGCAGCAGCTCTGGTAGAGTGAGTCCTAATTTTTCCTGGGATTTGCTTTCCATGATGAGAGTAACAAAATCTGATTCCATGAGCAATCCATTTAGAAATGGTCTGTTTTGAAATATCTTTGCCTTGGGAATTTGTTGCATAAGAAACAAACAGTTGCTGTGTTTTCCTGATATCCTTGGTTCTGTCCAGGTAAAAACGAAGTTGCCTGTGTACATCAAAGGAATGCAAGATACTTCCCCCCTTACTTTGTGGATTAGTGAAAAAAGTTGGCAGGTGAATAGTTTGATTTAAAGCCACTCTGGAAACCACTTTAGGCATGAAAGTAGGATTAGTCCTTAAAGACACCCTATCTTGATGAAAAATAATATAAGGTTCTACAGCCATGAGTGCTTGTAACTCCGAGACCCTCCTGGCTGAAGTCAAAGCAAGTAGGACAGCTGTCTTCCATGATAAATACTTAATATCAGATGTGGCAGCAGGCTCAAAAGGAGGCAGACTGAGTTTTTCCAGAACATAGTTGAGGTCCCAGGAAGGTATGGGGGGTGTCCTAGGGGGCCTTACATTCTTTGATCCTCTGAGATATTGTTTCAGAAGTGGATGCAAAAAGACTGGAGGATCTGTATTGTAATGTGCAGAGATAGCTGAGGCATGTATTTTTATGGAGGAGAAGGATAAACCCTTATGTAGCATGTCTGTCAGGTAAAGTAAAATCAGTGGGATATTAGGAATGAGAGGATCCGAATCCTGAGCATGCGTCCAGGTGCAAAATCTCTTCCATTTACCTGCATAAAATTTTCTAGTGCTAGGCCGTCTGGCTTCAAAGATGACATCCATGACCTGTTTGGGAAGGGTAGGATTAATCATAGACCCTGAATTCGCCAGGCTGCCAGGCTGAGAGTTTTGATATGAGAGTGCAGAACCTGGCCCTGGTGTTGGGACAAAAGATTTGGAATCTGAGGTAAAATCCAAGGAGGCTCCTGGGATAGATTCATCAGTGTTGAGTACCAAAATTGACGAGGCCAATTTGGGGCCAGTAAAATCATCTTGGGTTTGTCCTGCTTGATCATTAATCACACCCGTGGAAGAGGAGGTAGTGGAGGAAAGGCATACCCCAAGAGGTTTCTCCAACTGAATGAAAATGCATCCACTTTCCATGCTAGTTTGTGAAATATCCTTGTGCAAAAAAATCTGTAACTGGTGGTTGAGGAGGGAATGCAAATAGATCTATGTCCGGGCAGCCCCAGGCTTCTGTAATCATCTTGAATATTTGGGTGTCTAGCATCCACTCGTGTGGGTCTGACAGGTTCCTGCTCAGGCTGTCTGCCAGAATATTTTGTTTCCCTGGCAGGAACTGAGCTTGTAGATCCACTTTGCAAGCTAGAGCTGTGTTCCATAATGTCATGGCTAGTCTGCAAAGGGGGTAGGAGTGTGAACCCCCTTGCTTGTTTATGTACCACATAACTGTGGTGTTGTCTGTCTGTATCAGTAGTTGTCCTGGCTGTAGAAGATCCCTGAAAGCCAAGAGGGCATTCTGTACAGCTAACATCTCTTTTAAATTGATATGTAGGTGCTTCTGATCCTCTGTCCGAAAACCTTGCAGGCCTTTCCCCTGCAAGTGGGCTCCCCATGCGTAATCAGAGGCGTCCGTGGTTAACACTTGGCTGGCTGGAGGCAGACTGAAGGCTTTCCCTTTGTTGTGAAGACATGCCATGATCCACCAATGGAATTCCTTTTGTAGGCAAGGCAAGACAGCAATCTATGTCTAGACTGTGGCAATGCTGGGACCATACACTTTTTAGGTACCATTGTATTTTTCTCATATGTAGTCTTGCATTTGGTATGAGAAGGATGCAGGAGGCCATGTAACCCAAAGGCTGCAGGAATTTCCTTGCAGTTAGCTGAGACACTAACGCCAAGGTTTTGAAAGTTGAAGCCAGCTGTAGTTGTTTTTCGGATGTCAGGATTGCCATCTGGGTTGTTGTGTTTAGAAGAACACCCAGAAAAGTTATCTGTTGTGTGGGTGTCAAATTTGACTTTTTTATGTTCACAGTGAATCCCAGGTACTTGAGTAGATTTTGAACAAATTCCAGGTGCTGGAGTAAGATATCCTTGCTGTCTGCTAGAATAAGGCAGTCGTCCAGATAAGGGTAAATTTGAATTCCCTTGAGTCTGCAATAAGCTACTACTGGTGCCAGGCACTTGGTGAAGACCCTGGGCGCAGTAGACAAGCCAAAGGGCAGCGCAGGGAACTGGTAATGTTTCGAGTCAGCCTTGCACCTGAGGTATTTTCTGCACTCCTGTCTGATCGGGATGTGGAGGTAAGCCTCCTTTAAATCCAATGTCACCATCCATGCATTTTTGCTCAACATTGGCAGGAGCTGCTGCAGAGTAAGCATCTTGAACTTTGGTATCTCCAGGAAAGTATTTAAGACTGACAGATCCAGGATGGGTCTCCATGAATTTTGTTTTCTGGGAACTAGAAAGAGCCTTGAGTAAAAGCCTTGCCCAGTCTCTGATTGTGGAACCAGTTGGTTTAATGCCTCTGCCCATTGGTGTTTTGGTAGGTCTGGCCATCCATTTGGTCTTGGCAAGGTATGAAAGTGGAATTTGTAACCTCTTGAAACTACATCCAGAACCCACTTGTCTTGGGTTATGTAAGTCCAGTTTTGTTGAAAAAGAGAGTGTTTTCCTCCTAGAGGGGCTTCCAGGAGAGAAGTTCCTGGAGCCATGCAGGGGGAGTCATTAAGCCTGTTTTCTGTAAGATTGAGGTCTGTCCTCTCCACCCCTGGGTGTGGAAGCACTCCACTGTCTAGGTCTGTAAGAGGTCTGTGCTTGGGTCCTCCCTCTGGAACGCCTATATCTACCCCTCTGAGGCCTGTCCGAGCTGGGAAAGGACCAATTTTTAGTTGGCCAATTTCTGATAAATCTTGGGGGCTGAACTTGTAAGAAATCCTTAACCGTTTGCATGGATTTTGCCTTATCCTCCATTTTCTTTATCACCTCTTCAGCCTTAGACCCAAACAAAACATTATACTGAACAGGAGCATCCAGTAACTTTGCTTTCACTTGATCAGGTAAGTTTTGTTCCTTTAACTAAGCATGCCTTCTAATGCCTGTGCCAGTGGCAGCCGCCCTGCATGAAGCCTCCAAGGCATCAAAACCATGCCCTGCATGAAGCTTCCAAGGCATCAAAACCACAGTGTAAACCATGCTTCCCCACTTGCTCAGTAGCATGCATCAAATCGTGTAATTCCTTATTATCTGTACATGCAGAAATGGTACCTAGCTTTTGTTTCATAGCAGACAGCAGGTATTGCTGATATTTTAGCATATGAAATTGACAATTTAAAGCCCTAATAGATAAAGTAGCAGAAGTGTACACTTTTTTGCCCCATCTCTCCAAAGCTCTAGAATCCTTATCTGTCGGAACATGGTTTTTAGCAGAGGCGGCCTTAACACCCTTAGGACCCTGAGAAATGGTTTCTGGATCAGCAGTAGGAGTTTTGTAAAGGAACTGGTGGGAGTCAGGGACCCTGTAATATCTGTCAGGCTTAGCAGGGGCTGGAGGAAAGGAGTCAGGAGTTAAATTAGCCTCAGAAAAGGCATCATCCACAATATCCAAAATAGGAGGAATAGCCAGGTGTCTTAATGTTGGGGAAGAAAAAGGAAATCCCTAAGCCTTCTCTTAGATTCAGAGTACTCCTGTCCTTCCCAGTGAAAATGTTCCCTCATGTCATGTAAAGTTTCCCCAAAAGAAAAATCCTCAGGGGGAGAAGCTGATGGAATGGATTCCTCAACATCAGAATCCTCATAAGGAGGGAAAGTATATTCCTGTTCAGAGGAAGACACTGAAGAAATAGATGCCTGATCAGAGGATTCATAATCCAATTCTTGCCTTGGCCTTTTGTCTGGAGGGGGATGTGAACCCCTAAATCATGGTTAGTAAGTCCTCCGCCATTTTAAGTAGCTGTTTCTGAGATTTGGGTCCCAGATCAGAAGTGGCCTGGGCTGGCGTCTTAGATTTAGAAGGAGTCTTTGTCTTTGGCTTTGCCTTTATCAGAAGCTGAGTAGGCCTGAAAACCCCCTCGGAAGCCGGTACCTGCACAGCGGCTCCGGACCCATCCGAGGGAGCATTGTCCGAAGGTCCTGCAGCTGGAGTACTCAAAGGCCTAGTTGGCTCCTCGTGGGAGTCCGTTTCGGCAATTGGTTCTGAAATGGCCGACGACAGGGGCTGCAAAAGCGCCTCACTGACGACGGCTGAATCTGTAGCTGGCTCTGCTTGTAAAACGTCTTCTGATTTGGACCTCGGAGGCCTGTCCTTATCCTTGCGTCGTTTGTGAACTCCGGTAGTCGGAAGCACGTCCGACGACATTTTATAATTAAATCACCTGCCAAAGTAGTGAAAAGCAAAATCGTACCTCCGCTTAATAGCACGTTGGTTAAATCTAGCACAAAACCGACAACTAGCTACGTCATGGTCAGGGCCTAAACAAGGAAGAAAAGTAAGAGTGGAAATCCTTATGAGGTATTTGCTTCCCACAAGAAATGTAATTATTAACTTTTTCTGACATCGGACTGGAGCAAGAAAAAAAGTTTCCCCAACGGGGTACTTAGCTTTGTGAAGAAGAAGTAAGTCTTCGGACTGAAGCACGAAAAAATATCAGAAGTCAGCTGACCAAGCACTTGTGAACTGCTTCCACCGCACGGCAAGAAAGACTGGAGAACATGGCGTCGGCTGGCAGCTTTGTACTCCTGGCGCTCTGACGTCAGGGAGCATGACTGAGCAGCCGACGCCGGACCCAGACTTTGGGATTCTGGCCAACCGAGGGCTGCCTGCCAGCAGGAAGAACCCTACAGTGATGACTACAACAGTGAAACACGAACATCTGGAAGTGTTGAGATCCTGCCCTGAAAGAGAGATATTTCCTGCATAATTCCCTGATAGGAATGTGAAGGTAGGCCTCGATTAGATCCAAGGGCAGCTAGCCAAGCGTCCATGGAGAGCACGGGTACTAGCTGCTGGAGGGTGAGCATTTTGAATTTTGGGATCACCAGGAATGCGCTTAGAATGGATAGATTGAGGATGGAGCACCAGGTGCCCTCTTTTCTGGGCACCAGTAAAAGTCTGGAGTAGAAAGCTTGGCCTATCTGTTCTGCAGGAACGTGCTCTACTGCCCTCATAGATAGCAGGGAAAGGATTTGCTTTTGAGCCTCTGCCCACTGGTTTGGAGGTAGACCTGGAAACCCTTTTGGGGTTGGAAGGGTGTAGAAGGAAAATTTGTATCCCTGAGACACTGTTCAGAACCCAGTGGTCGTTGGTAATGGTGGCCCAGGTGCTTGCATGAAAGGAGAGTTTTCCTCCTAGGGTAAGTGAAGGTGGGCAGTGGGAGGGGGTGGGGGAGGCGAGTCATTTTGAGTTCTTACCATAAGGGGTGGCTTAGAACTCCCTGGGTTTGAAGTGGAGGTAGTCCACTACTTAGATCGCTGCATTCCCTGTGACTGCTGTCTGGGGGGGGGTCTGGTTCCCCAGGGTCTATGCTAGACTGGCTTGGAGGGAGCAGGAAAAAAAACAGTGTTTGGTGGGACAATGCCTGCTGAACCTGGGTGGCTGGACCTGTAAGAAATCCTTAAATGTTTGCATAGATTTTGCTTTTTCTTCCATCTTTTTTAAGACCTCTTCTGCCTTAGTGCCAAATAAGTTCTCTTTGTGAAGAGGGGCATCCAACAATTTAGATTTTACATGGTCTGGCAAGGGCTGTTCCTTAAGCCATGCATGCATTCTAATAACAGATCCAGTGACTGCGGCCCTGCAAGAAGCTTCTATGGCATCAAAACCACAGTGCAAGGTGTGTTTAGTTATTTGAGTTGCAGAATGCATTAACTCTTGTAATTCTTTAGATTCTGCCCAAGCAGGAAAGGAAGACATTTTTTGTTTGAGGAGTTCCAGGGCATGTTGCTGAAATTTTAGCATATGGAACTGACAGTTTAGTGTCCTGATAGCAAGAGTAGCTGAGGGGTATACTTTTTTACCTCATCTGTCTAGTGCTCGGGAATCCCTATCTGAGGGGGTGGGATTCTTAGCAGAGGTTGCTTTAATCCCTTGAGAAATTACCTCAGGGTCAGCAGTAAGATTTTTAAAAAGAAATTTGTGAGTCAGGGACTCTATAGTACCTGTCTGGTTTTCTGGGCAGAGGAGGGAGGGTGTCAGGAGTCAAGCTGGATTCCAGGAAAAAATCTTCCGCAACATCCAGGACTGGGGGGATGGCCAAGGGTCTGTGCTGTGGAAGATCTAGGAATTCCCTGAGTCTCTTTTTAGACTGAGGGTAGTCTTGACTTTCCCATTGGAAATGCTCCTTTAAGGTATGCAGGATTTCCCCAAAGGAAAAATCCTCTGGGGGAGAGGCTGAAGGGATGGAATCCTCTGCATCGGAATCCTCATAAGTAGAGAGGGGTTGCATGTCTTCATATTCAGAAGCATCAGAGTCATCTGACTCTTGTTCAGACAGAACTACAGGGGACAGATCTCTTTTCCTTTTGGAGGGAGTAGCTTGGCTTCCCCTGATCAGAATGATAAGGTCTTCCGCCATTTTAAGCATCTGAGACTGAGGCAAGGAAGCAGGTGCCTGAGAGTGGGTCGTCGGTTTCTTGGGTGTGGTTCATATCCTGGGCCCAAGAAACTTGGCTGTTTTCGAAAGAACGGTAGTCACAAAAGACGATGTTGGTTTGTGTTGAGAATCAGTAGTCTGAAGGACTTCCTCAGAAGCCGGTGCCTGCTCAGCTGCTCTGGACCCATCCAAGGTAGAGACGACCGCAGGATCCTTAGTCGAAGAAAAGGTTTGTGGCACACTGGACTCTGAAAGCATCTTGGTAGCGGACTGAGAATCCACAGAAGCAGGCATCAGGGGCTGCAAAAGTGCCTCACTGAGAACCGCAGAACTGATAACTAACTTAACGGAAGAGTCATCGGTAGGTTTGGACCTGTGTGGTCTGTCTCTGTCTATCTTTATGTTTATTCAGAAGATCTGCTGTCAAATGGCTTACCGAAGCCATATTGGAATTCGAGGACAGTAAGCGAAACTATCTGGCTACAATAAGGGCCCAACGATGGATAGTTCTGACGTTGAACAAAGCACAGAAGCGACAAAGGGGGTAGTCGTGTCTGGGCCTAAACAAGTGACACAGTAAGAATGGAAGTCGCGCTGTGGCATTTGCTTTCCACAGGTGAAACAATTATTAACTTTTTCTGACATCGGTTAGTGCAAGAAAAAAAAATCCCCAATGGGGTACTTAGCTTTAGAAGACTTGAACATCAATTTGGTAGACGAAACACAGGTAGCGGCCGACCAGCACTCATACGAACTGCTTCTGCTTCGGGCTCCATGGCAAGAAAGACTGATGTAATGGCGTTGGCTGCCTTACTTTATACTACTGACAACCCAACGTCAGTCCTGAAGTGACAGCAGGCGACGCAGAAATACTAAGCCTCTGGTATTTGGGCCGGACAAGGGCTAACCTGGCAGGGATAATCCAAATGTGATGACTGCAACAGTGAAACACGAAGAACATCCAGCATGATGGGCAACAGTCAAGATGCCCAAACTGACTCAGCTCTGTCACTGGGTAATGCTGGAACTAGACAAAGGAAATTTCAATAAGACCTGTGACTCAGTCCCACATAGGAGACTGACAAGCAAGATGAGGGACTCAGAATGGGAAAATATAAATAAAATGGATTTAACAGTTACTTATTGACACAAAACAAAGACTAGTAGTTTATTGGATTTCATTTCAAGACATCGCTTCTCAGCCTTTTGGCTAAAATCAAGTGTAGTATCTGTTCTTATCAGTTTAGTTTAACAGAGAGGTTAGGAAGAGGGTCCTGCAAGGGTCAGCCTTAGACAAATATTGTTTGGCATTTTCATGTCAGATATCAAAAGAGCAAGGAAAACATTACCAACTTGTTTAATAATTTCACTAAGCTACATGAACAATGGGGGTTAAAGGGTAAACTTACAAAGGGATCTAACAAGACTAGTGGATAAATGGGGCACTAAACACTAAATGAGAAAGCTCTAGCCAAAATCAGCAAGATACTAGATTTTTTTTTTTGGGGGGGGGGGTGGAAATGACTCAAGAAGTATAATGTCATATTGATTTGCTGTTTAGTCACGTCCAACTCACCATTAGATTGACTTAAGCATGTCAAGCTAGTCTGCCAGAAGTGTATATTTTAGTTCCTGCAAATTCATGTTCATTGCTTCAGTAATGCTGTGCATCCATCTTAGCCTCTATGTTTCCCTTCTTCTGCCTTCGATCTTTCCTAGCATCAGGGTTTTCACATTATGTGAACAAAGTATGGGAAATTTTCATTCTGGCTTTATATCCTTACATAAAAAAGTTAACATGAATGGCCCTATATATATATATATATATATATATATATATATATATATATATATATATATATATATATATATATATATATATTATGCCTTCGGGTCCCTCAGAAATTGGATCAGTTGTAATAGTCAGGCCTACAAGCTGCGCCTTGGTGGCCTCTGACAGGGCATTAATTTTCCAATTTTCAAATGTTTTCTCCAGCAGCAGCCAGTGCCATGACATAGAGGGATAAAGCCCTGACTACTGCCCAGGTGACCAAGGTTCAATCAGTAGCTTGGGTGTCTGTGGTGCTGGCAGGAAAAGATGAGCATTCCCATTATAAAGGAAGAGGATAGTTGTGTGGGCATTCCCATTAAGTGATCTCTGCTCGAGTCTGGAGATGCTGACAGAGTGACTGTAGTCCAATGTGGGGAAAAGGATAGGAACATGGTTAAGCTGCTGCAGCTGCTGCAGAGGCATGGCAAAATGCTGTGCATCCTCTTTACATAACCGACCCTCAGGTCTAACACACAAATGCAGGAGGAGGAGAGGAAATGAGTAAGTCATATGAAGTATGAAAGAGCAAAAGAGATGGCACGAGTCCTCTGAACTCTCTTAAGCACTATAATTGGCCCAAGCTTGAATTCGGTAGGCCAGGGGGAATTAAAAGGAGGAGCTAGCAGACCTGACTATGAACAGGGTCATACGAGTAAAATGCCATACGGCGATGCAGGGGAGCAAAAACTGCTGAAAAGGTTTTCTTCAGCATTACAGTTATATTACAAACATCTTTTACTAAGTCATAGTGGGACTATTCTGCTGAATTCTGTTGTCATCATTACAGAAGGAAGGAAATCAAACTAGTGGAGAGGAGCCAGAGAAAGGCTACCAGCAGAATTAAGAGGGAAGGGGCGATCCACTTTGGATCCCAGGAACTACCGTCCGTATTATCATGAAACCTATGAACAAAGACATTGGCAACCTTCAAACACTGGACCCCACCCAGTTTGGGTTCGTGAAGGGCCAATCTTGCCTCCTGATCGACTTCTTTGAATCAGTCTCCAGATCCGTGGACGGGGGTAAGGTAGTTCACACAGCCTACTTGGACTTCCCCAAGACTTTGAACACTATTCCCCACTCTGGAATCATAGATAAACTTACTAAGCTGGGCATTAATCCCTACGTCACTCGATGGGGTGCTTACTGACAGAACACACACTGTAAAAGTAGCAGACTCCAAACCCAGCTCCAGACAAGTGACAAGTGGTGTACTGCAGGGTTCTGTCCTGGGACCACTCTTGTTTGGCATCTACTTCTCTGAAGTACAGGCCAACATTAAGGGACCCTGGCTTACAAATTTCGCAGATGACTGCAAGCTGGGAGCCATTATTGAATCCCCAAATGATGTGGATATACTACAAAAGGGCCTTACCGAAACAGATGCCTGGTGCCAGAGCCATTGGCTCAAGCTGAATGCAAAAAAATGTATAGTTGTCTCCTTTGGGAAAAATCATGTACCTGTGAACTACTACACAGGTGGCAGTACACTAATCACCGAAAGTGTGGACAGTGGTCTCCCCTTTGAAAACCACATAGCCACAACAGTTAGAAAATCCTTCTACGTGGCACACCTCATCACTAAGGGCTTTTCGTCAAAAAAAAAAAGAGGTCATTGTCCCACTGTACTCATCCCTCATTAGACCCATTATAAAATACAATGCCCTGTTTGGTATGTACCTCACAAAACATCTGCAACAACTAGAAAGGTTACAGAAATACCTTACAAAAAGAATCACAGGCCTAAAGCAGATGCCGTATGCTGACTTTCTAAAGAAACTCCTGCTATACTCTGTCGCATATCACCTACTCAGAGGCGATCTCTGCCTAACTTACAATGCTATGTCAAACCCAGAGTTGTTGGACATGGTACACTTAAAGAAATCCCATTCCCTCCGAACCACACGTTCCAGGGATCTTAACCTTGTCATCACGACAAATAGAACATGCTGGAGGGATAGGTTACTGACCCAGAGACTCCCCATACTCTGGAATAGGCTGCCCATACATGTCAGGCAGAGCGCCTCAATGGCCCTCTTCAAGAGGAATCTTGACGATTGGATGCGAGACAGGAAATTCACTCTGGGGATCACATCAGTAGCCCTGCTAGACAGGGGTCCAGGAAAGTAAATATATGTGGGAAGCAATAGCCAGGGAATCTTTATGGCTAGGGTTGTATAGGCCCTAGGGCTGATAGCCTAGTACCTACCTATGAACCTATGAGAGAGACTGAAGGTGTCAAACTTTTTCACACTGAAGGAAAGAAGAGATATAAGGGAGTTTATGCCATAATAACAGTCAATGTGATGGAATAAATTTTAAAGATAAAATATAGCACAGAAAAAAGGGGACATGCCTTTCAGACTGTGAGCATGAACTTCAGTCTGGACATTGGAAGGTATTTTTTATTTTTCTTCAGAAAATATAGAAGACATGAGATCAACTTACCATTGGGATTTAAGGACTGTAAGGTTCCAAATGTCCTAAAAGATACCTGTGTGAAGCACCAGCTTTGTGGTATACATGGATAAAGTTCTGACTATAGCACAAAAAACCCAAGTTTGGCTAGCAACTTAGATGTCTGCAGGAGCTAGTAAAGGAGGATGGGAATGAGTGACCACTACCAGCTTGCCTGTCCTGGAGAAGGAGGCAGCTATGGTTCGCCAGTTAGGTGACACTTAGAGGGAACACTAGATGTTATACCCATGGAGCACAGGGCTGTAAGCAGGTGATTCAGTGTGCAGGGCACCACTGCCTGCATCTGGCAGCAAAAAAAGTAGAGCCCAGTGAGCTCATGCGATGAATAGGGGATGCTCCACAGGGAAGAGAAGGGACCCCACCAGACCCATAAGCTAGTCTATTCTCTACCAGTCTATCCTCATAATAAGACGACTACGCCATCATGTGTAAACGCATAACATAGTCTTCATTTAATTATCTGCCACAATACAAAACGTGTAATATCTTTAAAATTACTTGACTTACTTCACCTCACTTTAGCAAAAAACTGTCTGCCTTTCAGTACTAATAAAATTTTCCACTGGGCTCATTATTCTTTGTTTCATTATATGCAAAACTGAAATAAAATGTTTCAATTTGTTTTTTTTTTGTTTCCGGGGGGGGTTCTCCTACGTCATCCTAAGACCACTATCGGGTGTACTCGCCACCTCCTATTACTTCTTCTTAACTTTCTTTTCTCCACATGGCTTAGGCCACTATGGTATTAACAGCATCCTGGGGACCTGGCCTTCATGCCACCCTGCAAGGAGGACTTTTTATTTTATGTCCTTGGTGATCCTCTAAACTGCCTTAGGTGTGTGCGTGTGCATCCTACAAAAGACTGTCATCCTATCAAAGATTAGTTTCTAGGCCTTGCTCTCAATGAGTGACAGGAAAGATCATTGGCTCTCTTCCCCATAGTCAAAACGGATAAAAGCAGGCATCACAGAATGAAAAATAAAAAATACATATTTTCTGATCTAGTTTTAGCAAGAGATAACATGTTATCAATGGATGGCATATACTGGCCTGAAGTCCTGTTTACTGGATGGCAACAGATCAATCAATGCAGTTTTATAACTCCTGAGTATGCAGACTTCCATTCTCTTCAGATGACAACTGAAAACTTAACTGTACTCATCAACTATGAGTCTCTGTTTTGTCAAAACAGATGTAGTGTTTATAACCTGCTGATTCTGTTCTGTCCCTAAGATCCACTCAACTGATTACCCAGTAACTTAATTCAATAATCTGAATGCACTATCCTTAAATATCACCACAGATGTTGAACATGAATCAGTATAAGCTAAAAAGCAGTATGAAAGTATACAGTAAATCACAGTTAATAATCTATCAACTTATCTGCACATAAAATGGCATTAAATGTAATAACGGACTGAAATTCTCATCTGTTTACTGTAGGACAGCATGACAGATGATCTCATGTACTGTTGTTCGGGGTCTCAGGAAAGTGCTTCAGATTATCCCTGAAACACTATTCTAGAGAATAACCCGTAAAATTTAAAGTTAAAAAATGTAATTTGTAATATCAGAATGTAATATCAGAATGCAGTTCTTTCTACAGAAAGCAAAGAACTTATGGAATATGCCATCTGTTGTGATCAAAGTTAAAAACAAAATACAAAGTGATACTATACAAAGAATGACGACAAATCTAAAGGTATTATAAACATCTGTTCAACAATCATCTAGCTCTTTTGATATTACGACAGTCAAGAAATTGTTGCAGAGTTAACATATGCATATTAGATTTACTGTTCCCTTTTCATAACATTTATATTGGGGTCTGACAGACTTCAGTTATTTATGAATTAATTTGTTTTTAAACTTACTGTACTTTTTCAACCAAGTCTCTGACCATACAGTACAAAAAGTCATATGGCATAATCAAAATAGAAGTCACTTGCAAATTAAATTGATGTTATCATTATCTTATTATTGCACAATATAAGCAGTCTCGTGTTGCTTAATCTAAGACAGGCAAGTGACGCAAATCTAACTGTCCAAGAGGACTATAATATACCTTTTATTCAATTGTGCACAACATGAATTCATCACACTTGTTATTACTGTTACCTTGGTGTTATCTGTGACTGCAATGCAACCATCTGTGTTGCAGTGTGTGGCTGGAAAGCAGGTATAGTGTCATCCGTATACATTCCTCCATCCTGTCGCTGATTCAGATTGACTGTATCTGTCATGACAACCAAGCCAGTCACCTAAATAATAAAAATTTTCATTAAAAAAATAAAAAGAAATCACTACTATACATTGCCTAGGGCTATTCATACTACTGCACAAAACATACAGAAACTTTGATCTACTTTCCCTCCTTCAAAACTTGTTGAAAAAAGGCTAAGAAGAATGATTAGTAATACTAAATTATTATCTTCTGCTGACTAGTACAGCATACATACATACATACTGAAGGTTTATATGCAGGTTGTTCTGCTGGCTGGCAAAAAGACCTGAAGTAGATTCCACAGGACAGCCAGTATAATTTAAAGTGAGCCTGCATATGGTGCTCTGACACAATAATACATGCAGTGCTGGTCAGATGACATGCTGTGCCATATCAAAATATGAAACTGAGTAATGAAGTTAGAAAACCAGTAAAGGACCTGCTCTGTTCACCCTCTGTGGTCAAACATGCAAAAGTAACATATTATTAATAGAGTTGTTCTCTTTTCTACTTGTCACTATTTAAAATGTGATGATTCAACGCAGTTGTTCAAAAAAGCTTACAATAGTGGCCTAAAAAATCCAACTGCATAAACTAAATGACTAAAGAATCTGTTACATTTTTCCTAGTCATACCTCTCAACCTCTCAGCTTTCAAAATCATAGCAAAAGGCCATCAAAAATCATAGCTCTCACAAACCACATATGCATAAATTCACAACTTTGAGGGATGACAGCATGAATGAGTAAATCTGCCCTTTGGTAGGTACAACCTATAAAATTAGGCCACTCGTGGTGGTAACAGATGCACACCTATACATGTGCAGAAGAAAAATGTATCCTTATTGCACTGTAAAAAAGTACAGTTTTGTACCTACCATAAATGTAGATGTCCGATAGATATGCAACTGCAGTCATAACATATGGGTTGTCCTGCCTCAGGCAGCCCTCGGTCGGCCGGATTCCAAAGTCTGGGTCCGATGTCGGCTGATGTCACATTTCTCTCCGACGTCAGAGCGGCTGGAGTACATAAGCATCAGCCGATGCCATTTTCTTCAGTGTTTCTTGCCCCAGATGCCAGGTGCCCTCCAAGGAAGGCTGTAATCAAATTGGAAGACAAAAAACAGGATTCCAGACAAATAAATGAGCAATATACACCATAACAGATATCCCCAGCTAAGAGAAACAGGGATAGGAGTGGACCCTAGGGATAGAGGGGTATGGAGGGAGGGAAAATCCGACTGCAGTTGCATATCTATCGGACATCTACATTTATGGTAGGTACAAAACTGTACTATGTCCTTCAAGAATGCAACTGCAGTCATAACATATGGGTAGAATACCATAGCTTAGCTGGGGGAGGAGGAATGCTCTAGGAAACAGATGGTGTGGCAATCAAACCCTGCAGGACTGCCGAAGCAAAGCCTGCTCTGGATCTGAAGTATAGAGGGAGATTGTAGTGTTTGGAGAATGTATGCACGGAGCTCCATGTAGCAGCTTCTAGAATGTCCTTAGTAGGCACCCCTCTTAAGAATGCTGTAGAGGTGGCTGTAGCTCTGGTGGAATGTGGTCTGACATTGGCTGGAACAGTCTTTCCATGAAAGGAATAACAGAATCTGATGCAATGTCCAATCCATTTTGAAATAGTCTGTTTTGAAATTGCTTTTCCCTGGACTGCAGGGGCGTAAGCTACAAAAAGTTGTTCAGACTTCCTACTGGTCTTGGTTCTGTCCAGGTAGTATCGAAGTTGTCTGTGAATGTCCAAGGTATGTAACAGTCTTTCCCCGTTATTCTCAGGATTGGGGAAGAAAGCAGGCAGATGAATAGCTTGATTTAAAGAAACCCTAGATACCACCTTTGGCATAAAAGTAGGGTTGGTCCTTAATGAAACCCTGTCACTGTGGAAAATTATGAACGGTGGTATTGCCATTAGGGCCTGTAGTTCCGAAACCCTTCTTGCTGAGGTAATTGCCAACAGGAAAGCTGTCTTCCATGAAAGAAATTGCAAGTCAACTGAAGCTGCTGGCTCAAATGGAGGTAGAGTCAGTTTTTCTAGAACAAAATTGAGGTCCCAGGCTGGCACTGGAGCCTTTCTTGGTGGCTTTATGTTCTTGATTCCCCTGAGGAATTGCCTTAGCAAAGGATGTGAAAAGACAGGCGGATCAGTGTTATATCTAGCTGAAATAGCTGATGCATGTATCTTTATGGAAGAATATGAAAGTCCATTTTTTAGCATATCTGACAAATATTCCAGGATGAGTGGGATGTTCAATAATGATGCATCATGTCCCTTGCTGGTATTCCAAATGCTGAATCTCTTCCATTTTGCTAAGTAAACCTTTCTGGTGGATGGTCTTCGAGCCTCTGTTAGTATCCGCTGAACTTCCTTGGAGAGAGATAGGTTGAGGTTATTCATGGGATCTCCCAGGCTGTTAGCTGCAGTGTCTGAAGGTTTGGATGCACTGTTTTGAAGTTGTGTTGGGTCAAAAGAAGAGGCCATTGTGGAAGGGCCCACTTCTTGGTGTGACATATGCTCCGTAGTAGTGGATACCAGTGTTGTCTTGGCCAGTCCGGAGCTATTAGGATCCCCTTGGGTCTCTCTGCTTTGATCTTTAGTAATACTGAGGTCATCAGTGGCAGAGGTGGGAATGCATAGATTTTTAGGGAGTTCCAGCTGAATGAGAGAGCATCTATTTTCCAAGCTTGTGGATGGTATGTCCTTGAGTAGAATTTTTGTAGATGATGGTTGAGGTGAGAGGCAAATAGGTCTACTTCTGGCCTGCCCCATGTCGAAGTGAGCTGTGTGAAGATCTTCGAATGTAACCTCCACTCGTGTGGATCTGTGAAATTCCTGCTTAGGCTGTCCACCAGCACATTGTCTTTGCCTGGAACAAACTGGGATTGTAACTGAATGTTTAGGCTCAGTGATTTTTCCCAAAGATGCATTGTCAGTCTGCAAAGGGGGTAAGAATGGGTGCCCCCTTGCTTGTTTATATACCACATCACAGTGGTGTTGTCTGTCCGTATCAATAAATGGCCTTGCTGAAGTTGGTGTTGAAAGGCCTCGATGGCATGCATTACTGCCAGCATTTCCTTTTGGTTTATATGCAGATGTGTTTCCTTTGGAGACCATTGTCCTTGTATACACCTGCCTTCCATGTGCGCCCCCCCCATCCAAGGTCTGAGGCGTCTGTGGTCATGGTCTGTGTTATCTGTGGTTTTTTGAATGACATACCTGTGTTTGCCTGGCTTACCGAGGCCCACCATAGGAATTCCTTTTGTAGGCATGGAATGAGCGGTATGGTTGTCTCTAAGTTGTTGCTGTGCTGAGACCATAGGCTTTTTAGGTATCATTGAAGCTTTCTCATGTGTAGTCTTGCTAATGGAACCAGGAGAATGCAGGATGCCATGTAACCCAGGGCCTGTAGGAATCTCCTTGCAGTCATCTGGGTAAGTTTTGCCAAACCTTTTTGAAATAATGAGTTAACTTCTCTTGCTTGTCTTCTGTTAGGTAAGCCATTTGAGAGGCTGTGTCTAATTTGGCTCCTAAGAAGATTATTTGCTGGGATGGCTGAAGTCTTGACTTTTGGAAGTTGACTGTGTATCCCAGAGCTTGAAGTAATCGTATGACATAGTCCAAGTTTTTTGTCAACATCAATTTGTCGTCCGCTTGTATGAGGCAGTCGTCCAGGTACGGGTAAATTTGGATCCCCTGGAGCCTGCAATGAGCAATTACTGAAGCCAGGCATTTTGTGAATACTCTGGGCACAGTAGATAAGCCAAATGGCAATGCTGAGAATTGATAATGCTCTGGCCCTGCAAGAAATCTGAGGTATCTTCTGCAGCTGTGTCTGATAGGGACATGCAGGTATGCCTCCTTGAGGTCCAGAGTAACCAGCCAAGACCCCTTGCCCAGCATGGGAAGGAGTTGCTGTAGAGTCAGCATTTTGAACTTTGGTACTATGAGAAAGGTGTTTAATGCGGACAAATCCAGTATTGGTCTCCATTGAGATTCTTTTCTTGGAACAAGGAACAGTCTTGAGTAAAACCCTGGCCTTGTTCTTGTTGTGGAACTCTTTCTATTGCTTTCATCCGAGTCAGCAGAGAGATTTGCTTGATAGCCTCTGCCCTCTGGTTTTGTGGTAGGTTTGGCATGCCTTGTTTTCTTGGTAAGGTATGAAAATGGAACCTGTAACCTCGGTCTATAATGTCCAAAATCCATTTGTCCTTTGTCAATCTGTGCCAATTGTCTGCAAACAGAGATAATTTCCCCAAGGGAGCTTCTATTTGTTCCTTGGTAGGCGGAAGTAGAGGAAAGTCATTGAGATTGTGGCTGTGGGGCAGGTGAAACCCCTGTCACTTCTTTGGTTTGCTGGCTGCCATTGTCGTCCCCTGTAAGGACCTCTGTATTGTCCTCTTGCTCGCCACGCCTGTTTTACCCTTTGAAATTTTTCAGGATTAGGAAAGGACCAGTTTTTGAAGGCCAATTCCTACTGAATCGGGGGGTTGAACCTGGAGGAAATCTTTCACCGTCTGAACTGATTTTGCTTTTTCCTCGATGGACTTTAACACATCCTTAGCATTAGCACCAAAAGCTTGTTCTTTTCCAAAGGTGCATCCAGAAGTTTTGCCTTTACATGATCTGGTAGAGGTTGATCTTTTAACCATGCATGTCTACGAATGACTGCCCCTGTCATAGCTGCCCTACATGAAGCTTCCAGTGCATCATATCCACACTGCAGGAAGTGATTGCTTACTTGCTGAGAGTTATGTACAGCTTCCTGCAAAGACTTCCTGTCTAAAGGATCAGGAGAGGCCAATGTTTTCTGTAAATCCTCTAACAGGAAATCCTGATATTGTAACATATGAAAAAGGCAATTCAAAGCTCGCATAGATAAAGTAGTGGAGGTGTAAACCTTTTTACCCCATCTCTCTAATGACCTAGCTTCCCTGTTGGAGGGCAAAGGATTTTTAGAGGTGGAAGCTGAAACACCTTTAGGTCCCTGAGAAATAGTTTCCAAATCAGCAGTATGGGCCCTGAATAAATGGGAATGTGTTTCTGGGACCCTGTAATACCTGTCTGGCTTGGCTGGAGCAGGAGGAAGAGAATCAGGGGTAACACTAGAGTCAGAATATAAATCATCCAAAACATCAAGCACAGGAGGAATAGCTAAGGGCCTGTGCTGGGGCTTTTTAAGGAAAGTTCGAAGGCGCTTTCTGGAATCAGAATATTCCTGGCCTTGCCACTTGAAATGTTCCCTCATGGTATGCAGAACTTCTCCAAAAGAAATATCCTCAGGAGGGGAGGCCGAGGGGATGAAATCCTCTGCATCCGAGTCCTCATAGGTCTGGAAGAGCTCTTCCTGGCCATCTGAGTGGACAGAGTCCTCAGAATCTTCATCTGAAGGAATAGGGTCAGAGGGTTCAACCCGGGGCCTTTTATCAGAAGGAGGCTGGGATCCTCTCTCAGGATGGGCCTGTGAACCTCTAATCATAGAAATTAAGTCAGCAGCCATAATCATGATTTGTGTCTCTGGAGTAGGCTGAGGTAAGGCTTTAGCAGTAAGATGCTTGGTCTTGCTGGCTGCCTTAGCCCTAGTGTAGGCCTTAATAGACATGGCCATAGGAGGTCTGGCAGCTCCACGTGCAGAAGTGACCTTATCTACAGCAATGGTCTCGGGCATTTCCTCGGTTTCGGTATCCGGAGGAAAATCAATAACTGGCGGAGTGATATCCGGAATCGGAGTCGTCGGTAATGAGGTGTCTTCGGTTCGGAGCGGTGGAATAACCGTCTCAGGGGGAACCGGAGCACTCGCGGTAGGTTTTGGCGTGGAGTCGGTGGTAGACGCGGGCCGAGGATGTCGGTCCCGGTCTTTTCGTTTCTTGGGGGTTTGCGATGTCGGAAGTTCCGACGGCATTGTATAAGCAAATTTTTCGCCGAAAAAATCTTCAGCGAACTCTGCCCGACAGCTGAGAGTGCGCTTGTTGAAGCGAGCGCAGGCTACACAGGCCGAGACGTCGTGGTCTGGGCCAAGGCAAGGAAGACAGTAAGAGTGGAAATCCTTATGAGGTATTTGTTTACCACAAGAAAGACAATTGTTAACTTTTTCAGTAATTTCTGAAATCGGCTGAGGCAAGAAAAGGTCCCCAACGGGGTACTTAGCTTTTTTGATGACTTCGGAATTGAAGAATACAGGAGCTGACCGACCGGCACTTGCGAACTGCTTCTGCTTCGGGCACCGCATGGCAAGAAAGACTGAAGAAAATGGCGTCGGCTGATGCTTATGTACTCCAGCCGCTCTGACGACGGAGAGAAATGCGACATCAGCCGACGTCGGACCCAGACTTTGGAATCCGGCCGACCGAGGGCTGCCTGAGGCAGGACAACCCATATGTTATGACTGCAGTTGCATTCTTGAAGGACATCATACATGTTTTCTTAACTTGCCAGTAGTAAAACACAATTTTTTAAGACTGTACAAAAAAAAAAAAAAAAAAAAGTTATGTACTCACCATGATGTTCCATCTGTGTTGTCCACTTTCCTTCTTCAACTGTTGGGTTTGGATCTAATCCTCAGATCGGACTTGTCTGCTTCTTCCAGCTCATGGAAGACAAACTCTCATGTTCCTCTTTCTATAATCCTATAGTCACCTAACATACCTCAGATTTTGTTTGCAGTCCCCTATTACTTGCAGAGCAGTAGGAAATGAAAAAACAACAAAATCTAGGACTCAGAAAAATGAATAGTAGTTCCTCCTACATCCTTTCAATCCTTCCAAGAGTCAAACAAGGAGGTGGTTGGTGGGAGGGAAGCTGAGGAGAAATGGCAATGGACAACAAAGATGGAACGTTATGCAGAGTACATAACTTTTATTTTATCTATTGTCATTTTTATTCATTCCTCAACTGTTGGGAGAGAGTCCCCAGCTACCTAAATCCTGGGAGGACTCTAAGGATGGATATTCCTGAGCACCTCTGAGCCAAAGGCTTCTCTTCCCCTAGAGACCAGATCCAATTTGTAATGAGCAATAAAGGTATGAAAATTAGCCAAAGCTGCAGCTGCATAAACAACATCCAATAAAGATCAAGATAAAAAGGCTGAAGAAGTAGCCAAAGACTGGTGGAATGTGCTTTGGTGGTTTTGGTAAAGAAATACTCAATGTGTCATAAACAAAGGTAATACAATCAGTTAACATTTGGCTAGAATCACTTTAAAAACAACTGGATTGCCTAATTTTGATTCTGAAGAAAAATAAATAATTGCTCTGATTTCCTCAAATGTTTGGCTCTATGTAGCTAGAACAATAACTGTCTGTGAACATCCAAAAGGTGTAACATATACTCTCCTTTATTTGATAAATTTGGAAAGAAGACTAGAAGGTTGATAACTTGACTATACAGGATTTTGACACCACTTAAGGAAGAAAGGAAGGACTGGTCCGCAAGTATAAGTACAAGTATAAGTAAGGTTTGGATGACAGAGCCTGTAATTCTGACATCAGCATAGGCAATGGCCACTAAAAAGGTAGTTTTCCAGGTCAAGAATTTTAGTTCATACTAAGCTGACAGTTCAATCCCAAGGAGAGTGGGATCTTTTAATGGGGGCCTAAGTAGAAAAGTTTCCCATAGAAAAGCTTTGCAAAGTTTGGAGGATGCTAAAGATGAGTTATTTAATCCTATATGAAAATTGTAAATGGCAGCTAGCTGTACTTCTACAGCAGAAGAGCTAGCACCTTCACTGAAAATTGTAGCTAAAAATTCAAGAACTTTAGGAAGAGGTGCTGAAAAGGGATCCAGATGCTTTTGATGCACCTAAATGACAAATCTTTTCCATTTACTTCTGAAAAGTCTCCTAGTGGTAGCTTTGTGGGATAATGAAAGAATGTGACAGAGAGGGAAGGAGAGCCTGGACTGTCTAAGCGATCACTGGAAGTGGAGAAACACTCACTCAACGATTCCTTAACTTCATCAAGTCTAACGCACTAGACCAACTCGTCTCATTCTCCACAAGGGGAGATAACATTCTGGACTTGGTTCTCACAGACTTGGTGACTGCTGCACCACTCCAATAGTATGTTCTTTCCTGGTGAGATCAAATCATCAGACTGTCTTGTTCAAAGTTTCTAGCTCACCCAACCCCCACCCCCAGCTGTAATCAAGTTAAAAAACTTCTCAAAAGCTGACTACAACCTCCTAAGGTAGGGTATCTCTAGCTTCACACCACCACCCTCCTCAGAGGATGCAAACAACTATGCTGAACACTACACCAATGCAGTATACAAGCACCTGTACAACTGCATGGACTCTGCCATACCAAACAGAACTAAAACCTGCTCCTCAAGGAAACACAAACCTCTTTGGTGGATATCCTCTATCAAAAGGCTTTACAGCAAAAGGAAGAAACTGTTGTTCAAGGGCAAAAAGGAACAGATTCCAAATTGCAAAAACTCCCTCCTTAGCCTCAACAAGCAAATTAGATGACTAGTGGAAACCTCCAAAGTCAAGTATGAATTGAAACTAACCTCCGAAACTAAGGGAAACCACAAAGTCTTCTTTAGTTATGTTAGGAACCACAATGGCAAAGTCCAGGTATGTTTTGAATTAGTATTAACAGTATCACCTACACTGATTCTGCTGACTTAGCCAACCTGCTAGCAGATAGGTTCAGCACAAACCTCACCCCCGTCCCCCCACAAAGCCCTTTCGACATCCCCAATACTTGTCCTGCACAACACATCTCCATACATCATGTCAATGGCCCTATCCAAGGCAAAGAACACAGCCTCCATGGGACCTGATAGTGTCCCAGGCTATATTCTGCACCATCTTCAGCAAGAACTAGCTTCACCATTGAACACCTTATTCAAACACAGCTTAAGTACAGGCTTCATGCCAGCAGAGTGGAGCAAGTGCAGTTGAGTACACTTACCATAAATATAGATGTTTGAGTGTACTCACTAATGCAGTCATCACGGGTCTATATTAGAACATCGAAATCTCACAATTTCGAATGTTCTAATATCGACCCTTATTCAGCGAACGCTGAAAATAGCAAAACGACAGAAAATCAAATTTTTTCCTAAGGAAAGTATTCGGTTGAACATTTCTGTCGTTTCGTTATTTTCAGCGCTGTGGTGGAAAGTTATGGGTCGGGTTCGGGTAAGTGTGCGACTGGGCGCGGGTTAGGTGAGTTAGGGTTAGGGCGCGGGTGAGGTGAGTGTGTGAAAGTGACGGACCTTAGGGTTAGGGTTTGGGTTAAGGTAAGTGGATAGTTAGTGGTATTTGCACAGTTTAGTGTAGGGTTAGCTGTAAGATTTTAGGTGTGTGTGTGCGGATTGCTGTTTGTTTGGTGTGCTTGTGTTGTGTGTGTGTGTTTCAGAACAGCAAATTTTTTGTTCTGCATGATCGATGTCAGCGTTCGCTGAAAAGGGGTCGATGTTAGAACATTCGAAATTGTAAAATTTCGATGTTCTAATATAGACCCATCATCACTTGGGGGTTATTCCTGCTGGGTAGCCCTCGACCAGCCCGAAAACCAGAGTAAAGGATTTCCCTCCTGTATCGGCTGAAGGTCAACTGAGATTGACGTCAAGTCATCAGGGCTATAAAGAGAGGCAGCCAACGCCATTACAACAGTTTTTCTTGCCCCCAACCTAAAGCAACCCTTCCAAGAAGGTCTGAAGGCGGCCAACCTGGGGTAGGCCATCAGCTATAATGGAAATAAAGAGGGGGAAGGTGGGAGGGAAACAGTACTGCAACAGTGAATACACTCGGACATCTACATTTATGGTAAGTGTACACAACTGTACTATGTCCTTCATGTTTCACTGTTGCAGTCATCACTTGTGGGAAGATTCCCAAAGCTGAAAGGTAGTAACGGAGTCCAAGTATAGGCTTGCACTGCTCTAAGTGGAAGCCACAATGCCCTTGCAGGACTGCTGAAGCAAAGCCTGCCTGGGATTTGGAGTAGAGCCAGTTGGTAGTATTTTGTGAAGATGTGAAAAGATGTCCAGATGGCAGGTTCTAGAATATCCTTGGTAGGGACACCTCTGAGGAAGGCAGTGGAAGTTGATGCTGCCCTAGTGGAATGGGTTCTGACTGATTTGGGAGGAATTTTCCCATGAAAGCAGTTGACCTGCAGCTGATACAGGAGGGAAATAGGGAAATTGAGAAATAGTCTGCTTGGATATAGCTTTCCCCTCTGCCCCTTGGGCAAAGCTGACCAGCAGCTGGTCAGTCTTTCTGAAAGACTTGGTCCTATCCAGTTAGTATCTAAGCTGTCTATGCACATTTAATACGTGGAGAATCCTTTCCACCTATTTTCTTTGTTTGGAAAGAAGGGAAGGGAGTTGGTTAGCCTGATTAAGGGTTACGTGAGATACCACCTTAGGCATAAAGGAGGGATTGGTTCTAAGAGACACCTGATCTGCATGGAAGATAATGAAGGGTCCAATGGCCATGAGAGCCTGCAGCTCAGAAACCCTTCTGGCTGAGATTATGGCCAGCAGGAAGGCTGTCTTCCAAGAGAGGTGCTTCATTTCTACTGAAGCAGCTGGTTCAAAAGGAGGTAAAGTCAGTTCTTCCAGTATATAGTTCAAGTCCCATGCTGGAGTGGGTGGCATTCTAGGTGGTCTGATGTGCGATACCCCTCTAAGGAATTGTTTTAACAGGGGATGGGAGAACATAGGTTGCTCTGTAGCAGAATGTTCAGAGATAGCTGAGGCATGAATTTTGATGGAGGAGTATGATGATCCCTTTTGCATGAGCTCTGCCAGGTAATTCATAACCAAACTAAGTGTGGCATGGGAGCTGCTTGCACCCTTAGTTTGGCACCAGGCAGTAAATCTTTTACATTTTGCAGAGTAAGATTTCTGGGTGCTGGGCCTCGTGGCCTCCTTAATGATATCCAGAACCTGCTTGTTCAAAGGTGGCCAGATATCCATCTCTGGGTTATAAGCCATGTGGATAGGCTGAGTGTTTGAAGATTTGAATGCAGTACTGACCCTTTTTCTTGGGTTAGCAGCTTTTCTGAGAGAGACAGGCTCATGGGTAGCTTCTTGGTCAGGCTGAGGAAAGTACAGTTTTGTACCTACCATAAATGTAGATGTTCGAGTGTTCACCCTGCTGCAGTCATCACACTTGGGTTATCCTGTCGTCAGGCGGTCCCGCAGTTGGCCGGAATTCCAAAGTCTTGGTCCGGCGTCAGTTGCTGTTGCTTCTTCCCTGACGTCAGTGCGCCAGGGGGTATAAATAATGCATCCGACGCCATTTTCTTCAGTTTTTCTTGCCCCAGATGTCAGGTGCCCCCAAAAAGATGGTCAGTAATTAGTACCAATTTAAGAAATTTTAGCACAAACACAAAATCCCTCCAGCTATAAGCAAATACATCAGGAAGGTATTGCAGAGATTTAGCCAGTTAGATCAGAGGGGATGGAGGGAGGGTAACCTGGACTGCAGCAGGGTGAACACTCAAACATCTATGGTAGGTACAAAACTATACTATGTTCATCGTGTTACCCTGCTGCAGTCATCACACTTGGGTAGAATCCCAAAGCTAAGGATGGGTGGAGGAGTCATAGAGGGTTAGAGGAGGCTAGAAGGCCCTGCAGAACTGCAGTGGCAAAGCCAGACCTAGTCTTAGAGTAAAAGTGGTAAGTGATGGTGTTTGGTAAAGGTGTGTACTGAACTCCAATTTGTAGCTTCCAAAATCTCCTTGGTTGGAACCCCCCTGAGGAAGGCTGTAGATGTATCTGTTGCCCTGGTAGAATGGGGCCTAATGGTAGCAAGAACTGGTTTTCCATGACGGGTATAGCAAAAACGAATGCAATGTCCTATCCATTTGGAAATAGTTTGTTTTGATATAGCCTTCCCTTGTGAAGCTGCAGCATAGGATACAAAGCGCTGGTCAGATTTTCTGAAAACCTTAGTTTTATCCAAGTAGTAACGAAGTTGCCTGTGAATGTCCAAGGAATGCAGAAGTCTTTCTCCTTTGTTCTGTGGATTTGGGAAGAAGGTGGGTAAGTGTATGGTTTGATTTAAAGCCACACTGGAAACCACTTTAGGCATGAAGGAAGGATTAGTTCGTAGAGAGACTCTGTCTTGATGGAAAATGAGGAAAGGTTCCACTACCATTAGTGCCTGCAGCTCTGAGACTCTTCTGGCTGAAGTTATTGCTAGCAGCAGAGCACTCTTCCATGATATAAACTGTAGATCTGCAGAGAAAGCTGGTTCAAAGAGAGGTAGCGCAAGTTTTTCCAGAACAAAATTGAGGTCCCATGTTGGTGTAGGTGCTCTCCTGGGGGGCCTAATGTTTTTTGCCACTCTGAGGAACTGCCTTAGATGTGGATGTGAAAATAAGGGTGGATCCGTGTTGTAGTGAGCTGAAATAGCTGATGCGTGGATTTTAATGGAAGAAAAAGAAAGTCCTTTGTGCAACATCTCAGTTAAATACTGTAGAATCTGAGGCATGTGAGGCTGAAGTATATTTTGGCCTTTAGCTTGGTTCCAGGCGCAAAACCTTTTCCATTTGTCTGAATAGGCCTTCCTGGTGCTGGGCCTCCTAGCTTCCAGAATAACATCCATAACTGCTTGGGAAAGAGGAGCTGGCTGGATGCTTAGGTGATTTGTCATGCAGCCAAATTTAAGGTTTTGAGCTGGCTGTGAAGAATCTGATTGTTTTGCTGTGTGAGCAAATGGGCAATTTGTGGTAAAATCCAAGGTGGGCCCTGGGCCATATTCCTCAATAGTGGGTACCAGTGCTGGCGTGGCCAGTCTGGGGCTATAAGTATCAGTCGTGGTCTCTCCTTTCTGACTTTCAGAAGCACCTTTGTGAGGAGAGGCAATGGAGGGAAGGCATATACTGTCAGGTTTTTCCAACTGAATGAGAGTGCGTCCACTTTTCCAAGCTTGATGGTGAAGTGTCCTTGTACAAAATTTTGTTAGCTGATAGACCTGTTTGCCAGTCCTCAAAACTAAGTCTGGAAGGCCCCATTTTTGAGTTATCATTGCAAATACTTGTGGATCCAGTTTCCACTTGTGGGGATCCATGATGTTTCTGCTGAGGTAGTCTGCCAATGTGTTCTTTTTTCCTGGCAGGAATTGAGCTTGTAACTGAACTTGGTAAGCCAGAGCTGT
The DNA here is from genome assembly GCF_019279795.1 of Protopterus annectens. Classification (NCBI taxonomy): domain Eukaryota; kingdom Metazoa; phylum Chordata; order Ceratodontiformes; family Protopteridae; genus Protopterus; species Protopterus annectens. The sequence continues at coordinate 159,071,575 of NC_056747.1, forward strand.
GTTCCACAAGGTCATTGCTTGCCTGCATAGAGGGTAGGAGCGTGTACCCCCTTGTTTATGTACCACATTACTGTGGTGTTGTCCGTTATTGTAAGTTGTCCTGGATGTAATAGATTCTTGAAGGCTGTCAGAGCATTCTGTACAGCTAGCATCTCTTTTTGACTGATGTGCAGATTCCTTTGATCTGCAGTCCATACGCCTTGAATGCACTGTCCTGCCATGTGTGCCCCCAGGCGTAGTCCGATGCATCTGCTGTCACAGTTTGCCTGGCTGGGGGCAAGGTGAAAGGCTGACCCTTGTTGAGGTGACATGCCTGTGACTACCATAGAAACTCCTGTTGTAGGCAGGGAATGAGAGATATCATTGTGTCCAAGCTGTGGCTGTGTTGAGACCATACGCTTTTTAGGTACCACTGTAATTTCCTCATATGCAGCTTTGCAAATGGTATTAGTAGTATGCAAGATGCCATGAAGCCCAAGGCCTACAGAATTTTTCTTGCAGGTAGTTTGGTCTTTGTTGCCATTGTTTTGAAATATTGAGTCAGTTGTAGTTGTTTGTCTGGCATCAGATAAGCCTTCTGGGCCGTTGTATTCAAGCTGGCACCCAGGAATGTCATATTTTGTGAGGGTACTAGTTTTGATTTCTTTTCGTTTACTGTGTACCCCAGGCAACTTAGAAGATGTTTTACAAAAGCCAGATGTTGTAAGAGAATGTCCTTGATTTCTGCTTGGATGAGGCAGTCATCCAGGTATGGGTATATTTGAATTCCTCTTTGTCTGCAGTATGCAATTACTGGTGCCAGGCATTTTGTGAAGACCCTGGGCACAGTAGATAAGCCAAAGGGCAATGCAGAGAATTGGTAATGGGTTGAACCTGCAATGAAACGTAGGTATCTTCTGCAACTTTGTCTGATAGGGACATGCAGGTATGCCTCCTTGAGGTCCAACATTACTAGCCATGCTTTCTTGCCCAACATGGGAAGAAGCTGCTGTAGTGTTAACATCTTGAATTTGGGTACTTGTAAGAAGGTGTTTAGAATTGAAAGGTCCAGAATGGGTCTCCAGGCATTGTCCTTTCTGGGAACTAGAAAGAGTCTTGAGTAAAATCCTTGGCCTTGTTCTCGGGTAGGTACCAGTTGAATGGCTCTCATGTCCATGAGAGCTGTAATTTGTTTTTGTGCCTCTGCCCATTGATTTTGTGGCAGGTTTGGCATTTCTCTTTTCAGTGGCAAGGTGTGAAAATGGAATCTGTATCCTCGTGAAATTATGTCTAGGACCCGTTTGTCCTTTGTGAAAATGTGCCAGTTGTCTGAAAAAAGTGCGACTTTTCCTCCCAAGGGGGCTGCCAAGAGAGTGGTGCTTGGCCAGATGAGGTGCAAGTCATTGAGTTTGCCTTCTGGTAGTTTGGGACCTGTCTTCTCCTCCCTTCTGTGTTGCAGTGCCCCATTGTCGAGGTTTGTACTAGGCTTGTGGTTGTCCTCTGCCTCTTGGACGTCTGTATTTACCCCTCTGTGGTCTGTCAGTAGCTGGAAAGGACCAATTTTTTGTTGGCCAATTTCTGCTGAAGCGAGGGGGCTGTACCTGTACAAAATCTTTGACTGTCTGCATAGATTTTGCCTTATCCTCCATTTTCTTTAAGACTTCTTCTGCTTTAACTCCAAAAGGAACATCCTGCTGTAAGGGAGCATCTAGAAGCTTTGCTTTAACATGATCACGCAGAGTTTGTTCCTTTAACCAAGCATGCCTACGTATAACAGACCCAGTGACAGCGGCTCTGCAGGAAGTCTCCAAAGAATCAAACCCACATTGTAAAGTATGTTTGCCCACCTGTTCAGTTGCATGCAACAGATCCTGCATTTATTTCAATTCAGACTGTTGAGGGAGTGTGCTCATTTTTTGTTTTAACTGAGACATTAGAAATTGCTGACATTTTAGCATGTGAAATTGGCAATTTAGTGCCCTCATAGCTAGAGTGACTGAGGTGTAAACCTTTTTCCCCCACCTGTCTAGTGCTCTGAAGTCCCTTTCAGAGGGTACAGGATTTTTTGCCATAGAAGCCTTAGCCCCTTTGGGACCCTGAGAGATAGTCTCTGGATCAGCAACAGAGCTTTTATAAAGGAATTTGTGGGAATCAGGCACTCTATAGTATCTGTCAGGTTTGGCTGGAGCAGGAGGCAGAGAATCTGGGTTCAAACTGGATTCTAAGTAAACATCATCGACAATGTCTAAAACTGAGGGGATGGCAAGTGGTCTGTGCTGGGGGAGTAAAAGAAACTCTCTGAGCCTTTTCTTTGAGTCAGAGTAGTCCTGACCTTCCCAGTGAAAATGTTCCCTCATAGTGTGTAAAGTTTCCCCAAAGGAGTAGTCTTCAGGAGGAGAAGCTGAGGGAATAGAATCCTCAGCATCAGAATCTTCATAAAGGGAGAAGTAGTAATCTTGGTCCTCAGTGGAGCCTGAGGAAATAGACACTTGATCAGAGGAGGCATAATCTTCCTCTTGTCTAGGCCTTTTGTCGGGTGGGGGTTGGGAACCCCTGATTAAAGAGATCAAATCTTCAGCCATTTTGAGCATCTGTTTCTTAGGCATGGGGCCTTGAACTGGAGACTGAAGTGCAGTATTTTTAGGTTTAATAGGAGTCTTAAGCTTAGGATACGTTTTTATGGTGAGCGTCGTCGGTATGAAGACGCCTTCAGAAAACGAAGGTGTTTCTGCAGCACCGACATCTCTTTCAGCAGTGTCATCGGTAGGGGCTAAACAAAATGGCTGCATCGGCCTAGTACTCTCAGCCAAAAGCTCCGAAGCAGTCTCAGGTTCCAGATCTGCGGTAGTCAGGGGCTGCGTTGGAGCCTCACTGAAGACCGGTGAACCGGAGACCGGTCCAGCCGAGGCCTCGGAGTCTGGCTTGGGCCTAGGCTGCCTGTCCTTATCCTTGTGTTTTTTGTGCATGCCGGTAGTTGGTTGCTCCGACGGCATTGTGTAGTTAAATTTTCTACCGAAGTAGTGTCGTGCGAAATCAAAGCGTCTTTTTATAGTACGCTTATTAAACCTAGCACAAAAACGACAACCAGTGACGTCGTGGTCTGGGCCTAGGCAAGGTATGCAGTAAGAATGAAAATCCTTATGAGGTATTTGCTTCCCACAAGAAATACAATTGTTAACTTTTTCTGACATTGGTCTGAGGCAAGAAAAGTTTCCCCAACGGGGTACTTAGCTTTATTGAAGACTTCGGATCTGAAATTCGACTTTGAAAATCTCAGGAGTCGGCTGACCGGCACTTGCGAACTGCTTCTGCTTCGGGCACCGCGTGGCAAGAAAGACTGAAGAAAATGGCGTCGGATGCATTATTTATACCCCTGGCGCACTGACGTCAGGGAAGAAGTGATAGCAACAGACACCGGGCCAAGACTTTGGAATTCCGGCCGACTGCGGGACCGCCTGATGACAGGATAACCCAAGTGTGATGACTGCAGCAGGGTAACACGATGAACATCAAGGGGTACCAGTGTTGCCTGGGCCAGTTTCAGGCAATGAGGATAGCCCTTAGCCCTTCCTCCCTGATCTGTAAAGGTACCCTGGGAATCATAGGCAAGGGAGGGAAGGCATACACAAACAGGTTACCCCAGTGAAAGGACAGTGTGTCCACCTTCCAAGCTTGTGGCTGGAACTCCCAGGAGCAGAACCTGGTCAATTGTCTTAGCTATAGATGCAAAGAGGTCTACCTCCGGCACCCTCCAGAGGTGCATGATGCTCAGGAAGGTCTCCTTGTGTAGCTGCCATTTGTGGGGGTTCAGGACATTTCTGCTGAGGAGGTCTGCCACGGTGTTGTACTCCACTGAAATGTACTGGTCTATCAGATGTAGTTCCATCATTAAGGGTGTCTGCCAGATTAGCATGGCTAGGCAATTAAGGGAGAAGGAGTGTGTTCCCCCTGCTTGTTGATGTACCACATGACCGTGGTGTTGTCTGTTTTGATCAAGAGCACTCCTGGTCTGAGGTGGACCTTGAAAGCTGTTATAGCCCTGTGGACTGTCATAATTTCCTTCAGGTTGATGTGGAGGGCTAGATCCCTCTGATCCCAGGTACCCTGAGTGCATGTGTCTCCTAAGTGAGCCCCCCAGGCTGTGTCTGAGGCATTTGTGGTGATGGTCCGGCCTCGGGGAAGGGTGATAAAGGGTAGGCCCCTGTTCAGGGTACAGACTTCTGCACACCATACAAGTTCCTTCCTTAAGCAGGGAATCAGAGGCAGATGGTGTTCCAGTGACTGAGGGTGTTGGCACCATAGGTTTCTGAGGTACCACTGTAGTTATGACACCAACAGGATGCCGGATGCCATGTACCCAAGTGCTTGCAGGATCTTCCTTGCTGTGAGGTGTGTCCTGTGAGCTAGCTGGGAAAAGTAGAGAGGGAGAAAGCTCTACTTTCCTGGAGAGAGGAAGGCTCTTTGGATAGATGTGGCCAGGAGAGCTCCTAAGAAGATTATCTATTTTGTGGGCTGGAATTTGGATTTTTTTCCTGTTTATGGTAAATCCTAGACAGGTTAGGAGGGTTTGGACAAAAGTGAGGTCCTGCGGGAGTTTTTCCTTGGTGTCCGCCTGGATGAGACAGTCATCCAGATAAGGGTAAATTTGTATGTGCTTGTGTCTGCAAAAGGCAATAACAGGAGTCAGGCATTTGGTGAAGAGTCTGGGAAGCAGTAGATAAGCCAAAGGGCAGAACAGAGAACTGAACGTGCTCTGAGCCTGCTCTGAAGCATAGGAAACTCCTGCAGGACTCCCTTACGGGGAAATGGAAGTAAGCATCTTTCAGATCTAGGGTCACTACCCAAGCATTTGGTGTCAACATTGGTAAGAGTTTTTTAAGGGTTAGCATTTTGAATTTTGGCACTAGGAGGAACAGATTTAATGTGGATAGGCCTAGAATAGGGTGCCAGGTGCCCTCTTTTCTGGGTACTAGGAACAACCCTGAATAAAACCCTTCTCCCACTTGTTCCTCTGGTATTGGTTCCACTGGCCCTTGAGCACAGATTTTTTGAATCTGGCAGAGGGCCTCTGTCCTCTGATTTGCTGGTATGTCTGGATAAAGTACAGTTGTGTACACTTACCATAAATGCAGATGTTCGAGTGTATTCACTGTTGCAGTCATCACATTTGGGTTATCTGCTTGCAGTAGCCCTCAGTTGGCCTGATTATCAAAGTCTTGGGTCCTGCGTCAGTTGCTGTCTCATCTTCCGTGACGTCAGGTAGTCAGGGGTATAAAGCATGCAGCCGACACCATTACATCAGTTTTTCTTGCCCCAGATGTCAGGTGCCCCCCTAATGGGAAGCAATTAAATATAAATATGCAAGGTTATACCTCCAACAAAAAAGCAAATACACCAAAAAGCTTTTAAGCATAGTAAAGAAGAATAGAGGTATAGCCAAAAGAAGTCAGGGGGCTGGAGGGAGGGAAACCAGGACTGCAACAGTGAATACACTCAAACATCTACATTTATGGTAAGTGTATACAACTGTAGTATGTTCTTCATGTTTCACTGTTGCTGTCATCACATTTGGGTAGACTCCCAAAGCTAAGGATGGGAGGAGGAATTTAGATAGCATTAGGACCAGCTATAAGGCCCTGCAAGACTGCAGTGGCAAAGCCAGCTCTGGATTTAGAGAAAACTGGCAAATGGTAATGCTTGGTGAAAGTATGTACAGAACGCCAGGTAGCAGCTTCTAGGATGTCTCTGGTAGAGACACCTCTGAGAAAGGCTGTACAGGTAGATGCGGCCCTGGTTGAAAGGGGTCTAAATCCCCTGTGGGGTAGATTTTCCATGGTGCTTATAGCAGAAATGAACGCAATGGCCTATCCATTTAGAAATGGTTTGCTTTAAAATGGCCTTGTCCTCTGCCCCTGCAGCAAATGCCACCAGCAGTTGTTCAGATTTCCTTTGAGGTTTAGTCCTGTCCAAGTAAAATCTAAGTTGTCTGTGCACATCTAAGGAGTGAATTATTCGTTCCCCTTTGTTCTGTGGATTAGAAAAGGAGGTTGGAAAATGAATGGACTCATTAAGAGCCACACTGGATACTACCTTAGGCATGAAGGTGGGATTGGTCCTGAGGGACACCCTGTCCGCATGAAAGATGATGAAAGGCTCCACTGCCATAAGGGCCTATAATTCAGATACCCTTCTTGCTGAAGTGACTGCTAAAAGGAAGGCTGTTTTCCAAGAAAAGAATTTTACATCTGCACTTGCAGCTGGCGCAAAAGGAGGTAGAGTGAGTTTTTCCAATACAAAGTTAAGGTCCCAGACAGGAGTTTGGGCTCTCATGGGTGGTCTTAAGTTTTTGGCCCCTCTGAGGAACTGCTTGAGCAGTGGATGAAAGAAGAGGATTGTTCTGTGTTGTAATGAGCTGAAATGGCTGAGGCATGAATTTTAATGAAAGAAAAAGAAAGGCCCTTGTAAAGCATCTCAGTTAAGTATTGAAGAATCTGAGGTAAATTGGGCACTGCTGTGCCCATCCCTTGAGTTTGGTTCCAGGCACAGAATCTTTTCCATTTTTCAGCATAAGATTTTCTAGTACTAGGCCTCCTTGCCTCCAAAATGACATCCAACACTTGTTTACGGAGGGATGGTAATGGAGAGGTTAGGTAATTAACCAGGCTGCCAGGTTCAGGGTTTGAAACTGAGGATGCAGAATCCGGCCCTCCTGCTGTGACAGCAGGGTAGGGGTCTGAGGCAGGTGCCACGGAGCCAGCACTGACACTGCGCAAGAGAGGGTACCCAGTGTTGGCGTGGCCAGTCTGGTGCAATCAGTATCATCCTTGGTTTGCCCTGTTTGATCATTAGTAGTACTCTGGAGAGGAGAGGCAGAGGAGGAAAGGCATAAACTGATAGATTTTTCTAGCTGAAGGACGGGACATCCACTTTCCAAGCTCGTTTGTGTGGAGTCCTTGTGCAGAATTTGTCCAATTGGTAGTTCTGGTGGGAGGCACACATGTCTATATCTGGGCTCCCCCATTTGTTTATCAACATGTTGAAAGTCTTTGGTTCCAGTTTCCACTCATGTGGGTCCATGAGATTTCTGCTTAGTTCGTCTGCCAGTGTATTTAGTTTTCCTGGCAGGAATTGAGCCTGCAGATTCACTTGGTAGCTCAAGGCAGTGTTCCACAGAACCATGGCTAGTCTGCAGAGGGGGTATGAATGGGTACCCCCCCTTGCTTGTTTATATACCACATAACAGTGGTGTTGTCCATCTTTACCATTAATTGTCCGGGAAGAATGTGGTCCTTGAAGGCTGTCAGAACATTCTGTACAGCTAACATTTCTTTTTGATTGATGTGCAGGTGCATTTGACTTGGGTTCCATTTGCCCTGAATGCACTTCCCTGCCAGGTGAACCCCCCATGCATAGTCTGATGCATCTGTGGTTAGGGTTTGGGCAGCAGGGGGTAGAGTGAATGGTAGTCCCTTGTTTTGGTGGCAGGCTTCTGCACACCAAAGGAATTCTAACTGTAGGCAAGGTATGATAGGAATCATTGATTTTAGATCCTGAGAATGTTGTCACCATAGGCTTTTTAGATACCGTTGTAGTTTCCTCATATGCAGTCTTGCATATGGAATTAGGAGAATGCAGGAGGCCATGAACCCCAAGGCTTGCAGAATTTGCCTTGCAGATAGCAGGGTTTTGTGGCCATTAGTTTGAAGTAAGTTGTCAAATGAATTTATTTCTCTGGCGTGAGGAAAGCCATCTGGGAAGTTGTGTTCAAGCTTGCTCCAAGGAATATAATTTGTTGACAGGGTACAAGATGCGATTTCTTTTAGTTTATGGTGTACCCCAGATAAGTTAGTACATTTTGTACAAATGCCAGATGATTCAAAAGTATGTCCTGGCTTTCTGCCTGAATTAGACAATCGTCCAGGTATGGGTATATCTGAATATTTCTTTGCCTGCAAAATGCAATGACTGGAGGTAGGCACTTTGTGAATACCCTGGGTGCTGTAGATAAGCCAAAGGGCAGTGCAAAGAACTGATAGTGCATGTAGCCTGCTTTGAAGCGTAGGTATCTTCTGCAAGATTCCCTGATTGGGATGCGCAGGTAGGCTTCCTTTAAATCCAGTGTTGCCAACCAGGCATCCTTACCTAGCATAGGAAGCAACTGGTGAAGAGTTAATATCCTGAATCTTGGGATTACCAAAAAGGTGTTTAGGATAGAAAGGACCAGGATAGGACGCCATGAGTCGTCTTTTCTGGGTACCAGGAAAAGTCTTGAGTAGAAACCTTGTTCCTTTTTCTCTTCTGGTACAGTCTGGATAGCCCTTATGCTTAAGAGAGAGAGTACTTGCTTTTGAGTCTCTGCCCACTGATTTGGGGGTAGATCTGACCAACCGTTTGGGGTTGGTAACGTGTGGAAGTGAAATCTGTATCCTTGGAAAACCCATTTATCCTGGGTAATGAGTTCCCAGTTTTTTGCCTGCAGAGCAAGCTTACCCCTAAAGGAGCAGTCAGTTGAGAAGTGCTTGGAAGTTTTAAAGTTAAGTCATTGAGACAGCTTACCATAGGGGGAAGTCTTACTACTCCCTGATTTGGAAGTGGGAGCCCCCCACTGCTTAGTCCTGTGTGTACCCTGGGGCTGAAGCCTGGGTGTTCTGCTGGTTCTGGGTTTGGACTGAGAAGGCCAGGAAGAGGCAGGAAAGGACCAATTCTTAGAGGGCCAATGCCTACTAAATCTTGGAGGCTGTACTTGAAGGAAATATTTAACAGTTTGCATAGATTTAGCTTTTTCCTCCATCTTTTTAAGTACTTCTTCAGCTTTGTTGCCAAACAGGCAGTCCTGATTTAAGGGAGCATCCAACAATTTAGCTTTAACATGGTCTATCAAGGATTGTTCCTTAAGCCAAGCAAGTACAGACCCAGTGACAGCAGTCCTGCAAGATGCCTCTAGTGAATCAAAACCACATTGCAAAGTATGTTTTCCAACTTGTGCAGCAGAATGCATTCAATCCTGTAAATCCTTATTTTCAGCACAGTCAGGAATCAACATCATTTCTGTTTAAGCAATCCAATAATATGCTGCTGATTCTTTAACATATGAAACTGGCAGTTTAAAGCCCTAATGGCCAAGGTTGCAGAAGTGTATACCTTCTTACCCCATCTATCCAGCGTCCTGGAATCTCGATCAGAGAGAGTAGAATTTTTGGCAGTAGTAGCCTTAATGCCCTTGGGTCCCTGTGAAATGGTCTCAAGATCCGCAGTAGGATTTTTGAAAAGGAACTTGTGAGAGTCGGGAATCCTGTAATATCTATCAGGTTTTCTGGGAGCAAAAGTTTAAAGAGTCAGGGGCCATGCTAGATTCAGAGAAGGCATCATCAACAATGTCTAGAACAGGAGGGATAGCTAAAGGCCTGTGTTGGGTCAGGAGTAAGAAATTCCTAAGCCTCTTTTTAGAATCAGAGTAACCCTGGCTTGCCCAGCGAAAATGCTCCCTAAGAGTATGCAAGGTTTCACCAAAAGTGAAATCCTCTGGAGGGGAAGCAGAGGGAATACAGTCCTCTGAATCAGAATCCTCATAGGTAGATAAGGGTAAATCCTGGTCATTAGAGGAAGCAGAAATTTCAGAATCCTGATCAGAAGTATCATAAGCAAATTCAGTCCTAGGTCTCTTAGAGGGGGAAGGTTGGCTTCCCCTGATTAAAGTAATAAGGTCTTCAGCCATTCTTTTCATTTGTTTTTTAGGCATAGAGGCCTGACCATGTGGTCTGGGTGTCGGTTTTCTAGGCATGGTTCGAGTTTTAGGCCTTGAAGAGGAAGATGGCGTCTGTTTAATATGCAAGTCAGTAGGCCTGAATACACCCTCAGAAGCCAGTGCCTGCACAGCAGCTCCAGACCCATCCAAGGTAGAGACATCCACAGGTTCCACAGTTGAAGCATCTCGCGGCATACCGGACTCCGAATGGGTCTCAGTAGAGGCCTACGAATCTGAAGCAGCGGGTATCAGGGGCTGCGAAAGCACCTCACTGAGTACCAGAGACCTGGCGACTAGCATAGGAGAAGCGTAGTCAGCAGCTTTGGACCTATGCGGCTGTCTCTGTCTTTGCGTTTTTTCAGAATGTCTGTAGTCAGGTGGCTTACCGAAGACATATCTGGATAATTGAACAGAGTACCAAAATATTTAGAAGTGTAAATATACCGACGACAAATAGTTTGTTGTTTAAATAAGGCACAAAACCGACAACGAGGTACTTCGTGGTCAGGGTCTAGGCAAGGAATACAGTATGAATGAAAATCTTTGCAAGGTATTTGCTTTCCACAAGAAATACAATTATTGACTTACTGACATCGGTTTAGAGCAAGAAAAAGTTTCCCCAATGGGGTACTTGGCTTTAGTTGAAGACTTCGGTTCTGAAACTCGAAAATGAAAATTTCAGGAGTCGTCCGACTGGCACTTGCAAACTGCTTCTGCTTCGGGCACCACACAGCAACAAAGACTGATGTAATGGCATTGGCTGCATGCTTTATACCCCTGACTACCTGACGTCACAGAAGATGAGACAGCAACCGACGCAGGACCCAAGACTTTGATAATCAGGCTGACTGAGGGCTACTGCAAGCAGATAACCCAAATGTGATGACTGCAACAGTGAAACATGAAGAACATCCTGAAAATCTTGGGTTCTCTTTGAAAGAGAATCTGTATCCTTGGGAAATGATGTTTAGGACCCATTAATGTGCTGTGATGGTTTGCCACTTGTGCATGAATAGGGACAGCGTTCCTCCTAGCCTGTGGGGGGGGGGGCAGAGGGAGAAGGGGAGTCATTGTGAGTTCTTAGGGTAAGGAGTGGACTTGGAACTCCCTTGACCAGGAGTGGTAGAGGTCCACTGTCTAGGCCTCTGCTGGCTTTGGTGCTGTTGCCTGGAGGGCCTATCTCTGTGTCCTTTCCTTTGCACAGTCTTCGCTTGGGCAGGAAAGGACCAGTGTTAGGGTTACCACCTGTCCCACTTTGTGAGGGACAGTCCCTCTTTGAGTAGTTGTGTCCTGCAAAAAATTTGAAAAAAATGGCAAATGTCCTGAGATTTTAGGACAAAAATATTTCCTATATTTTCTTTAATAGCTGCATAAAACAGCTATTTTGTATCTGAAACACTTAAATGTTATAAGAAACAGAATAAGCAACTAAAATGCTACAAGAATAAGCTTTTATTTTGACAAAAAAGGGAAGTTCTGCCCTTTGTACTGGCTGTGGGTATGTTTTGCCATGCAAAATTTGACGTTTCTACAAAAAATGTCCCACTTTGGGCATTTGAAAAGGTGGCAACCCTAACCAGTGTTTAGTTGTAAAGTTCCTGCTGAATCTGGGGGGGTTTGTACCTGCAGAAAGTCATTGACTTGGCCTTATCTTCCATTTTCTTAATTACCTCCTCTGCGTTAGGGCTGAAAAAGATGTTATGTACCTACCATAACGTTCCATGTTAGTTGTCTTCTTCTCACCTTCTTTCTTGCTGGTTGGGTTCGGAGCCGATCCTCTGCTCTGACTCGGCCATCTTCAAAAGCTCGAGAGCTGCTTACTGGCTCGAGGCCCCCTATATCCCATGATGCCTGGCACTAGATACCCAGATCTCGTTTGGTAAGTCTAACTGCAGACATAATAAGAAAGGAATCCTATCCTAGAATGCATAAATCCTACTGGAGAGACTACTAGTTGGAAAGGAATAGCTGGAGAAGACTCAGCCAGTGAAAAATCAAGAGGAACTCTTCTCGGTACACTAGGATAGGGGGATGGAGGGTGGGACGCAAGAAAGAAGGCGAGAAGAAGACAACTAACATGGAACGTTATGGTAGGTACATAACTTCTTTATGTTAAGTTGTCTATCTCGCCTTCATTCTTGCTGGTTGGGACAGCGTCCCTAGCACTTAAAATCCTGGGTGGCTCATTGGAACAGACTCTTAGAACAGTGGAACCAAAATCAGCTCTGCTCCTGGAAACCACATCCAACTTGTAATGCGAAATGAAAGTATGTGGGTTGGCCCACGTAGCCACAGCACAAACAGATTCCATGGGCAACCTAGCCTGAAAGGCCACCGAAGTGGCTAAAGCTCTGGTGGAGTGACCTTTTGGTTTGACTGGCAATTCTTTATTCCTCAGTTGATATATAAATGTGATGATGGAAGTCAACCACCTGGATAAGGTTAGAAGACCTTGTTTACCCACAGCATAAGACAGGAAAAGTTGGTCTGACTTTCTAATGTCCTCAGTTCTATGCAAATAAAAGCATAGTTGCCTGTGAACATCTAACTGATAGAAAGTACAGTTTTGTACCTACCATAAATGTAGATGTTCGAGGATTCCATTGCTGCAGTCCTGACTATTGGGTATAGTCCGCGTCCAGTCGGCCCGAATACCAGAGTATAAGGCTGACGTCGGTCAGGGCGCATTAGACTGACGTCAGTACGTCAGGGTACTAATGCGCATGACCGACGTCATATCCTCAGTCTTTTCTTGCCCCAGATGTCAGAAGACCCTAAAAGACAAGTCCCAAAAACCTGCACCAAAAACATGTACAATATATACAACAATATATACAAAATATAAGCATGTAAACTCACCTACACAACCACCCCTAAATACAGAGGGAAGGAGGGAGGTAATTGGACTGCAGCAATGGAATCCTCGAACATCTACATTTATGGTAGGTACAAAACTGTACTATGTTCTTCGTCTTCCATTGCTGCAGTCCTGACTATTGGGTAGAATCCCAAAGCAGAGGTAAGGGAGGCTGGCAAATCATAAGGAAGTAGGAGCTGACAACATGCCTTGCAAAACAGCTGTGGCAAAACCAGCCCTAGACTTAGAGTAGATAGGAAGGTGATAATGCTTAGAGAAAGTATGCACTGAACTCCAAGTAGCTGCTTCCAAAATATCCTTAGTTGCCACCAGCCTTAGAAATGCTGTTGAAGTGGCAGTAGCCCTAGTGGAATGAGGCCTAATCCCAGCTGGAATCTCCTTGCCATGATGGGAATAACAAAATGCAATGCAAAAGCCAATCCACCTAGAAATAGTTTGTTTTGACACAGGCTTGCCCTGAGAACTCAAAGCAAAAGAAACAAACAATTGCTGAGACTGCCTAAAATCCTTAGTCCTGCTTAAATAATAACGCAATTGCCTGTGTACATCTAAAGTGTGCAAAATCTTTTCCCCTTTATTTTGAGGGTCTGCAAAAACGTAGGCAAATGAATAGTTTGGTTTAAAGCCACACTAGAAACCACCTTAGGCATAAAAGAAGGATTAGTACGTAATGATACCCTATCCTTATGGAAAATCAAAAGGGCTCTACTGCCATAAGGGCCTGCAACTCAGACACCCTTCTTGCAGAAGTAATAGCCAACAGAAAAGCAGTCTTCCATGACAAGTATTTCAATTCAGCAGTAGCTGCAGGCTCAAAAGGTTGTAGAGTAAGCTTTTCCAACACAAAATTGAGATCCCAAGCAGGAGTAGGAGCTCTACGGGGGTCTTATATTCTTTGCCCTCTAAGAAACTGCTTAAACAAAGGATGCGAAAACAAAGGTGGGTCACAATCATAGTGAGCTGAAATTGCTGCAGCATGAATCTTAATGGAAGAGAAGGACAAACCTTTGTCCAATAATTCAGTAAGATATTGAAGAGCCACACTCAAATTAGGCTCAGAAATCTCCAAATTCTTTGCTGTACTCCAAAATTAAAATCTCTTCCATTTTTCTGCGTACACTCTCCTTGTACTAGGTCTTCTAGCTTCCATAATCACATTTAAAACTTGTTGAGGAAGTTGAGACCTGCTGTGTTTCAACACAGAATATGCCAGGCTGTTAGATGAAGAGAGTGAAGCTTGACATTGAGCAGATGACCGTCCTTCTGAGATAACAGATGAGGAATCAGAGGTAAAGGCCAAGGAGGCTTCTTTACCAGACTCCGTAGTAGTGGGTACCAGTGTTGCCGAGGCCAATCTGGAGCTATCAAAATCATCCTTGGCCTGTCTTGTCTGATCTTTAATAGTACCTTTGGAAGAAGAGGCAGAGGTGGAAAGGCATACACATGAAGGTTTTTCCAACTGAAAGACAGAGCATCCACTTTCCAAGCTGTGTGATGAAACCCCTTTGTGCAATACTTTGGCAGCTGGTGGTTTAGTGGAGAAGCGAACAGATCTATGTCTGGAGTTCCCCATGACACTGTCAGTTTCTGAAATACATGAAGATCCAGTTTCCACTCGTGGGGATCCATGATTTGTCTGCTTAACACATCTGCTAAGGAGTTCTGTGCTCCTGGCAGAAACCTTGCCTGAAGAGTTAATTGCAGGCTGAGCGCAGTCTCCCATAAAATCATTGCTTGCCTGCATAGAGGATAAGAATGTGTTGCCCCTTGCTTGTTGATGTACCACATGACAGTTGTGTTGTCTGTTAGAATCAACACCTGCCCTGGAAGAAGTAACTTCTTGAAAGCCATTAATGCAAACTGGACTGCTAACATCTCTTTCATGTTGATATGTAGATGCTGTAGTCTGGCAGGCCACTTGTCTTGTATCCACTTTCCATTTAGATGAGCTCCCCAAGCAATGTCCGAGGCATCTGTCGTTAAGATCTGACTTGCCTCTGGCCGGGTCACAGAGAGTCCCTTGTTTAGGTGACATTCCTGAGCCCACCACAAGAATTCTTTTTGAAGGCAAGGTATTATTTGAATGACAGTGTCCAAATCCTGGCAGTGCTGTGTCCATACATTTTGAGATACCATTGTAGCTTCCTCATATGCAGTTTGGCATTGGGAAGTACCAGAATACAAGATGCCATGAACCCTAATGCTTGAAGGACTGTCCTTGCAGTCAGCACGGACTGATGAGATAGTTGATGGAAGTAAAGTGACAGACTCTTTTGTTTGTCCGGGTTAAAAAGGCCATCTGGGCTGCTGTATTCAGTCTCACACCCAGAAAGCACATGTCTTGAGAGGGTACTAGACTGGACTTTATTTCGTTCACAGAATACCCTAGGCATCTTAGCACTGCTATAACATATTCCAGATGCTGTAGAAGGTCTTCCTTTTCTTGAGCCAGAATCAGGCAGTCGTCCAAGTAAGGATAGATTTGAATTCCTTGAAGCCTGAAGTAAGCTATCACTGGAGCCAGAACCTTTGTGAATACTCTGGGCAGTAGATAAGCCAAAGGGCAATGCAGAGAACTGATAATGAGAATTTCCAGCTCGAAACCGCAGATACTTCCTGCAACTTAGCCTTATAGGCACATGAAGGTAAGCTTCCTTGAGATCTAAAGTTACCATCCAGTGATCTTTGCCCAGCAGAGGTAAAAGCTGTTGTAACGTCAACATCTTGAACTTGGGAATGTCCAAAAACGTGTTGAGGAGAGATAAATCCAAAATTGGTCTCCACGTGTTCCCCTTCTTTGGTACAAGGAACAGGCGAGAATAAAATCCTAGGCCCCTTTCTGATACAGGGACTGGCTGAATGGCCCCTATGTGAAGCAACTGAGAAACTTGCTTGTGAGCCTCTTTTCTTTGTGGAGGAGGAACGTCTGGCATGCCTTTGAAAGGGGGCATTGTATGGAAACAAAATCTGTAACCGTGGTGAATGATATCCAACACCCATTTGTCTTGAGTAATTAAATCCCAATTTTCTTTGAAAAGAGACAGTCTTCCTCCCAAAGGAGCTGCCAAACGTGAATCTGCTGGCAGCTGAAAAGACAGGTCATTGGGTTTGTTTACGAAAGGACTGACCCCTGCCCTCACCAGAAGTCTGAGCAGGTGAACTCCCTGTTCTAGGCCTAAAAGAACCTTGAGCCCTGCCCCTACCACGTCTAGACCTACCCCTAGACTGGGAATCATAAGCAGGATATGTCCACCCCTTAGCAGGCCAATTTCTACTAAACTTTGGTGGCTGCACCTGCAAAAAATCTTTAACAGTCTGCATAGACTTAGCTTTGTCCTCCATTTTCTTTAAAACTGCTTCCACAGGCGATCCAAACAACACATCAGACTGTAAAGGAGCATCCAAAATCCTTGTCTTAACATGCTCAGCTAAATTCTGATCCTTCAACCAAGCATGCCTGCGAAGAACAGAACTGGTAGCAGCCACCCTCGAGGAGGCCTGTACAGCATCAAAACCACATTGCAAAGAATGCTTACCCACTTGTTCAGACACGTGAACCAAATCCAGCAACTCTTTACATTCAATACCTTCCGCCAAAGCATCCACCTTAGATTTCAATTGTGAAAGGAGATAATTCTGATATTTAAGCATGTGAAACTGACAATTCAATGCTCTCATGGCTAGAGTGGAAGAAGTATACACTTTCTTTCCCCACCTATCCAAAGCCCTTGCCTCTTTATCAGTGGGAACAGGATTTTTAACCACAGAAGCCTTTACACCCTTAGGCCCTTGAGAAATAGTTTCTGGGTCCGCCCTAGGACTCTTAAACAAATATTTATGAGCTTCGGGCACCCTATAATACCTATCAGGCTTAACAGGAGCAGGAGGCAAAGAGTCAGGGTTCAGGGAAGCCTCTGCAAAAACATCTTCCACCACATTCAACACAGGAGGAATAGCTAAAGGCCTATGCTGGGGTAAAAACAAGAATTCCCTAAGCCTTTTCCTGGAATCAGAGTAATCCTGGCCTTCCCATTTAAAGTGCTCCCTCATGGAATGCAGAGTCTCTGAAAATGAGAAATCCTCAGGCGGAGAAGCTGTAGGAGTGGAAACATCCACATCAGAATCAGAATAAGCAGGATACTCCTGCATATCTTCCACAGAAGATTCTGAAGCCTCTGAACACTGTTCAAAACTATCAAACTCCGGTTCCACCCTAGGCCTCTTATCAGGCGGGGGCATAGAACCTCTAATCATAGTAATCAAATCTTCTGCCATTTTAAGCATATGTTTCTTAGGTACAGAACCCGAAATGCTAGGAGAAGCCCCCACTGAAGCTGAACTAGGCCTACCTCTCAAAGAAGTTTTGGCAACAGAAGGAGAAGCTCTAACTACCTTAGGAAGAGAGGGAAGAACAGTCACCTGAGAAGCCCCCTCAGCCTGGCCTACCTCCTGAGAAGGCACATCCTGTAATAGTATAGTTTCTGCCTGGGACTCCATGGAAACTCCTGGCAAAACCTCCGGCTCCACTGAGCCTTCTAAAGAACCGACGTCCGGACTGCGGTTCATCAACCCTAGGCTTCACTGTTTTATCCTTGCGCTTCTTGGAAGCGGGCGGAGCATCCGGCGGCATTTTATAATTGCAACGCTTCCCAAACACTAACCTGGCACAGTCTAACCTCCTCTTAATAGTGCGTTTGTTAAACCTAGCACAAGAGCGGCAACCAACAACGTCGTGCTCAGGCCCTAAACAAGGTATACACAAGGTATGATAATCCCTATGAGGTATCTGTTTCCCACAAGAAATACAGTTATTCACTTTTTCTGACATCCGGTAAAATACTGCGGCAAGCAAAAACCAAAATGTTCCCCAACGGGGTACTTAGCCAACTCTGTTTCGGTCTGAAACTCCGGTTTCGGAAATATTTCAGAACGCCAACCTGCACTCGCAAAACTGCTTCTGCATCGGACCATGCGGCAAAAGACTGAGGATATGGCGCCGGTCATGCGCATTAGTACCCTGACGTACTGACGTCAGTCTAATGCGCCCTGACCGACGTCAGCCTTATACTCTGGTATTCGGGCCGACTGGACGCGGACTATACCCAATAGTCAGGACTGCAGCAATGGAAGACGAAGAACATCTTATATTCCGCCCTCTTGGAGTGGTTAGGAAAAAACACTGGGAGGTCTATGGACTGATTTAAGTTATTCTCTGAAGAGACCTTAAGAAGGAAGGATTAGTCCTGAGAGCAACCCTGTCATTGTGGAACACGAGGTACGGAGGACGGATAGAAAGAGCCTGAAGTTTGGAAACTCTTCTGGCTGAAGTAATAGCTACCAGAAAAAGGGTTTTCCAGGATAAGAACTTCAAGGAACAAGAAGCTGCAGGTTCAAAAGGGGGCAAAATTAGAGAAGCTAAAATCAAATTTAGATCCCACAGTGGTGGAGGATCTCTCACTGGGGGCCTGAACAGAGTGGTCCCTTTGAGAAAGACTTTACATAGCTTATGAGACATGATATTGTTTTCCGACAGGCCAGTGTGAAAATATGAAATTGCAGCTAATTGAACTCTTAATCGTAGTGGAAGCGGACCCAGCATGGAAGAGTTCCGCAAGAAATTCCAAAATGTGGTGTACAGGGGCTGAAAAGGGGTCTATATTCTTAGCCTCTGCCCAGGAAGAAAAATGTTTCCACTTACTAGCGTAAGTTTTTCTAGTCGTAGACTTGTGCGATGACAAAATTATTTCATGCACAGAGGGGGAGATATCTGGAAGCCTGGCTAAAGTTGGAAGTGGAGCAACCAAGTAGTGAGCTGGAGAGATCGTAGGGATTGGTGCAGCCCGCCTGACTGATGAATCAGAAGGTCTGGAACTAGGCCCAGAGCCCAAAGCTGCTCGAGAAGATGGCGATGCAGGAACAGGAACCATATTTGTCGAGGCCAGTAAGGAGCAATGAGGATCATTTTGCAGCCCAATACGGTAGCTTTCTGTATTCGCTTCGGGATTAGGGGAAAAGGAGGGAATGCATAAAGAAGTCCCTGAGGCCAATCGTGGACTACAGCGTCTCTGGGGGAATGTCTGGGAAGTGGAAGGAGAGAGAAGAAGTTGCTGCACTTGCTGTTGAAGGGAGTTGCAAAAAGGTCGCAGCAAGGTTGGCCCCATTTGCGGAAGATTTGGTCCGCAACTACCTGATTCAGAGACTACTCGTGAGGCATGAGAATTGCTCTGCTCAGCCTGTGTGCTATGACGTTGGACCGCCCAGGATGTGCGTTGCGATCAGAAACCATTGGGAAGAGATCGCCCACTGCCAGAGTCTGAGTACTTCTCGACATGGGGGGTAGGACCTGGTTCCGCCATGCTTGTTGATGTACCACACTACTGACATATTGTCCGTTTGAATTGCAATGGTCCCGGTAGGAAGAGAGTCCTGAAGAGCTTGCAATGCTAAGAACACAGCCCTCATCTCCAAGATGTTTATATGCAGATGGTACTCGTGAGGTTGCCAGGTGCCTTGGACTGTTCTGTGCTGATAATGCCCCCCCCCCGATCAGGGAGGCATCCGTGGTCACCGTAGCAACTGGAGGGGGGAGTACAAATGGTCTGCCATGGGACACTGATGTGGAGACCATCTACCACGCAAGGTGCTCCTTGCATGCTTGTGTGATCATAATCATGCAAGACATGGGAAGCTACTGGAAGGACGACTGGGTGAACAGAAGCCATTGAAGAATCCTCATTTGAAAATGAGCTATAGGGACAAGTATGATCGCTGCTGCCATGAGACCCAGAGTTTGGAGGACAAACCTGGCTTGGATTTTTTTGCATGCTAATAAAACCTTCACATGCTGGCGAATCACCAATACCCTGTCTGGTGGAAGGCTCGCTGACATGTCTTTGGTATTTAAATTTGCGCCCATAAAGGTGATAGACTGACAGGGCGACAATGCAGACTTTTCGAAATTTATTGTGATACCTAGCCTGGAAGCAAGTCTCGATAGTGCAGTCCCTGGCTCGCAGAAGGTGATGCCTGGTGGTAGCAGTGAGGAGCCAGTCGTCTAGATATGGAAACACCTGGAATCCTTGCCGTCTCAGGTGAGCGGTAACTACTGCCATACATTTGGTGAACACCCTGGAGGCTGTGGTGAGACCAAAGGGCAGAGCTCTGAACTGATAATGGCTGGCTCCCAGCCGGAAGCGAAGGAATCTTCTGGAGCGTCTGTCCATTTTGATGTGTAGTATGCATCCTGAATATCTATAGAGCACATCCAATTGTCCCGACCCAGGAAGGGTAAAATGGACTGTAGTGTGACCATCCAAAACTTCATTCTTTGTACAGACCTGTTCAGTCTGCTGAGATCCAGAATGGGTCTCCAGTCCCCTGTCTTTTTTGGTAACAAAAAGAACCTTGAGTAAATTCCGGATCCTTGTTGGTCTGCTGGGACTTGCTGGATGGCCCTTTTTCTTAGCAGTTTTGAGACTTCTTGAACTGCTTGGTCCCTCAGATTGGGTGGAATGTCTGGAAGAGACTTGTTTAACCTTAAGGGGGTGCGAACAAAGGGAATTCTGTAGCCTCTGGATATAACAGACTGTACCCATCTGTCTTGTGTTATGTCTTGCCAGGCTTTGGGTACAGCGATAATCTTCCTCCGACTGCCTCTAGAGGTGGGCAGCCGGGCAACTCTTCAGGGATGCTGGAAGGGCTTCTCAAAGAAGGATTCTCTGCTGCCCTGATTTTGCGGACCCTCTCTGCCATGAGGGCGGCGTCTATTATTGTTCCCTCCTCTGCCCCTGGAGGGGAACTCACCATGTGTGTCCAGCAAGGCTCCCTTGGATTTCCGGAACCACATCTTCCCACTCTTCTGACCCTTGGGATATGGTCTGGAAGGAGTGGAAAAATGGACTCCTATGGCAGAGAGAGTCTTGCCTTCCTGCTCACACCTGGTAAGGGTGATCTTCACCTGTGATCCAAAGAGAGAGGAACCATCAAAGGGGGTGTTGGTGAAAGACGCTCTGAAAGGTTCCACAAAGTTACATTACCGCATCCAAGCGTGCCTCCTTAGGGCAACGCCTGTGCCTGCGGCTCTACTCGCACCATCGGCTGCATACGAAATGAGCCTCATGGAGGAGTTTACCACTGAATTAAGAGTCGCCAGCTGGGGAGGCTGCCTTAGCCTGGGCCCCCTCAGCTGATGGATCTCGGAGGGCATCTCCAAGCTCTTTAAGGAGATCCCTTTGAAGACGGGTAAAGTGGCACAAATAATTCAGGGACCTCATGGAAAAGGTCGCTGAAGAGAACATTCGCTTCCCATATCTGTCCATCGTCCTGGACTCCTTGTTAGGGGGGTGGACAGATGAAGTTTCTGCCAACTCCTTCTTTGTGGCTGCCGCTACCACCATGGCATCAACGGGGACACCTTTAGTCAAAAACTGTTTGTCCTGTGGTGCAGTAATGAATTTGGCAGGTCTTCTGGGGGTTGGTTCCACTGTGTCTGGAGCTGACCACGCCTTCTGAGCCATCACAGACATCAGTGGGCCGAAAGGCGGAGACACCCAGGAGGTGGAAGGTCGGGATCCAAACGCATCCAGGAATACCGACTCATCCTTGGAAGGGCTTAGGGCAGTCCAGTTCCCCCTCTGCCTAAGCATCTCAAGGATGTCTGAGAAGGAGACATCTTCAGAGGGGGATCTTGGGGACCCTTCCGAATCCTCTAAGTCGGTATCTGATATGACAGACTCAGGGGAGTCAACATGCTTCCTCTTGCATTTCCTCTTACGAGGTGGCTCCTCTGAATGATCAGGGGAGGCCTCGGAAGAGGAAGATACACCCAAAGGGGTGTCCTGGAGCACTGGATCCCCATGCTTGGGATCTGGAAGAGGGGCAGAGGCTGACGCAGGCACCATAGGGGGAGGAGCCGATGGGGGTCGATCATGTGACTGACTCGAGGGCCAGTACACTGCTCATCACCCAGAAGGCATCCCTGCCCGGACGCAGAGGGCTCCGGTTCTGAAGAAACCAGAATCCCTCTCCACACCGAGGGGGACGGCTCCGAGGCAGATGTGGGAGCCAAGCTCACCTGAGCCGAAGCCCCGAGGAGGAGAGCGGGGTTGGACAAGGGTCTGATGCCACTCACCCCCTTGGAGCAGAGGGAGTCCCGGCACCCAGATCTCTCCAGGGACGGTACCATGGAAGGGATCGGAGCCGACAATGGAACCGAAGGAGAAGATATCGGAGCCGACGGTTCCACGACTCGAACCCCAATGAACTCCGGCCCCGAGCTCAAAGGATGAGTCGGAGGAAGAATATCTACAGACGTGGAGGAATATCTACAGACATGGATGGAGCAGACACCTGATGAGGGGGGGGCTGGACAACATTTTGGCTAGGGCCTGCGATTTTAGCAGCCTACTGACCAATCTTTCCAAGTCATGGTCCGAAAATCTTGAGGACCGAGAAGAGTGGGATGAGCGATGACTACACTCTGAATGGAGCAGAGGTGATCTCGGAGCCGAATGTATCGACTCCAGAGAAGGAAACCTGGATCTTTTTCGACTCTCAGATGGCTCCAAGGAACGTGTCGGAGCCGACTGGGAGGGAGGAACATTGGTTCCAACCGGAGCAGAGATGGATGGTACAGTTTCACCCAACGGCTCTGAACTGGAAGCCAAAGGTTTAGGTGGCCTGGAAGATTTCACGGGCTGAGCCTTGGCCGGTGAATCTTGGAGCTTAAGCAAACCCCTCAGGATCAACTTGTTTTTGTGCTCCTGCAGGACTCTTGGACTGAACACATGGCAAATCGAACAAGAGTCTGCAGGTGCACGGCGCCCAGACAATAAACACAAGAAGTGTGACCATCTGTCAGAGACATCTTCTGACAGCATGAGTCACACTTCTTGAATCCATACGGCTTAGGATCCTTGGACATCCTGAAGGAAAACCAAGGAACAAAGAAACGCACACAAAGATTAAGGTAACTAACCTCTAAAAATTACACACTACAGTTACCACAACCAAACTACAAGCACTACTACAAACAAAAACTATAGTTAACTATCACTAAACACCAACAATGATAATAAAGGATTTTTTTTTTTAATGAAGGAGATAGAGAGAAAAGGTTATTCTCTAACTTAAACAGAAAACCTTTCTGAGGTAAGGAAAGGGAGAGAAGGGGGGAGGGGAACGTCTCTAATTAAAACGAGTTTCTGAGGAGAAGTAACAAGGATTAGGAAGAGACTAGCTACAATACAACAGTTTTATCTAAATGATCAATTCTACACTAAAACAGTTTTATGACAAGAAAAGCGATAATAATAAAGTTTTATACGACCTGAACCAGTAGAACAACCTCGCAGCAGAAGCAGCAAACAAGATCTGGGTATCTAGCACCGGGCATCATGGGATATAGGGGGCCTTAAGCCAGTAAGCAGCTCTTGAGCTTTTGAAGATGGCCGAGTCGGAGCAGAGGATCGGCTCCGAACCCAACCAGCAAGAATGAAGGTGAGATAGACAACTTAACATCACCTGTTCCTTATCCAAGGGGGCATCCAGAAGTTTTGATTTAACTTGATCAGGCAAAGGTTGCTCTCTCAACCATGCATGTCTCCTAATGACTGGTCCAGAAACTGCAGCCCTGCTAGAGGCTTCTAGAGCATCAAATCCACAATGCAGGGAATGTTTCGCCACTTGAGAGCTGGAGTTAATCAGATCTCCCAGCTCTCTGGTAGTAGTAATCTCTGGTAAGGAGCACATTTTCTGGTTAATAATTCCAGCACGTTCTGTTGATATTTAAGCATACAGAATTGCAGTTGAGAGCTCGAATGGCTAGGGTAGCCGAAGTGTAGACCTTTTTGCCCCATTGGTCCAAAGCTCTGCTCTCCTTGTCAGAGGGTACTGGATTTTTGGAGGAACTGACCTTAGCCCCCTTGGGTCCCTGAGTGATGGCCTCTCGGTCAGCTGCAGGGTTCTTGAACAAACACTTATGGGTATCTAACACTCTATAATATCTACCAGGCTTCCTGGATGCAGGAGGCAGGGCATGAGGGGGTGAGGCCAGACGCCAGGAAGACATCCTCCACCATATCCAGAATGGGAGGAATGGCTAAGGGTTTGTGCTGTGGTAAGTCCAAGAACTCTGTCAATCTCTTCTTTGACTGGGGGTAGTCTTGAGCTAATAAATGGAAATGCTCTCTGAGAGAATTTAAGGTCTCCCCAAATGAGAGGTCCTCAGGAGGGGCTGCAGAAGGAATGGATTTCCTCAGCATCTGAATCCTTCAAAGGCTGTCAGGGGCTGTTATTCAGTGTCTGAGTCCAGAAATTCAGAGTCCTCAGACTGGCTCCGAAAATACCTCTGGAGAAAGGTCCCTTTTTTCTTTTGGCTGGGCTAGATTGTGCAGACTGGTTTCCCCTAATGAGAGAGATTAAATCCTCAGCCATCCCCTGATGAGAGAGATTAAATCCTCAGCCATCCTAAGTAACTGCTGTGACTGAGCGGGTTGGGTGGGAGGTAGTTGGTGACTGAGCATCAAGGAAGAAGTTTTCCTAGGAGTGGCCTTGCTCTTAAGGCCTCAGTGATTCAATGGGCCCAGATGTGGTTTTGGCTGGTGGCATGGCAGTCAGTCTTTGTCTGGTGTCGGTCATCCGAAAGGTTTCCTCAGAAGCCAGTGCCTATAAAGCGGCTCTGGACCGAACTGTGGGGCTGGCGACCAACATTTGGGAAGGAGAAGCCTGAACCAGAGGCTTACCAGACTCAAATAGGGTCTCGGCAGAGGCCTGCTATGGTTGTACAGCTTCAACAGGGACTGCGTGGGCACCCCACTGAGTTCTGCTGTGCTAGTAGATGGTAGGCTGGCTGAGTTCAGGTTTGTGTCATCTGTGGGTTTAGCCTTCTGTGCTCTATCTCTTTCCTTTTCTCTTTTTAGGAATTTCCACAGTAGGAAACCAAAGACTACTCAGGATGAACAAAACTATTAAAAACAAAAATACTCCACTGGAGCACAAGGAGTTGACTCGAAGCAATATATTCACGTAAAGCACGACAGTTTATTCCAATAAGCTTTTAGTTTAGCACATATAGCTAAACCTTTTCAGACAAATGACAGAGAACCAAACACAGCTTAAAAAATGAAAGATAATCATATACAATCAATTATTCAATTACATTAATCAATCAATTAACTTTCTACTGTAAAAAAACAAGCCAAATGTGAACATCCTGGTTAAAACCAAACTATTAAATATTATTATTAAAAAACAATAAACATTCCTACACAAAAACGTATCAAAAACATTCACATAACACTTTAAAGTTAATCAATGAACTAAATAAACCAAAAAGGTATAAAATAACACTAAACATTTCCTTAAAATAGTTAGAATCCCTCTCACTAACATATTAAGCTAGTCAGCTTCAAAATACAGGTAAATGATACTTTTTCATTAATACCTGGGGCTCTGTATGACTGTAATTTCAACTGCCATAATAGCTCTTGACGCTCCAAAAGTAACTGGGCAACCTGCCAGCAGATTACCCAAATGTAATGACTGTAACAGTGAAACACAAAGAACATCTGGTAAGGACCACCTTTTGTATCTGGAGATATCTGGTCCTGAACCCTAAATAAAAAGGAATGTGTGGGATATTTGTTTACATGTCTAGCCAAAGCATTTTCCAACTTCTTCTTAATATAATAAATATGTTCATATATCCTATCGTTAAACTTCCCGTCAGTCTTGCCTACATAAAATGCAGGGCAAGACTGACAGGAAGCCAAATACATGACAGATTTTGATTTATTATTTTTATTTTTGTTTTTAATATAATTTCCACAGTAGACTGACTGACGGATGCCATTTCGTGTTGGTAACTACTCTCCCTGAAATGCCTGGTTACAAATTCAGCTCTTCTAAGGATGGTTCTAGCGTTAAATAAAAGACAGAACTGATATCTGGGGACTTCGTGGTCTGGGCCTAAACAAGTTACACATTGATTATGGAAGTCTCAGTGTGGTATTTGTTTTCCACAGAGGAGACAGTTATTTACTTTTTTGGACATTGGTTAAGTCCAAGAAAAGGATCCCCAATGGGGCACTTAGTTTTAGTAGTTTTCTTCTTCACTCTGGCAACGGCTGACCGATGCACTCGTAAACTGCTTCTGCTTCGGGCTCCACAGCAAAAAAGACTGATGTAATGGTATCGGCTTGCCTCCCTTTATAGCCCTGATGACCTGACTTCAGTCTCAGGTGACCTGCAGCCTACGCAGGAGGGAAATCCTTTACTCTGGTATTCGGGCAGGCCGAGGGCTACCCAGCAGGGGTAAACCACAAGTGATGACTGCAACAGTGAAACAGGAACACTGTCATCCCCTTGCACAAAGGTGGTGTCACTACTGACCCTGGAAACTGTCTCATTAGCTTGACAAGTCTGATCTATAAAGCCAAGGAGCATATTATTACGGATCTCATAAACGAGGATGTAGACTATCTCTGAGCAGTGGACCCCACCCAGTTCGGATTCATCAACGGCAGATCTCGCCTGTTGAACCTGGTTGACTTCTTTGAGACTGTCACCAAGGCCCTGGATGAAGGAAAGTCAGTACATACAGCTTACCTTGACTTGGCCAAGGCCTTTGACACAATTCCCCCACACAGGCATCATCGAAAAGCTTACACAACTTGGCATAAATCCCTATTTCATCAAGTGGATAACTAAATGGCTCACTGACAGGACCCTCAAGGTCAAAATGGGCACATCCACCTCCGATAGCAAACCTGTCACTTGTGGAGTTCAACAGGGATCTGTCCTGGGATCCCTACTGTTTGGCATCTACTTCTGGGAGGTCCAGGCAAAGATAAAAGGCCTGTAGCTGACCAAGTTTGCAGATGACTGCAAGTTGGGTGCTGCCACTGACGCTCCAAATGATATTAACATACTGGAAAGAAGGTCTCACAGCAACTAATAACTGCTGCCAGAGTCATGGCCTCCAGCTAAATGCAAAAAAATGTATCATACCATTTGGCAAAATCATGGCCCCTACTGATTACCATATCAATGGCAACCCCCTAAACACACAATCTGTAGTGAGTGACCTGGGTACTCAGGTTGATAATCTCACATTCAACCATCATGTAGGGGCAGTGGTCAGAAAAGCCTTTTACTTGGTTCATCCTATAAGTAAAAGCATTACATCCAGAAAAAAATTAGGTTATTACTTCTCCCTTATTAGATCAATAATTGAGTATAACGCCCCATTTATGTACCTCTAGAAAGATCTGCACCAACTGGAAAAGCCACAGAAATACCTCATACAGAGAATCTAAGACCTCCAACATCTGTCCTATGTGGACATGCTCAAATCATTATCCCTCTACTTAGTATCGTACAGGTTGTTCAGAGATGATCTATGTCTAGCCTACAAGGCAATCTCTGACCCTGCCCAAGTAGAATAGCCCTAGATGCTCCATATCCGTAAGTCTAACTTCTTGCACATTACCCACTCGAAAGGCCTGAATCTAATATGCGACATAAACATAAACTAATCTCACTGGATATTCACATCCCGACCCCACCCCCTGCCCAGAAAACCACAGTGAAAAACTTCTCTAAAGCAAATTTCACACTCCTCAAAACTGAGGTGGAATCCTTCAAAGCCCCCGGGCCTGTGGAAAATACGGCCCAGACCGCAGAATCCTTTATAAATCATTCTATGAACACCTTCAGGAATGCATGGATCATGCGATCCCAAATAAAACCAAGACCCAATCCTCCAAAGGCAGACGTCCTGTCTGGTGGACCCCAGCCATAAACAAACTATACAATAGAAGGAGGAAGCTACTAAATGATGGAGCAAAACCCCAAAAAGGGAAGGCATCACTGATCAGTATTAGCAAAAAACTACGGGCACTCATAAAATTGTCTAAGGCCAGCTTCGAGAGAAAAACTGCACAGGACACTAAGGATAATCACAAGGCTTTCTTTAGTTATGTTAGGAACCTGGGTGGTAATTCCCAGATATGCTCAGAATTAGTCCAAAATGACAAAAAATACACCGAACCCACAGACATTGCCAACATCCTAGCTGACAGGTTCAGCAAACTACCCCCCCACCAAAAGGGCAAATATCTATCCTAGCAGCGTGCTGCCCCCCTGACATCTCAGATACTCAGGTAAGAGCCGCCCTCTCCAAAGCAAAACCACAGCATCAATGGGACCAGACGGTGTCCCGGGCTGCGTCCTACATGAACTCCAAGAAGAGCTAAACCCAAACATAAAACTACTGTTCAATATCAGCCTTACTACAGGATATGTGCCCAAAGAGTGGCGTACAGCAACAGTGGTCCCTCTCCATAAAGGTGGTGCCTCAACGGATCCTGGAAACTATCGCCCCATAAGCCTGACTAGCTTGGTCTGCAAAGCTATGGAAAGGATCATCATGGACCTCATAAATAAAGATATTGGGGACCTACAGACACTGGATCCTACTCAGTTCGGCTTTGTTAAGGGCAGATCCTGCCTCTTAAACCTGGTTGATTTCTTTGAAACAGTCACCAAGGCCATTGACGAGGGGAAAGTGGTCCACACAGCCTACCTGGACCTCGCAAAAGCCTTCGATACAATACCCCACTCGGGTATTATAGATAATCTCACCAGCTTAAATATAAACCCCTATGTCACTAGATGGATTGCAAACTGGCTCAAGGACAGAACCCACATGGTTAGAATTGCTGGAGCCATGTCAGACTCCAAACCAGTTACAAGTGGTGTCCCACAAGGCTCAGTCCTGGGACCTCTCTTGTTCGGTATATATTTCTTGGAGGTACAGGCCAACATGGAAGGACTGTGGCTGACCAAGTTTGCAGATGACTGCAAACTGGGCGCCATAATCAACTCTCCAGCCGACACAAGCATCCTCCAAAAGGGCCTCATAGAAACAGACAACTGGTGTCAGAGCCATGGCCTCAAGCTAAACGCCAAAAAGTGTATAGTCATCCCCTTTGGCAAAAACAAAGTGCCCACAAATTATCACATAGGTGGTAATCCATTAAGTACAGAAGAAGTAATTAGGGACCTGGGGAACCAAGTTGATAGCAATCTCTCATTTGACAACCACGTGGCCAAAGTGGTTAGAAAAACATTTTATATAGCCCACCTAATCATGAAGGGATTCACATCTAGATCAGGGGAGGTCGTAGTGCCTCTTTACTCATCCCTCATCAGGCCCATAATTGAGTACAATGCCCCTTTTGGGATGTACCTTACCAGACACCTGCAGCAACTGGAAAGACCCCAAAAGTACCTCACCAAGAGGATCAAAGGGCTCAAACAGATGCCATATGCTGCCCGGTTAAAGAAACTCCAGCTCTACTCAGTGGCATACCGCCTGTTCAGAGGCGATCTGTGCCTGACGTATAAAGCCATGTCCAACCCGGAATTAATGGACATGCTGCACCTCAGAAAATCCAAATCCTATCGTGCCACGCTCGAGACTTGAACCTCAGCACTGAAATAAATAGGACATGCTGGAGGGACAGATTCATAACCCAGAGGCTCCCTTCACTCTGGAATAAAATCCCAGTCCAGGTTAGGCAGAGTCCCTCATTGACTCTCTTCAAGAGGAATCTTGATGAGTGGATGGGAGATCGTAGGTTTACCCCGGGTATCACTTCTGTGTCACTGTTAGGCAGAGGCACAGTATACTAACCTCGAAAAAGGGCATAGCAAAATAAATTTAAAATGGGTGGCGAAAGTCAAACACATTCTGGCTAGGCTTATAAATGCCCTAGGGCAGATAGCCTAGTATGAACCTATGAACCTATGACATCAACAAAACCTGCTGGACAGACAGGCTCGTCTCCTAGAGGCTGCCCCATCTCTGGAATAGACTTCCATTAAACATCAGTGTACCTCGCTGACCCTCTCCTCAAGCGTAACCTTGATGAGTGAATAGGAAACCAGAAATTTGTCACAGGAGTTCCACCTGTGTCCCTAATTGACAGGGGTGACAGGTGCTGATTGAGGTTTCTTTTTGGGGATAAACTCTTGGCTAGGCTTGTAAGGGTCCCAGGGCCATTAGCCTAATAACCTCCAATAATCGTATGTTGCCAGTTTTAGGCTTGGAATGTCTGGATGAATCATGTTTGTTGGGTGAGACAGTAGGGCTGCAGTTTGGATCTAGAATCCATTGAGGATGAAGTACATGAGGCCAAAGAAAGGGAAACCAAATCTGAAGAGGCCAGTAAGGGGCAATCAGGATAACTGTGCTCTTCAATCGATATGCTTTTTGAAGAAATTTGGGGATTAGAGGTAATGAGGCATAGGCATAGGCATAAAGGAGACTGGGGGGGGGGGCAATCGTGAAGCAGAGTGTCCCTTGGTGACTCCCCCGGTGGGGGGGATCAGGATAAAGAACCTACTGCACTTGTTGTCAAGGAGAGATGCAAAGAGGTAAGCAGTGCAGTCCCTATCGATGGAAACCCCTTTCCATAGCCTTCATATTCAGGGACAATTCAGGAGGCATTAACATGGACCTGCTTAACTTATTTGCAATCAACAGATTTCCCCGGAATGTGCCTTGCTATCAGAAATCGAATGGATGAGAATACTCACTGCCATACTCTCTCAGCTTCTTGACAAATAGGGTAAGATTTGGTTCTCTCGTTTGTTGATGTACCACACACCACTGGCATATTGTCCATCTGGATCACAATAGTCCTGTGGGTAGTGTATCTTGGAAGGCCTGCAATGCTAGGAGGACAGCTCTCATTTCCAGGACAATGGATATGCACGTTGGCCTCTTAGGGGGAATCATATGCCTTGGAGTGTCTTCCCAAAACGAGCCACCCCCCCACCTGGTCACTATTGCCTTGGGTTGGGGGAGAACAAAGGGACAACCCCCTTGTACTTGACTGGAGTGTATTCACCATAGAGGGCAACTGCAACACCCCGGATCCAGTGCTACAACTCCGAGAGTCATCCAGCTCCAAAGTGCTTGCTGACGGTCCACTCAGAGATGCCACCACAGTTGAAGATACCAGTATCTTCTGATCCGATGAGGACAACTCTGGAATAACTCCAAAACCAATGGTCGGATCGGAGAAGAAACCTACAAAAGGGAGTAGTACTGATAAGGGTCTCTGGAAAGTACAGTTGTGTACACTTACCATAAATGTAGATGTTCAAGTGTATTCACTTTTGCAGTCATCACATTTGGGTCATCTGCCTGCAGGTAGCCCTCAGCCAGCCTGAATACCAGAGTCTTCGGATTTCTGCGTCGGATGCTGACTCCTCTTCCATGACGTCAGGTCGTCAGGGGTATAAGACATGCAGCCGATGCCATTACATGAGCTTCTCTTGCCCCAGATGTCAGGTGCACCCACAATAGGAAGCAATTATATGGTTATGGTACACCCCCATCAAAAAGCAAATACACCAGAAAAAATAAATATACCAAACAAGAAGGAAAGGTAGAGCCAAGAGAAGTCAGGGGGCTGGAGGAAGGGTAACCAGGACTGCAACAGTGAATACACTCGAACATCTACATTTAAGGTAAGTGTACACAACTGTACTATGTTCTTCGTGTTTCACTATTGCACTCATCACATTTGGGATGATTCCCAAAGCTAAGGAAGGGAGAAGGAAGTTAGAAAGAATGAGGGCCAGCTATTAAGCCCTGCAAGACTGCAGTGGCAAATTCAGCTCTGGATTTAGGAAAGATAGGCATGTGGTAATGCTTGGTAAAGGTATGTACAGAGCCTCCAGGTAGCAGCTTTGAGGATGTCCCTGGTAGGGACTCCTCTGAGAAAAACTGCAGAGGTAGATGCAGCCTTGGTGGAATGTGATCTTATCCCCTGTGGGGTAGGTTTTCCATGGTGCTTGTAGCAGAAATGAATGCAATGGGCTATCCATTTGAAAATGGTTTGCTTTGAAATGGCCTTCCCCTCTGCCCCTGCAGCAAAGCCAACTAGCAGCTGTTCAGATTTTCTGAGAGGCTTAGTCCTGTCCAAATAAAATCTAAGTTGTCTGTGCACATCCAGAGAGTGCAGTATTCGTTCCCCTTTGTTTTGTGAATTAGGGAAAAAAGTAGGCAAATGAATGGACTGATTTAGGGCCACACTAGACACCACCTTGGGCATAAAGGAAGGATTTGTCCTGAGGGAAACCCTGTCCACATGGAAGATAATGAAGGGTTCTACTGCCATGAGGGCCTGTAATTCAGACAATCTTCTTGCTGAAGTGATGGGCTAGAAGGAAGGCTGTTTTCCAAGAAAAGAATTTCAACTCTGCTGTTGCAGCTGGCTCAAAGTGGGGAAGAGTGAGCTTTTGCAATACAAAGTTAAGGGCTCAGGCTGGAGTGGGAGCTCTCCTGGGGGGGTTTCAATTTTTGGCCCCTTTAAGGAATTGTTTTAGCAAGGGGTGAGAGAAGAGGGGTGTCTCAGTATTATAATGTACTGAAATGGCAGAGGCATGAATTTTAATTGATGAAAGGATAGGCCCTTTTGGAGTATTTCCATTAAGTACTGCAGAATATGAGGTAAGCTGGGCGTTGGTGCCCATACCCTGGAGCCTGGCTCCAGGAACAGTATCTTTTCCATTTTTCAGCATAGGATTTTCTAGTACTAGGCCTCCTTGCCTCCAGAATGACATCCAGCACCTGCTTACTGAGGGATGCTAGAGGAGAGCTCATGGAATTAGCCAGGCTGCAAGGTTCAGGGTTTGAAGCCGAGGGTGCAGAATCTGGCCCGCCTGCTGGGACAGCAGGGAAGGGGTCTGAAGCAGGTGCCATGGTTGCAGCAGTGTCATACTGCGCAAGAGGGGGTATTCAGTGCTGGCGTGGCCAGTCTGGTGCAATCAGTACTGTCCTTGGCTTGTCCTGTTTGATCTTTAGTAGGACCTTTGAGAGGAGAGGCATAAACAGAGAGGCTTTTCCAGGTAAAGGACAGGGCATCCACTTTCCAAGCTTGACTGTGGGGAGTTCTTGTGCAGAATTTGTTCAATTGGTAGTTCTGAGGGGAGGCAAACAGGTCTACCTCTGGAGTCCCCCATTTGTTCCTCAAGAGGTTGAATATTTTGGGTTCTAGTTTCCATTCGTGTGGGTCCATGAGATTTCTGCCCAAGTCGTCTGCCAATTAATTTAGTTTGCCTGGCAGGAATTGAGCTTGTAGGTGTACTTGGTAGCTCAAGGCTGTGTTCCACAAAGCCATGGCTAGCCTGCAGAGAGGGTACGAGTGGGTTCACCCCTGCTTGTTTATGTACCACATAACTGTGGTGTTGTCTGTCTTTACCAATAGTTGTCCTGGAAGAATATGGTCTTTGAAAGCTGTCAGAGCATTCTGTACAGCTAACATTTCCTTTTGATTGATATGCAGGTGCATCTGTCTCGGGTTCCATTTGCCCTGAATGCACTGCCCTGCCATGTTTGCCCCCCATGCATAGTCTGATGCATCTATTTTTAGGGTTTGGACGGCAGAGGGTAGAGTGAAAGGGAGTACCTTGTTGTCGTAGTAGGCCTCTGCCCACCAAAGGAACTCTGTCTTCATACAATGAATGATAGAAATCATTGTTTCCAAGTCCTGAGAATGTTGACACCATAGGCTTTTTAGATACCATTGGAGTTTCCTCATATGCAGTCTTGCATATGGAATTAGTAGAATGCAAGAGGCCATGAACCCCACGGCTTGCAGTATTTCCTTGCAGACAGCTGGGGTTTTGTGGCCAATAGTTTGAAGTAGGTTGTCAAATAAACTTGTTTCTCTGGAGTGAGGAATGCCATCTGGGAAGTTGTGTTCAAGCTTGCTCCCAGGAATACAATCTGTTGGCAGGGTACTAGGTGAGATTTCTTTTCATTGATGGTGTACCCCAGTGAGATTAGAAGTTTCTTTACGAATGCCAGGTGTTGTAATAGCAAGTCCTGGCTTTCTGCCTGAATCAGACAATCGTCCAAGTATGAGTAAATTTGAATATTTCTCTGCGTGCAAAATGCAATGGCTGGAGCTAGAGACTTTGTGAATACCCCTGGCCAGTAGATAAGCCAAAGGGAAGTGCAGAGAACTAAGTGCATGGAGCCTGCCCAAAAGCGTAGGTATTTCCTGCAAGATTCCCTTATTGGCATGTGCAGGTAAGCTTCCTTTTAAGTCAAGGGTTGCCAGCCAGGCATCCTTGGCTAACATAGGAAGAAGCTGCTGAAGAGTTAGCATTATGAATTTTGGAACTACCAGAAAGGTGTTGAGAATAGAGATGTCCAGGATAGGATGCCAGGAGTTGTCTTTTCTGGGTACCAGAAAAAGTCTTGAATAAAAACCTTGTCCCCCCCCCCCCTTTGTTCTGCTGGGACAGGTTGAATAGCCCTGATACTAGGAAGAGAGAGAACCTGCTGCTGGGCCTCCGCCCATTGATTTGGAGGTAGGTCTAGCCAACCATTTGGGGTTGGTAGTGTGTGGAAGTGGAATCTGTATCATTGGGAGACTATGTTCAAAACCCATTTATCCTGGGTAATGAGTTCCCAGTTTTTTGCATGCAGGGCAAGCTTTCCTCCTAATGGAGCAGGTAGTTGAGCAGTGCTTGGAAGGGTTAAGGTTAAGTCATTGTGCCATTTGTCCATGGGGGGGTTGGCTTACTACTCCCTGCTTTGGAAATGGGAGCCTCCCCCCACTGCTTAGGTCTGTGCGTAGCCCGAGACTGTAGCCTAGGTGGCCTGCTGTTCTGGGTTTGGACTGAGAAGGCCTGGAAGGGACTGGAAAGGACCAGTTCTTTGAAGGCCAATGCCTACTGAATCTGGGAGGCTGTACTTGTAGTAAATCTTTGCACAGATTTAGCTTTTTCCGCCATCCTTTTGAGGACGACTTCTGCTTTGTTGCCAAAAAGGCAGCCTTGGTTTAAGGGAGCATCCAGTAATTTAGCTTTAACATGATCTGGCAAGTTTTGTTCCTTAAGCCAACCATGCCTTCTAAGTACAGACCCAGTGACAGCAGCCCTGCAAGATGCTCCTATAGCAGCAAAACCACATTGCAAAGTATGTTTACCAACTTGTACTGCAGAATACATTAAATCTTGCAATTCTTTGTGTTCAGCACAGTCAGGAATCATCATTTTCTGTTTAAGTAGTCCCACAATATGCTGCTGATACTTTAACATATGAAACTGTTAATTTAAAGCCCTAATGACCAATGTGGCAGAAGTGTATACCTTCTTACCCCATCTGTCTATGGCTCTAGAATCTCTATCAGAAGGGGTAGGACTTTTGGTAGCAGTAGCCTTAATGCCTTTTGGTCCTGGGGATATGGTCTCTGGATCCGCAGAAGGATTCTTGAAGAGGAACTTGTGAGAGTCAGGTACTCTGTAGTACCTGTCAAGTTTTCTGGGAGATGGAGGTAAAGTGTCTGGGGTAAGGCTAGATTCCAAGAAAGCATCATCTACAATGTCCCAGAACAGGAGGGACAGCTAAAGGCCTGTGTTGAGGCAGGAGTAAGAATTCCCTAAGTCTCTTTTTGGATTCAGAGTAATCCTGGCTTTCCCAGCGGAAATGCTCCCTACAAGTATGCAAGGTTTTACCGAAAGATTTTCTGGAGGGGAAGGAGAGGAAATGGAATCCTCTACATCAGAATCCTCATAAGTAGGTAAGGGCAAGTCCTGGTAATCAGAAGGAGCAGAAATATCAGATTCCTGACCAGAAGAATCCGAAAGAAAATCAGTTCTAGGTCTCTTAGAGGGGGAAGGCTGGCTTCATCTGATTAAGGTAATAAGGTCTTCAGCCATTCTAAGCATTTGTTTTTGAGGCATATGGGCCTGAGCCTGCGGTTTGGTCATCGATTTTCTAGGCGCAGTGCGAGTTTTTGGCCTGGATGAAAACTATGGCGTTGGTTTAATATGAATGTCTGTAGGCCTGAATACAACCTCAGAGGCCAGTGCCTGCACAGTGGCTCTGGACCCATCCAAGGAAGAGACAGCCGCAGGTTCCATAGTCGAAGAAACATCTTGCAGAATACCGGACTCCGAATGGGTCTCAGTAGAGGCCTGTGAATCTGCAGTATCGGGTATCAGGGGCTGTAAAAGCGCCTCACTGAGTACCGGCGGACTGGCGACTAGCTTAACAGAAGTGTCGTCGGCAGTTTTGGACTTATGCGGTCTGTCTTTATCCTTACGTTTTTTCAGAAGATCGGTAGTCGGATGGCTTAATGAAGCCATTTTGGAGTACATAGATCGAGTACGAAAGTAATTGGCTGCAAAAATAGCCCGACGAATAGTTTGGGCGTTGAACAAGGCACAAAACCAACAGCGAGGGACGTCGTGGTCTGGGAATAAACAGAAGATGCAGTATGAATGAAAATCTCTCTGAGGTATTTGCTTTCCACAGGTAAAACAATTGTTAACTTTTACTGACATCAGTTAGAGCAAGAAAAAGGATCTCCAACGGGGTACTTATCTTTTTTGAAGACTTCGGGTCTGAAACTTAGAAAACAAAAATTTCAGGAGACGGCCGACTGGCACTTGCGAACTGCTTCTGCTTCGGGCACCACGCGGCAAGAAAGACTGATGTTATGGCTTCGGCTGCATGTTTTATACCCCTGACGACCTGACGTCATGGAAGAGGAGACAGCATCCGAAGACTCTAATATTCAGGCCGGCTGAGGGCTACCTGCAGGCAGATAACCCAAATGTGATGGCTGCAACAGTGAAACACGAAGAACATTTAATGTGGTCAAAGCCAGAACTACCTCCATTTGAATCTGCATTGAGGAATTTCATCATCCTGTACAAGTGTGCTTCAGTTAGATGCTTGGAAGATTCTACAGAGGATGCTGCTGAAGATGGTCTGTAGTGATGATGTTTCATGACCGTTCCAAAAAAAAAAAAAAAAAAAAAAAAGGGGGGGGGGGGGGGGCTGAAAGGAGACAGGATCCGAGACCAGTTGAATTGATCGGATCCAAAGGGATTTTTCTGGTCAAAATTTCTGATGTGAAGATGGCCGATCCAACATTTTAAGTACTTTGCAGGGAGGTTCAGATACTGGAGCTGAAGTAGTTGTCAGATCCAGGGAACATTTCCTGTATTCCTTATAACAAGCATCTCCCTTCCTGTCAGGTTTGTTGGGGAGTTGAGCCTCAGATATCATCAATGCAATTTAGAGAGGGAGCGAGCTTCTTAAAATTAACTTGCTTCTCCAATCGATTAAATCTCTTGTATTGAAGGCCATACAAATATCATAGTTAAAATCAAGGTGTGCTGGTCCTAAAGAGTAGACACACTTTGAGAGTCAGATAACATCATTTTATGGCTGCAGGCCGTACACTTCTTAAAGTGCGTCAGAAGGTCCGGAACTGGGTCCAGAATCCAAGGGCCCTCCAAAATATGAAGTCGAAGTAAGGGGAACCAAATCTGATGAGGCCAATGAGGGGCTATGAGAATGATGGTCCTTCCTAGGGTTTTTGCTTTCTGTAGAACCTTAGGTATCAATGGGATCGGTGGAAATGCATAGAGGAGACCTGGAGCCAATTGTGTGCGAGTGCGTCACTTGGAGCTTCTCACAGAGGGGTAATCAGGGCAAAGTAGCTTATGCATTTCATATTCATGTGACTGGCAAAGAGGTTGCAGCAAGGCTGGCCCCACCTGCAGAATATCCTGTTCGCTATTTCTTTCTTGAGGGATCACTCGTGGGGCAACAAGATTGCCCTGCTCAGTTTGTCTGCTATCACACTGGATTTCCTCAGGATGTGCGTTGCCAACAGAAAATGCTGGGTGGAAACAGCCCACTGCCATTCTCAGAGCCTCGCGACAAAGGGAGTAGGACCTGGTTCCTCCTTGTTTTTTCAAATACCAGACCACCGACATGTCCATCTAAATCGCAATCGTACCCAGTGGAAGAGAGTCTTGAAAGTACTGCAACACCAAAAGTACTGCTCTCATCTCCAGGACATTGATATGCAGATGTGTCTCTTGATCGGTCCATGTGCCTTGGGCTGTCTTTCCCTGAAAATGCCCCCCCCCCACCCTATCAGGGAAGCGTCCGTGGTCACTGTGGCTGCTGGGGGGGGGGGGGGTTAGCACAAATGGGCGTCCTATCGTGACATGAAGTGAGGTCAACCACCACTGAAGATCCTTTTTGCAGGAATTTATGATTATCGTGAGAGACATGGGAAGCTCTTGGTAGGACCACTGAGTTTACAACAGCCATTGTAGTATCCACATATGCATACGAGCCAGTGATATGGCTAGAATTGCTGCTGACATCATGCCTAATCATTTCAGAACTTCTGATGCTGGTGCTCTGTCTTTGAATATCAGAACGCTGACATGCTGACGAAGAAGAAAGAATCTTTCTATTGGAAAACTTAGTGTGGTGGTGGTGTCCAGCTCTACCCAGATAAAAACAATATGCTGCGATGGCGATAAAGCAGATTTTTCTGAGTTGATTGTAATGCCCAGTTGACTGCAGAGTGACAGAGTGGACTCCCTGGCCTGAACAAGTTGATGCCTGGAGGTGGTGGTAAGGAGCCAATTTTCTAGGTACGGAAACACCTGGTATCCTAGACACCAAGTGAGCTGTGACCACTGCCATGCATTTGGTGAACACACTGGGGGCTGTAGTGAGACCAAAGGGCAGGGCTCGAAAATGGTAATGACTGGCTCCCAGCCGGAAGTGCAAATGATCCCTGGATTGCCTGGCCATTTTTATGTGGTAGTACACATCCTCAAGATCTATCAAGCACATACAATTGTCTTTCCCTAAGAAGGGATGTATAGACTGAAGCCTGACCATCCAGAACTTCTCTTTCTTTACATATTTGTTCAGTCTGCTGAGGTCCAATATGGGTCTCCAGTCCCGTCTTTTTTGGAATGAAAAAGAATCTTGAGTAAGTTCCGGATCTTGTCTGGTCTGCTGGGACTGGTTGGATGACTCTTTCTTAGCAACGTTTGGACCTCTATTGCTGCGTGTTCCCTGTAACTGGGTGGAATGTCCAGGATTTTTCTTATGGGTGGAGGGGGTGTGGCAAATGGGATTAAGTATTCTCTGGAAATTATACTTTGTACCCAGCTGTCTTTTGTTATTTTGAGCCAGGTGTCTGGATATAAAGATAAGCAACCCCCGACTGCCTCCAGAGCAGGACAGTCGGGCCTCCTTTCAGGAGTGCTGGTAGGGCTTACCAGAAGTGATCTCTGTCACCCTGGTGTTGCGGACCCCCTCTGCCGCAAGGGCGGCGTCTTCCATTATTGCACCCTCCTCTGCCTCTGGAGGGGGGGGGGGGTTCACCAAGTGTGTCCCGAAAGGCACCTTGGGTTTTTCGGAGCCACATTTTTCCTCCCCTTTGACCCTTAGGGTAGGGGGTGGAAAAACGGACCCCGACGGCAGAGTCTTTCCTCCCTGTTCACACCTGGTTAAGGTTTCTTTTACTTTAGGTCCGAAAAGGGACGTGCCATCAAAGGGAGTATTCACGAAGGATAACTTGAAGGGCTCTGCGAAGGAACACAAGAGCATCCAAGTGTCTCCTAAGAGCAACTCCTGTACCCGCTGCCCTACTCGTTCCATCAGCTGCATATGAGATGAGGCGCATGGATGAGTTTACTATAGAATTGAGGGTAGCAAGCTGTGTGGCAACTTTGTCGGTAGCTCCTGCATCTGTTGTATCCTGAAGAGCATCTCCTAGCTCTTTAAGGAGATCTCTTTGTAACCTAGTATAATGGGTTAAACAGCTGAGCAAAAGAAGAGCAAAGTCGCTGAACTAAACATGCACTTCCAGTACATATCCATGATCCTGGAGCCTCTGTTAGGAGGATGGATAGACGAGGAAGTCTCAGACATTTCCTTTTTGGTGGCTGCCGCCACCACCATGGCATCAACTGGAACACCTTTTGTTAAAAACGATTTGTCAAGGGGGGCAGAAATGAACTTATTAGGCCTCCTAGGGACAAGCTCCATAGTATCCGGAGACTCCCACGCCCTTCGTGAGACCAGCTGCATCAGCTCATCGAAGGGCAGAGACATCCAAGAGGTGGAGGGCTGAGACCCGAAAGCCTTCAGGAGAAATGACTCATCCTCAGTAGGGCTTTTGTACTGCTAGTCACACCTCTGCCCAAGGATTTCAAGTATCTCAGCAAATGAGATATCTTCAGAGGGGGACCATGGGGACCCTTCTGACTCATCTACGTCAGTATCCAATGTTAGAGACTCCTGAAGGGGTCTAGATGTTTCCTCTCAAACAATCTCTTCCTGGAAACCTCATCAGTGGGAGCTTCTGGTGAGGTCTCGGAAGAGCAATGGCCACCCAATGGGGCTTCCTGAGGCTCTGGGTCTCTACGCTTGGTCAGGATGTGTGAAGTAGAAGCAGACACAGGTGCTTTAGGGGAAGTTAAAGCCAGACCGGAGGTTGAGGATGTCTTAGGAGACATGACTCTCCTCATGGCATCGAAAGCACTTCTGCTCTGATGCGAGGGAAGCGACGGATCTGAAGAAACCATCGATACCCCCAGTGGGCTCCGAACCAGAGGTAGGAGGAGAGCTCATCCAAGCCGAAGCCCTGAGAGGCAGTGTCGGAACCAAGTCGGTCCAACTATCCTCCCCAGACCTGACCAGAGTGTGTCGGCTCCCAGAGTCCTCGATCGGCAATGAGGACATCAGAGTGCATGGAGCCGAAGACACTGGAGCAGGAGTCGGCTCAAAGGGTTCCACTATCAAAAGGTCCTACTCCTCCAGCTCTGAAGGACCAGCATGGCTCAGAGGAGGAATAGTTTGAGCTGGTGCAAGGGTGTTTGGCTCTGAAGCCATTAAAATTTTTCCAAGGCCAGTGATGATAACAGCTTCTGCACCACACAATCCACATCCAGATCTGAAAGGCTGATAAAGGACAGAGAAGAGCGCACCAATGGTGGAACTGACTGTAGTAATGGACTCTTTGGAGCTTCAGACATGGGTTCCAAGACTGGGGACCAGCTTCAAAAGGAAAAGACTGACTGTTCCAATGACAACGGAGCCGAAGTCGAAGATTTCTTTGATTTCTTAGAGTCTGAAGTCTTAGAAGACCTTGAGGACTTGCTGGAGCCATCTTGGTCACTCAAAGCTTCTTGAAACGACAGTTTCAACAACCCTCTGTCAATACGTTTTCTTTTCCTTTCCCTTCCTAGAGGACCCTTGAGGCGAAGGAATGGCATTATAGCACATCTATCCTGTAAATGCAGGGCTCCTAGACAGTACACACAAGTTATATGGCTGTCTATTACAGACATCTTTTGGTCACACTTTGTGCACTTTTTGAAACCAGACTTGGGATGCTCGTCTTTGTCAGCCACTGTAAAATCTGAGAGAGAAATTACTGTCATCACAAAAAATCCTAACAGTAATTATCCACAAAAAGCTTTAATAAAATCAGGCTAAGTCACACATACACACACAAACAGAAATGCAAATGTAAATATCAAAGTGACAGGAAAAGCCTTTACTGTCACCACAAACTGTCTAAAACACAATATGAGCAGACTATGCAAAAAAAAAAAAAAAAAAAAGATAGCTGCTATAAGATACAACACACTGTCTAAATATTCGAAGAAATATCCAAGTCAGACAAAATTACTGTTAATTACAAAAACTGCAACAGTAATAATAAATTCAATCCTATTCTGAAAAACTCTAGGCTAAACACCACACAGCAAAAAACTATACACTATTTAGCAAAAAATGTGACTAAATATCACTGACTAAACACACACTATTAATTACAAAAAGGTTTTAAACTAAGCCTAAAATAAGAGGCCAACTATGACATTTTTAAATCACTCTAAGGGAAGGGACTACAATGCAGAAACACACACTAGAAAGCTGTAAGAGCTTTATAAAACAATCTATTTAAACTATCTAACTATCGAAATATAAGTAAATAAGTAAGTAGAAAACAGTTTTACTGGCCCGAACTAATGCAGAACCTCCTATCTATTGCAGTGGCAAACTAGATCTGGGGTAATTCTAGGTGCATCATGGGATAGGAACTTGGCCTCTTGCTATTTGAAGACCTCAAGCTTTGCAATTGGCCAACTCAGAGCCGAGGGATAGGCTCCGAACCAATCAGTAAAGAATGAATGGCGGGAAAGAACAACTTCACATCTATGTACATTTTTAACAAAAGAAGTATAAATATCCACATATGGATAACTGCCCCAAATCAACAGCTGCACCCACAGGCATAACCAAATCAAAAATTAATGTTACCCATGCTGACGTGCAGATTACAGCTTGTGTTCCCAGTTAACACTGATCGCTGTCTGTTCTTTTCTCATTTGTATTCCCCTCCATGGACTATCACATTCTGATAATATGCAGTACTCATTTTTCCTGAGTAATCTGCAAACAATTAGTGAGGAAGGAGGCAAGCCTTCCTCCCAGGCAGATGCTGGGATTGGGAGAAGAGATGGAAGTGCTGAGCATAGTCAAAGCTGCTCCCTAACAGGGACAGAGTCCTTAGACCTCTCCCTATGTCTAGCTCACTTGCTGGTTTCCCACCTCGTTTGATACCTGGTCCTTTTCCCCGTGTGGGGGCTTTGTTTCTTCCTGCTTTAAGGGGAAGGGCCAGGGTTGGCTCAAGTGGTTTCTGTTACATCAGGGTGTAGGCGAAAGGTAGCATTCTGTAAATAGCAATTTATTTCTTCTCCTGGTCCAGTGTCTCAAACACGTTTTCTGCTGAGGGCCTAAAGAGAAAATTCTTGCCTAGTGAGTCATTATGGAGCTTAGCTTTAATTTGGTCTGACCAAGGTTGTGACCTTAGGCAGGCATGTCGCCTTGTTGAGGATCCAAAAGCAGTTGCCCTCCATGATGTTTCCAGTATATCACAGCCATATTTAAGTAAACGTCTGCACACCTGGAAGC
Source organism: Protopterus annectens (assembly GCF_019279795.1). NCBI lineage: Eukaryota > Metazoa > Chordata > Ceratodontiformes > Protopteridae > Protopterus > Protopterus annectens. The sequence continues at coordinate 159,114,016 of NC_056747.1, forward strand.
CAGTACTGAACAGTTCCTGGAAGTAGTTCTGGAGAAGCATCTTGTATTCCCTCTACCTTATTTTTTTTATCTGCTCCTGTACAGCCTCAAGCAATTTCAGCATGTGAAAACCACAGTTCTGTAAGTAAACTTACAATAACAGTAGATGTTCAAATAAATCATTGCTGTTTAGCTGTATTATATTTTACTGAGAATATAACAACCAACCAATCTTCCAAAACCTTGAGCTCCTTCCACGAGCACTCAAACTACTGATTGTAGAAGCTCCTAACAGGATAAATACTGCAAAATCTGAGTGATAAAAGCTTTAGGCATTTTTTGCCAAAGGAAAAAAAGAGGTGCTACACTCGATAAGAAAGGCAACATTAGGTACAGATATACAAATTATCTGGCATAAACAATCACAAAAAAGGGGGCTGAAGGGAGGGAGCAGTCACTGCAGCAGTGATTTATTTGAGAATCTACTTTTATGGCAAGTTTCCTTAGACAAAGAATAGTTGTTGCAAGAACTTACCATAACCTTAGATGTTCTTCTCTTCCATGTTGCAGTATTCATAACTGTAGAGAGGTTGCTGTCTGCAGCACCGGACATCCGGCTAGTATACCAAAGTCTAAGGAGCAAGGGTACTTGCCATGTTTGATGTCAGAGCCATACACTGACACTGGCTATAAAGGCGACGTCTGCACGTACCCACTTCAGAATGGACTGCCACATACAGTAATACCCCTGAAAGCAATGAAGAGGAAGGGGGAAGCTTTTCAGACCCACATGTAAAACCAGGCAAAGGGATGTCTCATGGAGGCATATGCCTGATGCTGAGGTTTGGTAGATGGAGAGAAATCTGTCCCCTCAGGTGGATAAACAGGAAAAGAGGGGGTAGGAGGGTGGGACTGAATACTGCAATATGGAAGAGAAAGACATATACGGTTATGGTAATGTCTTACACAACTATTCTATGTACTTTTATTCTCATGTTGCAGTATTCACAACTGTAGGGAGAGTACCAAAGCTTTAGGTATGAGCCTGGTAGGAAGGAAGAGGTCCCTGGTCTATAAGGCCATGTAGGATGGACCTAGCAAACTCACTTCTGGGCCTAAAATCCAAATCTAGTTTGCAATGCCTGATAAAGGTATGGACTGATGACCAGGTAGCAGCTTCTAGGATAAAAGCGTAGTCTACCAGGTCTATATTATGTCCTCAAAGAGGCGTTCCATCGAACACCTCTTCATCGACCCTTAAAATGCAAACTGTCATAACAGCGAATGGCCACATCAGCAATGTCTTTCCCCGAGAAAGAAACTGCTTGGCCATCCTTGTTAGTTTGCCGTTTTCCCCACTGTTGTGTGATCTCAGAGTTGGTATATTTAGTTAGGGGGGGGGGGTGTGGGGGGGCACAGCGAAGTCCCCCACTTTATAACGTTTGTAGTGATGTGCTCTTGTTTTTGGGGCAAGTGTGAGGGTTCGCTGTTATGAGAGTTCGCATTTTAAGGGTTGATGAAGAGGATATAATATAGACCCAGTCTACCCCCTGAAGAAAGCAGCTGAGGAGGCAGCTGTCCTAGTAAAATGAGCCTTCATACTTTCGGATAGGACTTTACCAACAAAAGGATTAGCATGCAGAGCTAGCCTTAGATATCCATGAAGAGATGAGTGAAAGGAAACCAAACAGCTGGTCAGACAATCTAATGGGCTTCGTCTTGTCCAGATAATTCCGGAGTTGTCTGTGGACATCTAGGGAATGTAGAGTTCTTTCAGAGGAATTTAGAGGTTTAGGGAAGTAGACAGGAAGGTGAATGGTCTGATTCAAAGATAGCTCATTAACCACTTTAGGCATGAAGGAAGGGTTAGTCCTGAGAAAGACCCTGTCTTTATGGAAGATGAGGTAAGGAAGGGTGGCTATCAAGGCTTGAATTTCTGATACTCTCCTGGCGGATTTGAGGGACACCAGCAGTACTGTTTTCCAGGTACATAGCTTCAGTGAAGCAGTGTGTGCTGGCTCAAATAGAGGTAAAGTGAGTTTTTCCAGGACAAAATTTAGGTCCCATGTAGGAGGAATTGGCTTATGGGGGGGGTCTTATTGAGGACCCCTTTCAAAAAGAGCTTAACCTCTAATCTGGACACCAGAGGAGGTACCAAAGAAAGACAAGTGGAAATGGCAGACAAATGGACCTTAACAGAAGAGTATGTTATAGTCCTGAATGTAGAAGCTCACACAAGTAAAAAAGGACCACAGGTACAGGAATGAGTAAAGGATCCTGGCTTTTCTTATGACACCACCTGAAGAATCTTTCCCATTTTGCCACAAAATTCTCCTGGTACTGGGTTTCCTGGCCTCCTGCAGGACCACTGAGTATGTCAACAAGTATTAAGTGCCTGAAGGGGATCAGAACCCTATCACCCATAAAAGTGAGCCTGTGACTGCTCACCTGAGTGTGTATTAGGGACCCCCTGTTTTGTGCGAGTAGGTCAGGACGGTGAGGTAACCTGTGGTGATTTCCCTTGGCTAAAAGGTGAAGAAGGGGAAACCAATGCTGTCTTGGCCAGAAGGGAGACACCAGCAAGATTTTTGGTTTGTCCCTTTGAATCTTCAGGAGGACCTTCTGAATCAGTGTGAAGGGGGGAGGCATAATGGTGCATCCCCGCCCAAGAGGAAGAGAAGCCGTCCACTTTCCAGGCCTGGGGATGTGGAACCCTCGTACAAAACAGAGGCATCTGTTTGTTCTGGAAGGAAGCAAATAGGTCTGCCTGAGGAATACCCCACTTGTGTATAAGATCTAGGAACACCTCTCTGTGAAGCATCCATTCATAAGAGGGTGCAGACGTTCTGCTTAGAGTGTCTGTTATTGCATTCTCTGCTGAAGGAATGTAAACTACTTGCAGGCGGATATGCAGAGTTGAGGCTAGAGACCGAATCTGTATAGCTAGGCTGCAAAGAGGGTAAAACCTTGTTCCCTCCTGCTTGTTTGTGTACCAAAAGACAGTTATATTGTCTGAGACTACTCTCAAGGTGCCTGGTAGGAGGACTGGTTTGAAGATGTGTAGTGCTAAGTAAAGGGCCCTCATCTCTTTGATGCTGATGTGGTCCCTTTACCCGAATGGAGGCCACTCTCCCTGCACTTTGTTTAGTTTTTGCTGGTGGTGTAAAACTACCTCCAACCCAGGTCTGAAACATCTGTGAAGATTTGCTGTGAGGGTGGGGATAACTGCAAAGGTATACCCTCCTTGAGATTGATGGCTGTAATCCACCATTCCAACTCTTTTCTCAGGCATGGAAATAAGGGGAGGGAAATATCCAGAGGATGAGAATGTTGGTTCCAATGAGTCTTTAGTCCCCACTGGATCTTCCTCATATGACGCCTTGTCAGAGGAAGCATTGGTATTAAGGATGCCAGGTGGCCCAGGACTCTCAGAAATTCTCTGGCTGAAAGTATTTGGAGAGAGAGAAGCTTTTGAAGGTAGAGAGAGAGGTTTTTTACCTTCTGGCAGGGAATGAAAGCTGCCATCTTGTTGGCTCTTATCTTGTACCCTAGAAAGACTAGATCTTTTGTAGGGGTCAGGCGGGACTTCTCATGGTTCACAGTGAACTCCAGGTGTGCCAGGGTTCTGGTCACCAGGTGTGGGTGACGTTACAGAACGTGAAGTTCCTGGTGAAGTATTAACAGGTCATCTAGATATGGGTATATGTGAATGCCCTGTGTTCTGCAGTGGGCAATCACTGGTGCTAGACACTTTGTGAACACCCTAGGAGCTGTGGAGAGCCCAAAAGGTAATGCAGAAAATTGGAAAATGCAAGGAGCCTACTGAAAAACATAGGAATTTCCTGTAGCAGGGCTGTATCAAAATGTGCAGGTAGGCATCCTTCAGATTCAGGGATACCATAAAAGCCTGGTAGGGAATGCGGGGCCATAGCAGCTGCAAGGTAAGCATTCTGAAGGGGTGAACTTTGAGATAAAGGTTGAATGCAGACAAATCCAGAAATGGTCTCCAAGGATCATCTTTTCTTGGGAACAAAAACATCCATGAGTAAAATCAATTAGTTATGTACTCACCATAACGCTAGATGTATGTAGTCCATCTCGCCTCATATTCTTCACTTGTGTGTTCGGAGCCGAATGTCAGCTCCGACTCTGCCTATCTACTAGATCAAAAGTCTTTGATTGGCTGGGCTAAGACGTTATCCCGCAATACACTGCTCCACATCCCCAGATCTAGTTTGCTGCCAACAGAAAAATCTTATCTATCGCGCAAACACACACACACACACATACTCATGACAACTAGGTCCAACAAATTGTCCAAAGGGACTAGTGATATGAGGTATACCAGGGTATCCTCCAAATCCTCCAGGCGTGGGGGACGGTGGGTGGGTAATGAAGAATGTGAGGCGAGATGGACTACATACATCTAGCGTTATGGTGAGTACATAACTAATTGATGTTATGTAGTTCTATCTCACCTACATTCTTCACTTGTGGGACAGCGTCCCTAGCACCTACATCCTGGGTGGCCTCAATGGAAAATACTCCTGAGTACTGTGGAGCCAAAAGATGACCTGCCCCTGGACACCACATCCAATTTGCAATAGGAAACAAACTTATGAGAAGAAGCCCATGTTGCAGCCGCACATATATCATCCATGGATAACCTAGCCTGAAAGGCCATGGAAGTGGAAACTGCTCTGGTAGAGTGTGCTCTGACTGGAAAAGGCAGGCTCTTTCCCCCTGCCTGGTAAATAAAGGAGATGCAACCAGCTATCCACCTAGCAATGGTGACTTTGGAGACCGCAGACCCCAAGCGATTTTCCGAGAATGAAACGAAGAGCTGGTCTGACTTCCGCCATTCTGTAGTCCTGTGTAGATAAAAGCGTAGTTGCCTATGAACATCCAACAGGTGAAACTGGTACTCTGCCTTATTAGAGAAGTTGAGGAAGAAAACTGGCAGCTCAATGGGCTGATTAATATTAGATAAGGAAGCCACCTTGGGACGAAAGGACGGGTTCGGTCTGAGAGAGACACTATCTTTATGGAATATCAAATATAGGGGCTTGAATGATAGGGCCTGGAGTTCTGATATTCTTCTGGCCGATGTAATAGCTATCAGAAAGGCAGATTTCCATGTAAGGAATTTTAAATCGCAGGAAGCTGCGGGCTCAAAAGGTGGGAGAGTGAGGGCCTGCAGAACAAAATTGAGGTCCCAGGGCATAACAGGTTGAGATACAGGGGGACGAAGGAGAAGAGTACCTTTCATGAAAGCTCTACACAGCCTGTGTGCCATTAAGCTAGGTTCATAAGCCGCATGATAATTAGAAATAGCCGCTAGCTGAACTTTGATGGTGGCTGAGGCAGACCCTTGGTAGAATAAATGAGACAAAAATTCCAAAACAGAGTCAATGGGAGCCGTGAAGGGGTCAATATCTTTTGACTGGGCCCATACTGAAAATCTTTTCCACTTGCTAGGGTAGATCTTCCTAGTGGATGGCTTATGAGAGGACGAAAGAATATGGACTACATCAGGAGAAAAATCGTGACACCTGACTACAGATGGAAGTGGAGTAGCCAGGCGGTCAGCCGGAGTGTCTCCAGGGAAGAGTGGAGCTGTCCCGACATGTGTGTCAGTAAGTCCGGATGAGGGTCCAGAGTCCAAGGAGCATCCACGATGTAAAGTTGAAGGAAGGGGAACCATACTTGTCAAGGCCAGTGTGGCGCGATCAGAATCAATTTGTTTCCCAAGGATAGCGCTTTCTGGATCACCCTCGAGATAAGGGGGAACAGAGGGAAAGCATACAGCAGACCCGAGGGCTAATTATGCGCCAGATCGTCCCTTGGAGATCCCCCCGGTGGGGGGAATCAGCGAAAGTAGTCACTGCATTTCGCATTGAGAGGGCTGGCAAAATGGTCACAGCAAGGCTGACCCCATTTGCTGAATATGCTGTCCTCCACCTGGCAGTTCAGGGACCATTCGTAGGGCATGAGGATCACCCTGCTTAGCCTGGCTACGATCACATTGGTTTTCCCCAGGATGTGCGTTGCCATCAAGGCCCGCTGGGAAGCTGTCACCCAATTCCACACTCTCATGGCCTCCCTGCATAGTGGGTATGATCTGGTTCCTCCTTGTATGTTGAGATACCACACTACTGACATATTGTCCGAGTGTATTGCAATAGTCCCTAAGGGGAGGACATCTTGAAGCACCTGCAACGCTAGGAGCACTGCCCTCATCTCCAGGATATTTATGTGCAAGTCTATTTCATGCTCCTGCTACGTGCCTTGGACCATCCTGCCGAGATAATGCCCCCCCCCACCCTATCCGGGAGGCGTCCGTGGTCACTGTGGCCACCAGGTTGGGTGAAACAATGGGTTTCCATACATCTAAATTGTTGGTGCATAGCCACCAACTGAGGTCCTGCTTGCATTTGCCTGTGATTAAGATTGGATGGGATAGTGGTATAGTCTTTGAAAAGACCACTGGGCGAATAGGAGCCACTGTAGGATCCTCATATGCAACCTCGCTAATGGGACCATCATGATAGTGGATGCCATTGTCCCCAGTAACTGAAGCACTAGTCTTGCCCTCACGCGTGCCAGAGGCATCATCATCACCCGAACCTGCCGTTGTAACCTTGTGATCCTTTCCATAGGTAGGAACGCTCTCAACCGAATAGTGTCCAACTCTGCTCCTCTAAATAAGACACACTGTGAGGGTAGCAAGGCAGATTTTTTTCCAGTTTATTGTGATGCCCAACTGGTGACAAAGATCGATAACAGTATCTCTGTTTTGAAGAAGTAGATGCTTGGTGGGGGCGTATAGGAGCCAGTCGTCCAAGTAAGGAAACACCTGGAATCCTTGACATCTCAAGTGAGCTGTCACCACTGTCATGCACTTGGTGAACACTCTGAGGGCTGTGGTGAGACCAAAGGGCAGGGCTCGAAACTGGAAGTGCCTGGCTCCCAGCCAGAAGCATAGATGACATCTGGATGCTCTGCCCATTTTGATGTGGTAATAAACATCCTTCAGGTCGATGGAGCACATCCATACTTCCTTTCCCAATAATGGGAGAATTGACTGTAGCGTGACCATCCGGAATTTGGACTTGTGTACATAATGATTGAGTCGGCCGAGATCCAAAATGGGTCTCAGGTCGCCCGTTCTTTTCGGCACCAAAAAGAATATCGAGTAAGTCCCTAATCTGATCTGGTCTGGGGGGACTGGTTGGATGACGCCTTTTTCTAGCAGCTGAGAAACCTCTGTTGCTGCCTGACCCCTTTGACTGGGAGGAACGTCTGGGATCTTTTTGACGGGAGGAGGTGTGGAGTGAAATGGAATGGTGTAACCTCCGGCAATTATCCCTAATACCCATCTGTCTGGGTGATGTTGACCCAGGCTTCTGGATACTGGGAGATTCGACCCCCAACTGGCTCCAGAGAAGCACAGCCGGGCACACCCTTAGGAATGAGAGTATGGGGAACCGCTGAAGGAATCACGGTCCCCCGAATTGCGGGGGCCCCCTCTGCCCCTGGGGCGACATCTCCCTGAATATGACCTCCCTCCCCTGCCTCGGGGGGGAGGGGTCTCACTCTGTGCGGTTGGAAAGGACCTTTGCGATTTTTTAAACCTCATCTTTCCCCCTCGCTGAGCCTTGGGATAAGGCCTCGACTGGAGGGAAAAATGGACTCCCACGGCAGACAAGGTCTTTCCCACTTGCTCGCAACTGGTGAGCGTGTCTCTTGACTTTGGTCCCAAACAAGGAGGAACCATCGAAGGGGGCATTAGTAAAGGAAGACAAAGGCCTCCGCAAAATGACACAGGCGTAGCCAGGCTTGCCTCCCAAGGGCCACCCCTGAACTAGCCGCCCTACTAGTTCCCTCGGCCGTGTACGAAATCAGTCGCATGGAAGAGTTAGCAATGGAGTTGAGGATAGAGAGCTGAGCGTTGACCGTTTGAGTCACCGCCTCAGGTACGTTAACCCTTAAGGAGATCTCTCTGCAGCCACATGAAATGAGACAAATAATTCAGCGACCGCAAGGTAAAGGTCGCTGAAGACAGTGTACGCTTCCCGTACCGATCCATCGTCCTAGACTCCTTGTTAGGGGGATGGACCGAAGAGGAAGACTCAGCAACTTCCTTCTGTGTGGCAGCCACCACCACCATTGCATCTACCGGGACTCCCTTTGTCAAAAATTCTTTCCCTTTGGGAGCAGACAAAAATTTGTTGGGGCGTTGAGGAACCGGCTCCACAGAGTCAGGAGTCTCCCACACCCTTCGACAGATAAGGTGCAGGAGCTCGTCGAAGGGTGGGGACACCCAGGAGGTGGAGGGCTGGGCGCCAAAGGTCTTAAGGAATACTGACTCCTCCTCGGAGGGGGTTTTGGAAGGCCAGTCTCCTCTTTGTTTCAAGATCTCCAGGATATCGGAGAACGAAACATCCTCAGAGGAAGACTTAGGGGACCCCTCCAACTCCTGGAGGTCAGTATCGGAAGTGAGCAACTCGCCCTGGGAGTCTATGTGCTTCCTCTTGCAAACTTTCTTTCTGGGGGGGTTCCTCAGGCACAGAGTCTGAGGGTCCCTCAGAAAGAAAGGGACCACTCATGGGGGTGTCCTTAGGCCTTTGTGCCCTGCTGTCCAAGGATAGGTGAATGTCAGGAGCTCTCACCGGTGTCGTAGGGGATGGAAGGACCGATCCGAGAGAAGTAGCTGACCTAGTCAGTGCGCTCCGCATAGCCGCGAAGGCGGGACCTCCCGAATTGGAGGACCGACCACCTTCCAAGGCCATGACCGTGACCGGAGTCCCCACCGCCGAGGTGCCAAGGGGAAGGCTTGGCACCGCCTGGTGCTCCGAGACATCCCCCTAGGGCCCAATGGAGGAGACCAGAGTCTCGAACCCTGTGGACGGAGCCATACCTCTCAACCTGGAAACATCAAAAATCTGGACAAGGCCCATGAAAAATAGGTACAAATCTGTACGCTGATTAACATAAAATTTGCATACATAATAAGGTAACCCTGCCCACTCCAATGGAATCATGGGATACCAACTTTCAAACGCAAACTGAGGAACAGACAACCAAAATATGGCACCAGAGTCCCCCTGCAGCCATTCCATGTTCCATTACCTGGCTATTTCGCCCCATTTGCCATAAACACTAATGTACATACTGCTTTACTTCTACAATATTATTTGGATTTTTTTTTACATTTTTATATAAATATATATATATATATATATATATATATATATATATGGATTCACTTCATAACATTGAAATATCAAAATATTGAAACTCAAAACACTGAAACCAAAATACTGAAAGCTCAAAATACTGAAACTCAAAATACTGAAAACACATATCGTAAGCTCGGCAAACAACATAAATCATAATTTCTACCAAATATGCGGGGCAAGCCCTGCATCCCCATGTGGGGGCGCCCCCCACACCCCCTGCTAATTAAATATATCAACTCCAAGATTGCACATAGTGTAGTTAAGTGCAATCTTGGAGTAGATACATATAGTTAGCAGGGGGTGTGGGTGGTGCAGCCCCCCATATGGGGGGTGCAGGGGGGCTTGCCCCCCTGCATATATTTGGTAGAAATTGCTATGATTTATGTTGTTTAAGCTGAGTTTACACATATTATGTGTTTTCAGTATTTTGAGTTTCAGTATTTTGAGTATTCAGTATTTTGAGCTTTCAGTATTTTGAGCTTCAGTATTATGAAGTTTTGTCATTTTCAGTATTATGAAGTTTCAGTGTTATGAAGTGAATCCATATATATACACACGCACAAATATATACGTGTATACATATATATGTATGTGTCAGTGTATATTTATATATAAATGTATGTATGTGCATATATACATACACACACACACACACATATATATATATATATATATATATATATATATATATATATATATATATGTGTGTGTGTATGTGGGGGGGGTGGCAGAGAAGAGGAGACACAGGGAAAAAGGGAACTTGAGGTGTAAAGAGAAATATCATATGAAGTGAAAAGTGTAAGGGCCAGAAACTGGAAGTGCAATCGAAGGTTGGATAAATAAGAAATATATAAAAAAATATCTTACAGTAGTGAGAAGAAGGATAATGTCTAAGAGACCATCGAACTCACTCTTAAGTTAACAAAAGAATTAAACTCATGCATATTTATTTTATTTATTTATTTTATTTATCATTTGTTGACCGGGAAAGTCCGACTAGGTTCCACAGAGCCTGTTTTTAGCGGAGGCCCGGGGAGAAATGCTCCAGATGCATGTCTTTGGAAAGTGGGAGGAAACCGGAGTACCCGGAGGAAACCCACGCGAACACAGGGAGAACATGCAAACTCCACACAGAAGGCACCCCAGCTGAGAATCGAACCAGAGAACCTCTTGCTGTGAGGTGACAATGTTAACCACTGCACCACTGTGCCACCCAACATCAGCTCAAGTTTAAACTACAGCATATTGCATTTACCTCCCAGCTACCAGCTTCCAGAAAGCCCAACATGTTGTACTAAGTGGAGGACAGCAGGGCTAAATATCCATACAAAACTCCCACTGTGGATCTGGCTGTTTTCTCATAGGAAGTATGAGTGATCTGAGATTACACCTGGAAATAACACCCTTCCAAATGGCAAAGAAAGCAGATTGTTAGATTGGTTTCAAAAGAAAGTGGATATGTTTTTATCCACACTTACTTTCTGATGCAAGTTATCTGTGATCAGCAGTATATGTAATCATTATATATTACATGTAAATCATTAGTATTCAGTTAAATACTAAATATGATACTATTGAAATTTACTTAAATTGCCACTATTACTGAATGATTGCCTTACTGTCAATTCAGAAGTCTTTAACAGACTTCCAGCTGGTGAGTAAAATGATACTACTATCATAACATTTATTTTTTACATTAAGGACATAGTATGGTCCAGCATTATTGACAATCACCAGTCTGTTTTGCCACTATCCATGAGTAAATTCTTATTTGAGTCTATAAAGGAGTCATTAAGTTTTGCTATTACATACCAATGTAAAAGCTTCAAATATCCCAGATCTTGTTTCAGACGTTTTAGCAGTCATGAAATCTGGTAGAACGGTGGGCATATGTAACTTTTATTTTAGTTTCCATACTATACTCCTTTTCTGCGCAAAGGTATACATCAAACAGAAATCGAATATCTGCAATTAACCTCTTGTTAATTAATAGAAGTTACAACTCATTTGGTAGTTTAACTTTTTGAATCTGCATTAGCAATGCATGAAATGCTATCCCTAGCAATATCAGGCTATGTGAAAATAACAGTTTATTCCTACTTCATTTTAAAGGTTATTGCATGCAGCAAAGGTATTGGACAAGCTGAAAGTTTCCACAAGCTTGAAACTGAAAATAACTGTTGTAACCAACATTACAACTAATAATGCCACTTCCAAATACTAGATGGCCATGTTAAATAATATCTGCTGCAGGCTGAAAGAATTCACATTTCCAGTTACTTGCCCCCAACACACACACACACACCCTTTTTGTTCCTTTCCTTACCTAATAGTTCCCAGCAAAGTTGAAACAGCAGCAAAAAGCAAACGGAGCCCCCCTAGCAGAAAAGAAAACGTCCCATTCTCTTGGCAGCATAAGAAGTCCCAGCAGCAGAGTCCCTCAGCAAAGCCAAGTCCCAGCAAAAATGACCCGAAAACGGCAGTAATGCAGCACAGCAAAAATCCCATTCTCTCTCTAGCAGGCTGCAGCAAAGCAAACAAAATAAGAAGCAGCGGAGTCCCTCTAGAAGCACAGCAAAGTCCCAGCAAAAACGAGCCGCAGCAGCAGATTTTAAGTACATCTACCAATTCTTCTCTCAGCAGCAACAGTTTAATTCCCGCCTGCTCGCAGCCAGCCGGAAATGATGACGTGAGCTCCTTGAGCTCAATTCCGACTGGCTGGTAGTGCTGACAGAGCGACGTCATCGCGCACATGATGATGTCAGCTCCGACAGCGCAAATTTAAAAAAAAAAATAAAAAAGCAAACTGCAAAGAAATCGGAAATGAAGGGGTACCACTCGGGAAACGTGGCACCCCTTCATTTGGACCTCAAAACTCGGTAAAAACAGAGTAATTCGGGACGGTTGGGAGGTCTGGACAGAGCCGACAGGGTCGGAGCCAATGCTGGCACCGATAAACCCCCTCTGGGGAATCGGCACCAGCACAGGAACGTCCCTCGGAGCAGAACTTACCGGCTCCGACGACAAGGATGCACTCTGAGGAGGAATAGCAGGTACAACCAACAAAGCTAGCTCCGGAGCCGACTGGGTCAGAGCCGAGAAAAGTTTGGCCAACACCGGCAACTGTAGGAGCCTCTGCACCACCCTATCTACATCCAAATCGGAAAGTCTGGAGGATATGGAGGAAATGGATGGAGATGCAGACCTCCTATCTGGGGAAGCTTGCCTTAAACTTGGCGACCGGCTCCGAATCGGTTCCAAAATTATCGGAGCGGCCGCAGAGTCAGTCGATACAGTTACTTCCTCTGGCCCTGAAGTCGGGAAGCAGATTCCACAATGGAAATTTTAGAAGGTGGCTCCGAAACAATAGATGGAGCCGGCGACCTCTTCTTGGATTTGGAGGATTTAGACTTCGACTAGGAGCTGGGAGTCGAAGCTAAATCCTCCTCAAAGGACGGTTTTAGCAGTCCCTTTAGGATCAATTTGTTTTTCCTCTCTTGGAGAACCCAAGGACTAAAGGCGTGGCAGAAACTGCACGACTCCTGAAGGTGGTTGGCTCCAAGACAGTAAACACAGACCGAGTGCCTGTCTGTGATAGACATTTTATAGGCACACTTAGTACACTTTTTAAAGCCCGAGGGCTTATGCTCTTTTTGTTCCTTAGACATTCTAACAAACAGTAGCAGCCGCTACGAAAAGGGCGGGAAACCGCTAACACAGAAGCAGAAACACGAAACAATACACATAGGAGAGAACCTCTAATTAAAACGGTTCTCAACTTACATTAAGAAAAACTAACCAAGCAAGCACACGAGGAGGACTAGGTCCTCTAACTTAAACAGGCCTAGCCCGAGGGTGTAAGGGATACCACACACAACACACTTGTACACTACAAAAACAATGCAGCAACACCACTAAGAACCACTCTATAGAATAACAGAGTTATTTTAGCCAAGAATTAGCAAAAAAATTTCCACAAAAAAAAGACTTTTTCAATACTTAGCCACAGCCAAGTCGAGACCACATCTGAGCTCTACAAGCGGCAAATGAGATCTGGGGACGTGGAGCAGTGTATCGTGGGATACCATCTTAGCCCAGCCAATCAAAGACTTTTGAGCTAGTAGATAGGCCGAGTCGGAGCCAACATTCGGCTCCGAACCCACAAGTGAAGAATGTGAAGCGAGATAGGACTACATAACATCCCTTGTTTACCTGCTGTGGTGGGAATTTTTCTATAGTGCCCTGGGCCTGAAGTTGATGCAGAATCGAGGGGAAAAGATGGAGCTGCCTTGAGGGGGGGCTAGGGTATCCCCTGCAAGGGGGTAGAGCCCAAGTCATAAAAAAGTTATGTACTCAACATAACGTTCCATGTGAGTTGTCCATCTCGCCTTCATTCTTACAGATGGGGTCAGAAGTGATCCTCGGCTCTGAGTCGGCCTACTACAAAGCTTGAGGTCTTCAGACAGCTCGAGGCCAAGTCCCTATTCCATGATGTACCTAGAGTTGCCTCAGATCTTGTTTGCTGTGTCTAATAATACCATGTGCCATTCTATCACTTTTTTAGGGAAAAACCATAGAAAGACTGAGCAACCAAGATAAAACTAGTATCTCGGTCCTCGAAAAAACCATGGAGGGGGTAGGAGGGTGGGAAGTAAGAATGAAGTTGAGATGAACAACTCAAATGGAACGTTACGGTGAGTGCATAACTTCTTTATATGAAGTTGTTCTATCTCGTTCATTCTTACAGATGGTTAGCGTCACAAGCACCATCTTTCTCGGGTGGCTCACAGGAGTATGTTTTTCAGGACAGTAGAACCAAAGCACGCCCTGTCCCTGGAGGCCTTATCAACTTTGTAATGAGTGATAAAGTGATGCAATCAGATAATCATTTAGATAGTGTTTTCCTAGAATCTGAAAAGGAAACAAAATGTTGTTCTGATTTTTTGAACACTTTTGTTCTATCCATGTAAAATGTGAGCTGTCTATGAACATCAAGCTTGTGCAGCATATACTCTAACCTGTTGGTGTGTTTGGGGAAGAACACTGGTAAATCTGAAGGATTTGTTCACAGGGACACTCTGCCAGCATGAAAAATCAAATATGGCTACTAAAAGATAGTCTTCCAAGACAAAAAATAATGCATGAAAGCATAATATTTAGGTTCCATCAATGTTATTCTGAGAAGCCCATATAGAAACTCTCCTCCATTTGCTAAGGTATAACTTCCTAGTACAGGATTTATGACAAGATATTAAAATATAAGCTGTCAATTTTAGGGACTGAAGTGAGGAATGAAGAGAATGCAGAGGAGGCCCTGAGGCCATGCTATCTCTTTTGAGGGACCACTCATGAGGCAACAAAATTGAACTGCTCAGTTTGTCTGCAATCATGACCACTGACATGTTGTCAGTCTGAATTTGTTTGTCCATGTACCTTGGGCTGTTCTTCCACCTACTGTTATTTGAAGCTCTTGATAAGACCACTGAGTGAATAGCAGCCACTAGCCTTGTCTCTAGATATAATGTTCTGGACTATGGTGACAAGGCAGATTTTTCTGAATTTATGGTAATGCCCAGATGATTGCAAAGAGTAAGAGTGGTGTCCCTGGCTTGCATTAGCTGATGCACCAAGTACAGAAACACCTGGAATCCTAAACGCCTCAGGTGAGCCGTGATCACTGCCATACATTTGGTGAACATTCTGGGGGCTGTAGTGAGACCAAAGATCAGGGCTCGAAACTGGTAATGATTGGCTCCCAGCCAGAAGCGCAGATTATCCCTGGATGGTCTGGCCATTTTTATATGGTAGTACGCATCCTGTAGATCTATTGAGCACATCCAATTGTCATTCCCTAAGAATGGAAGTATCAAATGAAGCGTGACCATCCGGAACTTCTTTTTCTTGACAGATCTGTTTAAGTCTGCTGAGGTCCAAAACAGGTCTCCAGTCCCGTCTTTTTTGGAACTAAAAATAATCTTGAGTAAGTTCCAGATCCTGTCTGGTCTTCTGGGACTGGTTGGATGACTCTTTCTTAGCAACATTTGGACCTCTACTATTGCTTGTTCCCAGTAACTGGGCGGAACGCCTGGGATTTTTGTTAATGGAGGGGAAGTGGTGAAGGAAATGAAATATCCTCTGGAAACTACTTTGTACCCAGTTGTCATTTGTTATTTTGAGCCAGGCATCTGGATACAAAGATAAGCAAACCCAGACTGCCTCCAGAGCAGGACAGTCGGGACTCCTTTCAGGAGCGCAGGTAGGGCTGCCCAAAGAACTGGTTTCTATCGCCCTGGTTTTGCGGACCCCTTCTGCCATGAGGCCGACGTCTTCCATTATTGACCCTCCTCTGCCCCTGGAGGGGGGGTCACCAGGTGTGTCTAGAAAGGCTGCTTGGGCTTTTTGGAACCACATCTTTCCTCCCTCTTGACCCTTGGGGTAGGGTCTAGTAGGGGTGGAAAAATGGACTCCCAACAGCAAACAAAATCTTAACTTCCAGTTCACTCACACCTGGCCAAAGTTTCCTTGACTTTGGGCCCGAAAAGGGACAAGCCATCAAAAGGGGTGTTGACAACGAATGACTTAAAGGGCTCCGCAAAGGAACGCAAGCGCATCCAGGAGTGCCTCCTGAGAGCAATTCCTGTACCTGCTGCCCTGCTCGTTCCATCAGCTGCATATGAAATGAGACACATGGACGAGTTCACTATGGAATTGAGGGTAGCAAGCTGGGAGGAGACTTTGCCTAAAGCTCCTACAGCTACTGTACCCTGAAAAGCATCTCCAGGCTCTTTTGGGAGGTGTCTTTGCAGTCTCGTAAAATGTGTGAGAGAGTTCAGTGAACACATGGCAAAAGTCATTGAACTGTGCATGCACTTCCCATATCTATCCATGACGCTAGAGTCTCTGTTAGGATGGACAGAGGAAGACGTTTATGACATTATCTTTTTGGTGGCTGCCACCACCACCATGGCATCAAATGGCACTCCCTTAGTGAGAAAGGACTTACCCTGAGGGGCAGAAATAAATTTATTGGGCCTCCTAGGGACAGGCTCCATGGTGTCCAGAGACTCCCACTCCCTTTGTGAGACCAGCTCCATGAGTTCATCGAAGGGCAGAGACACCCCAAGAGGTGGAGGGTTCGGACCCGAAAGCCTTAAAGAGAACCCACTCATCTTCAGTAGGGTTGGTGGACTTCCAGCCACCCCTCTGTTTAAAGATTTCTAACAGCTCTGCAAATGAAATATCTTCAGAGGGGGACCGTGGGGACCCTTCTGATTCATCTAAGTCAGTATCAGACAAGAGAGACTCCTGCAGGGAGTCTAGTTGCTTCCTCTTGCAAATTCTCTTCCTGGAAACCTCATGAGTGGGAACTTCTGGTGCGGTCTTGGAAGAGCAGGGGCCACCCAGTAGGGCTTTCTGAGGCGCAGGGTCTCTATGCTTCAAAGGGATCTGTGAGGCAGAAGTGGACACAGGCACTTTTGGGGAGGAGGTAGTTGGACCTAAAGTTGTAGATGTCTTGGGGGACATCACTCTCCTCATGGCTTCAAAGGTACCTCTGCTCCGATGAAAAGGGACCACTGTATCCGAAGAAACCAATCCCCTCGGCACAGGAACAGTGGGCTCTGAACCAGAGGTATGAGCCAAATTCATCCGAGCCGAGGCCCCAAAGGGCAAAGACGGAACCGACAGGTCAGTCCGACTATCCTTCCCGGACCTGACCGGAGAGTGTCGGCTCATAGATAGGTGCTGAGGAAGTCCGAGTAAATGGAACTGATGACACTGGAGCAGGCGTTGTATCCGAAGGCTAAACAATCATCAGGTCCAACTCCTCCAGCTCTGAAGGACAGGCATGGCTTGGAGGAAGAAAAGTCATCGAAGGCATAAGAGTCTTCGGTTCCGAAACCACTTGGGTTGGAGCCGATAAAAATTTTGCAAATGCCAGTCCCTATAACAACTTCTGTACCACACGATCCACATCCAAATTGGACAGGCTGGTTGAGGACCAAGATGAATGAATGGAGGGTAGTACCGACTGGAGTATGGGAGACTAATACTTCGGAGACCGGTTCCAGGACAGGGGACCAGCTCCAAAAAGACAAGATGCTCTGCTCCGAAGGCTGTGGAGCAGACGTCAATTTTTTTTTTTATTTTGTCACATCAGTGGGAGAAGCCTTAGAAGAATTTGAAGACTTGGGAGACTGGCTAGATTTATCCCGGTCACTCAAAGCTTCCTGAAAAGAAGAATTCAAGAGTCCCCTATCAATGTGTTTTCTTTTTCTCTCATGTAAAGCTGCTAGAAAAAGAATGGCAAATGAAGCAGCTCTCTTGTAAGTGCAAGGCTCCGAGACAGGAAACACAACTGACTGTCACTGACCTCTTTTCTTCACACTATGGACATTTCTTAAACCTAGACTTGGGATGTTTGTCCTTTTCTTGGTCAGCCATGTTAATGTTACAGTACCAAAAAATATCAAACAAGCAGCTGTAGTATCAGAGAAGAATGCACACACAGAAACTTTAGCAATCGCAGAGTACAAAAATTTGCCCTAAAACAAAGCAAATGGGCTGAAAAGGTATAAATGTAGTTTAACTATATCTAACACTATCTAAATACACACACACAATGTCTAACATTTATATAAGCTTATTAAACTCTAGAAAGCTATACAACACTATACTAATATTTTTTTTTTAAAGGCACACCAAAGGGAGAAGGGAATACTAAAGGCCTATAAAAAAGTGAAGGCCAAAGGGAGAAAAAGAACCATCAACTACCAAGCTATTAACATCTAAGGTTATAAAGTACAGTTTTGTACCTACCATAAATGTAGATGTTCGAGTGTTCACCCTGCTGCAGTCATCACACTTGGGTTATCCTGACATCAGGCGGTCCCGCAGTCGGCCTGAATTCCAAAGTCTTGGTCCGGCGTCGGTTGCTGTAGCTTCTTCCCTGATGTCAGGGAGCCAGGTGTATATAAGAGGCATCCGACGCCATTTTCTTCAGTTTTTCTTGCCCCAGATGTCAGGTGCCCCCAATAGGTAGGCAAAATATATATATATATATATATATATAGCTAGATAAAAGTAAAACAATACCTTTAGGCACAAGCAAATACACCACAGAGGTAGTATAGGATAGAGTGGTATAGCTAAGTTCAGCTAGTTCAGAGGGGATGGAGGGAGGGTAACCTGGACTGCAGCAGGGAGAACACTCTAACATCTACATTTATGGTAGGTACAAAACTGTACTATGTTCATTATGCTACCCTGTTGCAGTCAGCACACTTGGGTTGAATCCCAAAGCTAAGGATGGGAGGTGGAGTTAAACAGGGTTAGAAGAAGCTAGTGGGCCCTCCAAAACTGCAGTGGCAAAACCAGCTCTAGTCTTAGAATATAGAGGTAAGTGATAGTGTTTGGTGAAGGTGTGCACTGAACTCCAAGTTGCAAATTCCAGAATATCCTTGGTTGGCACTTCCCTGAGAAAGGCTGCTGATGTAGCTGTAGCCCTGGTGGAGTGGGACCTAATGTTAGCAGGTACCGGTTTCCCATGATGCGTCTAGCAGAGACGTATGCAAAGCCCTATCCATTTAGAAAAGGCCTGTTTTGAGATGGCTCTTCCTTGTGATCCTGTAGCATAGGCTACAAAGAGCTGATCAGTTTTTCTGAAAGCCTTAGTTTTATCCAAGTAGTAACGTAATTGCCTGTGAATGTCCAAAGAGTGCAGGAGTCTTTCTCCTTTGTTCTGGGGATTTGGGAAAAAGGTGGGCAAATGAATGGTTTGATTTAGGGTCACACTGGATACCACCTTTGGCATAAAGGAAGGGTTAGTTTGTAGAGAGACTCTTTATTGATGAAAAATGAGGAAAGGCTCCACTGCAATTAGTGCCTGTAGCTCTGAGACTCTTCTAGCTGAGGTTATTGCTAGTAGCAGGGCAGTTTTCCATGAAAGAAATTTTAAATCAGCTGAAAAAGCTGGTTCAAAGGGTGGCAGTGTAAGCTTTTCCAGAACAAAGGTGAGATCCCAAGTAGGTGTTGGCACTCTCCTTGGCGGTCTTATGTTCTTAGCCCCTCTGAGGTACTGTCTTAGGAGTGGATGTGAGAATAAAGGAGGATCCGTGATGTAATTAGCTGAAATTGCTGAGGTGTGGATCTTAATACATGAAAAGGAAAGTCCTTTGTGCAACATCTCAGTTAAATATTGTAGAATCTGAGGAATGTTTGGATCAAGGGGATTTTGGCCTTTAGCCTGGTTCCAGGTGCAAAATCTTTTCCATTTGTCTGAATAGGTTTCCCTGGTGCTGGGCCTCCTGGCCTCCAGAATGACATCCTTAACAGCTTTGGATAGAGGTGTTGGCTGGTTGTTTAGGTAATTTGCCATGCAGCCAGGTTTAAAGTCTTGAGCTGGCTGTGTAGTACCCGATTGTCTCGCTGGGTGAGCAGGTGAGGAATTTGTGGTAAAATCCATGGTGGGCCGTGGGCCATGTTCCTTAGAATTGGATGCCAGTGCTGGTGTGGGCAGTCTGGTGCAATGAGTATCATTTGTGGTCTCTCTAATCTGACTTTCAGCAGTACCTTTGCTAGAAGAGGCAGTGGAGGAAAGGCATACACTGTTAATGTTTTTCAACTGAATGAGAGGGAGTCCACTTTTCCAAGCTTGTGGATGGAATGTCCTTCTGCAAAATTTTTGAAGTTGGTAGTTGTGGGGGTTTGCAAACAGATCTATGTCTGGGCGTCCCCATTTTTGAGCCATCATTGCAAATACTTATGGATCTAGTTTCCACTCGTGTGGATCCATGATGTTTCTGCTTAGGTCGTCTGCCAATGTGTTTTTCTTTCCTGGCAGGAATTGTGCTTGTAATTGAACCTGGTAAGACAGTGCAGTGTTCCACAAGGTCATTGCATGCCTGCATAGGGGGTAGGAATGTGTGCCCCCTTGCTTGTTTATGTACCACATTACTGTGGTATTGTCCGTCTTTATTATTAGTTGTCCTGGGTGTAAGAGGTCCTTGAAAGCTGTTAGGGCATTCTGTACTGCTAGCATTTTTTTGATTGATATGCAGATGCCTCTGATCTGTAGTCCATTTGCCCTGAATGCACTGTCCTGCCATGTGTGCTCCCCAGGCATAGTCCGATGCATCTGTTGTCATAGTTTGCCTGGCTGTGGGTAAGGTGGAAGGCTGACCCTTGTTGAGGTGACATGCCTGTGCCCACCATAAAAACTCCTGTTGAAGGCAGGGAATGACCGGTATCATTGTTTCCAAACTGTTGCTGTGCTGAGTCCATACGCTTTTCAGGTACCATTGTAATTTACTCATATGCAGTTTTGCAAATGGTATTAGTAGTATGCAAGATGCCATGAATCCCAAGGCCTGCAGAATTTTTCTTGCAGGGAATTGGGTCTTTGTTGCCATTATATTATTTTGAATAATTGAGTCAGCTGTTGTTGCTTGTCTGGCATGAGATAAGCCATCTGGGCAGTTGTATTCAAGCTGGCACCCAGGAATATTATGTTTTGTGAGGGCACTAGTTTTGATTTCTTTTCGTTTACTGTGTACCCTAGGCAACTTAGAAGGTGTTTGACAAATGCCAGATGCTTTAAAAGAATGTCCTTGCTTTCTGCTTGAATAAGGCAGTCATCCAGGTATGGGTATTTTTGAATTCCTCTGTCTGCAGTATGCAATTACTGGTGCCAGGCATTTTGTGAAGACCCTGGGAGCAGTAGATAAGCCAAAGGGCAGTGCAGAGAATTGATAATGCGTTGAACCTGCAATGAAGCGGAGGTATCTTCTGAAATTTTGTCTGATAGGGACATGCAGGTATGCCTCCTTGAGGTCCAATGTTACTAGCCAAGCATTCTTTCCCAGCATGGGAAGAAGCTGCTGCAGTGTTAGCATCTTGAATTTTGGTACTTGCAGATAGGTGTTCAGAACTGAAAGATCCAGAATGGGTCTCCATGCTTTGTCCTTTCTTGGGACTAGAAAGAGTCTTGAGTAAAATTCTTGTCCTTGCTCCTGTGTAGGTACCTGCTGAATGGCTCTCGCGTCCATCAGAGCTGTAATTTTTGTGCCTCTGCCCACTGATTTGGTGGCAGGTTTGGCATTCCTTTTAGCCTTGATACGGTATGAAAGTGGAGTCTGTATCCTTGAGAGACAATGTTTAGGACCCATTTGTCTTTTGTGATGATGTGCCAGTTGTCTGCAAATAATCTTTGACCGTCTGCATAGACTTTGCCTTATCCTCCATTTTCTTTAAAACCTCTTCTGCTTTGACACCAAATAATACATCCTGCTGTAAAGGTGCATCTAACAATTTTGCTTTAACATGATCAGGAAGGGTTTGTTCTTTTAACCAAGCATGTCTACGTATGACAGAGTCAGTAACAGCTGCTCTACAGGAAGCTTCGAACTAATTAAATCCGCATTGTAAAGTATGTTTGCCCATCTGTTCAGCTGCATGCAACAGATCCTGCATTTCCTTGAATTCAGACTGTTCAGTGTGTTCATTTTTTGTTTTAATTGAGACATTAGGAATTGCTGATATTTCAGCATGTGAAACTGACAATTTAATGCTCTCATATAGCCAGCGTTGCTGAGATGTATATTTTCTTTCCCCATCTATCTAGGGCTCTGGTGTCCCTTTCAGAGGGCACAGGATTTTTAGCCATAGAAGCTTTAGCTCCCTTAGGACCCTGGGAAATTGTTTCTGGGTCAGCCACAGGGCTTTTATAAAGGAATTTGTGTGAGTCAGGTACTCTGTAGTATCTGTCTGGTTTGGCTAGAGCAGGAGGTAGAGTCTGGATTTAAACTAGACTCCAAGTAAACATCATCCACAATATCTAAAACTGGAGCTGTGCTGTGGTAGTAAAAGGAACTCTCGGAGCCTTTTCTTAGAATCAGAGTAGTCCTGGCCTTCCCAATGGAAATGTTCCCTCATGGTATGTAAAGTTTCCCCAAAGGAGTAGTCTTCAGGGGGAGATGCTGAGGGAATAGAGTCTTCAGCATCAGAGTCTTCATAAGGTGGAAAAGTGTAATCCTGTTCCACAGAAGAATCTGATGAAATTGAAACCTGGTCAGAGGAAGCGTAATCCTCCTCTTGTGTTGGTCTGTAATCAGGAGGGGGATGGGAACCCCTGATTGGGGTAATCAAATCTTCAGCCATCTTAAGCATCTATTTCTTAGGCATGGGTCCTTGAACTGTAGACTTATGTACAGTCTTCTTAGGTTTTAGAGGAGTTTTAAGCTTAGCATAAGATTTAATGGCGAGTGTAGTCAGTCTGAAGACACCTTCTGCAACCGAAGGTGTTTTCACTGCACCGGGGTCTATTTCTGCTCCGGTCTTGGAAGATGGCTGCGTCGGCCTAGTACACTCCACTTGAGAATCCGCAGCTGTCTGGGGTTCCAGTTCTGCGGTCGTCAGGGGCTGTGTAGGCACCTCACTGAAAACCAAAAGTACCAAAGTTATGTCGTGTGAAGTCAAAACGGCGTTTGATAGTTCGTTTATTAAACCTAGCACAAAACCGACAACCTGTGACGTCGTGGTCTGGGTCTAGGCAAGGAATACAATAGGAATGGAAGTCCTTATGAGGTATTTGCTTCCCACAAGAAATGCAATTGTTAACTTTTTCTGACATCGGACTGAGGCAAGAAAATGTTCCCCAATGGGGTACTTAGCTTTATTGAAGACTTCGGACTGAAATTCAAATCGAAAATCTCAGGTGTCGGCCGACCGGCACTTGCGAACTGCTTCTGCTTCGGGCACCGCGCGGCAAGAAAGACTGGAGAAAATAGCGTCTGATGCCTCTTATATACCCCCGGCGCTCTGACGTCAGGGAAGAAGCGACAGCAACCAACGCCGGACCAAGACTTTGGCATTCAGGCCGACTGCGGGACCGCCTGATGGCAGGATAACCCAAGTGTGATAACTGCAGCAGGGTAACACGATGAACATCTAGGAATAACTATCAATAACTATGAAAATGTAAGAGTAATTTTTTGAATTTTATAGAAAAATGCTATACTGGCCCGAGCTGTGCTAGGAAACCTGCGATCTGTTGCACTGGCAAACTAGATCTGAGATAATTCTAGTGGCATCATGGGATAGGGACTTGGCTTCGAGCTGTCTGAAGACCTCGAGCTTTGTAACAGGCCGACTCAGAGCCGAGGATCGTCTCCGAACCTATTTGTAAGAATGAACGGCGGGATAGAACAAATTCACATTAACCTTTTTGATTTATGGAGAGAACCCAG
This sequence comes from Protopterus annectens, assembly GCF_019279795.1. NCBI lineage: Eukaryota > Metazoa > Chordata > Ceratodontiformes > Protopteridae > Protopterus > Protopterus annectens. The sequence continues at coordinate 159,137,480 of NC_056747.1, forward strand.
GCTTTCTGAGGTGATCTTCTGCCAGGAGGGTAGGGTGAGGCAAAGGGACAGGGGGTGGAGAGGGGTAGTGGGTTTGAGCCACAGCTGAGGGGTTCTGTCCTGGTCAGGATGCCTCTGAAAGAGTGTGTTATTACTGGGAGAAGGGGCTCTAGGAGTGGAATGTTTCCTAGGTTGCCTCTGGCCTTTAGCCTGTGATGGAGCAGAATGACTGTCTCCTAACAAAATAAATCCTTCAAGGGTAGTTTCTATGGTGCCTAGGGATAGGTGAAACCAGTAAATGTTTTACATTTTGCAACTCCTTTCCTTTTTCTGGCAGGCATTTGTGGAGTTCTCCAGATGCTTCACCAAAACAGGCCTTATTACCTAGTGATGTATCCAACAACTTGGCTTGTACATCCATAGGGAGAGGTTGCAGCCTCACCCAGGAGTATCTTCACAATACAAAGCCTGAAGCTCCAGATTTTGAAGAGGCTTCCACCGCATCGTAACTGCACTTAATGGAGTGCCTAGTCACCTGTGAGGTAGTAGAGAGAAGGAAGTTTAGTTGGGCCTTAGCAGGCAGGTCTGGTACATCACGTATGAAGGCTGAAGCCTTCGAAATGGTGTCTAGAACAAACCTGGCCATGTGGGTTTGATAGTTTAGACACCCAGACAGGTTCTATAAATTTCCTCAGGATAGTCAGTACCTGTTCCACTTGCTCCGACTCCTATGCAGGCCTTAGAAGAGTCAGAGGAAGAATACTTCTCCTCTGAAGACTCCCTTACTTACTGCACTCAGATTGAATCCCCCAAGGACTTCATTACCCCTGAGGAGGAGGACTCTATTAGTCCTGAATCTCCAGTGGAAGAATTTTCTTTTGGAGATACCATCTCTCTCATGGGAGAACACTTTAAATGGCAGGCCTCAGATGTGTCAGAATCAAAAAATAGGTATTTTGAATTACTACAGATGGTGCTTTGAGTGACCAGGATAAATCTAGCCAGTCTCTAAGTCTTCAAATTCTTCTAAGGCTTCTTCCACTGATGTGACAAAATAAAAAAAAAAAAAAAAACATTGACGTCTGCTCCACAGCCTTCAGAGCCAAGCATCCTGTCTTTTTGGAGCTGGTCCCCAGTCCTGGTCTCCAAAGTATTAAAGTCTCCCATACTCCAGTCGGTACCACCATTCATTCATTTTGGATGGCAAGAGCGGAAGAAGTATAGAACTTCTTACCTAGACTATCCATAAACTTGCTGTCCTTGTCAGTAGGGAATAAGGAGGTGTTAGGCAGTTGCCTAGAGGATTTGCCAGCTGAGACTGCTATGACTGCAGGCTCTGCAGGGGTGTTCTTGAACAGGTAACGGAGTATCCTGAGGAAATTTATAGAACCTGTCTGGGTGTTTAAAAGCAGGAGGTTGACAGTCAGGGGCCTGTGAAGCATACAAAAAGGCATCTTGAAAGGCTGGGAGCAAGGGAGGGGCTGCAGATGGTGAGGGTTGATCCATCTGTAGTAATTCAAAATACCTCTTTTTTGATTCTGACACATCTGAGGCCTGCCATTTAAAGTGTTCTCTCATGAGAGATGGTATCTTCAGAAGAAGATTCTTCCACGGGAGATTCAGGACTGACAGAGTCCTCTTCCTCAGCGGTAATGGGGGATTCAATCTGAGAGCAGTAAGTAAGGGAGTCTTCAGAGGAGAAGTATTCTTCCTCTGACTCTTCTAAGTCCTGCATAGGAGTCGGAGCAGGTGGAGATACCTGTGATTGTAGAGCCTGGAATGCCCTGAAAAGAGTTTGGGAGAAAACTTCCCATCCAGGGGCAGATTGTTCTGTATGTTTTAATTTTTGTTTCTCAATTTACAGGCTGACGTCTGGAAGGATTGCAAATAAGTAGTAGGCCCCTTTGATGCCATGAGCCATGGATCCCCCTCAGCATCAGGTACTAATGGCTTATCAACCACAGCAAACGTACTCTGCATTTCTGTCGGGCCAGCTTACATTACGGTTCCCGGTTCCAACTGAGAAACAGACGTCCGATGGGATCCTTGGCTAATATCTGCCTTGAGAGTCTCACCGGGCTCCTGAGGTGCAGCATGGGCATCGAGCCTAACTGTTTTGGCCTTCTTCCTAGGCAGCTCATCGGAAGTACCTACACCGCCCTCCATACCTAATGCTAGACGCCAGAGTCTCTGGTTCTCAAAATAGAATTTGACAGCAGCCAGATGGCTGCAAAGAGTTTTAGGCACAAACAATTTACAAATGTCGCAAGATGTATGGACGTGGGCCTCCCCTACACAAAACAAGCACTTATCATGCATGTCTGTGTGGAATTTGGCTTCCACAAGGCCACTTCCCCTTTCTAGTTGACATGTACATCTAAAAAACTAAGGAATAGATAACAAAAAAACTAAAGAAAAATATCTGCAGCAGACGGCCATCAAATGAGCTAATGGCTTCCCGAAGCTGGCTATGAGAGGTCCGAAGATCATTGCGGCAGAAAAGTTCTGAAGTGGGTACATGCAGACTTCACCTTTATAGCCATCAGTTTATGGCTCTGACATCAAACGTCGCACGTACCCTTGTTCCTAAGACTTTGGTACACTGGTTGGATGTCCATTGCTGCAGACAGCAACCTCCCTACAGTTATGAATACTGCAACATGAGAACAAAAGAACATCTGTACTATGTTCATCAATCATAGCAGCAGTAGCTTTACCTGTAAGGGTAGGATACCAAATCTTATACAGTATGGGTGCAGGAAGGATGAGGGTTCAGGAGCCCCTGGAGAATGGTCCCAGCAAAGCTTATTCTAGACCAGGAAAAGAAATTGAGTTTGTAATTTTCTTTAAATGTTTGAAAAGAGGACTAATTAACTGCTTCCATAGTGCTTCAAGAGACCACCCCTTTCCAAAAAGTCACAGAGGAAGGAAAGGCCCTCGGAAAATAAACCTCGACCCTTCTTGGAAGTGTCTTATTATGGTGAGGGAAAAAAAAAAGAAACATCTGGAAACTGCTTTGACACAGGTTGTCTTTTTTTTACCCTCATAGGAAAACACCTGTTAAGCTTTCCTGAAATATTTAGTACTGCCAACAGAAAACCTGAGCTGACTATGCACATCCATAGTATGAAGAGCTTTTTCTTCCTTCTTTTTAGGTTTTGCAAAGAAGTTAAAAAGAGAGATGGTTCGACTTAATGTAAACTCCAAAACCACATTAGGCATAATGACTTTAAGGAACACCAAAAGATCCGAGTTACCTTAACAGCTTACAGCTCAGATATTCATCTTGCAAATGTCAAATCAAATTATAATATTGTCTTCTAAGGTATGAGCTAAAGATTAAGTATGCAGGGCTGGTTCAAAAGTATGTAAAATGTAACTTTCCAAAAACAAAGCTAAGATCCCAAGGAGATGCCACCTGTTCTCTAAGTGGAAAAATATACAAAACTCCTTTCAAAAATAGCTTGTCCAAACACTGTGATGAATGCGGAGGATCTATGCGCTGACATGCTGAAAAGACTGGGATGAACATTGCTAAAGGAATATGAAAGGCAAGAGGAGAACTCTCAAAAAAATATTGCAAAACCAGTGGTAAATGGTAAAAGAAACCCTGAATGGTCCCTCCTTCTTGGTGTGGAATCAACTTGCAAATCTTTTCCATTTACAAACACAAAATTTCCTACTAACAAGTTTCTTTTCCTCCTTTAACACCTGCTGCACATCCTCAGAAAATGGGTGCTTAAAAGGTAAAAACTGAATCATCTAGGCATTTAGTTGCAGTTTTTGGAAGCTGATATGCATCAAACACCTCTTGTGCTGTGCAAACAGGTCCACTGTGTGAGGAAGATTGTGGTTAATTGCCCTTGGCCAAGTCCATAAAAAGGGAGAGCTATTTGTTGCCTAGACCATAAGGGAGTCATCACAATGATTTTCAACAGTCATTCTGAATCTTCAGAATGACTCTGGATTTTAGTGGAAATGCATACAGGAACATGCTCATTAAAGAGAATGAAAAGGTATATGTTCTCCAGGCCAGCTGGCAAGGAATTCCGAAGCAGAGTTTCTCATTTGCCTGTTCTGAAAGAATGCAAACATATCTACTAGAGGAGTTCCCCACAAGTTGATCAAACCTGCAAGATCCCCCCCCCCAACCCCAATTCAATTTCCATTCATGAGGATCTGTTCTAGTCCTGTACAGCTTGTCTGCCACAATATTTTGCCCTAACGGAATGGAAGAAGCTTGGAGGGTTAAACTGTACTGCATTGCTGCCAGCCTGCACTGGGGGTTAAGATCTGCTAACCTCCTGTTTATGTACCACATTGTTGAGGTGTGATTTGTGATCAACTGAAGTGGTCTTGGAGACCACAGATGAGACAGAGAATTGAAAACGTGCATAACAGCCAGCATTTCACATTGATGAGTTTTGGCCAGTCCTGTTTGTTCCACAGAACCTGCACTTTTACCCCTACAGACACAGCTCCCCAAGCAAAATCCTATACATCTGTTGTTAATGACTGTGCATGGGTACTTACAGAAAAGGGAAGATACGGATTCAAGGACATCTTGTCTCTCCAACAAAGCAACTCTTGTTTCATAAAACTCAGATGTTAGAATCATATTGTTTTCAGTAACCACTATTTTTTTTTTCTCTTAAGTAATGTGGCAAAGTGAATCATAAGAATCAAAGAAGCAATGAACTCTACTATTGTACGATGTCCACATGCAGAAGTTTAGACTGAATCAAGAAACTCAGGAATATTTTAGATACACATCTACTATTTTACCTGAGGAAGGAATGCCTTTTTCAAGGAGGTATCTAGAAGGAACCCTAGGAACACTATCCTGTGGGAAAAATTTATGAATGTTGACCCAGAATCCTATACTGATGAGGTTTCTTACCCATATAAGGGACTCCTGAAACTTTGAGAAAGACTCCTCAAAGATAAATCATCTAAATAAAGAAAATATAAATACCCTGCAGCCTGCAGTGTGCTATCACAGGAGCTAGACTTTGTTAACACCCCTATAGCACTAAATGACTCAAAGGATAATGCAGAGGACTGTGTGTGTAACCCAAACATATAAAACCTTAAAACAATTCTGAAATCTGTGGCAACAGGTCTGCAATAATACACATCTTTCAAGTTAAGAGTTACCAACAAACAGAGGAGGAATGAGAGGTAAGGTTTAAAGGGACAACATTATGAACTTTGGAACTTTCACAAACAGGATAAGAAAGGATATGCCAGGTATAGGTCTCCAAGACTGTTTCTTTTTTTTTTCCAACAGAAAAAAAAATGAATAAAATGCTATCCCTCATTGATCTGGAGGCACTGATTCTATAGTGGACGACTTGGGGGGGGATACACAAATCTGATTTGGGGAATGAGGGTAAATCCTCTGAAAAGGAGGGAGGCTTTCCCACTAGCCTCCTGAACAACTCTTAGAACTTAACTGTCTGAAATAATCCAATGTCAATAAGAAAGGAGAACCAGGCTCTGACAGGTTTAAGGAACTGGCACAGTGAGTGAGAGGAATGTTCGAAGTGTCATTTTTTATTATTGTATTTTCAGTTTTTCTGAAAGTTCCCTCCTTCTTTTAGCCTTCTTACCACTTATTATATGTCTGCTTGTTAGAAGTTTGTTTTCTGCAAAAGGAACCTGAGTTTGCTGCAAAGGTTTTAAGCAAACATAGGGAAGGAAGGTTGAAAAATCTGACCCCTGAATCAATTTCCCTTGTTAATCAAACTGTTTGAGTACTCGAGTAGCAGAAGGACCAAACAAAGCTTTATCTAAGACTGACATTTCAGACTTAACATCTTCAGAAAATGTTGGTATACGTACCCAATCAAACAGTCTCATAACAGAAGTAGAAGCTGCTGCTCTGGACAGAGACAGAACTGCAATAGGAACACAATGTCAAGTAACCTGGGAAACAGACACAATTAAAGAATTCAAAGAGGACTTACTTTCAGAAGTCAGAAAACTGGCAGTAATTTTAATCATACTGTCAAAAGAAGCCAAAAGATACTTGAACATGTCAGCAGGGACGTCAAGAGGCATACTCACTGTACGTGCTTCAGTTCAGTGTTTGAGTGCAGGGACTGCACAAGGCAGGCACTAGGATCCAAGGGAAAAAGGAAAACTCGCGTCTGCTCCTTTAAGGAGAGCCATGCACGCGTCATATGCATGCTAACGTGGATGTAAACCTATTTCGCACTCTCTCACTCAATTTAAAATAGATGTTTCATTGAGAGAGAAGGTAAGTAAGTAAATGGTGCATGTGTGTAAGGAAGAGAGAGAGAGATAGGAGGAGGTAACAAAGAGATAAATGAGCAAATGTAAATATGGAACATTAAATCTTGCTGCAGAGCTAGGACACCACTAACTCTGTCTAAATGAAAATATTACTGTACATTCCTGTCTGCAACGAATTATAAATATCATGATGTCTGGGTGACAAGTTAGCAATGCTTGTAAACACCACATTTCCTTAACCTAGTCATGATTTAATGATGAATACAGTTATTAAAGCAGAAAAAAATGAGCCCCTGATTGTAACCACGACAGACTACCTGTCACGCAGTTTGCCAGTGAAGTGGTGTTGTGATGTGATGAGAAAAAAAAAGAGTTTAACAGGGACTGACACTGTTGGTACTTGGGTGTATCAGAATTTATTCTTTATAGTTTGAAAATTATAATCAGCCATTATCAAGTAAACCAGGAAAACTAAAAATCGCATACCTGTAGTTACTACACATAAAGGGCTAGCAATTTGTGTACATAAATTGAAGTGGAAAATAAACTGCATGAATCCGGAGTTAATGTCAAGCAATGGCCAAGTAATTTATTCAGGAAAGCTTTAAGTGTGTATCCACCCAGGCTAGTACAAGACTCACTAAGCAATAAAGTAAAATAAATGCTATGAACTAACAGTTTTCCAGACAGCCATGTTGTGAAATGCGAAAGCATTTCTGAATATGGAGATCATGAGTGAAAGTATTTAGCTATGATAACAGCCCGATGACGTATAGTTCTGGCATTCAACAAAGCGCAAAACCGACAACAAGGAACGTCGTGGTCTGGGCTTAAACAGGTGACGCAGTAAGAATGGAAATCTTGGTGTGGCATTTGCTTTCCACAGGTGATACAATTGTTAACTTTTTCTGACATCGGTTAGAGCAAGAAAAAAGGATCTCCAATAGGGGTACTTAGCTTTAGAAGACTTCAACTTCAATTTCGGAAACGAAAACTCAGGTAGCGGCCGATTGGCACTCGTGCGAACTGCTCCTGGCTTCTCTGCAAGAAAGACTGGTGCAATGGCGTCGGCTACCTTACTTTATACCACTGACAACCTGATGTCAGTCCTGGAGTGACAGCAATGGACGCAGAAATACTAAGCCTCTGACATTCGGGTCGACTGACGGCTATCCCTGGCAGGATAACCCAAGTGTGATGACTGCAACAATGAAACACAAAGAACATCTACATTACATAGAAAAAAGCATGCTTTTGAGTTGAAAATGCATTTGTTAAACCTGCAGTACATACAAATTAAAACAGTAGCCTTATGAACAAATGCTGATAGCATACAGAACAGCATAAAACATAGTTAAATGTTAATACAATATAAGTGACAGCATTAACAGCAGTCATGGACATTATCTTACCTTTGACCTAGTCAGATTACTTTGTCAGTAACGTAGATGTTGCAAAACCCAGTTCTGGTATTTGTTTTAAGAGCAGTAACAGTCCTCCACACTGAGTTTCAGTACATTTTAAGGTAATGAGTTTAATTTCATTTTCATGGAATTGTAAGTTTCAAGAAGTTTTCTGTTACTCATGCTAATTCTGTTTTCAATGTGCAACTGTTTATCAAATGACAGTCACTATTTCTGTTGTAGAATTTGAAACCAGTGTTAGTATCATAACTGCCTTTGGTGTAGAAGGTTGTGGATTCTACTTCCACACCATGTAGTTGGAGTGCTGATATCGCAGTGCCATTGTGATTGCTGATTATCTGGTGCATTTTAAGGGGGGAATAGGAGTTCTGCACTCCTGAGTGTGTCCTCCTTTGTATGAGATGACTTATAGGTTCATAGGTTGGTACTAGGCTATTGGCTCTAGGGCCTACACAAGCCTAGCCATAACAATTCCCTGGATATTTCTTCCCACAGTATTTACTTCCCTGGACTCCTGTCTAGCAGGGCGAATGACGTGATCCCCGGAATGAATTTCCTATCTCCCATCCAATCATCAAGGCTCCTTTTGAAGACGGCCAAAGAGGCGCTCTGCTTGACATGTATGGGCAGTCTATTCCAGAGTCTGGGGAGTCTCTGGGTCAGGAACCTATCCCTCCAGCATGTTTTGTTCATTGTGATGACAAGATTTAGATCCCTGGAGCGTGCGTCTCCGAGGGATTGGGATTGCATGTCCAACAGCTCTGGGATTGACATGGCCTTGCAGGTTGAGCAGAGATCATCTCTGAGTAGACGATATGCAACAGAGTATAGGTGGTGTTTTGTTTAGACTGTCAGCATAGGGCATCTGCTTTAGGTCTGTGATTCTATCAATGAGATATTTATGTGGCTTTTCCAACCATTGCAGATGTCTTGAGAGGTACATACCAAACGGGGTGTTGTATTCTATAATGGGTCTCATGAGGGATGAGTACAGTGGGACAATTACCTCCTTTTTTCTGGATGAAAAGCCCTTAGTGATGAGGTGTGTCACATAGAATGATTTCCTGACTGTTGTGGTGATGTGGTTATCGAAGGTGAGACCACTGTCCACCCGTATCCCTAAGTCTCTTATCACACTTTCGGTGTTTAGTGTACTGCCACCTACGTGGTAAGTCACAGGTGCATGTTTTTTTCCCAAAGGGGATAACTACACATTTCTTGGCATTGTGTTTGAGCCCATGGCTCTGGCACCAAGCATCTGTTTCTGTAAGGCCTTTTTGTAGAATACCTGACAAAAGAATCACGCACGCAGGACAACGTGCACGGCCCCAAACCAACCAGTAAATTCAAAAAGAACGAGCCAGCACGTAAGGATCACTCGTTTCACAAAAAGGTTTATTTAACAAAATACTACATATAATGGCAATATACCATTATAAAAGCAAACCGGTTTCGGCTATCATGTAGCCTTTATCAATGCTGCATATTGAAACAAGTAAAAAACCCACCACCACACGAGTACCATATTTATAGTACCCATTTAAAGGGGCATGTACCATGATATAAAGGACACATAACATTTTGAAACACCAAAAAATTTTTCTATATAAATATGCAGCAACACTGAGACAGACAAAATATATAATCATATATTACATGTGATTAAGAAATAAGGAAAAGAATAATATCTTTACCAACATATCTCAGTTGTTGTTTGCATAAATCCTTATAAATATAATTTAGTGTAATATGAGGAAAACCTCATAATACAAATGGAAAATATCCACTAGAATGTATCCTGTATTATAATATTAATTTCCATAAATCATAATAATTAGGACTTAATATTGTATGAGAAAAACCTAATGGTACATGACAAACATCCCCAATAATATGTTTAATATATTGAAGTTCATGAAACAAAACTATTCCAAAGTGTTTAGTTCAGATCTAAATAAACCACCCAATTTTATGATCCACATATTTTCCATCTGATTAAGTTTCTGATGCCATCCAGCTTTAAAACCCCTGTGTAGAGTTATCCTATCTATAATGACAAACTTAAAAACTGCAGATGGATGCTCTATGGTATGTTTAAAGAAGGCATTGGCAACACGTTTATTTTTAATTGCACTTAAATGTTCCCCTATTCTGAATTTCACTGGTCTGGACGTCTGTCCAACATAAAATGCAGAGCAGGTACAGGTTGCCAAATAGACAACCCAATCCGTGTTGCAATTAGCAAAAACCTTAATCTCAAAAATTCTAGGGGTGTTTTTACTAGAAAATTCTCTAGTTTTATTCAAATGTTGGCAGGCCGTACAATGACCACAAGGATAGCAGCCCATTAATATTTCCCCAGATAAAGTTCTTTGTTGTGGAAGACTTGGAATATATCTTTTGTAGTGTGTGAAATATGAATTCATATTTCTTCCCCGTCGATAGGAAAATTGACATTGATCAGGCAACACACTACTCAAAATATCATGTGACAAAAGAATTCCCCAATGTTGGTTAATGAGGTCTCTAAAACGATTAGTGTTAGTACCATAAGTTGTTACTAGCCGTAAGGGTTGCTTGATTTTCTGCCTCTTAGAATCCCTATCCTCTGATTTATAACACAACAACTCCTGGCATGTTAATCTATTAGTTTGTTCTGCAACATTAGAAAGAAGTTGAGAATTGTAGCCCCGTTGTAAAAACCTATGAGATAAATCAAGACTGGAATCAAGATAGTCCTGATCAGATGAGCAGATCCGTCTAATTCTCATAAATTGAGATTTTGGAATATTGCGGATGATGTGGCGTGGATGGGAACTGTTGGCATGTAATATGGTGTTGTATTTCGGGAATTTTCTATAAACAGTGGTAGACAAAGTGTTGTCTAGAAGTCTTGCCACCTTAACATCCAGAAATACAATATTAGAATGTTCAATGTTAACAGTAAACCTAATGCCAAAAGAATTGTTATTCAGGTAATCCACAAACTGGCTTAACCCCTCCTTGTTGCCACGCCACACCATCCAGCAATCGTCTAGATATCTGCGCCAGATGTCCAAATGTTGTAAAAATACATTATGCTGAGCATCATATATGTACTTGGCCTCATAATACCCCATGAACAAATCTGCATAAATAGGTGCAAAGGAAGCACCCATCGCAGTTCCCTTAATTTGCCAATAAGCCTTTCCTTGATAATAAAAAATATTCTTACGCAACACCAATTCAGTTAATTTAATCAAGAAATTATTGAAGCCCATGGAGTAGAGGTTAGATTTATATAACCAATAAGAAACAGCCAAAATTCCCAGATCGTGTGGAATTCTTGTATAAAGTGAAGCCACATCAAGTGTGCAAAGCAGCCAATGAGGTTCCAATTGAGAGTCATTGATAATATTAAGAAATTCGGTAGTGTCTTTAATGCGGGACCTAATGAAAACCAGCAGCGGCTTCAGATAGAATGTGAGAAATGCTGACAATGGTTCCGTTAAGGAACCCCTACCTGAAACAATAGGTCTACCCGGAGGATGTGATGGATCTTTATGTATTTTGGGTAGCATGTATAAGTATTGAGGAATAGGCTCCTCTACTTTGAGTTGTGTACCTACCTGCTGTGTAATAATGCCCTGTTGAACCGACATATGCAAAAATGCATCAATTTCTCTCTTAAAGGACGGAGTGGGATCAATACTTAATTCCATATAAAAACTGGAATCTGCTAGTTGCCGCAAAGCTTCCTGATTACATGTGGAATGATCCAAAATCACAACAGCTCCCCCTTTATCTGCCATAGTTATTACTATGTTATGGTTGTCCCTAAGCTCCATCAGAGCTTGCCTTTCTGCTGCAGTAAGATTGTTATTAGTTGGCTCGTACAAATTAGAATAATGTAGCTCTTTCATTATGCATTCTCTAAAAATGGAAACATGTTTGTTCATGGGGGGAACAAAATCTGATTTTCCAAATCTAAAGTCAGATGACCTTTGAGTATTCTCACAGTCTGCAAAAAATATTTTAAGGTTAAGTATTCTACAAAATTCATCAACTTCTTGTAATAATTGATTTTCTGAAACCAATGAAGTAGGTACAAAGGATAATCCTTTATTCAGAAGTTGTATGTGTACAGAAGAAAGTTCAAAAGATGAAATGTTATGAATATTATTGTTTACTTCACCATTTGTTGCAATAGGGATTGTAAGGTTAGATTGCTGGAACCTTGCTCTGTGTTTCCTGCCCCCCAGCCTCCTACCCCTAACTCTAAAGGGGGTGGCTGTTTTCTTTTAGCAGCTGGGGACACTTGGCGTGAAAAACACTCCCCATCTGTAGCAGAGGAAGTGTCCTCCTCAGAGGTAGCATCAGACGTGGCCTTATGATGTCTCAAAATGGACCTTGGTCTTTTTTTTGTTAGTATTAGTATGTTTGAAATCCTGAAATCTGACTGATGTCTGGTTAACAAAAGGTTTCCCTTTTTCATAGTCCATGAGATCACGATTAAACTTAATGATTTTTCGTTTCATAAGCTGTTTTTCCAATATGGAAAGTTCCTTGGCCAGGTCTGAAACATGCTGTGAGTAGGACACTTCTTGTTTAAATTGTTCTACCTCCCCACACAAAGTTTCAATCTCTATAAGTTGACTTTGTATTGTCCTGTCATAATAACGCAATAAACAATCAACAAAGTGCATAGTGGATAAGTGTTGTGCTTCCGCCCATTCTCTAGACAATTCACTATCTATGTTAGCCACAAGGGGTTGTATGCGAACCCTTAGTCCCCTCGGGGTAATATCTTTGGTTTTGTAGGCTTTGAAAAGTTTCAAATGCCATACATTGGTACGTAAAGTTTTCATATGTCTATTAAGCTTAGAGAACATAATATTGCATTGGGATTGACCATCTGGTATTATATTAATGGGATCAGGTCCTGATGCAATATTTAAGCCAAAAACCTCTAAGTTATCCTGGTCAGCCGAAAGCCCCCTCAATATATCACTAATATGTCTTGCTTAGGACCCCTAAAAATAATATATATCAGGATCCCCATATTCCAATATAAAAATGAATATTGTACCACTTAAAGTCCCCAAAATTATATGTAATTAGGCAATTATGTCCTGGTCACTATATTTCAATTTAGAAAAACTAAATAAGTACCAATCCCTTTATAGACAAGAGCCCGTAATATTAAAAAATATAACGGGGCCACAATCATCCAATGATGTATCATACAAAACCTGTAGCCCCTTATAGAGACCAAATATCAACTGTATTGTATTAACAAATTAGAAATACAATTCCGTATTTTGTATAATGTACATAATCCCCCAAGGGCGAACATATAGAAAACAACGTTCGTTCAAATGTCCCCAACAAAAATATGTGAACTATACATGAGTTAAATTAGTTAAAGGGCAACATAAAAGCCCCTAGATCATGAACCAAAAAATTGAAAAAAACATGTAACATAAGTTTCCAAGTTGCCACGATTTGCAATCACTATATATTAAGAACTATTAAGTATTGCAAGGTGAAGGTCCATACAGGGTTACATCTACAATATTTTATGATTTTCTTAGATTATTATTTTCTTACGGTGGCAATATACAGCATAATGGTATGATAGGCAGAGACGCAAGTCGGCCTTTTTTTGATGATTTAATACTCAATATCTAACAACTTTTTGGATCTTGTTTTCAACATCCATTTTTGGATTAGTTGTGTAATTCTGTCTGCATTTATTGCAGTTTAAACCATCATATCTATAAATAAGTTGGAGACGAAGGTCTATTGTTTCTGCTCTTGGCCACTTATAGTAAGGGAATTATATTATATTTGGCTTTTTAACATGATCAACATATAATCACATGATCTTTTGGATGTTAACCCCTTTTTTATGGACACTATTACTGATATTGGATACTGACTATTAAAAGTGTGTATTTGTACTTGGTGGTCACTCGGCAACTTTATGTGGTTACATCACTCTTTGGTTATATTGTTTAGCCATGGATATTAGTGATCTCATGGACTATGAAAAAGGGAAACCTTTTGTTAACCAGAAATCAGTCAGATTTCAGGATTTCAAACATACTAATACTAACAAAAAAAGACCAAGGTCCATTTTGAGACATCATAAGGCCACGTCTGATGCTACCTCTGAGGAGGACACTTCCTCTGCTACAGATGGGGAGTGTTTTTCACGCCAAGTGTCCCCAGATGCTAAAAGAAAACAGCCACCCCCTTTAGAGTTAGGGGTAGGAGGCGGGGGGGCAGGAAACACAGAGCAAGGTTCCAGCAATCTAACCTTACAATCCCTATTGCAACAAATGGTGAAGTAAACGATAATATTCATAACATTTCATCTTTTGAACTTTCTTCTGTACACATACAACTTCTGAATAAAGGATTATCCTTTGTACCTACTTCATTGGTTTCAGAAAATCAATTATTACAAGAAGTTGATGAATTTTGTAGAATACTTAACCTTAAAATATTTTTTGCAGACTGTGAGAATACTCAAAGGTCATCTGACTTTAGATTTGGAAAATCAGATTTTGTTCCCCCCATGAACAAACATGTTTCCATTTTTAGAGAATGCATAATGAAAGAGCTACATTAATCTAATTTGTACGAGCCAACTAATAACAATCTTACTGCAGCAGAAAGGCAAGCTCTGATGGAGCTTAGGGACAACCATAACATAGTAATAACTATGGCAGATAAAGGGGGAGCTGTTGTGATTTTGGATCATTCCACATATAATCAGGAAGCTTTGCGGCAACTAGCAGATTCCAGTTTTTATATGGAATTAAGTATTGATCCCACTCCGTCCTTTAAGAGAGAAATTGATGCATTTTTGCATATGTCGGTTCAACAGGGCAATATTACACAGCAGGTAGGTACACAACTCAAAGTAGAGGAGCCTATTCCTCAATACTTATACATGCTACCCAAAATACATAAAGATCCATCACATCCTCCGGGTAGACCTATTGTTTCAGGTAGGGGTTCCTTAACGGAACCATTGTCAGCATTTCTCACATTCTATCTGAAGCCGCTGCTGGTTTTCATTAGGTCCCGCATTAAAGACACTACTGAATTTCTTAATATTATCAATGACTCTCAATTGGAACCTCATTGGCTGCTTTGCACACTTGATGTGGCTTCACTTTATACAAGCATTCCACACGATCTGGGAATTTTGGCTGTTTCTTATTGGTTATATAAATCTAACCTCTATTCCATGGGCTTCAATAATTTCTTGATTAAATTAACTGAATTGGTGTTGCGTAAGAATATTTTTTATTATCAAGGAAAGGCTTACTGGCAAATTAAGGGAACTGCGATGGGTGCTTCCTTTGCACCTATTTATGCAGATTTGTTCATGGGGTATTATGAGGCCAAGTACATATATGATGCTCAGCATAATGTATTTTTACAACATTTGGACATCTGGCGCAGATATCTAGACGATTGCTGGATGGTGTGGCAACAAGGAGGGGTTAAGCCAGTTTGTGGATTACCTGAATAACAATTCTTTTGGCATTAGGTTTACTGTTAACATTGAACATTCTAATATTGTATTTCTGGATGTTAAGGTGGCAAGACTTATAGACAACACTTTGTCTACCACTGTTTATAGAAAATTCCCGAAATACAACACCATATTACATGCCAACAGTTCCCATCCACGCCACATCATCCGCAATATTCCAAAATCTCAATTTATGAGAATTAGACTGATCTGCTCATCTGATCAGGACTATCTTGATTCCAGTCTTGATTTATCTCATAGGTTTTTACAACGGGGCTACAATTCTCAACTTCTTTCTAATGTTGCAGAACAAACTAATAGATTAACACGCCAGGAGTTGTTGTGTTATAAATCAGAGGATAGGGATTCTAAGAGGCAGAAAATCAAGCAACCCTTACGGCTAGTAACAACTTATGGTACTAACACTAATCGTTTTAGAGACCTCATTAACCAACATTGGGGAATTCTTTTGTCACATGATACTTTGAGTAGTGTGTTGCCTGATCAATGTCAATTTTCCTATCGACGGGGAAGAAATATGAATTCATATTTCACACACTACAAAAGATATATTCCAAGTCTTCCACAACAAAGAACTTTATCTGGGGAAATATTAATGGGCTGCTATCCTTGTGGTCATTGTACGGCCTGCCAACATTTGAATAAAACTAGAGAATTTTCTAGTAAAAACACCCCTAGAATTTTTGAGATTAAGGTTTTTGCTAATTGCAGCACGGATTGGGTTGTCTATTTGGCAACCTGTACCTGCTCTGCATTTTATGTTGGACAGACGTCCAGACCAGTGAAATTTAGAATAGGGGAACATTTAAGTGCAATTAAAAATAAACGTGTTGCCAATGCCCTCTTTAAACATACCATAGAGCATCCATCTGCAGTTTTTAAGTTTGTCATTATAGATAGGATAACTCTACACAGGGGTTTTAAAGCTGGATGGCATCAGAAACTTAATCAGATGGAAAATATGTGGATCATAAAATTGGGTGGTTTATTTAGACCTGGACTAAACACTTTGGAATAGTTTTGTTTCATGAACTTCAATATATTAAACATATTAGTGGGGATGTTTGTCATGTACCATTAGGTTTTTCTCATACAATATTAAGTCCTAATTATTATGATTTATGGAAATTAATATTATAATACAGGATACATTCTAGTGGATATTTTCCATTTGTATTATGAGGTTTTCCTCATATTACACTAAGTTATATTTATAAGGATTTATGCAAACAACAACTGAGATATGTTGTTAAAGATATTATTATTTTCCTTATTTCTTAATCACATGTAATATATGATTATATATTTTGTCTGTCTCAGTGTTGCTGCATATTTATATAGAAAAATTTTTTGGTGTTTCAAAATGTTATGTGTCCTTTATATCATGGTACATGCCCCTTTAAATGGGTACTATAAATATGGTACTCATGTGGTGGTGGGTTTTTTGTTTCAATATGCAGCATTGATAAAGGCTACATGATAGCCGAAACCGGTTTGCTTTTATAATGGTATATTGCCATTATATGTAGTATTTTGTTAAATAAACCTTTTTGTGAAACGAGCGATCCTTACTTTTTGTAGAATACCCACATCATTTGGGGATTCAATAATGGCTCCCAGTTTGCAGTCATCTGCGAACTTTGTTAGCCAGAGTCCCTTAGTGTTGGCCTGTACTTCAGAGAAGTAGATGCCCAACAAGAGCGGTCCCAGGACTGAACCCTGAGGTACTCCACTTAACTGTCTGGAGTTGGATTTGGAGTTGGCTACTTTTACAGTGTGGGTTCTGTCAGTAAGCCAGTTGGCAACCCATCGAGTGACGTAGGGATTAATGCCCGGCTTAGTAAGTTTATCTATGATTCCAGAGTGGGGGATGGTGTTGAAGGCCTTGGCAAGGTCCAGATAAGCTGTGTGGACCACCTTACCCTTGTCCACGGCTCTGGGGACTGATTCGAAGAAGTCAATCAGGTTCAGGGGACAAGATCAGCCCTTCACAAACCCAAACTACGTGGGGTCCAGTGTTTGAAGGCTGGCAATGTCTTTGTTTATAAGTACTAGATAATACGTTCCATGGCCTTGCAGATTAGGCTCGTCAGACTGATGGTGCAGTAGTTCCCGGGATCCAAGGTGGATCCTCCCTTGTGGAGTGGGATAACTATAGCTGTGCGCCACTCAGTGGGCACGAAGCCTGAGGTGAGGTTAAGATTAAACATGACACTTAGGTGAGGTGCCAGTTCATTTTGTAGTTCAAGTAGTACACAGCCTGGGATGTCGTCTGGTCCCTATGGATGCTGTATTCTTAGCTTTGGAGTGTGCATTTTTTTACCTGTGTGGCCGTTATTACCAAAATTTGGCAATCTTTTGGTACTGAGATGGGCCCTTTAGGGGGTGAGGGGGGTGAAGTTTGCACTGACTCGATCTGCCAGGATATTGGCAATATCCTTGGGATCAGTATATTTAATGCCATTCTGTTGTAGCTCAGAGCAGATATAAGCATTGCCATTTAGATTCTTGACATAGCTATAGAATGCCTTGTGGTTGTCTTTGGAATCTTTGGAAATTTTATTTTTGTAACTGGCTTTGGAGGATTTTATGAGGGATCTCAGCTTCTTACTCAGGCTGGTAAGGGAGGTTTTTGCATCCTGTGATTCTCCTCTTTTCTGCAACAGTTTCTTCCTTTTATTGCAAAGTTTATTTATGGCAAGGGACCACCAGATTGGCTTCCTTTTTATGGTGTAGAGCATCTTGGTTCTATTGGGGATGGCATGATTCATGCACGGGTGGATGTGCTTGTACAGTGCCTTAGTGCAGGTCTCAGCAGTCGAACTTTCAGTTCCCGTCTACATGGGTGTCATGAAGTTTGTCACTTCTGACTTAAGTAGCATGAAGTTGGCTTTGGAGAAGTTTTTTACTGAGGTTTCCTTACTGGGTGGAGGTGGGATGTGGGTGTCAAGGGTGATTAGCTTATGGTCAGACCTGACCAACAAGGGGGTGACCATGGGTGCGGAGCATCGATTTCCCATGTTGGTATTGACCAGGTCTAGGATATTGGTGGCCCTGGTGGGACTAAGGATTAGTTGATCCAGGGCACTGAAATTTATGAATTCCAAGAACCGTTGGGCAAAGGTGTTGGTACACGAGTAGTTTTCCCAGTTAACGGCAGGGTAGTTGAAATCATCCAGTATTAGGGTGTTTGGTTGTATCTTAATATTTTCCAGTATGTTTAGAAAGGTGTAGTGAGAATCTTGGGGCATGGTGGAGGATCTGTAGCAAGCTACAATTTGGATTGCAGTCTTACCTAGTGTTAGTTGCACCTGGAGAATTTCAGATGCATTGTGTTGGGCAACTAGACTGGTGTTGTGAATATCCTTGGTGAATATGGACACTCTAACATCTTTAGTGTTTCGGTCAGAAAGTGTGGTAAGAATTGTAGCCTGGTATTGCAGGGGTGCTCTCTGGAGCCTTGAACCAGGTTTCAGTTACTGCATAGATATCGATGTTCTCCATTTTTAGGAGTGCCTCGAGAGTGCGCGTTTTGAGCTTTAGACTTCTAGCACTGAGTAGCATTACCTTCAAATTTTGCATGCTTGTACCTGTTCCAGTGGTGGTTTTGTCCTTTGAACTCTGCCTAAAAAAGGCACTACAGGGGTGGCAAGAGCCTTAGCCAGTAACCTGAATCCCAAGGGCGACAGGTGCAGACCATCTCTGGCATAGCATTGTTGTCTGTTGATCATGTCATCCCAGGCAGACAGATACTGGCTCCCCTTTGAACGACACCAGAAGCTTAGCCAATTGTTGAAGTCAATCATTTTGTCCTTATACTGTGGTATCATTCTGGGCGAAGGCAGGATACTACTCAGGGCTAGGGTCATACCTTCCTGGGCCACATGATCCGAGAGCTCTTCCATGTCTCTTTTCATGTAGTCCACGGAGGTACGTCTCAAGTCATTCCCTCCAACATGGACAATGACAGAGTCATATTTGTACTTGTTGTGGAGTGACGTGAGTGCATGCGTTATGTGGTGGATCCTGGCACCCGACAGGCAGATGACTAATTTCTCCTTGTTCAGCCTGGTGAGTGGGACATCAGTGTGCCTAACCATAAAGTCACCTATGGCTAAAGTGTTGGGTATGTTGTCTTGCCTTAGGGGTTATTGTTGGGTGGCACACAGGTGTTGTGAGCTATGTGACACTTTGGTTGTGATTGGTGTTTGTTTGCATTTCAGCTTCTGAGGTCCTTGTTGCTTGGGCAGGTTACTGTTAAGGGCCTGCACATATGTGGGTTTAGTGTTGCTATGTGTGGGTGTTGGTGGTGGTGTGGGTTTAGAAGGGCTATGTGTTGCTTGAAATGTAGTGCGGGTGTTAACCTTCTCCTCTTGACTGTCTAGCACAATCTTGGGTGGAGAGAGCTTTGCTTCCAGTTTGGCTCTGTAAGTGCAACTATGAACTTGTCAATTTGTCAGTCATTCCCTACTGCAATATTATCACCTTACCATTTTTTTTTAATGTTACAAAGGCAATTAATTCTTCAAGGGCAGCAAGCACTGCATTTGTAGATGAAACACTGAAATGTAAAGTTGTTTGCCAGTAGCAACCTCTTTACTAGTTACAGATCTCTTTAATGAATCAATCCAAGGTACCACAAGACCCGGAAAAAGTCAGAGTTCTTGTAAAATCCACTTTAATATAGGCACAAACACATGAACGCACACATTAAAAAAAACAGCGTTTTCGTTTATATCACTTCATCAGATGTGGGTCAGAGAACAAAATAATGGCTTTTATAATCCTCTTTCAGCTTTCTGTTTCACTGCCATCTCCTATCCTTTACATTTAATTCTCTTTAATGCGAATTATTCAGAAGACTTATTTCTGTAGAAATTGTGCTTATTGAGTAATACTGGTAGATTGTAATGAGAGATGTTTGATTGGCCTTTTATGGTTGAAATTTTCTGAAATGGGTAGTTTTGTTATTATTTGTTCATATTTTCTGTTTCATTGCTTACTAGAAGAATGTTCATAACTACAAATTTAAAACACCATTCTAACAAATGTATTATATATACATATATTGTATTATACAAAGAATATAATTTACTAAATCAGGAATGTGAATCAAAGAACGTGTGTATGGCCCTATAAATGTGTGCAAGAAGCCTATGGTTTGAAAACAGCTCAAAGGTAAACTTAATCCTGCACTGGCCAGATGCATTTTCTTTCAACAAGGGTTTTCATGCCGTTTCAATGAATGTGAGTTTCAAGGGCAGAAAAGTTTACTGCTCATACTAAGCCTGTTTTCTTTGAGACTGCATTGTTTGTTTAGCAAATAGCTATCAAGTGTTTGTGCTGTTTTATTTCAATATCTGTAATCGTAGAAGTAAATAAGAAAACTGATTCCTTGTGTCTTTATTTAAAATGTTCATGATCATTCTTTCCATGGCTTTACATACACGACTAATCAGACTTATGGTGTGTAGTTATCAAAGTCAGTAGAATGCCAAACTTTGTGCTGAGGATTAACTGTTGCAGTCTTCCATTCACTAAGCATGAAGCCAGTTGGGAGGCTAATGTTGAACAGTGATTTTAGAGAGTTTGATAGCTCATATTTCATGCTATCCAAGAGGTATCCCAGAATATTATCAGGGTCCATTGAGGTAGCATTCTTTGCCTTGGAGAGTGCATTGAAGACTTGTTTTCTAGTAACAGCCAGAAGAGTTACAGTTGAGGGTGTCTCCTAAGAGGTATTGAGGGGAAAAAGGGGGGAAATTTGGATTAAATTTATCAATCAGCAAGTTTGCTTTATCCTCCGACTCCTTTTAGGTTGTTCCATTTACAATTTGTTTAGCACACTGTTATGTTACCTTTGAAGTTGCAGAAAAGTTGAAGACGACTTTATGGTTATCCTTTGTCTTTGAGGATATTTCTGCCTCAAATCTGGCTTTGGTGGGCTTGATAAGATTGCTGAGTTGCTTATTTATTTTGGAGGGTTTCTCACCTTGCTGGGTATTGGACTTCCTAGTTTTGGCCATAGTTTTCCTCCTTTTTATACATGTTGACATCTGGATTCCACTAGGGTGGCTTGTTCGAGTTAGTTCTCTGCTTATTCCTTGTGGGTACAGCTGCCTCAATGCAGCTGTTTACATGACAGTATAGAGTTTCTGTAAACAATTCCATATTGGTAGCAACATTCACATGGTTTGTGGGGAGGCTGGAAATTTTACCATGGTATAACTCATTAGTAGGTGGATTGTTCTGGAATAATTCCTACATGTTTGAGGGTTAGATGACATCCACTTGTGAGAAGTGTTTGGACAGTTACATACCAAAAGGGGAATTATACTCTGTAATTGGCCTAATGAGTGCCAAAGTAGGGGGAAACAATTATGTGCCTGGTTCTGGATGATATACCTTTAGATATAATCTGTACAATAAAAAAGGATTTCTCTACAATAATGAATATTTGGTGATCAAGGGACAGTTCATTGTTGACATAGGTTTCCAGATGAGACTGGTTAGGCTTATGTGTATATAATTGCCTGGACCCATTGAAGTCCCACCTTCATGCAAGGGAATGTCTGCTGCAGTCTTTCATTCTTCCAGCATGAAACCTATTTTGAGATTAGTATTGAATAGCCTTTGTAGGGGGGGTTCGACATATCAGGTTCAGAGTAACCGGTAGGCAGCCTAGTATGTTATCCAGTCCTAACAGACATGTCTTTGGCACTAGGTAGTAACTTCAGAAATTGTTGTGAGATTTGAGGGGGTTGTAGATGGAGATATTTTCATGTGAGAAGACTGGGGAGGGGGTAGGTAAAGTTCAATCTGAATTAGTTGGCCAGTGGATTGGCTATATCCTCTGGTGCACGTATGTGATATCATTTATCAGCTCACTGTAGTGCCAGTCATCGTTTGAGATTTCTAGCACAGCTAAAAAATACTTTGTTGTCATCCTTCACCTGGGTTTATATTTTTACCTTATATCAGGCTTTGAAATTATGCTGCCCGTAGGGCTTTATTTTTGAATTTAATGTTGTGTTTATTTCTGGGGTGGGATGCGTCTATGCAAATATTTAAATATTTATAGAGCTTGGCAGTAAATGATTCTGTACAGTGGAAGTTTGAAAAAGGTAGAGGGACTCCAATCCCTAACTAATGCCCTGTACCTAGCATAGTCAGAAACCAGCACTGCTCAGATATGTGCACAAGAGATTACTTACACTAGCTTACAAGGGGGCTGAGAAAGTACAGTTTTGTACCTACCATAAATGTAGATGTTCGAGTGTATACACTGCTGCAATCATTACACTTGGGTTATCCTGCCATCAGGTGGTTCCCCAGTCGGCCTGAGTTCCAAAGTCTTGGTCCGGTGTTGGTTGATGTCACCTCCTCCCCGAAATCAGTGTGACAGGGGTATATAAGATGCACCCGATGCCATTTTCTTCAGTTTTTCTTGCCCCAGATGTCAGGTGCCTCTAAACAGGTAGGCAATTCCAATTGCTAATAAAACATGCATAAGAAAAGCAAAAAACAACTTACAGCTACCAGCAAATACTCCCCCCATAGGTAGTAAGGGTAGAAGACATAGGTACGTACCAGCCAGTAAGAGGGGAAGGAGGGAGGGTAACCTGGACTGCAGCAGTGTATACACTCGAACATCTACATTTATGGTAGGCACAAAACTGTACTATGTTCATCATGTTACACTGCTGCAGTCATTACACTTGGGTAGAATCCCAAAGCTGAGGTAGGGTGGCTGGTTCTACAAGGCATTAGGGGTGGCTATAAGGCCCTGCAGCACTGCAGTGGCGAAGCCAGCTCTGGATTTAGAGTATAGAGGCAGATGGTAATGCTTGGTGAAGGTATGTACAGAACTCCAAGTTGCTGCTTCCAAAATATCCTTGGTAGGTACTCCCCTGAGGTAGGCAGTTGAAGTGGCTGTTGCCCTGGTGGAGTGAGATCTAATGCTGCTAGGTACAGGTTTTCCATGGTGTGTGTAGCAGAAACGTATACAATGTCCTATCCATTTTGAAATAGACTGTTTTGAAATGGCTTTTCCCTGTGCTCCTGCAGCATATGCTACCAATAATTGCTCTGATTTTCTGAAAGCTTTGGTTTTGTCCAAGTAGAAGCGTAACTGTCTGTGAATGTCCAAAGAGTGCAGTAGTCTCTCCCCTTTATTCTGTGGTTTAGGATAAAAAGTTGGCAGGTGAATAGTTTGGTTTAGAGCAACCCTGGATACTACCTTTGGCATAAATGTAGGGTTAGTTCTTAAAGACACCCTATGCTGGTGGAAAATGAGGAAAGGTTCCACTGCCATTAGTGCCTGTAATTCTGAAATTCTTCGTGCTGATGTTATTGCCAGGAGCAGAGCAGTTTTCCAAGAGATATATTTTAATTCTGCTGTGTTAGCTGGCTCAAAAGGAGGTAAAGTTAGTTTTTCCAAAACGAAGTTGAGGTCCCAAGTTGGAGTAGGTGCTCTACGGGGCAGTCTTATGTTTTTAGCCCCTCTGAGGTACTGTTTTAACAGAGGATTAGAGAAAATTGGTGGATCCGTGTTGTAATGAGCAGAGATGGCAGAGGCACGGATATTGATGGATGAGAAGGAGAGGCCTTTGTCCAGCATCTCAGTTAAATATTGTAGTATCTGAGGAATGTTTGGGACAAGAGGGTCAAGGCTGTGAGCTTGGTTCCAGGCACAGAATCTCTTCCATTTATCCGAATAGGCTTTCCTGGTACTAGGCCTTCTGGCCTCCAGAATGACATTCATAACAGCTTTGGAGAGAGGCACTGCTTGCTTGACTAAGGAATCTTCCATTCAGCTAGGTTTAAGGTCTTTAGCTGGCTGTGTAGTATTTGATTGTTGTGTCGAGTCAGCAGATGTGGGATTTGAGGCAAAATCCAGGGTCGTTCTTGTGCTAAGCTCCTTAAGATTGGGTACCAGTGCTGCCGTGGCCAGTCTGGTGCAATCAGGATCATCTTTGGCTCTTCTTGCCTGGCTTTTATGAGTACCTTTGGCAGGAGAGGTAATGGTGGGAAAGCGTATACGTGTGGGTTCTCCCAGCTGAATGAGAGGGCATTCACTTTCCATGCTTGTGGATGGTAACTCCTTGTGCAGAATTTTTGTAGCTGGCAGTTTATTGGGGATGTAAACAGATCTATGTCTGGGCTCCACCATTTCTGTGTTATCATTCTGAATATTTGTGGATTCAATTCCCATTCGTGGGGATCCATGTCATTTCTGTTTAAGTCGTCTGCTAGTGTGATTTTCTCTCCTGGCAGGAATTGTGCTTGAAGATGAACTTGAAGGTTTATAGCTGTGTTCAACAAGGTCATAGCTTGTCTGCATAGGGGGTAGGAGTGAGTGCCCTCTTGCTTGTTTATGTACCACATAACTGTGGTGTTGTCCGTCTTTAGCAGTAGTTGTCCTAGATGCAACAGGTCCTTGAAAGCTATAAGGGTATTTTGTACAGCTAGCATCTCTTTTTGATTGATGTGAAGATGCCTTTGTTCTGCGGGCCACGTGCCCTGAATACATTTGCCTGCCATGTGTGCTCCTCAGGCGTAATCCGATGCATCTGTTTGTCAGTGTTTGCCTGGCTGTGAGTTGTGTAAAAGGCTGTCCCTTGTTGAGGTGACAAGCTTGAGCCCACCATTGAAACTCCTGTTGAAAGCAAGGGATTAGTGGTATAACTGTTTCCAAACTTTGACAGTGTTGAGACCATACATTTTTTAGGTACCATTGTAGCTTCCTCATATGCAGTCTGGCATATGGAATTAGTAGTATGCAAGATGCCATGTAACCCAAGGCCTGCAGAATTTTTCTTGCAGGGAGCTGGGTCTTTGTTTCCATCAATTGGAAGTATTGAGTCAGATGTCCTTGCTTTGAGATAAGCCATCTGGGCCATTGTGTTCAAGCTGGCACCCAGGAATATAATCTCTTGTGAGGGCACTAGTTTTGATTTCTTTTCGTTTACTGTGTACCCCAGGCAACTTAACATTTTTACAAATGCCAGATGCTTTAGATTAGAAGAATGTCCTTGCTCTCTGCTTGAATCACGCAGTCGTCCAGGTATGGATAAATCTGAATTCCTTTCTGTCTGCAAAAAGCAATTGCCAGTGCCAGGCACTTTGTGAAGACCCTGGGCACAGTAGATAAGCCAAAGGGCAGTGCAGGGAATTGGTAGTGCATTGAACCAGCTATGAATCTGAGGTATCTTCTGCAATTTTGTCTGATAGGGACATGCAGGTATGCCTCCTTGAGGTCCAAAGTTACGAGCCAAGCTTTCTTGCCCAGCATGGGAATAAGCTGCTGTAGTGTCAACATTTTGAATTTCGGAACATCCAGGTAAGTGTTTAGAGATGAAAGATCCAGAATGGGCCTCCAGGCTTTGTCCTTTCTGGGTACCAGAAAGAGTCTTGAGTAAAATCCTTGTCCTTGCTCCTGTGATGGTACCTTTTGAATAGCTCTCATATCCATGAGTGCTGTAATTTGTTTGAGCCTCTGCCCATTGATTTGGTGGCAGATTTGGCATTCCTTTTAACCTTGGCAGAGTGTGAAAGTGGAACCTGTAAACCTTGAAATACAATGTTGAGAACCCATTTGTCTTTGGTGATCATTTGCCAATTGTGGTAGAAGAGTGCCAGGTTTCCTCCCAAGGGGGCTGCCTAGGGGGATTTGTTTGGCAGCTGTAGTGGGAAGTCATTGGAGCTGCTTTTTATATGGTTGGGGCCGGTCTTCCCCTTCTTTCTGGCCTGATGCAACCCATTGTCGAGGCCTGTAAGGACCTTGTGTTTGACCTCTACCTCTTGGATGTCTGTATCTTCCCCTTTGAGGTCTGTCTGTAATTGGAAAGGACTAATTCTTAGTTGGCCAGTTTCTGCTAAATCTAGGAGGCTGAACCTGTAAGAAATCCTTCACCGTTTGCATAGATTTTGCCTTATCCTCCATTTTCTTTAATACCTCTTCCGCCTTAACTCCAAATAACACATGCTGCTGCAAAGGTGCATCCAATAATTTTGCTTTAACATGATCTGGTACCGTATGTTCTTTTAACCAAGTGTGTCTCCTAATGACAGATCCTGTAATTGCTGCTCTGCAGGAGACCTCTAGAGAATCAAAACCACATTGCAA
Organism: Protopterus annectens; assembly: GCF_019279795.1. Lineage (NCBI taxonomy): Eukaryota > Metazoa > Chordata > Ceratodontiformes > Protopteridae > Protopterus > Protopterus annectens. Next base: position 159,163,821 of record NC_056747.1, read on the forward strand.
AGTATGCTTTCCCACTTGTTCAGCTGCATGCAATAAATCCTGAATTTTTTTTTAAATTAGGAGGATCTGATTCTGGAAGCATTTTTTATTTTAACTGAGACAGTAAAAATTGCTGATATTTTAGCATGTGAAACTGGCAATTTAAGGCTCTCATTGTTAAAGTTGCAGATGTATATACTTTCTTTCCCCATCTGTCTAATGCTCTGGAATCTCTGTCAGGGGGAACTGGATTCTTGGCTGATGAGGCCTTAACTCCTTTGGGTCCCTGAGAAATAGTTTCAGGGTCAGCTACAGGGCTTTTACACAGAAATTTATGTGAGTCAGCGACTCTGTAGTATCTGTCAGGTTTAACAGGGGCTGGAGTTAAGGAATCAGGATTTAAGCTGGATTTAGTATACACATCATCCACAATATCTAACACTGGCGTAATAGCAAGGGGTCTGTGTTGAGGCAATAAAAGGAAGTCTATGAGCCTTTTCTTGAATTCTGAGTAATCCTGGCCTTCTCAGTGGAAATGCTCCCTCATGGTATGTAGGGTTTCCCCAAAGGAGTAGTCCTCAGGCGGTGAGGCTGATGGAATTGATTCCTCAGCATCAGAATCCTCATAAGTGGGTAAAGAGTATCCTAGGTCTGAGGATGAATCAGAAGAGATGGACACCTGGTCAGATGAGTCATAGTCTGCATCCTGTCTAGGCCTTTTATCAGGAGGGGGATGGGACCCCCTGATCAGAGTGATTAGGTCTTCGGCCATTTTGAGCATTTGTTTCTTAGGCATGGAGGCCTGTCCTGGAGAATGCTGTATTTGTTTCTTTTATTTTAAAGGAGGCTTAGACTTAGCTGAGGGTTTAATGCTTAACTGAGTAGATCTGAAGATGTGGGTTGCTCAGCTACTCCGGATCCCTCTGAAAGGTTAGTCTCGGTAGGCTGAGTAACTTGTGCGTCCAAAGGCCCAGCCATCTCCACGTGGGAGTCAGAGGCGGTCTGTGGTTCTACAGAAGCGGTCGTCAGGGGCTGCGAAGGCGCCTCGCTGAAAACCGGAGAACCGGCGACTGGCCTAGAAGAGGCTTTGTTATCAGTTTTGGGCCTCGGATGCCTATCCTTGTCTTTGCGCTTTTTGTGTATTCCTGTCGTCGGGAGTTCCGACGGCATGGTATAATTGGATTTTCTACCAAAATAACGTCGGGCAAAATCAAACCGACGTTTAATAGTGCGCTTGTTAAACCTAGCACAAAACCGACAACCAGTGACGTCGTGGTCTGGGCCTAGGCATGGGATACAATAGGAATGGTAATCCTTATGAGGTATTTGCTTCCCACAAAAAATACAGTTATTAACTTTTACGGACATCAGTCTGAGGCAAGAAAAAGTTTCCCCAATGGGGTACTCAGCTTTGTAGAAGAATTCGGTTCTGGATTCGGAATGAAAATCTCAGGAGATGGCCGACCGGCATTTGCAAACTGCTTTTGCTTCGGGCGCAGCAAGAAAGACTGAAGAAAATGGCATCGGCTGCATCTTATATACCCCTGTCGCTCTGACGTCGGGGAGGAGGTGACAGCAACCGACACTGGACCAAGACTTTGGAACTCAGGCCGAATGGGGAACCGCCTGATGGCAGGATAACCCAAGTGTAATGACTGCAGCAGTGTAACACGATGAGCATCAGTGTAGTAATTGTTTCTTTAACATTTTTCACAATCATACTTGTCTTTATTTGTTCTTTCAACACGTAATAGAACAGGGCTATACAAAAAGTGACTATGTTTTTATTTTATGGGAGGGTAGTGAGACCACTTGTATTTTCAGATATGCTTTTTGTCTTCTCAGCATATTGGGTTATATCATGTTAGCTTTGATTAAGCTTTGGACATAACTTATTTCTTCCTTGAATTTCTTTTAATTTCTTTCCAATAATTTTGTTCATACTATCACTGGATCATAAGACTAGAAAAAACTCCAAAAAAGCACTTTAGAGCATGTACAGTCCCACTGTTTCTGGGGCCTAGGGTAATTTTCTTGCTTTAATTTCCTTTCAGCAAATGCTTCAGATTTACAGAATGTAAGTAGGGTAAGTAAGGATGTAACTTTCAACAGCTTTAGTTTTTGCTTGATTGACTCTCATGGGTACACATTTTCATTTATTGTCACTGGCAGTATGACTGAGTCCAGCTACAATGTATTTGTTGAGAATATAAGGTTTACTATTCCAAAAGGCTTAGTGCGAGTGTAGGCCGTAGGCATGAACAGCCATTGCCAGGTGACCCATGCAGGTGGAAGGGAGGTAGTTGTTGCTCATAGCTTGAGTGTTACCTAGGGAAAGCACTATATGTTGTACCTACAGACCACAACACTGTGGAGCACGTTCTGCCTTCAGCCTTCCAGTCCTTTAGTCAGTAGCACTACTGAAGCTCTAATGAGCCACTACAGGGGGTAGGAGCTGCAAGGGGAAGAATAATAATCTTGGGGGGGGGGGGGGCAAATAGATAGATCTAGGAATGAAATGATAATGCTACTTCATCTTGTAAGTAATTACTACACTGGCATATGGGCGTGGCATATACTTGCCAGTGATCTGTTCAGAGGTCAGCAATATGATGGGGTGTGGCTTGGTCAGCAGTGTTAATATAGATGTGCATTGTGAAGGTGACAGCAGTCTGGGATCTGTGAGTGCAAATTTGAAAATCCTGGCTACACCTCTGCATGTCAGCAGGATAACTTAACACTAAAGGCTAAAGCGGCAGAAAAATAAATCCTCTTCCCAATTCTGTCAAATGCTTTCCCATCCTTGTCAAAGGGAAATGGAATGGTATTAAGTTTTTTTGCTGTAGCAGAATTTCTCAAACAGCTGCAGGATCAGATCTGGAATAAGAAAACAAATTTGTAAGACTCAGGAAAGTACAGTTATGCAAGAAAACTCACCATAACAGTAGATGTTTGAATGATCTCTGCAGCAGTAGCCCAAGCTATATGGGATGTATTTTGCACATAATATAACAGCCAGACATCTCCCAAAGCATCAGGGCATCTTCTACGCACTCAAACGATTAGAAAGAATGAGATGAGCCCGAGTGGAGGAAGGGACCATATACTGCAGCATCCAAGTAGTCAATTATAGTAACTTGGCATCAGGATATATCAAACACCCATGACTTTTTGTAAGTAAATCCAGTCTGAGGAAGCTTGAAGTAATCGCCCTCGTACATGTCCAAAAGAACACAAAGTACAGTTTTGTACACTTACCATAAATGTAGATGGTCGAGTGTATTCACTGTTGCAGTCATCACTTGTGGGTTATCCCTGCTGGATAGCCCTTGGCTGGCCCTAATACCAGAGTAAAGACTGTCCCTCTTGAGCCGGCTGCAGGTCACCTGGGACCGACGTCAGGTTGTCAGGGGTATAAAACAAGGCAGTTGACTTCATTACATCAGTTTTTCTTCCCCTAACCTATAGGAGCCCTATCCAGAAGAAGGCCTGAGGAAGGCCAACCTGGAGGATGCCCATAGGCACAGATAGTTGTGAAGAAAACTGAGACAGAAAGAGAGGGGGAAGGAGGGAGGGAAGACAGGACTGCAACAGTGAATATACTCAAACATCTACATTTATGGTAAGTGTACACAACTGTACTATGCTCTTCGTGTTTCACTGCTGCAGTTATGACTTGTGGGAAGTTTCTCAAAGCTGAAGGTAGGGTGGATGGTAGAAGGCAAGGAATAGAAGAACAGGAACGTAGTGTTCTAAGTAGGGTCTAGCATGCCCTGCAGGACTGCAGAAGCAAAGCCTGTCCAGTTTTTGGAGAAGAGAGGCAAGTGGTAGTGCTTGGTGAGGGTGTGGATGGAAGTCCAAGCGGCAGCTTCTAGGATGTCCTTGGTAGGGAGTCCTCTGAGGAAGGGTGTGGAAGTAGATGCTGCCCTAGTGGAGTGACTTCGGACTGGCTTGGGAGGAATTTGCCCATGAAAGTCGTAGCAGAAATGGATATAGTTGGATATCCATTTAGAAATGGTCTACTTGGTAGGTTTTCCTCTGCCCCTGGGGCGAAGCTGAGCAGGAGCTGGCCAGTCTTTCTGAGAGACTTGGTTCTATCCAGGCAGTATCTAAGTTGTTAGTGCACATCTAGTGAATGTAGGATTCCTTCTCCCCTGTTTTGAGGGTTAAGAAAGAAGGTGAGAAGATGTACAGCCTGATTCAGTGTTACATCAGATGCCACCTTAGGCATAAAGGAGGGGTTAGCTCTGAGAGAGAGCCTGTCTGCATGGAAGATAATGAAGGGTTCAATGGCCATGAGTGCCTGCAGTTCGAAACCCCCCTAGCTGAGGTTACGGCCAGTAGGAAGGTGACCTTCCAAGAGAGGTGTTTTAGCTCTGCTGAGGCAGCTGGTTCAAAGGGAGGTAAGGTCAATTTTTCCAAAACATAATTCAGGTCCCAGGCAGGAGTGGGTGGCCCCCTAGGTGGTCTGATGTGAGACACCTTTCTAAGGAATTGTTTTAGAAGGGGGTGGGAGAACAAAGGCTGCTCTGTATGGGCATGGGCAGAGATAGCTGAGGCATGCATTCTGATGGAAGAGTAAGATAATCCTTTTTGCACTAGTTCCACCAGGTAGTCTAGAATCAGAGAGAGATGCAAAGGAGCTGCTGGCACCCTTAGTTTGGCACCAGGCATTGAATCTTTTCCATTTTGTCGAGTATGATTTCCTGGTGCTGGGAGCCCCCCCCCCCAATCGGCTTGTTGATGTATTTCCTGGCCCCCTTAATTATATCCAGGACCTGCTTCCTCAACAGAGGGCTGGTATCTGCCAGTGGAGTATAAGCCATGCGGATAGGTTGAGAGACTGCAGATTGGGATGCAGAACCGACCCTTTTTCTTGAGTTAAAAGTCCTTCTGTGAGGTGCAGATTCTTGGGAGGTTCCTTGGTTAGGCTGACTAGCAAGAGGTACCAATGTTGCCTGGGCCAATTTGGAGCAATTAGTATAGCTCTTGGCCCTTCCTCTCTGATCTTTAGCAGTACCCTTGGAATCATGGGCAAGGTGGGGGAAGGCATAGATGAACAGGTTACCCCAGTGGAAGGCAAGAGCATCCACTTTCCAAGCTTTTCAGTGGAACTCCCTGGTGCAGAACTGGTCTGACTGTCTGTTCTGTACAGAAGCGAAGATGTCTACTTCTGGGGTCCCCCAAGCTTGGGTGATTGAGAGGAAAGTGTCCCTCCGAAGCTTCCATTCATGGGGGGTCCAAAACACTTCTGCTGACGAGGTCTGCTAGGGTGTTGTGTTCCCCTGGGATGAACAGGGCTATCAGGTGAAGGCCCACCATTGAAGCAGTCTGTCAGAGAACCATGGCTAGATGACAAAGTGGGCAGTTGTAGCTCCAGAGACTGGGAGTGCTGGCACCATAGGTTTTTGAGGTACCACTGCAGTTTTCTCATGTGTAGTCTGGCCAAAGGCACCAATAGAATGCGGGATGCCATGTACTCCAGAGCATGAAGGAACTTTCTTGCTGTGAGGTGTGTTCTGTGAGCCAACTGGGAGAAGTTCTGGGGCAGAAAACTTTGTTTTTCTGGAATGAGGAAGGCTCTTTGGGTGGAAGTGTCCAGGAGAGCTCCCAAGAAAGTGATTTGTCTGGTGGGTTGGAAATGGGATGTTTCCTTGTTGATGGTGAATCCCAGAGAGGTAGAGAGGGTTTGGACAAAGTTTAGGTCTTGCAGGTGCTTTTTCCTGCTGTCTACCTGTATGAGGCAGTCCAGATGGGGTAAATTTGAATGTTTTTCTGCCTGTAGAAGGCAATGACATGTGTCAAGCATTTTGTGAATACCCTGGGAGCAGTAGATACGCCAAAGGGCAGAAAAGAGAACTGAAAGTGTTGTGAGCCTACCCTGAAGTGAAGGAACCTTCTGCAGGACTCCCTTATAGGGATATGGAGGTAGGTATCCTTTAGGTCCAAGGTGACTAGCCAAGCATTTGGGTTAGCATGGACAAGAGCTTTTGGAGCGTAAGCCTTTTGAATTTTGGCACTATCAGGGAAAGGTTTAGTGCGGATAGATCCAGAATAGGGTGCCAGCAGCCCTCTTTCCAGGGTACCAGGAACAATCTTGAATAAAACTCTTTTCCGACTTGTTCCTGGGGTACAGATTCCTCTGCTCCTTGAGCACAGAGTTTCTGAATTTGTCTTAGGGCTTCTGCCCGCTGATTAGTAGGAATGTATGGGTACCCTGATAAGACTGGACTTTCTCTGAAGGTGAATTTGTATCATTGGTAAATGATTTTTAGGACCATTTGGTCCTTTGTGATGGATGGCCAGTTCTCTTTGTATAGTCTTACACCTAACCTTTGGCGGCGGGGGGGGGGGGGGATGAGGAGTCATTGCAAATCCTTTGGGTAGGGAGTGGACTTAGAACTCCCTGCCTTGGGGGTTGTAGAGGTCCACTGTTTGGGCCTTTGCTATCCTTGTAGTTGCTGCCGGGGGGGTCTGTCCCTGCGCCCTTTCCTTTTCACAGGCCGAGATTGGTCAGGAAAGGACCAGTGTTTGGTGGGAAAGTTCCTGCTGAATCTGGGAGGTTGGACCTGAAGGAAATCTTTTACTGTCTGCATTGATTTGGCTTTATCCTCCACTTTTTTGATCACCACCTCTACTTTAGTTCCAAACAAGCGATCCTTATCAGGGGTGCATCTAGGAGTTTGGATTGCATGATCAGGGAGAGGCTGCTCTTTCAGCTATGCATGTCTTCTAATAACTGACCCTGTCACCGCAGCTCTGCTAGAGGCTTCTAGGGCATCATATCCACAGTGGAGGGAATGCTTTGCCAATTGAGAGCTGGAGTGTAAGAGTTCCCCTAGCTCTCTGGAAGCTGGACTGTCTGTCAAGGAGGACATTTGTTTGTTTTAAAAGTTCCAAGGTATGTTGCTGATATTTTAACATATGGAACTGGCAGTTTAGAGCTCTAATAGCTAAGGTAGCAGAGGTGTATACTTTTTTTATGCCATCTGTCCAGAGCTCTGCTATCCTTGTCAGATTGAATAGGGTTTTGGGAGAACTGGCCTTAGCTCCTTTGGGTCCCTTGGTGATGACCTCTAGATCTGATGCAGGATTTTTAAAAAAGTATTTCTGGGTGTCTGGCACCCTGTAGTACCTTATAAAAAGGCAAAGCATTCGGGCAAAAACCCTTCTTCAATACTAGTACAAACATAAGTAAAAGCAATTTGCTTTAAATAGCAGCCAAAGGATCACATGACCGCAGCCAAAATCATGTGACAAAATCAAAAAAATTCATATATAAACACAATTTGTAACAAAAATTATAACAAAATTTATACATAAATAAGTAAACATCAGCGATGAGCATGAGGGTGGAAAGTTGCACATGAAGAAAAGTCAACAGTTTTAAATTTTTCGCAAAAGCATTTCCAATTAGATCAGCCGGAGAAAGTGCAAGAGAACAATGCACTGAGAGGCAGGTCCTTGACAAGACAATCTATAAATCCGACGAAACGCAAAAGCAACAGTCCAATGGGACAAGGGAAAATGAGTCGGAGATAAGTAAAGGTATTCTAACCTCATCTAACTTTGTCCTGGACGCTTTTCATTTCTCTTTATTTCAGAAAGGTCTAAGTTTTATACCTGCAGCAAGTGACGACTTGGTATCTGCCTTGACTGACTTGTAACAGTTAGGAGTATAAATCTTAGGATTTTATTTAAAGTGTCTTGTTTTGATCAGTCTATTTGTAAAAAGCGTAGCACTTTTATACCAGTTAGTGCACCAGTCCTAACAGCTTTTCATGATTTGTGTGAGGTTGAACTAAGAAGCCTATATTCTGCTGCTATTAAGACAAAATGTTACAATTTGAATTATAATGAGTATCTAGCCTTGAAGAATTTGGAAGTATGTAGTAATATTGTCATCAAACAGGCTGATAAGGGGGGTGTTGTAGTCATTATGGATCGTGATAATTACGTGTCATCTGTAATTGATTTTTTCAATGAGGGGAATGCTTTTAAACAAATTAGTCCTAGCGATGTTAAGAAGCATATCAGTATTGTTAACATGTTGGTTTATGAGTTACAGGTTAATGGTGACATTGACTTGGATCCATTTCATTTTTTTACGGTGCCTTGTCCGACTATTCTGCAATTGTATCGTCTGCCCAAAATTCATAAATCGTTGTTTAACCTACCCATGAGACCAATAGTGTCTGGGAATGGCTGGATAACAGAGCCGATTTCCATCTACTTGCAAAAACAATTACATCCATATTTGTTACAATGCAGCAATGTACTGAAGGATACTAGAGATTTTTTGGTTAAGTTACCTGATTGGTTCGACAATCTGCATGTCACGAATATACATATAGGGGAATATCTGTTTGTGACTTTAGACATTACATCTCTTTTTATGGTAATACCGAATGGTTACGGTATCGATTCTATTAGGGAGTTTCTAGCAGCACAAGGCTCGTTGTCAGCAAGTTATGTTGAAAATATATGTCTTCTATTGGACATAGTTTTAAACAACGTTTTTTTGTTTGACAAGCAGTTGTATTTACAACTTACCGGTGTGGCAATGGGCACACCGGTAGCTAACACATATGCAAACTTGGTCTTGCACCAATGGGAACTACAGTTTATTCATGATAGTTCTAAATTTTTGAATGGCAATGTTTGCTTTTATCAATGGTTTGTCGATGATTGTTTTTTGATTTGGAAGGGCTCTCTCAATGATTTAATGGATTACATTGATTATTTGAATAAGACTACTACTTTTTTAAAATTTAAAATGACTTTCTCAGACAGTGAGGTCACATTTCTTGATGTGAGAGTTATGCTGGAAGATGGATTGTTACATACTAATATTTATAAGAAGGATGTGCATGCAGGTAGCTATATACATCATAGTAGCATGCACACCCCACATGTTTTTAGAGGGATTGTTAAAGCCCAGTTCACTAGAGCCAGTAGACTTAATATGGCTGATTCAACGTTCCATACACAGTTAGATGAAATGTTGAATGAATTTTTAAATAGTGGGTATTACTATGATATGTTGTTGGATTTAAAAGCTAGTACCATATAGAACAGAAAGACTACATGCAGACCTTTTTTAGGACTACCCAGACTATTATTGAACCTGCTCCTGATTTAATTAATGATATACCAAAGTTGGATAAAATTAGGTATGTTACTACTTTTAGTAATAAAACATATTTGGTTAAACAGCGTTGAAAGGTAAATTAAAAATGCTGGTTACTGCCACAGCACGCTTGCTTATAAAAAAGATAAGTAAATGGATAAATAACTCAAGCAAGTGTTGACAGAGTGAGAAATAACCTTCTATGTGTAAAAAATCCAAGTAATCCGGTCTTCTGAGACAAATAATTCAGTTTATTACACAGATAAACCACGATAAGCGCTTTCACTAACTAGTAGCTTCTTCAGATCACAAACAGGAAGCACAGGAACCATGTGCTTTAAATATCTGCATGTTAATTAATCAACCAACTTTTAAAGCAGAAGCGCCATAAAACCTAAAAACTAAATATATAAACATAAAATCATCTCAAGATGCAACAGAAATAAACAATGGTGTATGCATATTACTTTTAAAAAATTAAAATAACTTCATTCCATAAGAAACAATAAAAATTGAAGTAAATATAAGAACATGTTGTGAGCAGCATACTATCAAGTACGAAAGTGTATACAGCCTAATACATAACTGCATGTGATAGTCATATTATTAATAATACGAGGCAACTTAGAAACTATACATAGTAGATGCCATCAAAAACATGAAACCATATACAGGTCGAAAGAACTATTATCAACCAAAGTGATACTTGGTATAATAAGGTCAGTGTATAAACAAAGATGTATATTTGCATATGTATAAAAATGTGTATATAAATGTAGTGTCTTAATAAATATATGTATCTAAATATAAAAGAATGAATGAATGTGTACAAAAATATAAATATTTGGTTAAATGTATTATTGAGAAAAATTGGACTGTGCTGATGGCGTCCCCCGAGATAAGAAATCTTTTGGGTAGTAAACCTTATTTTTCATATAGGAATATGAGAACTTTAAAAAGCAGATTATGCTATAAGGATTTTAGTCATAATTTCAATCAATATGATTTGACTCGCCATGGCACATTTGGATCTATGAACTGTACATGTTGTGCAGATATTGTAGATAATCCTAATAGTTCTTATGTTCACCCTACCACTGGTAAGACTTATATGTTTAGGTTTACAACAAATTGTGGTAGTATTAATGTTGTGTATCTAGCTACTTGCATTGTGTGTCCCTCATTTTATGTGGGGAAAACCACATGCAAGTTAAAGGTGCGGGTCATTGAGCATAAATCTGAAGTCAGAAGGGGGAACGAGAAGAATGCTTTATATAAGCATATTAAAGCATATGGTGTAGAACATATATTTAAATTCAGAGTTATTGACATGGTTACTCCATCTCTTAGAGGTGGAGATATCAATAACTTATTGGAGATCAAAGAGTATGAGTGGATTTTAATGCTTGCGGCTGATCGCTCGCCTGGTTTGAATACTGCCGCTAGTTTAAAACCAGTTTTAATGAAGTTACAATGAACTAAATTATGTAATTGAAGAGACATTTATATGATTATATGTCTGCTGATGTTTACTTATTTATGTATAAATTTTGTTATAATTTTTGTTACAAATTGTGTTTATATATGAATTTTTTGATTTTGTGCGTGTCACATGATTTTGGCTGCGGTCATGTGATCCTTTGGCTCCTATTTAAAGCAAATTGTTTTTACTTATGTTTGTATTAGTATTGAAGAAGGGTTTTTGCCCAAAAGCTTTGTCTTTTTATAAAGTGTTTTTCTCAATGGTTGGTGTGTTGTCTACAGTTCTTATATTCCAGCATTTTGTTGTGTGACCCTGTAGTACCTGCCAGGTTTTTTATGTGTGGGAGGCAGTGCATCAGGTGTGAGGCTAGACTCCATAAAAACATCCTCCACCACATCCAAAATGGGAGGGATGGCTACCTCCAGAAATTCTCTTAACCTCTTCTTAGACTGGGGATAATCCTGAGTGTCCCAATTCTGTTCCTTAAGGATGTGCAAGGTCTCTCCAAAGGATAGGTCCTCAAGGGGCGATGCAGATGGGATTGATTCCTCTATCAGAATCCTCAAAGGTAATCTGTTTCTGATAGAATTTCTCGGGAAACGTCCCTTTTTCTTTTAGCAGGGGTACTATGATTACCTCTGATGAGAGTGATGAGATCCTCAGCCATCTTGAGAAGCTGTTGTGACTGAGCGGGTTGGGTTTGAGGAAGATGGCGGCTAGGGATTGGTTTTCCTGGTAGTGGTTCTACTTTAGGCTTCAGTGTTTCAATGGGCCTGGGTCCGGATGTAGCGGGTGGTGTTGGTCTTAGTCTTGCATCTGTTATCTGAAAGGCCTCCTCAGAAGCCGGTGCCTGCAGACCAGCTCCGGACACAACTGCGGGACTGACAACCGAGAACTAGGCAAATGTAGTCTAATCCGGTGGTGTGACAGACTCCAAATGGGTCCTGTTAGAGGCCTGTGGAGGTACAGCAGCGGGCATCAGGGGCTGCATGGGAGCCTCACTGAATTCTGCTGTACTGCTGGCTGGCTTCAGGGTTGAGTCGTCTGAAGGCCTAACTTTATGTGGTCTGTCCCTTTCTTTATCCTTTCTCTTTTTGGGGATATCCACTTGTATGTGGACTGACGGATGCCATTTCATACTGTGAAGAACTCTCTTTGAAATATCTGGCTACCAATTCTGCTCTACGATGGATGGTCCTAGTGTTAAAGACAGCGCAGAACCAACATGCGGGGATGTTGTGGTTTGGGCCTAAACACGTTACACACAAGTTATGGAAGTCTCGGTGTGGTATTTGTTTTCCACAGCAGAGACAATTATTTACTTTTTCGGACATCAGTTAGTGCAAGAGAAAGATTCTCAATGGGGTATTTAGCTTTCGTCATTTTCTAATTCACTCTGGCAGCGGCCAACCGATGCAAACTGCTTCTGCTTTGGACTCCACAGTAAGAAAGACTGATGTAATGGCATCGGCTGTGCTGTTTTATATCACTGACAACTTGACATCAGTCCCAGGTGACGTGCAGCCGACACAGGAGGGACAATCTTTACTCTAGTATTCGGGCCAGCCGAGGGCTAGCCAGCAAGGATAACCCACAAGTGATGACTGCAACAGTGAAGCATGAAGAACATCTGCTGCTGCCTGGGCCAGAAGTAAGTCACCACAATCTGTGGAGAGTCCTTATGAATCTTCAGAACTACCCTTAAATTTAGTGGAAAGGTGAATAGAAACATTTCTGTCCACAGGCAAGAAAACACATCTGTCTTCCAGGCCTTTTTGCATGGAGTCCTGGAACAAAATTTTGCCAGCTGATAGTTTATTGAAGAGGCAAAAACATCTACCTGAGATGTTCCCTACAGATGGATGAACTCTTGGAAGACCCCCGATTCAGTTTCCATTCATGAGGATAAGTCCTGGTTGTATGCTACATAATTTTGCAATGAGGGTATGTGAGATCCCTGTACAGTGAGATTGTGCTGTAAAGCTATATCCCATGCTAACATGGATAGTCTGCACAGGGGTTAAGCTCTGCTTCCCCCTTATTTCTGGACCACATTACTCTGGTGTTGTCTCTCAACACATGAAGAAGTCCTAGGGATCACAGATGATTCACAAAGTTAACAGCATTCATGAGCGTTGGCACTTATTTTATGTTTATGTGCTTTGATCTGTCTTTTTTTTCCCAAAAAACATGCACTTTTATACCCACTGATACTGAACCACAAGCAAAGTCTGAGGCATCTGATGCGACTGACTAGGTTGAAGCAGGAGAAGAGAATCAGAGACCTGCATTCTGAGCAAATTAAGGTCTCCCACCAATTAATCTCCCTTTTTTACAAATCCTAAGACAGGAATATGAAAAGTCAATGGGTGTAAATGCTAGGACCATAGGGATTTTATATATTGTATCTTTTTCTTGTGGAGTCTTGCAAGAGGTATCATGAGAATTATGGATGCCAAAAGACCCAGAATCTTGTAGAATTCTCTTGCTGTGATGGAAATCCGAGTTGGAAACCCTAGAAATAGATGTAAATACAGATCTATTTTTTCCTGAGGAAGAAAAATTCTTTGTACTCAGATGTATAACAGGCAACCCAGAAAAACAATCCTGTAAGGAGGAGTCAGAAAAGACTTACAAATGTTCTCTTAGGATCCCAGCCTGTGCAGATCATCCCATGCCAAGGGAGACATTCCTGACACTTTTGAACAACATTCTGCAAAGATAAGCAAGTTGTCTAAATAGGGAAAAATGTGGATACCCGACATGTTGCAGTGGGCTATCACAGGAGCTAGACACTTTGTTAACACTCTAGGAGCAATGGATATCCCAAACAACAAGGCAGAGAACTGACGATGTGATCCAGAAACACAAAACCTTAAGATATGATTGAAATCTGAATGGGTAGGAATGTGATATGTACATTTTAAATCTAAATTCAATACAAAACTCAAATGAGGGAGAAGAGTTAACAGGTTGTGAAATGAAAGCATGCTGAACTATCACAAACTGATTCAGGAAGAAATGATCCAAAACTGGGCTGCAAGAAAATTCTTTTTTTTTGGCAACAGAAATATCCTTGAATAAAAACCTTGTCCCGACACAGGAGCAGCTGCTATTATCCCATGACTGCAGTGAAAAGAGAAGAGTTTGGTATGGCAAATGAGAAGGAATTTCTTGTAAAAGGAAGGACAGCATCACATTGCCAACTGCTGCCTCAATGGAACACATTCAGGATCCATCTGTCTGAAACGATCAGTAGGCAAAGACAAAATGGAGATTCAGACTACTTGGGATATTTAAGGGACTGCCAAGGTTGTTGGGGCAAGACTAGGTTCCTCATACAGTCACTCTGGCTTACTGGACTGTCCTTTGTTCTGGAGAGTTCCTGAATTACTTCTGAAACCTCTTTGACATTGTTTTTTAAACATTTGCTTAGCAAACTTCATCTGGGACTGTTTATTTGAATTTTTGTTGAAGTTAGACAAGGCAGCAAAGACTTCCTTGGAAAACCTGAATGAGGAGGACTGAAATATCTGAGAAATCAGATTCCCTGGATCAGCTTTCCCCTCTCATCACACCTTTGATGACCTCTGCAGCGGAGGTCCAAAAACTAGTTCTCTGTCCACAGGAAAATTCAAAATTTCAATCTTGACATCCTCAAGGAGGTTCAGACACTGCAGCCAGGAAAACTTCCTCAAAACAGTACCAGAGAAGCAGCCCCAAAATTACTATCCATAAAGTTATATACACATTTAAACAAAAAGTAGTGACTTGGAAAATAGAAAAAAAAAAAATACATAAAACAGATTTCTCCTCACAAGAGGAAACTGATGCCAAAACATTACTCATATTTTCACAGTTACCTAGGATACACTTCAAAATATGAGCCTGACAATCCAGAATTCTTAACTTTAAAGTTGTTGAAGCATACACTTTTTTGCTCTTCCTGTCCTAACTTACAGTTTTGGAGTGATTGACTGGCCCCAAAAGGTATTGGATAGATTAAACATGAAAAGAAGAAGAATGTTTCATGCTCAAATGATTTACAAAAGTCACTGCATACCCAAGATTATATAGTCCCCGTTTCGGAGGAGGTATGGGCCTCCCTGAAACTGATTACATGTATAAATCTGCAATCATGGGACTGCATCCATATCTCACAAGATTCAAACATAGTGAACATTTTGAAACATGAGGAGAATAAAGCTAAGATGACTTCCCTACTCAGTCTAGCAGAAGCATATTGGCATCGAGCGGGAATGGAAATCAAACCAGAAGTAGATAAAAAAGTACAGTTTTGTACCTACCATAAATGTAGATGTTCGAGGATCCACATTGCTGCAGTCCTAACTATTGGGTAGTCCGCTGTCCAGTCGGCCCGAATACCAAAGTATATGGCTGACGTCGGTCACGGCGCATTAGACTGACGTCAGTACGTCAGGGTACTAATGCGCATGACCGACGTCATATCCTCAGTCTTTTCTTGCCCCAGATGTCAGAAGACCCTAAAAAGACAAGGCCAAAACCAAAACACACCAAACATACCTGCACCAAAAACATATACAATATATACAAAGGTACCAGAATATAATCTCACCTACACAACCACCCCTAAACACAGAGGGGAAGGAGGGAGGGTAAATTGGACTGCAGCAATGTGGATCCTCGAACATCTACATTTATGGTAGGTACAAAACTGTACTATGTTCTTCATTCCACATTGCTGCAGTCCTAACTATTGGGTAGAATCCCAAAGCAGAGGTAAGGGAGGCTGGCAAATCATAAGGAAGCAGGAGCTGATAAAATGCCTTGCAAAATAGCTGTGGCAAAACCAGCCCTAGACTTAGAGTAGAGAGGAAGGTGGTAATGCTTAGAGAAAGTATGCACTGAACTCCAAGTAGCTGCCTCCAAAATATCCTTAGTTGCCACCCCCCTTAGAAATGCTGTTGAAGTGGCAGTAGCCCTAGTGGAATGAGGCCTAATCCCAGCTGGAATCTCTTTGCCATGATGGGAATAACAAAATGCAATGCAAAACCCAATCCACATAGAAATAGTTTGTTTTGACACAGGCTTGCCCTGCGAACTCAAAGCAAAAGAAACAAACAACTGCTGAGACTTTCTAAAATCCTTAGTCCTGCTTAAATAATAACGCAATTGCCTGTGTACATCTAAAGTGTGCAAAATCTTTTCCCCTTTATTTTGGGGATCTGCATAGAAAGTAGGCAAATGAATAGTTTGGTTTAAAGCCACACTAGAAACCACCTTAGGCATAAAGGAAGGATTAGTGCGTAATGATACCCTATCCTTATGAAAAATCAAAAAAGCTCAACCGCCATAAGGGCCTGTAACTCAGAAACCCTTCTTGCAGAAGTAATGGCCAACAAAAAAGCAGTCTTCCATGACAAGTATTTCAGGTCAGCAGTAGCTGCAGGCTCAAAAGGTTGTAGAGTAAGTTTCTCCAACACAAAATTGAGATCCCAAGCAGGAGTAGGAGCTCTACGGGGAGGTCTTATATTCTTTGCCCCTAAGAAATTGCTTGAATAAAGGATGTGAAAACAATGGTGGGTCACAATCATAGTGAGCTGAAATTGCTGCAGCATGAATCTTAATGGAAGAGAAAGACAAACCTTTGTCCAATAACTCAGTAAGATATTGAAGAGCCACACTCAAATTAGGCTGCGAAATCTCCAAATTCTGTGCTGCAGTCCAAAATAAAAATCTCTTCCATTTTTCTGCATACACTTTCCTTGTACTAGGTCTTCTGGCTTCCATAATCACATTTAAAACCTGTTGAGGAAGTTGAGACCTGCTGTCTTTCAAAACAGAATATGCCAGGCTGTTAGATGAAGAGTTTGAAGCTTGACATTGAGCAGATGACCGTCCCTCTGAGACAATAGGTGTGGAATCAAGGGTAAAGGCCATGGAGGCTTCCTTACCAGACTCCTCAGTAATGGGTACCAGTGCTGCCGAGGCCAATCTGGAGCTATTAAAATCATCCTTGGCTTGTCTTGTCTGACCTTTAGAAGCACCTTTGGGAGAAGAGGCAGAGGTGGAAAAGCATACACATGAAGATTTTTCCAACTGAAAGAAAGAGCATCCACTTTCCAAGCTGTGTGATGAAATCCCTTCGTGCAAAACTTTGGCAGCTGGTGGTTTAGTGGAGAAGCGAACAGATCTATGTCTGGAGTTCCCCATGACACTGTCAATTTTGAAATACATGAAGATCCAGTTTCCACTCGTGGGGATCCATGATTCGTCTGCTTAACACATCTGCTAAGGAGTTCTGTGCTCCCGGCAGAAACCTTGCCTGAAGAGTTAGTTGCAAGCTGAGCGCAGTCTCCCATAAAATCATTGCTTGCCTGCACAATGGGTAAGAATGTGTTCCCGCTTGTTTGTTGATGTACCACATGACAGTTGTGTTGTCTGTTAGAATCAACACCTGCCCTGGAAGAAGTAACTCCTTGAAAGCCATTAATGCAAACTGGACTGCTAACATCTCTTTCATGTTGATATGTAGATGCTGTAGTCTGGCAGGCCACTTGTCTTGTATCCACTTTCCATCTAGATGAGCTCCCCAAGCAATGTCTGAGGCATCTGTCGTTAGAATCTGACTTGCCTCTGGCCGGGTCACAGAGAGTCCCTTGTTTAGGTGACATTCCTGAGCCCACCACAAAAATTCCTTTTGAATGCAAGGTATTATTTGAATGACAGTGTCCAAATCCTGGCAGTGCTGTGTCCATAGATTTTTGAGATACCATTGTAGCTTCCTCATATGCAGTTTGGCATTGGGAAGCACCAGAATACAAGATGCCATGAACCCTAAGGCTTGAAGGACTGTCCTTGCAGTCAGCCCGGACTGAAGAGATAATTGATGGAAGTAACTGGAAAGATTCTTTTGTTTGTCCGGGGTTAGAAAGGCCATCTGGGCTGCTGTATTCAGTCTCACACCCAGAAAGCACATGTCTTGAGAGGGTACTAGACTGGACTTTATTTCGTTCACAGAATACCCTAGGCATCTTAGCACTGCTATGACATATTCCAAATGCTGTAGAAGGTCTTCCTTTTCTTGAGCCAGAATCAGGCAGTCGTCCAAGTAAGGGTAGATTTGAATTCCTTTTAGCCTGAAGTAAGCTATCACTGGAGCCAGAACCTTTGTGAATACTCTGGGCGCAGTAGATAAGCCAAAGGGCAATGCAGAGAACTGATAATGAGAATTCCCAGCTCGAAAACGCAGATACTTTCTGCAACTTAGTCTTATAGGCACATGAAGGTAAGCTTCCTTGAGATCTAAAGTTACCATCCAGTGATCTTTGCCCAGTAGAGGTAAAAGCTGTTGTAACGTCAACATTTTGAACTTTGGAATGTCCAGATAAGTGTTGAGGATAGATAAATCCACATCAGAATCAGAATAAGGAGGGTACTCCTGCAAGTCTTCAGCTGAAGACTCAGAAGCCTCCGAGCATTGCTCAAAACTCTCAAACTCAGGCTCCACCCTAGGCCTCTTATCAGGAGGGGGCATAGAACCCCTTATCATAGTAATCAAATCCTCTGCCATTTTAAGCATATGTTTCTTAAGCAAAGACCCTGAGGCACTAGGAGAAACCCCCACTGAAGCAAAACTTGGCCTGCCCTTCAAAGAAGCCTTGGAAACAGAAGGGGAGGCTCTAACCACCTTAGGAAGAGAAGGAAGAACAGCCACCTGAGAAGCCCCCTCAGCCTGGCCTACTTCCTGAGAGGATACATCCTGTAACAGTAAAGTCTCTCCCTGAGACTCCAAAGAAACACCTGGCAAAACCTCCGGCTCCACTGAGCCCTCTAAAGAACCGACGTCTGGGACTGTCGGTTCTTCCACTCTAGGCTTTGCTGCTTTGTCCTTGCGTTTTTTAGCCGAAGCCGGCGTCGGAGCATCCGACGGCATTTTATAATTACAACGCTTCCCAAACACTAACCTGGCACAGTCTAACCTTCTCTTAATAGTGTGTTTGTTAAATCTAGCACAAGAGCGGCATCCAACAATGTCGTGCTCAGGCCCTAAACAAGGTATACACAAAGTATGGTAATCCCTATGAGGTATCTGTTTCCCACAAGAAATACAGTTATTCACTTTTTCTGACATCCGGTTAAATACTGAGGCAAGAAAAAACCAAAATATTCCCCAACGGGGTACTTAGCCAACTTTGATTCGGTCTGAAACTCTGACTTCAGAAACTTTCAGAACGCCAACCTGCACTCGCAAAATTGCTTCTGCATCGGACCATGCGGCAAAAAAGACTGAGGATATGACGTCGGTCATGCGCATTAGTACCCTGACGTACTGACGTCAGTCTAATGCGCCGTGACCGACGTCAGCCATATACTTTGGTATTCGGGCCGACTGGACAGCGGACTACCCAATAGTTAGGACTGCAGCAATGTGGAATGAAGAACATCAGACAGCAACTAAATGTACCAAAAAACAAAAGTAAGAATATAAACTGAAGGATCAGATGATAAGGCAAGAAATGTAGAAAATGCATAAAGTACAGTTTTGTACCTACCATAAATGTAGATGTCCGATAGGTATGCATCTGCAGTCATCACATATGGGTTGTCCTGCCTCAGGCAGCCCTTCGGTCGGCCGGATTCCAAAGTCTGGGTCTGGCCTCGGCTGATGTTGCACTTTCCCCGACGTCAGAGCGTCTGGGGTATAAAAGCATCAGCCGACGCCATTTTCCTCAGTTTTTCTTGCCCCAGATGCCAGGTGCCCTCTAAGGAAGGCTAAAATTTGGAGATATGCATTGCAAAAACAAATCCAAACATGCACAGTACTATAAAAACAAATACACCATAATAGATCCCCCCAGCTAGCTATAAGAGGGGTAAGAACCCAAGAAGTATACCACAAAGGGGAAGGAGGGAGGGTAAACCTGAGTGCAGATGCATACCTATCGGACATCTACATTTATGGTAGGTACAAAACTGTACTATGTCCTTCAAGGATGCATCTGCAGTCATCACATATGGGTAGAATACCATAGCCAATCTGGGGGTGGAGGTACTAAGTAAAGGATGGTGTAGCTAAGATATCCTGCAGGACTGCCGTATCAAAGCCTGCTCTGGATCTGTAGTATAAAGGTAAATTGTAATGCTTGGCAAATGTATGCACGGAGCTCCATGTAGCAGCTTCTAAAATGTCCTAGGTAGCCACCCCTCTAAGGAAGGCTGTGTTGGTGGCTGTGGCTCTCATGGAATGAGGTCTAATGTCAGCTGGCACAGTTTTTCCATGAAAGGAGTAACAAAAACGAATGCAATTTCCTATCCATTTTGAAATTGTTTGGAAATTGCTTTTCCTTGTGCCCCAGCAGCATATGCTACAAACAGCTGGTCAGTCTTTCTGTAACTTTTAGTTCTGTCCAAGTAGTAGCGCAACTGTCTGTGTATGTCCAGGGTGTGCAGAAGTTTCTCCCCTTTAGTTTGTGGTTGTGGGAAGAATGTAGGCAAGTGAATAGCTTGGTTCAAAGATACCCTGGATACCACCTTTGGCATAAATGTAGGATTGGTTCTCAATGAAACTCTGTCCTGATGAAAGATAAGAAATGGCTGTACTGCCATTAGAGCTTGTAACTCAGATACTCTTCTTGCTGAGGTTATGGCCAGTAGGAAGGCAGTTTTCCAAGATAGAAACTGAAGATCTGCAGATGCTGCTGGTTCAAAGGGAGGAAGTGTTAGTTTTTCCAACACGAAGTTAAGGTCCCAAATAGGCAGAGGTGGTTTCCTTGGAGGATTGATATTTTTGACTCCTCTTAGAAACTGTCTCAGGAGAGGATGAGAGAAGACAGGTGGATTAACATTGTAGTCTGCTGAAATTGCTGAGGCATGTATCTTAATGGAAGAGTAAGACAGGCCGTTGTGAAACAATTCTGCCAAATATTCCAGTATATGTGCCATGTTCATCACTGTCACATCTAGGCCCTTTGTTGTGTTCCAAGTGTGAAATCTTTTCCATTTTGCTGAATATGCCTTCCTTGTGGAAGGCCGTCGAGCTTCCATAATAATATCCTTCACTCTCTGGGATAGCTTGTCCTGAGGAGGAGTCATGGTATTTTCCAGGCAGTTAGCTGCAAGGTTTTCAGGTTGGAATGCAGAGTCTTGAAATTGTGCTGTGTCAGTAGAAGTGGCCAGGGGAGAGGCCACGGTTTCGTCTGTGACATGCTCTTTAACAGTGGGTACCAGTGCTGTCTTGGCCAGTTTGGAGCTATCAGAATCACTCTGGGCTGCTCTGTCCTGATCTTCAGTAAGACCTTGGTCATTAATGGGAGAGGTGGAAAAGCATACACTGTTAGAGCTTTCCAGCTGAAAGAGAGAGCGTCCACTTTCCATGCTTGTGGGTGGTATGTCCTGAGCAGAAGTTCTTCAGTTGATGATTGTGGGGGGAGGCGAACAGATCTACTTCCGGCCTTCCCCATGATTGTGTTATGAGTAAGAAGATGTCTGGGTGCAGCATCCATTCGTGTGCATCCATGATATTTCTGCTTAAGCTGTCTGCCAGTATATTGTCTTTCCCTGGCACGAACTGGGACTGCAGCTGTATATTGAGTTTCAAGGAAAGTTCCCATAGATTCATTGCCAGTCTGCAAAGAGGGTAGGAATGGGTGCCTCCTTGCTTGTTTATGTACCACATAACTGTGGTGTTGTCTGTCCTTATGAGTAGGTGGCCTTGATGAAGAAAAGGTCTGAAGGCCTCGATTGCTAGTATCACTGCCAACATTTCCTTTTGGTTTATGTGCATGCGCAGCTCTCTTTGTGACCATAGCTCTTGGATACATCTGCCCTCCATGTGTGCTCCCCAACCTTGGTCTGAAGTGTCCGTAGTGATGGTTTGGTTGGCTCTTGGCTTGCTGAAGGGCAACCCACTGTTCGACTGGCAGGCTTGAGCCCACCACAGAAATTCCTTTTGGAGGCATGGAATGAGTGGGATCAAGGTTTCTAAGCTGCGACTGTGCTGAGTCCATAAACTCCTTGGGTACCATTGTAATTTTCTCATATGCAGCCTTGCTTGTGGGATCAGAAGAATGCAAGATGCCATGTAACCCAGGGCCTGCAGGATTTTCCTTGCAGTCAGCTGAGTTTGTCTTGTCAGATTCTTGAAGTAATCAGGTAGTTGTTTTTGTTTTTCTTCTGTGAGAAAGGCCATTTGGGTGGTTGTGTCTAGATCCGCACCCAGAAAAGTTATTCTTTGGGATGGAACAAGTCTTGATTTGTGGATGTTGACTGTATATCCAAAGGCCTGCAGTAGGTGGATGGTATAATGAGTTTGCTTGCTGTCTGCTTGTATAAGGCAGTCGTCCAGATATGGGTAAATTTGAATTCCCTGAAGTCTACAGTGTGCAATTACTGATGCCAGGCATTTCGTGAATACTCTGGGCGCAGTAGATAAGCCAAAGGGCAATGCTGAGAATTGATAATGCTCTGACCCTGCAAGAAATCTGAGGTGTCTTCTGCAACTTTGTCTGATAGGGACACGCAGGTATGCCTCCTTGAGGTCTAGAGTCACCAGCCAAGACCCCTTGCCCAGCATGGGAAGGAGTTGCTGTAGAGTTAGCATTTTGAATTTTGGCACAATGAGGTAAGTATTCAGTGCGGACAAGTCGAGAATAGGCCTCCATTGATTTTCTTTTCTTGGAACAAGGAATAATCTGGAGTAAAATCCTTGGCCTTGTTCTGAAAGAGGTACGTTTTCTATAGCTTTCATTCGTATTAAGTTGGAAATTTGTTTCAAAGCCTCTGCCCTCTGATTTGGTGGCAGGTCTGGCATGCCTTTTCTTTTTGGCAATGTGTGGAAATGGAACCTGTATCCTTTGTCTATTATTTGCGTGTCCATGTGTCCCTTGTAATGCTGTGCCAATTTTTTGAGAATAAAGAAAGCTTTCCGCCCAAAGGTGCTTCTAATTGAGCCCTGGTCGGCGGAGTCAAAACAAAGTCATTGAGTCTGTCCTGGTGTAGCAGTTGTAGTTCCTGCACTACCTCTCTGGTTGGGAGGCTGCCATTGACGGCCTCTGTAGGAGCCTCTAGCTTGCCCTCTACCTTTGGCACGTCTATTCCTGCCTCTCTGAGATCTGTCTGAGTCCGGAAAGGACCAATTCTTAGTAGGCCAATTTCTGCCGAATCTCGGTGGTTGGACTTGCAGAAAGTCTTTGACTGTTTGCACAGATTTTGCCTTTTCTTCAAATTTCTTTAAGACCTCCTGAGCCGTGGAACCAAATAATTTTTGCTTTTCCATAGGAGCATCCAAAAGCTTAGCTTTAACATGGTCTGGCAGAGATTGTTCCTTCAGCCAGGCATGCCTACATATGACTGCACCCGTCATAGCTAACCTACATGAAGCTTCCAATGCATCATAACCACACTGCAAGAAATGGTTACTAACCTGCTGGGAGTTATGTACCAGATCCTGAAGGGATTTGCGATCAAGGGGTTCAGAAGAAGACGGTTTCTTATGCAATTCATCTAACAAATACTCTTGGTACTGTATCATGAAATTGACAATTTAATGCCCTCATGGAAAGAGTTGCAGAAGTATACACTTTCTTACCCCATCTCTCTAAAGCTCTGAACTCCCTTTCAGAGGGTAGAGGATTTCTAGCAGTGGCAGCTGCAACCCCTTTTGGGCCCTGGGAAATAGTTTCTGGATCAGCAGAGTGGGCCTTGTACAGGTGTAGATGTGAGTCCGGGACCCTGTAGTACCTATCAGGTTTGGCAGGAGCCGGAGGGAGAGAGTCAGGGGCTGTACTAGCATCAGAGTACACATCATCAATAACATTCAAAACAGGAGGTATAGCTAAAGGCCTATGCTGAGGTAAATGCAAAAAGGTCCTTAATCTCTTTCTAGAATCAGAGAATTCCTGACCCTGCCATTGAAAATGTTCTCTCATAGAGTGTAATGTCTCTCCAAAGGAAAACTTTTCAGGAGGGGAGGCCGAGGGAATAGATTCTTCAGCATCAGAATCCTCGTAGGCCGAATAAGCCTCCTCCTGGTGGTCTGACAGAGTAGAGCCATCAGTGGATTCATCTGAGGAGTGGGGGTCAGGGGGCTCAACCCTAGGCCTTTTGTCTGGAGGTGGTTGAGAGCCCATGTCCGGATGAGGTTGAGAACCTCTAATTAAGGAGATAAGATCCTCTGCTAAGCTAAGAATCTGTGAGCCAGTAGAAGGTCTCTGAGAGGTAACCTTGGGAGGCAAAGCTTTAGTAAGTTTAGCAGCTTTAGCCCTAGAGAAAGCCTTAATGGACATGGATGCAGGAGGTCTGGCTGCACCACGTGCAGGAGTAGACTTGTCTAAAGGAATGGTGTCGGAAGGTTCCTGGACACCAGTTTCAGAAGGTAATTCAATAACCGACTCGGCCGGGGCCTCCGGGGCCGAGGTAGTCAGTTGTGCGATTTCGGTCATCGGAAGTACCAAGGACTCTGTTTCAGCCGAGACCGAGACACTGGCGGTAGGCCTGACCGTGGTTTCAGCCGAAACCGTGGCCCGCGTGTGTCGGTCCTTGTCCTTCCGTTTCTTGACTAAATGCGAAGTCGGAGTCTCCGACGGCATCTTCCAAGCAAAACTAGCCCCAAAGAATTCCTCTGCAAACTCTGTCCGACGTCTAAGAGTTCGTCGGTTGAAGGAAGCACAGGCTGAACAGGCCGAGACGTCGTGGTCTGGGCCTAGGCAGGGGAGGCAGTAAGAGTGGAAATCCTTATGAGGTATTTGTTTCCCACAAGTTAAACAATTATTAACTTTATCTGACATCGGCTGAGGCAAGAAAGAGTCCCCAACGGGGTACTTAGCTTTTTCGAAGTCTTCGGTAGCTGAATCACTAGAGCTGGCTGACCGGCACTTGCGAACTGCTTCTGCTTCGGGCACCACGCGGCAAGAAAGACTGGGGAAAATGGCGTCAGCTGATGCTTTTATACCCCAGACGCTCTGACGTCGGGGAAAGTGCGACATCAGCCGAGGCCAGACCCAGACTTTGGAATCCGGCCGACCGAAGGGCTGCCTGAGGCAGGACAACCCATATGTGATGACTGCAGATGCATCCTTGAAGGACATATATAGTTGCAAGTATAGAAAACTCCTGGAACAACCTCATGTTGATCAGGATTGAATACAAGAATGGTTATGGAGAAGCAAATTCAAACCAAAAAATGAAAGGTTAATATTAGTGGCTCAAGATAGTGGACTATGTACAAGTTGGTTTACAAAGCCCAACCAACATGAGAGAGAAAGACAAATGTAGGTTTTGCAAAACAACTGGAAACAGTTGCACACCTTGTTGCTGGTTGTGACATACTAATGGCACAAGGACTGTATACTGAAAGGCATAATTATGTGGCAAGACTGTTGCACTGGGGATTGTGCAAGCACTGCAATACTGAATTAAACATTAGCAACCAAGTATCATAGAAAATGAAGTAATCTACATTACACGGGATCACCCATTACCAACAATTCAAAACACATATGCGAGAAAACCAGATACAGTGGTCCATTAAAAAAAGACAAAAGTAGCATTGATCATTGAAATAGCTACACCCAGCGACTACAGTGCCTTGAGTACAGAGAGAGATAAAGCATTAACATATCAGGATTGCAGGCAGAAACAAGAGCAATGTGGAAGAAAGATACCCAGGCAGTTCCAATAGCAGTAGGAGCAACAGGTCTTATTTAGATAAGTTACCGATAAATGTAACTCCATATGAAGTTGCAGGAGTCGTTATTACTTGGCACATTGCGGGTGCTGCAAAGAGCACTTCTGGCTGACATCAAAGATTGAAACAATACTAATTTCATGAACTTTAATCATACTTTGATTTAGAAATGGGGTCCATTCCCATCATGGCATTAGAAACCCAAAAGATATGGAGAAATTAAAACGACAAAAATGTATGCTTACCCAATCTGGGAGGAGGAAGGACATGGGTCCAGAAGCCCCTGGAGAACAGTCCTCACAAAGTCTGCTCTGGATCTAGAAAAAGCATCCAGTTTGTAGTCCTTTGTGAAAGTATGAATGGAGGACCAAGCTGCTGCCTACTGAATACTTCTAGAGTCCACTCTTTCCAATATGCCACTGAAGATGAAAAGGCTTTGGTGGAATTTGCCTTTACCTTGCCTTGATTTGCCTTCCCATCTTGGGTGCTACATGAAACAATATCAGAGGAAAACCAATATGAAATGGTTTGCTTACAAACAGGCTGACCCTTCTTTGCCCATGTGTAGAAAATAAAAAGCCTTTTGACTTTCTTAAAGGGCTTTATTCTGTCAGGGTAGTACCTCAGCTCCATATGCACATCCAAGGTATGAAGTATCCTCTCTCTCTGTCTCGTAGTCATAGAATCTGGAAGGAACACAAAGAGATTAATGGATTGATCGACAGCAAACTCTGAACCCATTTTCAACATGAAAGAAGGATTAATGCACAACACAACCCTTTTCCTGTGGAAAATCGGGTAAGGCTTTCCTACCATAACAGCTTGCAGCTCAGAAACACCTTACAGATGTCAGTGCAATAAACATGAGCTGAGAGCCTGAAAATGTGGTGAGGTCAATTTTTCAAAAACATAAATGAGGTCTCATGAAGGAGTAATATGCTTGGAAAGGGGTCTCATATACTGTACACCTTGTATGAACTGCTTTACTAAAAGTGAAGAAGAAAGAGGGGCACATCCATTGGCAGACAAGCGGAGATGGCAGCTAAATGCATCATAATGGGTGCATATGATAAAGAACCCTGAAGTGGCTCACAAATATTTCAGGAACAGAGGGATATTAGCCTCAATAGACCCTCTGATTCCATTTAGCCACCACTCAGAAAACCTAATCCATTTGTAAACAATGTTTTCTAGAAGCAGGTTTTCTGGCCTCCTTTAACACCTGCTACACATCCTCATGAAACAAGTGCATAAATAAATTCAAGAATGATCTCCCATGCTGTTAATTGAACTGTCACCAAGTTGGGATGCACTAGTCACCCTTAAGACTGTGACAGCAGGTTCAGGGTGAGAGGACGTTTGTGGTAATTGCCCTTGACCAATACCATTACCAGGGAGAACTAAGACTGCCTGGGTCAACAGGTCATCACCACAACCATCTCTGGCATTTCTCTTTGAACTTTCAGAAGTACCTTGTGAATCAGTAGAAAGGGAGAAAATGCATAAAGGAACATAACCATCCAAGGGAATGAGAATGTAGCTGCCTCCAATCATGGCTGGAAGAATGCCTGGAACAGAATTCTTCCAGTTGTCTGTTTTGAAAGGAGGTTAAAAGATCTATTCAAGGCACTCCTCATGTCTGGACAAGATCCTGGAATACCACTGCATTGAGCTTCTTCTTGTGAAAGGTCAACCCAGGATCTGCTTAATCTGTATGCCACAATGTTCTGCTCTGACAGGATTGTCTGATGCTTGCTGATTTTAAGAATACTGAGAAGCTCACTCCAAACTATCACTGCCAACCGGCACAGAAGGTAAAACTTCATACCACTTTGTTTCCTGAGGTACCACATCACTGAGGAGTTGTCTGTAATCACCACAAGAGGACCTGTAGTCTAATGCTGGTGAAGCATTTTCAAGGCGTGAATCACTGCCAACAGCTCCTTGATACTGATGTGCTTCCATGCATCCTTGGGTGCCCAAGTGGCTTGCACTTGCATCCCCATTGACACAACTCCCCATGGAAGTTTGACAAATCTAGCTGAACAGATTGTACTGGCACTGGAGGTTTGAAGGAAGCCTTGGACTGATAATTATTCTCTCTCGCTCTACAACTGTAATTCTTGTATGATGGGCAGCACTGGCAACTGAGATTCGAAGGAATGAAGGTGGTGGGTCCAACAATTTCTGACACACCACTGAATTTCCTTCATGTGAGATGGGCCAGGAGTATCATGACAATCATGGATGGACACCATCAATCTTAATTTTTTGGAATTCTCTTGTTGAGGCAACATTTCTCTCAAAGAAGTCCAGAAACACTGCCTAATACGATAGGCTATCACTTGTTGGAGTCGATTAAGCACCACAAAAAGATGAGTCTTTGCGAGGGTGTCAGACAAGACTTTTGAAGGTTCAACTTGAACCCTAGATGGTAGAGTACGGTTGAGACCTTCTCTAGCTATTCCAAACACCTGGATGCCGACTCTGCACAGATCAGTAAGTTGATCAAGTACGGAAAGATGCTTATGCCCAGTGTGTGACAATGGGCCACTACCGGAGCAAGGCATTTTGTAAACTCTCATGGTGCAGTGGATAGCCACAAAAGGCAGTACAGAAAACTGACAGTGTGAACCAGACACAACAAATCTCATACCTCCTGAAGTGATGAGCAATGGGGATATGAAGACAGGCATCCTTCCAGTCCAAGATCATGGTGAAGCAGTTGTCCAACAAGAGAGGAAGCACCTTCTGCAATGTGAGCATCTTGAACTTGGGGACCTTGACAAGCATATTCAGAAAAGAAAGGTCCAACACTGTTCTTCACAACTGCTTTACAGAATCCTGGAACAGAAACCTCTCATTCCCTCAAAGGAAAGGCCAGTTCTATGACCCTTGAGTTCAGCATTTGCTGGAAAATAGGAGGGAATAACATTTGCATCTGGGCTGGTGGATGAGGAGGAACCCCCTCAACAGAGGCAGATGTTCTTTCCACTGCCATCAGTACATCCTACCAACAATGTTTAGCACCCATTTGTTGGAAACCACTGATGGCCAGGATGCTTTGTTGAGAGCTAACCTGAAAAACGAGACACCCAATGGGGGACTTGATAAAGATGGGTGCTGTGCCTCAGCACAGTCATAAGTTGGTCAGGAGGATATCCTTTTAAGGAAAGGAACCATTCATCTTTGCTTGAAGGAGCTGTCATCCTGCAGCTTCTTTTACTGCTCTAGTTCCTGTTCAGCTGGGACTTCTGTTTGTTAGGCCTCTAAAAGCATCTTTCTTAAAGGAGGAGGACTTAGGAATATGAAACATTTTCGATACCCCTTACATCAATTTACCTTGTTCACCCCAGTGTTTAAGGATCTTATTAGCTGCTATACAAAATACACAATTAGACTCTAGGAGAATTCAAAATATCATTTTTTAATTCATCTGAAAAAATTCTTGGATTGCAACCTAGTATACCTCCTAATCATCACTGACAATGCTATATTTCTAGTACCAGCCCCCTCCCAAGGCACTTTTTAAAGCATGTTTTGACACCTGATAAACAGCACAAACAACATCTTAACATAAACCTTTTGCTCTGCAGGCAACAATACAGCAAATTAATCTAATCTGTTCATGTATCTCAATATAAACCTCCACATAAAACAATACTTAAAAACTTAAAAACTTTAAAAGCTACCATGCTGGACTGTGCCAGCTTTTTTCCCTGAGATTCTAACCACTTGCCTAGTTTATCTTGAGAGAGTTGTTAAAAGAAGACATTATGTTATTAGCAAAAGTCAATGGGGACACAGAAGTGGGGTCTGCAGACAAAGGGGCTTGGAGGAAAGGCAGGGCTGAGCATCATCTTTCTTAAACAATTTAACTACAAGCCTTCTTGAGGATACCTGCTAATGCTGGTACTAATGGAGAAAAGGTCTCACTGGTAGGGCCTCATCCTCCAAGAGATCATAAACCCTGTTAATCTCAGGTCAGCTGATAATTGCGCCTAGCTGGATGCATCTCTAAACATTTGGGGAAAAAAGAAAAAAAATTATGTACTCACCACAACATTCCACCTGTGTTGTTTATTTTCATTCTTTCCAACTGATGGGTTCGGATATGATCCCTCGGACCTGACTCTGCCATTGCTAAAATTCCTGGCAACCAAAAACTCTCAAGGTTCTCCCGTACACATAATGCTCCAGTCTCAAATACCTCAGATTTTATTTGCTGATTTACTAGAAAGGAAATATTTGTAGACAAATAGGAAGACTATATTTGAAGCTCAATATAAAAGACGATAACATCCATAAACCACTTATTCGTCCAGGAGATTAGAAAGGATGGGGGGTTGGTGGGTGGGGAATTAAAGATGTCAGTTTTCATTCTATCCTCAAGTGATGGGATAGTCTCTCCAGCTACTCAAAATGCCAGGTGGACTCAAGGAAGGATATTCATGAGAAGACCTGAACCAAATGATGCTTTACCTCTGGAGACCAAATCAAATTTGTAATGACTAGCAAAGGTATGGGGAGTGGCCCAAGTTGCTGCAGCACAAATATCAAACATGAAGATTCTAGAGTGAAAAAATGAGGAAGTTGTCATGGATCTAGTTGGATGGGCCCATACCGGTTTTGGTAAGCAATGCCCAATTTATTATAAATAAATGAAATACAAATCAGTCGACATCTGGCTAAAGTTACTTTGGAAACTGGATTTCCCAATTTTACTTCTGCAAATAAGACAAACTGGTCAGATTTTCTGATGTATTTTGTTCTATTTAGGTAAAGACATAATTGTCTGTACATACTATTCTGATGTGCGGAGCTCTTCTCCCCGGGCCTCCATTGAAAATGGACATATATCCAGTTGGACCAGCCCGGTCAACAAATGTAAAATAAAATAAATAAAAATAAAAACATCCAATAAATATAACATGTATTCGCCCTTGACAGCAAATTTAGTTAAGAATACTAACAAGTTAATTGACAGACTGATATCAGATTCTCATAACACCTTAGGAAGAAAGGATGCATTAGTTCGTAAGGTAACTCTATCCTTGTGAAAAATCAAGTATGGAGGTTTTGCAGACAGTGCTTGAATCTCAGAAATTTGTCTGGCAGAAGTAATGGCTACTAGAAAAAATGTTTTCTAAGGAAGGTACTTAAGGTCACACACAGCTGCTGGTTTGCATGGCAAAAGAGTAAGAGCTTGCAGTACCAGATTCAGGTCTCATGGGGGAGTAGAGTCTTTAAAAGGAGGTCTTAAAAGAAGAGTCCTTCTCAAAAAAGATTTGCAGAGCTTATGAGAAGCAACAGAAGAACCCTTAAATCCAAAGTGAAAATTTGATATAGCTGCTAACTCAACCTTAACTGTTGAGGAACTAGCTTCTTCTTTAAAAAGAATAGCTAAAAATTCCAAAATGTTACCTACGGGAGCTAAAAAAGAATCAACAATATTTTGGCAAAACCAGTAAACAAACCTTTTCCATTTACTGGAGTAGAACTGTCGTGTAGAGGGTTTATGGGAAGATGAAAGTATATGTAGGACTGGTGAAGACAGCATAGGTTGTCTGGCTATTAACGGAATTGGAGAAGCCAGGCCACCAGCCTGATGTTTGATAAGTCTAGATGAATCATGCCTATCGGATGACACAAAAGGTCTGCAGCTTGATCCAGAATCCAAGGTTGGTGAAGTAAATGAGGCCAAAGGAAGGGTAACCAAATCTGTCGATGTCAGTAAGGTGCAATGAGGGTAACTTTGCTCTTCAACATGGCAGCTTTCTGTAGGAATTTTGGAATTGGAGGATAAGCATGAAGTAGACCAGGGGGCCAATCGTCAAGTAGAGCATCCCACGGTGATTCCTCTGTGGGGGGATTAAGGCTAAGTAGCTGCTGCATTTGCTGTTCAGAAGAGAAGCAAAAAGATGGCCCCACTGAGGGGAAATAATTTCTTTACGTTCTTGTTGAGACACCACTCATGAGGTAGATGAATGCACACACACAGTTGTTCTATCATGTTTGACTTCCCTGGAATGCGTGTTGCTATTAGAAAGAGGTTGGATGAGATCACCCACTGTCGCACACTGAGCGCTTCTCGACAAAAGGGCAAGATCTGGTTCCTCCTCCTTTGTTGATATACCAAACTACTGACACTGTCCACTTGAGTTGCAACTGTCCCCAGAGGGAGAGCATTCTTAAGGGCCTGCAATGCTAAAAGCACTGCTCTCATCTCTAAAACACTGATATGCAAGTTGGTCTTTTTATGGTGACCAAGTGCCCTGACCGTTTTCCCCAGAAAAGGTCCCCCACCCCAACTACAAGAAACTATCTTAACTTGCAGCATTTACTGTATATACTGTTGATCATCAATTTCTTATTACTGTATTAAAGCCAACAACCTGTAATATTGTTTACTATTGCTGCAACTTTGTATCTCTATTTATCATGTAAGGCTTTTCTCCCCGGGCATCCGCTGAAAAAGGACCTGCATCCAGTGGGAATTTCCCGGTAAACAAATGTAAATAAAAATAAAAATAAGAAACACAACAGTAAAAACAAGAAATAATACACTTATCTAAATTCAAGCTCGAGAGACTAGCAACCACGTCTTTCGCTGGAAGCCAGTGGCAGCTCATGATATTGGACTGCAAGACTGCACACCCCCTTCCCCCAGCTGTACAAAAACAGGAAAAAATAAAATAAAAAAAATAAGTCCCGGAACTGAAATCCAGACTGCTGTTTAATCAGTCAGGATTAGAAAAGAAGTCAGCAGTCTACAGATGCCCCAGAAGTCTATATGATTACAACTGCATGGAAGGGGATTGGACTGCAAGGTCTGCAATCTGTACATGCTCAGAACGGAACTAGCGGCTGGATTCAGTGCATGCCTGAGTGCTCAGCATTCCCCAGGATGATCGGAAACAGGAGCTGCTGCTTTTAAATGGATTCTTTCTGGCTTTTGCAGTTAGGAACAGACTTTTGCATTCCCCGGGATGATCCTTTCTGGACTTGGAGTGAGCTGCTTTTGCATCGTGTGTGTGTGTGTGTGTGTGTGTGTGTGTGTGTGTGTGTGTGTAATGCCCTAGTTAACTATAACTGGTGGCTAAAAAGTAACTCCGGTTCAAACCCTGAACCTTGGGTGTAGGTAAGCAAGAGCCTGAATTCTCTACCCACCACCACTTGTGAAAAGTGCTCAGATTTTTGCCTCATTTTTTTCTGTTCTGTTCCTCATAAAATCTGTGGTTTTCTGGATTTTTAATTCACTAAATGACGACAGACATTTGAATTTCAGACTTCATACTGTTCAGAAAGTACATGGTAATGCAAAACATTTTATTCTAGCAATTTTCTAAGTTTATAAGATCAACATTTGAAATTTGTCCAAATTATTGGGGCTGTATTCCCCCCATTATTGGCTTTGTCCATTTTTTGGGCTAAGAGGTAGAGAGCTATGGTGAGAACGGAATTCACTGAATATACTTGGGGGCTGTATTCCCCATTATTGGCTATGTCCAGGTGTTTTGTGCTAAGAGGTTGAGAGCTATGGTGAGAACTGACTTCACTAAATGATAGCCATTTCAGTTTCAGTCTTCCTGTCTTTCAAGAAACAGCTGATTTGGCATAGTGGTTTGTTGCTGTGACTGTAGTGCACAGGGTCCTGAGTTCAAGTCTTGGCAGTGAAATGCATGGCGGTAGCACAGCATTTTATTCTAGCAACTTTCCAAGACTATACAAGCAATGTTTAAAATGTGTCCCCATTTTTTGGCCTCCCCCCCAAAAAAAAAACTAAATTTGGCTTTTTCCAGACTTCCTGTGCTCATGTGCTGCAAAGGTGTGAGATACAGTTGAGTGTCGAGTGGATTTTACAAGGAGTTAAGAGCTTCAGGGGAAGATAAGTTTAGTGCTGCTTATACTGAGTCTGCTCGCACTGTTAATAGCACAACAGGTAGTGTACTTGCTTTCAATGCAGAAGGGTGTGGGTTCTACTCCCACAGTATTTAGATGCATTTATGATACTGCACTGTGTTGTACTTTTACAGGAGGTGGATGCTGCAGTCAAGAGAATGTCCTCTTTGGCAGAGATACCTAGTAACTATGAACCTGTTACCAGTTTGCCATCCATTCCCCATTGCAATATTACTAACTTATCATTTTTTAAAGTAACATGGGCAATTTATTTCTCAGGGGCAAAAGGCACTTTATTTGTAGATGAAACAATGAAATATACAGTTGTTTGCTAGCAGCAACCTCTTCATTAGTTACAGATCTCTTTAATGTGGAATTATTTAAATGACTTTTACTTCTGCAGAGATTGTGCATATTTACTTATACTGGTGGATTGTAGAACTTTGAGTAGACTTTTATGATGGAAATGTTATGAATAGGGCAGTTTTGTCATTACTGGTGCATGCATTTTGTTTCATTGTTTACGGGAAAAATGTTCAAAACAATAAACTTAAAACTCCCTCTAACTGTACAGTATTGTACAAGGAACAAAATTTAATACAATCAGGAGGTGTACCAAAGAACACATGTATGTTTCATGTGCAAGGGGTCTATGATTTGAAAATAGCCTAAAGTTAATCTTCATCTGCCACAGGCCAGATGTATTTACTTTGAATGTGTTTTTTTTTTTTTTTTCAAATATAATTTTTTATTTCACTTTCCTTTCTACTACTATGAACATTATAATACAAGGTGAAAGAAAGAACAACAATGGGTTACATACGATTCAAATAACATATGTTACATACAGATTACACAGCATACATAGTGATTGATCTTGATAATTTAAAAAATAAAACAATCACGCAGATAAAGAAACAATTATTTTTTTCATTATAATAAGCATTAATAAAAGAGAAGTATGACTTGTAATGTTGAGTATGACTTAGAGTTCACACTTGATATCAAGCAACTAACCTTTTATATAGACAATATAACTTTAACCATTGTTAAAGCCAAAGTAGAAAACTAAAACAGGCTAAACAGTATCAACTGCAAAAAACTAGTTTGATGATGATCAACTAAGAAAATATATTTGTACAATAAAAAGTACTAAGCGCTTTCACCTGTACATATTCTGGGCATCATCAGAGTACTAGAGAATTCAATCACAGACGCCCAAATATATACCAAACATATTGATTGGTAAATTAATAATGCGTTGTTACAAATTACGTCACAATGCCTAATAAGCAATTCAATACAATAAATCTCTTAAAAAAAACACACACATATAAAAGTTGCTGAAATGTCATTCCTACAATAGCAAAGAATATATATATTATACTGACAAAAACACTGTGTATATTACTATGTAGAAATTGTTAAAAATATATATATGTATATGTAAATAAATAATAAAAAATAATTAAAAATCATCATATATACTGAATATCAAGACTTGTAAATACCTCATGTATAGAACTTTTTGTTAAAAATACTTAAAAATAGTTTGTTGTACAAAAACTTCAAATAAAATGTGACTTATATTTCAATATACTGGCTATGGATATATGCTCGTTAATACCTGGTAAGGTGCTGGCATTTAATCTCAGTTGCCATAGGCATTCTTTTGCCTCTAATAAAGACTTGTCATCACCTCCTTTATTGGTGTTGAGTGTAATTCTATCTATCACAAAGAATAAAAATCTCTTAAAATTTTGGCATTTTTGACTGCGTGTGAATAGGGAACTCGTACCTTTCTCATTTTTGATATCCCTGATGTGTTCAACTATACATTCCTTCAACTTCCTAATAGTTTTTCCTACGTAGTATGCTGAACAAGATGAACAGGTTGCCAGATATACAACCATTTTGGTATTGCAGTTACAGTATCCAGGACATCTAATTGTTTTCCCATAATTATGTGTAGAAACGTATGGTCCGTCATTGATAAATTTACAGGTCCTACATGTACCACATTTGCTGATCCTGGACATTTTGTACATATCCTTATTGATACATGTCTCAAAAAGCTCTTTCAAATTCATACCTCTGCTATAAGTAACCTTGGGGCAACTACCTAAGATATCTATATATTCAGCCTTATTCATAAAGACACTAGTCCAGGTCTCTCGCAAAATATTAACTATCTTAAATGATGTTTCATTATAAGGTATTATAAAAGTGTCCTTTCTAATCATGTCATTGCTCTTGACTGTAACGTTGTCAAATCCAAACTTAATTATAGGTTTGTATAGATGGTTTCTTTTTACATATATCTCGTTTCTAACATTGCTAATAAGTTCATGCGGGTACCCCCTGTCCGTAAACATATTAGAAAGTTTTTCCATCTCCGAACAAAATGTTACGTCATCACTTATAATTTGTGATAGTCTAACCATCTGTCCTTTGATTAAATTCTTTTTCTGATAGTACGGATGGCAACTGTCAAAATGCAAAAATGAATTGGCATACGTTTTCTTTCTAAATATATTTGATTCTATCACACCATTGTTACTATAAAATAATATATCCAGGTATTCACAATTGTTCTCATGAATGTTACTAGTAAAATCTAAAAAGGTTGACGTTGTGAGAAAATCTATAAAATCCAATAATTGTTCTCTATTGCCTTTCCAAAAAAATCAGGATATCATCCAGGTATCTCAGGTATAAAGCAATGTTTGACCAATAACTAGATTTAAAAGCCTGTTGTGTTTCCCAAAGGGCTAGCACTAAATTAGCATAAATAGGGGCACATCTGGCACCCATGGCCACCCCTGTACTTTGTCTAAAGTATTCACCATTAACATAGACAAAGTTGTTTTCAAGTACTATTTCCATCAGTTCCACTAAAAGTTTGCATTTTTCACTCTGCATACCACTAGATTTCAAAAGACTAGCCTCAAACATTTCTAGACCTAGTTTGTGTGGTATCACTGTAAACAAATTAACTATATCAATGGTGACCATAATCATATCGGGGTTGATGTCAATAAGATGCTCTCTTACTTTATCAAGGCAATGCCAGGAGTCCTTCAATATATGAGGTAACTGGTTTAATGTCTCTTTACAATGTATATCTATAAATGAGGCTATAGCCTCGGTTTTGGACCCTTTTGCAGAAACTATTGGCCTAAATGGTGGATTGTTGGTATCCTTATGTATCTTAGGGATACCAAAGATGGACGGAGTAATAGGATACTCGACTGTTAAGTAGTCGTGTTCTTCTTTGTTAATTACTCCGTCCATCAAAAATTCATATAGTAACCATTCCACTACTTTAGTGTATGCCCTATACATCTCATGTTTAGACACTTTTTCATACGTTTTCTTGTCACTCAACATCACAGTCATTTTGTTCAGATAATCAGTATTGGTCATAACAACAACTCCACCTCCCTTGTCGGGTTTCATAACCCTATATTTGTCTGTTGTGGTCAGTTCCTTAAGACAAAATTTTTCAGCTGAAGTTAAATTCTCAGATATAATTTTTTCTTTCTTTAAAACTCTTCTTATCTGGGTCTCACATAACCTTTCAAATAAGTGGATCATGGGATTCTGTGGAGGTATGAATGTACTACTCCTTTTTAATGTAAAACTCCTACTATCCATCTGGATGCCTTTGTTGTTGGCAAAAAACATATTCAGATTCAGCAATCTAGTGTATAGTTTTAAATTAATTAAAATCCTTCCTATATCTATTTTAAAAGATGGAACATAAGTAAACCCTTTTTTAAACAAAGTAACATGACTTGGACTAAAAATAGTGTCGGTGAAATTGTATAAATTAAAACCTCCATCTACAATAATTGAACAATGACCTTCATTAATGTCCATATTTGTCTCATTTTCAAGATTTATGTCATTTTATGTAACTTCTAAACAATCAACATAATTGAAACACACAGTTACTGTCTTTTATGCTGTCCAAGCTAGACTCTAAAGAACAATCTAACACATTGTCAGGTGTAGTTTGCATTGTATTGTGATAACTTGTGTTTATCGAGGCCATGAATTTTTCCTGCATGTTGTTTTGTTGTGCTATTGATTCTGCTGGTGTTGCTGACCGCGACATCTGTCGCGTATCCGCTCCGACCTTCTCAATGTTGGTTCCTCTAAAAAAAAAAAAACCTTCCCCACCATCGTGTACAAAGTTATCTTGTCTGTACCTTTGTTGTTTATTAGGGTTTGGAGTAAAAGAATTATGGTTATCCCTAGTATCTGTGTTAGTCTCAACTAAATTAACTGAACATTTCATGTTTTTAAAATCTTTAAAATGCGCATACACTCTCTTATTATTGTAATTGTTAGTGTCCCTTGTTATTTTTCGATTTTTTATTTCCAACCTTTTAGTAGTGAATTTGTCCATATCCCTTATAATGTTATCAAAACGAAACCTATTAAACTCAAACAAGTCTTGGCGTATAATTTTATCCAACATAATCAACTGTTCATTTAAAATCGCAAGTTTAGTGTTATTGTTACATATAATCAACTTGATTAAATCAATGCCTGTTCTATCGAACAGTTGTAATAGTTCATCAAAAAGTTCAGTACCTTCCACAAAACCGAAAGGCAATTTAAACATCCGCAGGCCTTTCGGTACATGTCCCAGTTCTAAAGACCTTTCTAAAAAAGCATTGTCCATCTGTAGAGATTTGAAGGTTTTAAGCGCCTTTTTAAACTCTAAAAAATTCTTGTTTAGGCTCCCCATGTCATTGTTCTTACTGTGGGGAATATTACTGAAAGACGGAGCTATCAGAATGGCCTTTAAATCCATCAAATTGGAATCTGAACTACCAGTACTTTTGTTGGTACCATCCCTAGTGTTCGGAGCTGTGTTCGAAGGCAGAATAACGTGCTGTACACTTCCTGTATTGGTTCCTCCTGCAACAGAACCCGCCGAACCATGACTAGCTGACGGTCGTACCGGACTGGTACCAGGCATAGAATGTAATGTAAACAGCTGTCCTTGAGATTCGGTCACTATACCATTTTTGGCCGCTGGGCTATTGCATCCTTTCTCATGTAGGATGCTGATAAGACGTTGTGTGATTTTGATGTGTTGTAGCAATAACTGCTCCATAATCCACAGGCACAACCACGAAACTAGTTCAACAGTGAACTATGCAACCACCAACGAAGTGTGTAAAATCCAAAGTAGAAAACTAGGAAAACTAAAACAGGCTACACAGTATCAACTGCAAAAAACTAGTTTAATGATAAACTAAGAAAATATATTTGTACAATAAAAAGTACTAAGCGCTTTCACCCGTACATATTCTGGGCATCATCAGAGCACTAGAGAATTCAATCACAGACTACCAAATATATATACCAAACATACTGACTGGTAAATTAATAATGAGTTGTTACAAATTACGTCACAACGCCTAATAAGCAATTCAATACAATAAATCTCTTAAAAAAAACACACATACATATAAAAGTTGCTGGAATTTCATTCCTACAATAACAAAGAATATATATATTATAATGACAAAACCACTGCGTATATTACTATGCTGAAATTGTTAAAATGTGTATGTAAATAAATAATAAAAAGTAATTAAAAATCATCATATATTCTGAATACCAAGACTTGTAAATACCTCATGTATAGAACTTTTTGTTAAAAATACTTAAAATAGTTTGTTGTATACATCAGGGATATCAAAAATGAGAAAGGTACGAGTTCCCTATTCACACACAGTCAAAAATGCCAAAATTTTAAGAGATTTTTATTCTTTGTGATAGATAGAATTACACTCAACACCAATAAAGGAGGTGATGACAAGTCTTTATTAGAGGCAAAAGAATGCCTATGGCAACTGAGATTAAATGCCAGCACCTTACCAGGTATTAACAAACATATATCCATATATTAAAATATAAGTCACATTTTATTTGAAGGTTTTGTACAACAAACTATTTTTAAGTATTTTTAACAAAAAGTTCTAACAAAAAGTTCTATACATGAGGTATTTACAAGTCTTGGTATTCAGAATATATGATGATTTTTAATTATTTTTTATTTATTTATTTACATATACATATATATTTTTTAACAATTTCTACATAGTAATATACACAGTGTTTTTGTCAGTATAATATATATATTCTTTGCTATTGTTGGAATGACATTCCAGCAACTTTTATGTGTGTGTGTTTTTTTTTTTAAGAGATTTATTGTATTGAATTGCTTATTAGGCGTTATGACGTAATTTGTAACAACTCATTATTAATTTACCAATCAATATGTTTGGTATATATTTGGAAGCCTGTGAATGAATTCTCTAGTACTCTGATGATGCCCAGAATATGTACGGGTGAAAGCGCTTAGTACTTTTTATTGTACAAATATATTTTCTTAGTTGATTATCATTAAACTAGTTTTTTGCAGTGGATACTGTGTAGCCTGTTTTAGTTTTACCATTGTTATTTTCACAAGAAGAAAAATATAATCATATACTTGTGTCTATCAAAGCAACTATTTACATTATTTACACTGGGATGTCACTCATGCAGGACATTCTAGTAAAGTTTAGAAGTTAATATTTTTACATATAACAGTGGTAGATACAATTACAAGGAACCCGCAGGATTTTTAGCGGGGGGGGGGGTGCAAACCCAGAGCCCCGCCCACACAGCCCCACCCCCTCGCCCTCCGCAGCCCCGCCATTCCAGTGTCCCATTACTTGGGTATTTCTCCCCATTTGTCATAGACGTTGTTCAAATCTCTCAGTGTGTATACTATTTTATGCTTTACTTCTACGATTACAGACATCTGGATTTCATTTACAACTTTTATTTCAAATTTTATAGCACAAACACTGATTAGACATTTACTAAACCTAAACAAAGCAATAGTCTTACAATAAAACAGACTTAGCATTAAAACTTCTCTACCTTTGAAACCCACATTCAAAGAAAATGCATCTGGCCAGTGGCAGGGTAAGCTTACCTTTGGGCCGTTTTCAAATCATAGGCAACTTGCACACATTTTTAGAACCATGCAAAAGTTCTTTGATTCACCTTCCTGACGGTATTAATTACACTATATAATAATTGAATTATATTCCTTGTATAATACAGCACCACTTAGAGTGTTTTAAATTTATAGTTCTGAACATTTTTCCTTTAAGCAATGAAACAAATCATATGAACCAATAATGACAACCTGCCCAATTCAGAACATTTCAACCATAAAGGGCCACTCAAACTTCTGTCATACAATCCACCAATATCAATCAATATGCAGTATCTCTGCAGAAGTAAAAGTTATCTGAATAATTCCACATTAAAGAGATCTGAAACCAGTGAAAAGGTTGTTGCTAGAAAACAACTTTATATTTCAGTGTTTCATTTACAAATTCAGTGCCTGTTGCCCTTGAAGAATAAATTGCCTACATTGCATTAAAAGAAATGGTAAGCTGGTATATTGCAATAGGGAATGGGGGCAAGAAAAACAGGTCCATAGTTATTAGGTGTCTCACCCACAGGAGGCCATACTAAGGACTACAGTACCATACCCCCTTAAAATACAAATGTACATGCTGTAGTAATAGAACCTACAGCTCTTTACATCAAGATGCAAGTATGTTACCTGCTGTGCTAACACTGCTTTAAAATTCTATACCACAATAATGATACCATTTGCTAAACAATCTCTCTCTCTCTGACTCTCTCTCACACACACACCCCTCAACTTCTTAGTGCAAGAAATCTGGACAAAGCCGAAAATAAACAGGGACAGATTATAAATATTGTTTTCACGAATTTATAAAATTACTAGAATAACAGGATTTGTGTTGGAATGCATTTTTCTAAAGGATATGATGTCTAAAACTATTTAGCAACT
Organism: Protopterus annectens; assembly: GCF_019279795.1. Lineage (NCBI taxonomy): Eukaryota > Metazoa > Chordata > Ceratodontiformes > Protopteridae > Protopterus > Protopterus annectens. The sequence continues at coordinate 159,204,889 of NC_056747.1, forward strand.
TCAATCTTTTTTAGGAGGAATATGGGGCAAAAATCTGGGCATTCTGCAAAAACCTGGACAGCTGAGGGGTATGCTACCTCCCTTTTATACACGCACACATATACATAGTTATCTACATATATAAATATATAAATAGAAATATAAGACTACACACTACATAATCTGGATAATCTATGTGCAACGTAAACAAAAAGCTCAGAATCTTCTCTTGAAATGTATAATACTAGAGACTGATTCAGTCTGTGATGCTCTGTGTTTGCCTTTGTATTTCAGATCTCTTGAACATGCAGGTGGCAAATAGCAGAATTCATTAGGCAACCCTTGGTCTCTCTCTTTCTCTCTATCTCCTTCTTCCCCACCCCTGCTCTTCCTTAACCCTTTCTGACTTGTAAAGGTTTATAGTACTGTTGTTTTCTCAGTTTCATATGGTTTTATTTTAGAAGCGAAGGCAGAATTTTTAGTATCTTTAGCTTAAACCTACAGTTTAAACATTGCACAGAAGAATGCACTAGCTTTCCCCCTCTATGCATTTCTTATATTATCTTTCCTAAATATCCTTTTTTCTTTTTAAAGGGAAGGAGTATTTTTTATGTTATTAGAGTCATTGTTGCATGAAACAGATTTGCGTATTGCGTTACCTAGTTGAGGTACGTGATTATTATGTGTGTGTGAGATTTTTTTTTTAAGTGAATGAAAGCAGTGCTGAAAACACCAGTTTTTGTAAGTGGCATAGACACATGTGCTGATCCTTTGGCTTCATCTTCAGGTGGTCATTCCTTTTCCCATAAAAGTTATTCCCTTAAACAGTAACCTAAGGCGCTGTTTACTACTGCATAACTGTTTGTTCCTGATTTCCTCCAGTTAATCATTGGTGTGGTAGTCTGTTGCCGTTTTATTTACATAGAAACAGCCAAAATGTATTCTACATCTGATTGTCCAAAACATAACCATCTGCAGTAAACCATAGCCAAAGTACAGTTTTGTACCTACCATAAATGTAGATGTTCGAGTGAATTCACTGCTGCAGTCATTACACTTCGGTTATCCTGCCGTCAGGCGGTCCTGCAGTCGGCCAGAGTTCCAAAGTCTTGGTCCGGCGTCGGTTGCTGTCGCTTCTTCCCTGATGTCAGTGTGCCAGGGGTATATAAGATGCAGCAGACACCATTTTCTTCAGTTTTTCTTACCCCAGATGTCAGGTGCCCCCAAATAGGTAGACAATACATATTGCTAATAAAACATACATAAAAAATAAAAACAATACCTTCAGTTACAAGCAAATACACCACATAGGTTGTATAGGGTAGAAAGGTATAGATAAGTCCCAGCTAAGAAAGTGGGGATGGAGGGAGGGTAACCTGGACTGCAGCAGTGAATACACTTGAACATCTACATTTATGGTAGGTACAAAACTGTACTATGTTCATCGTGTTTCACTGCTGCAGTAATTACACTTGGGTTGAATCCCAAAGCTGAGGTTGGGTGGCTGGGTCTATAAAGGATTCGGGGTGGCTATGAGGCCCTGCAGCACTGCAGTGGCAAAGCCAGCTCTGGATTTAGAGTAAAGAGGCAAGTGATAATGCTTGGTAAAGGTGTGCACTGAACTCCAAGTTGCAGCTTCCAAAATATCCTTGGTAGGTACTCCTCTAAGGTAGGCAGTTGAAGTGGCTGTTGCCCTGGTGGAATGTGGCCTAATATTGCTAGGTACAGTTTTTCCATGCTGTGTGTAGCAAAAACGGATAGTGTCCTATCCACTTTGAAATGGTCTGCTTTGAAATAGCCTTTCCCTGTGATCCTGCAGCATATGCAACAAACAATTGCTCAGTTTTCCTGAAAGCTTTTGTTTTGTCCAAGTAGAAGCGTAACTGCCTTTGTATGTCCAATGAGTACAGAAGTCTCTCCCCTTTATTCTGGGGATTTGGATAAAATGTTGGCAAGTGAATAGTTTGGTTAAGAGCCACACTGGATATCACCTTTGGCATAAATGTAGGGTTTGTTCTTAAAGAAACCCTGTCCTGATGAAAAATGATGAAAGGTTCCACTGCCATTAGTGCCTGTAACTCTGAGACTCTTCATGCTGAGGTTATTGCCAGAAGCAGAGCAGTTTTCCATGACACATATTTTAATTCTGCTGTATTGGCTGGCTCGAAAGGAGGTAAAGTTAGTTTTTCCAAGACAAAGTTGAGGTCCCAAGTTGGTGTTGGTGCTCTCCGGAGCGGTCTTATGTTTTTAGCCCCTCTGAGGTACTGTTTTAATAATGGATGAGAGAAAATAGGAGGATCCGTGTTGTAATGAGCTGAGATGGCAGTGGCGTGGATCTTAATGGATGAAAAGGATAGGCCTTTGTCCAGCATCTCAGTTAAGTATTGTAATATCTGAGAAATATTTGGAACAAGAGGGTCAAAGCTTTGAGCCTGGTTCCAGGCACAGAATCTCTTCCACTTTTCTGAATAGGATTTCCTGGTGCTGGGCCTCCTGGCCTCCAAAATGACATCCATAACAGCTTTAAAGAGAGGTGTTGTTTGCTTGGCTAAGTAATCTGCCATGCAGCCAGGTTTAAGGTTTTAAGCTGGCTGTGCAGGATCTGATTGTTTTGTTGAGTCAGAAGTTGAGGAATTTGAGGTAAAATCCATGCTGGGCCCTGAGCCAAGTTCTTTAAGACTGGGTACCAGTGCTGGCGTGGCCAGTCTGGGGCAATCAGGATCATTTTTGGCCTTTCTTGTCTGGCTTTTAGGAGTATCTTTGAAAGGAGAGGCAGTGGAGGGAAGGCATAAACTTTTAGGGTTTTCCAGCTGAATGAGAGAGCATCCACTTTCCATGCTTGTGTGTGGTTAAGTCCTTGTGCAGAATTTCTGTAGTTGGCAGTTCAGAGGGGAGGCAAAAAGATCTATGTCTGGGCACCCCAATTTTTGTGTTATCATGCTGAATACTTGTGGATTTAATTTCCACTCATGAGGATCCATGATGTTTCTGCTTAAGTCGTCTGCCAGAGTATTTTTCTTTCCTGGCAGGAATTGTGCTTGCAGATGAACTTGATAGGTCAGTGCTGTGTTCCACAAAGTCATTTCTTGTCTGCAGACGGGAAAAGAATGAGTGCCCCCTTGCTTGTTTATGTACCACATAACTGTGGTGTTGTCCGTCTTTAGTAATAGTTGTCCTGGATGCAGAAGGTCCTTGAAAGCTGTTAGGGCATTTTGTACAGCTAGCATCTCTTTTCGATTGATGTGAAGATGCATTTGGTCTGCGGCCCACTTGCCCTGAATACATTTTCCTGCCATGTGTGCTCCCCAGGCGTAATCCGAAGCATCTGTTGTTAGTGTCTGCCTGGCTGTGGGTAAAGTGAAAGGCTGTCCCTTGTTGTGGTGACATGCCTGTGCCCACCATCGAAACTCCTGTTGTAGGCAGGGGAATAAGTGGTATTACTGTTTCCAAACTGTGACAGTGTTAAGTCCAAACACTTTTTAGGTACCATTGTAATTTCCTCAAATGCAGTCTGGCATATGGTATTAGTAGTATGCAGGACGCCATGAACCCCAAGGCCTGCAGAATTTTTCTTGCAGGGAGTTGGGTTTTTGTTGCCATCAATTGAAAGTACTGAGTCAGTTGTCTTTGCTTGTCTGGCGTGAGATAAGCCATCTAGGCCGTTGTATTTAAGCTGGCACCCAGGAATATTATCTCTTGTGAGGGCACTAGTTTTGACTTCTTTTCATTTACTGTGTACCCTAGGCAAATTAGCAATCTTTTTACAAATGCCAGATGCTTTAGAAGAATGTCCTTGCTCTCTGCTTGAATAAGACAGTCGTCCAAGTAGGGATGTATTTGAATTCCTTTTTGTCTGCGAAATGCAATTACTGGTGCCAGGCATTTTGTGAAGACCCTGGGCGCAGTAGATAAGCCAAAGGGCCGTGCAGAGAATTGGTAATGCATTGTGCCAGCTATGAATCTGAGGTATCTTCTGCAATTTTGTCTGATTGGGACATGCAGGTATGCCTCTTTGAGGTCCAAGGTAACAACCCAAGCCTTCTTGCCCAGCATGGGAAGAAGTTGCTGTAGTGTCAACATTTTGAATTTCAGAACATCCAGGTTAAGTATTTAGAGTAGATAGGTCCAGTATGGGTCTCCAGGCTTTGTCCTTTCTGGGGACCAAGAAAAGTCTTGAGTAAAATCCTTGTCCTTGTTCCTGTTGTGGCACTTTTTGAATAGCTCTCATGTCCATGAGGGCTGTAATTTGTTTTTGTGCCTCTGCCCATTGATTTTGTGGCAGGTCTGGCATTCCTTTTGGCCTTGGTAGAGTGCGAAAGTGGAACCTGTAACCTTGAGACAATATTCAGAACCCATTTGTCTTGGGTGATTATATGCCAATTTTGTGAAAAAAGTGCTAGTTTTCGCCCTAAGGGAGAGGCCAAAAGGTAAGTGCTTGGCATTTGAAGGGGGAAGCCATTGGGACTGTTTCCTGTAAGGTTGTGACTTGTCTTCTCCTCCTTTTGGGGTTGAAGCACCCCACTGTCATGGTCTGTGAGAGCCTTGGGGCTGAGATTTGCCTCTTGGGCATCTGTATCTGCCTCTTTGTGGCCTGTCTGACACTGGAAAGGACCAATTTTTAGAAGGCCAATTTCTGCTAAATCGTGGTGGCTGTACCTGTAAGAAATCCTTCACTGTTTGCATAGATTTTGCCTTATCCTCCATTTTCTTTAATATCTCTTCTGCCTTAACACCAAACAAGATATCATGCTGTAAAGGAGCATCCAATAATTTTGCCTCAACATGATCAGGTAAACCTTGTTCTTTTAACCAAGCATGCCTTCGAATCACAGATCCTGTAACTGTGGCTCTACAAGAAGCCTCTAATGAATCAAAACCACATTGCAGAGTATGTTTTCCCACTTGTTCAGCTGCATGCAATAAAGTCTGCATTTCCTTATAGTCAGGATCTTCTGAGCTTGTAAGCATTTTCTGTTTTAACAGAGGCATTAAATATTGTTGGTATTTAAGCATGTGGAACTGGCAATTGAAAGTCCTTACTGCTAAAGTTGCAGAAGTGTAAACTTTCTTCCCCCATCTGTCTAATGCTCTAGAATCCCTGTCAAAGGGAACTGGATTTTTAGCAGTGGAAGACTTTACCCCTTTGGGACCCTGACAAATAGTTTCTGGGTCAGCAGCAGGGTTTTTATAAAGAAATTTGTGAGAGTCTGGGACTCTGTAGTACCTATCTGGCTTGACTGGCGCAGGGGGCAAAGAAATCAGGGGTTAAACTGGATTTGGAGAACACATCATCCACAATATCTAACAGAGGCGGAATAGCAAGAGGCCTATGCTGAGGCAATAAAAGAAAATCTCTGAGCCTTTTCTTGGATTCTGAATAATCCTGGCTCTCCCAATGGAAATGATCCCTCATGGTATGTAAATTTTTTCCCAAAAGAGTAATCCTCAGGAAGAGAGGCTGAAGTGTTTGATTCTTCAGCATCAGAGTCCTCAAAGGGGAGGAAAGAGTATCCCTGGTCTGAAGAGGAATCAGAAGAAATGGAAACCTGGTCAGAGGAATCATAGTCTGTATCCTGCCTAGGCCCTTTATCAGGAGGGGGATGGGAACCCCTGATCAGAGTAATTAGGTCTTCGGACATTTTGAGCATCTGTGTTTTTAGGCATGGAGGCCTGTCCAGGTGAATGCTGTACTTGTTTCTTTGTCTTTAATGGAGTTTTAGACTTAGTTGTTTTTTTGATGGTAATCTGTGATGGTCTGAAAACACCCTCAGAAGCCTATGCCTGCTCAGCAGCTCCGGACCCATCTGAGGGATTAATTTCCGTAGGCCCAATACTATGAGTTTCCAGAGGCCTAGAAATCTCCACGTGGGAATCAGAGGTGGCCTGTGGCTCTGAGGTAGCGGGTGTCAGGGATGCGAAAGCGCCTCACTGAGAACCGGCGAGCCGGCGACTGGCCTAGAAGAGGCTTATCGTCGGTTTTGGACCTCGGATGCCTGTCCTTATCTTTGTCTTTGCGTTTTTTGTGTATTCCGGTCGTCAGTTGTTCCGACGGCATGGTATAATTGAACCTTCAGCCAAAATAATGGCGAGCAAAATCAAACCGATGTTTAATAGTGCACATGTTAAATCTAGCACAAAACCGACAACTAGTGACGTCATGGTCTGGGCCTAGGCATGGAATACACTAAGAATGAAAATCCTTATGAGGTATTTGCTTCCCACAAGAAATGCAATTATTAACTTTTACTGACATCGGTCTGAGGCAAGAAAAAGTTTCCCCAATGGGGTACTTAGCTTTATTGAAGACTTCGGTTCTGAAATTCGACTTTGAAAATCTCAGGAGTCGGCTGACCGGCACTTGCAAACTGCTTTTGCTTCGGGCACCGCGCGACAAGAAAGACTGAAGAAAATGGCGTTGGCTGCATCTTATATACCCCTGGCGCACTGACTTCAAGGAAGAAGTGACAGCAACCAATGCCGGACCAAGACTTCGGAACTCTGGCCGACTGCGAGACCGCCTGACAGCAGGATAACCCAAGTGTAATGACTGCAGCAGTGAAACATGAACATCCATGTAATGATTTCATTGCCTTACAAAGAAGGTGCTGGCACAGAGTTCCAAAAAATACCGTTTACTAAACTTTTTTTGAATTTTAAATACAAATATTTTCAGCTCTTGAAATCTAGGTTTTCTTAGCTGGGAAGTATTATGATCAAACAGTGAGATTAAATGTATATTACTGTTTAAAGTCTCTCTCTCTTTTCTGTTTTGGATACATGAAAGCAAAAATAAAAGAATACAAAGCATAGTAAAGAATAAAAAGTGATAGACACAACAACATGGCCTGGCAAGCATGTCAGTTTTAGGCTTTTATAATAATGAATCCCTGGGTCCATTGTTAGACCCTTTGCCTCTGATTAGGTTTCAGTTTGGCTGTATATTAGGGGGTTGCTTCAAAAATTCAAGGAGCATTTAGAATTTAGACAAGATTATTGGAACTGCATTAACATTCTCCAGACTTCAGTTTAGCAAGGCATACAGTGTCTTTTTCTGACCCATTTTCCGCCTTTCTTCTTTTAAATGCAGTTGCACACTAACCTTCTTGCCTCCTTTTGATTTTTTTCTTGTTGCTTATATACAGCCTGCACGTCAGATCATTAGCTAGTTAACACAAATCAGATCCTTCTGTCACTTCTCTCTCTAAATAGTTTAGAAAAAAAAAGAAATCAAAACTAATCAATTAAGAATCATGTTGACTTAAATTGAATATTTTCAGTTATTTTTAAGTTCTTAAATGCATTCATCAGTTGTTGGTTTTGGATATTTGTGCAACAAACTTTGGTAATTGTGAAACTAACATTATGCAGTCTAGAATAATAGTAACTGGTAAAATTAACTTATTATATATATCTGTGATATTTTAAAAATGTGATCCAATAATCTTTGAATTGCTTATGGTAATTCTTTATTAACATAAATCACATCTTATAATCACAAGCTATGTTTTTTGTAATAAAGTATACCTTAAATGATAAATAAATAAGAGCACAATGGTGGAATGCGGGTGGTACATCTCCCGTTGCTGCAGCAAAACATATAATAACAAAAACGTATTCAGATCAGCAACGGATAAAGACAGGCAGCTCAAAATCTCAGCAGTTCAAGTGACCAACAATCCAAGTGACCAGCAGTTCAAAACGCAATCCAATTCATGAACAAAGAGAGGAAGCTGAATTCAAAAACATAGAGCACCTTTAATTGTAGTCGACCATAGGTAAGCACTTTCACAACATAGCTTCATCAGACCATCAAGCAACTACTAAAAAACACGCCCTATATATAGAAAGAAAAATAAAAAACAGCCAATAATAAAACTGCATCAATTAAGCCATAAAGAGACAGTTAAAATAACAAAAACATAAAAACCTAGGATCAATTAAAATACACATCTCTAGAAGACCATCAATTATGTTGACCAAGACTAACCCCGTAAACATTATATATATATATATATATATATATATATATATATATATATAAAGTATAAAAAATATATATAAAAATATATATATTTATATATATAAATTTAACTATATAAACATATACTTGTAAAAGTAATAAACATGTGAACAATCAAAAAAACCTTATTTATGAAGTCTCCTTTTCTTTAAAACGGGTTTAATAGACGCCCTTTCGTTTATCCAACTGCCCCTGTCAGCATGGAGCATAATAATCCAACAGGCCTCTCTGTACTCAGTGTGTGTAGGTAAATCACCACCTCTAACACTAGGATGGACGGTTTCAATAACTCTGAAACTAAAAATGTGCGATGTATCAGTCTCATTAACATGTTTTGAAAGTGCATTATGCAAGGAGCCCTTCCTGATGTGATATAAATGTTCCCGCATTCTATCACGCAGGACCCTGTTGGTCTTGCCAACATAGAAAGAGTGGCAAATGGAACACTCAGCCAAATATACCACATGGGGGGGGGTCATGCAATTAGCAGATGCATAAAAGACAAAATCTTTACATAGATCTGGATGGAAAAAACATGCACAAGTATTTATATACCCACAAAAGCTACAATTACCACAGGGAAAGGTCACACCAGGGTGTGATGGAACATTGCTATGATTTTTATCATAGCAAAGAAGTCTCTTTAGATTCTTGCAATTCCTAAAGCGAAAAAAGTGTTTGTCACCCACAATCTTACGTACATCATCAACCTGTAATATTGCCCAAAACTGGCTAAATAACTGTGTGACTTCCTTATGGTCACTAGTATAAATTAGAGAGACCTTAACGTCTGGGGTAACTAACTTACCCTCATGAATAATATAGTCATCTGAAACTGGTCCAAAATATGGACGTGCTGTGGTCATTCTCAAAGTACAAAGATATGACCACTGTATCAATCTCAGTTTCAGTATAGCCCCGTGCCAACAACTTACAGCTTAAGTTATCAATCTCACCCAGAAAACCAGCTAAGGTGGGGTTTAATCTAGAAGCCCGTATGCCCTGGCCTCTAATGAGATTCTTGAAAATATAGCCCGGGTGCATACTGGATCTAAAAAGAAAAGCATTTCTGTGACAAGTTTTACGGTACACCCCAGTATTGATAATATTGCCTGGTAATTTCTCAATATACAAATCCAAGAACTCAATATGGTCATAAGACCAGTTAAAAGTAAACTTCAGGCAGGGCAGTAAATTGTTCATCATGTCATGAAAGGCTTTCAAACTATCAACAGAGCCCCTCCACAACAGGAACAAATCATCGATGAAACGTCGGTAGAATAAGACGTGTTCCTGAAAGCCATGGGTGGAAAAGAGGCAATTGGTCTCCCAATGAGCTGAGAAAGTACAGTTGTGTACACTTACCATAAATGTAGATGTTTGAGTGTCTTCACTGTTGCAGTCATCACTGTAGGGTTCTTCCTGCTGGCAGGCAGCCCTCGGTCGGCCAGAATCCCAAAGTCTGTGTCTGGCGTCGGCTGTGAACACATCTTCCCTGACGTCAATGCGCCAGGGGTACAAAGCCTCCAGCCGACGCCATGTTCCCCAGTTTTTCTTGCCCCAGATGTCAGGTAGCCAAAAATAAAGGCTAACAAAAGAACAAAACACCACAAAAGTAAAACATACAACTTTCCCCATAACCTGCAGCAAATACACCTCAGAAGAAGGGAAAGACAGAGAACACCACCAATAAAAGTATAAGAGGGGACAGGAGGGAGGGTAACCCAGACTACAACAGTGAAGACACTCGAACATCTACATTTATGGTACGTGTACACAACTGTACTATGTTCCTCGTGTTTCACTGTTGCAGTCATCACTGTAGGGTTGAATCCCAAAGCTGAGAAATAGGGTGGTGGTTATAGAACAGAAGGGGCGGCTAGAAGGCCTTGCAAGACTGCAGAGGCAAAGCCTGTCCTAGACTTAGAGTAAAGAGGGAGATTATAGTGCTTAGAGAAAGTATCCACTGAACTCCAAGTTGCAGCTTCCAAAATATCTTTGGTAGGAACTCCCCTGAGAAAGGCAGCTGAAGTAGCAGCAGCTCTGGTAGAGTGTGTCCTTATGCTACCAGGAGTTTGCTTTCCATGATGAGAGTAACAAAATCTGATACCATGAGCAATCCATTTAGAAATGGTCTGTTTTGAAATAGCTTTGCCTTGAGAATTAGCTGCACAAGCAACAAACAGTTGTTCTGTTTTCCTGACATCCTTGGTTCTGTCCAGGTAAAAAACGAAGCTGCCTATGTATGTCCAATGAATGCAAGATCCTCTCCCCCTTATTTTGAGGATTAGGGAAAAAAGTTGGCAGGTGAATAGTTTGATTTAAAGCCACTTTAGAAACCACTTTAAGCATGAAAGTAGGGTTAGTCCTCAAAGAAACCCTGTCTTGATGAAAAATAATGCAAGGTTCCACAGCCATGAGTGCTTGTAACTCCGAGACTCTCCTGGCTGAAGTTAAAGCCAAAAGGATAGCAGTCTTCCATAAGTACTTTATATCGGATGTGGCAGCAGGCTCAAAAGGTGGCTGAGTAAGCTTTTCCAGCACATAATTGAGGTCCCAAGCAGGAATGGGTGGTCTCCTAGGGGGTCTTAAATTCTTTGCCCCTCTGAGATATTGTTTAAGAAGTGGATGTGAAAAAATTGGTGGATCTGTGTTATAATGCACAGAAATAGCTGAGGCATGTATTTTTATGGAGGAAAAAGATAAGCCCTTGTGCAACATTCTCTGTTAGGTACTGTAAAATCAGAGGAATGTTTGGAATGAGAGGATCGTAACCTGAGCTTGCATCCAGGTACAAAAACTCTTCCATTTTCCTGCATAAGATTTCCTAGTACTAGGCCTTCTGGCTTCTAAGATAACATCCATTACCTGTTTGGTAAGGGTAGGATTAATTATAGGTCCTGAATATGCCAAGCTGCCAGACAGAGTTTTGATATGAGAGTGCAGGACCTGGCCCTGATGTTGAGACAAAAGATTTGGAATCAGTGGGAGAATCCAAGGAGGTTCCTGGGATAGATTCATCAGTGTTGAGTACCAAAATTGATGGGGCCAATTTGGGGCCAGTAAGATCATCTTTGGCTTGTCCTGTTTTATTTTCAACACCACTTTTGGTATGAGAGGCAGTGGAGGAAAGGCATACACCGAAAGGTTCCTCCAACTGAATGAGAGAGCATCCACCTTCCATGCTAGCTTGTGATAAGTCCTTGTGCAAAAAGTCTGTAACTGGTAGTTCTGGGGAGAGGCAAACAGATCTATGTCCGGGCAACCCCAGGCTTCTGTAATCATCTTGAATATGTGAGAGTCCAGCATCCATTCGTGTGGGTCTGACAGGTTCCTGCTCAGACTGTCCGCCAGAGTGTTTACTATTCCTGGAAGAAACTGAGCTTGTAAATCCACTTTGTAAGCCAGTGCTGTGTTGCATAGAATCATGGCTAGTCTGCAAAGGGGGTAGGAGTGGGAACCCCCTTGCTTGGTTATGTACCACATAACTGTGGTGTTGTCCGTCTATATCAGTAACTGCCCCGGCTGTAAAAGTTCCCTAAAAGCCATGAGGGCATTCTGCACTGCTAACATCTCTTTTAGGTTGATGTGCAGGTGCATCTGATCCTCTGTCCATAAACCTTGCATGCCTTTTCCCTGCATGTGGGCTCCCCATGCATAATCCGAGGCATCCGTAGTTATCACTTGGTAGGCTGGAGGTAGACTGAAGGCTTTCCCTTTGTTTTGAAGACATGCCGTGGCCCACCAATGAAATTCTTTTTGTAGGCAAGGCAAGACTGCAATCATGGTTTCCAGACTGTGACAATGTTGGCACCATACGCTTTTTAGGTACCATTGTATCTTCCTCGTATGCAATCTTGCACATGGTATGAGCAGGATGCCATGTAACCCAAAGTCTGCAGAAATTTTCCTGCAGTTAGCTGAGACACTGATGCCAGGCTTTTGAAAGTTGAAGCCAGTTGCATTTGTTTTTCTGGTGTCAGTTATACCATCTGGGCTGTAGTGTTTAAAAATGCACCCAGGAATGTTATCTGTTGAGTGGGTACCAAATTTGACTTTTTTTAGGTTCACTGTGAATCCCAGGCACTTGAGTAGATTCTGAACAAATTCCAGGTGCTGGAGTAAAATGTCCTTGCTGTCTGTTTGAATGAGGCAGTCATCCCAATAAGGGTAAATTTGAATTCCCTTGAGTCTGCAGTAAGCTACAACTGGTGCCGGGCACTTGGTAAAGACCCTGGGTGCAGTAGATAAGCCAAAGGGCAGCGCAGATAATTAGTAATGCTTCGAGCCTGCCTTGAACCTGAGGTATCTTCTGCACTCCTGTCTGATTGGAATGTGCAGGTAAGCCTCCTTTAAATCCAATGTCACCATCCATGCATTTTTGCTCAACATTGGCAGGAGTTGCTGCAGAGTAAGCATCTTGAACTTTGGTATCTCCAGGAAAGTATTTAAGACTGAATGATCCAGGATGGGTCTCCAAGAATTTTCCTTTCTGGGAACTAGAAAGAGTCTCAAATAAAAACCTTGCCCAGTCTCTGAATTTGGAACCAATTCTATGGCCCTCATAGCCATGAGGGACCTCACCTGTTTTAATGCCTCTGCCCATTGATTTTTTTGGCAGGTCTGGCCATTCGTTTGGTTTTGGCAAGGTGTGAAAGTGGAATTTGTAACCTCTTAAAACTACATCCAGAAACCATTTGTCTTGGGTTATGTAAGTCCAATTTTGGTGAAAAAGAGAAAGTTTTCCTCCTAGAGGAGCTTCCAGAAGGAAGAGTCCTTGAGCCATGCAGGGGGAGTCATTGTGCCTGTTTCCTATAAGGTTGTAAGCACTCCACTGTCTAGGCCTGTACAAAGTATGTGTTTGGGCCCTCCCTCTGGGGCATCTATATCTACCCCTCTGAGGCCTGTCCGAGCTGGGAAAGGACCAATTTTTAGCTGGCCAGTTTCTGCTGAATCTAGGAGGCTGAACTAGTAAAAAATCTTTAACCGTTTGCATGGATTTTGCCTTATCCTCCATTTTCTTTAAAACCTCTTCAGCCTTAGGCCCAAACAAAACATTATGTTGAACAGGAGCATCCAGTAATTTTGCTTTTACCTGATCAGGCAAATATTGTTCCTTTAACCAAGCATGCCTTTTAATGACCGTGTCAGTGGCAGCCGCCCTGCAAGAGGCCTCCAAAGCATCAAAACCACAGTGTAAGGTATGTTTCCCCACTTGCTCAGTAGCATGCATCAAATCTTGTAATTCCTTATTATCTGCACAAGCAGAAATGGCCAACATTTTTTGTTTCATAACAGACAAAAGGTATTGCTGATATTTCAACATATGAAATTGACAATTCAAAGCTACACTTTTTTGCCCCATCTCTTCAAAGCTCTGGAATCCCTATCAGAAGGGATAGGGTTCTGAGCAGTGGCAGCCTTAACACCTTTAGGACCCTGAGAAATGGTTTCTGGGTCAGCAGTAGGAGAGAGTCAGGAACCCTGTAATATCTATCAGGTTTAACAGGGGCCGAAGGAAAAGAGTCAGGAGATACATTAGATTCAGTAAAAACATCATCCACAATATCCAAAACAGGAGGGATAGCAAGGGGCCTGTGTTGGGGAAGAAGAAGGAAATCCCTAAGCCTTCTCTTAGATTCAGAATACTCCTGCCCTTCCCAATGAAAATGTTTCCTCATGTAATGTAAAGTTTCCCCAAAAGAGTAATCTTCAGGAGGAGAAGCTGATGGAATGGAATCTTCAGCATCAGAATCCTTATAAGGAGGGAAAGTGTAATCCTGTTCAGAGGAGGAAACTGAAGAGACAGAAACCTGATCAGAAGATTCATAATTTAACTCTTGTCTTGGCCTTTTGTCTGGAGGGGGATGGGAACCCCTAATCATAGTCAATAGGTCCTCAGCCATTTTAAGCATTTGCTTTTGAGATTTAGGTCCCAGATCAGAGGAGGCCTGGGCTTGAGCCTTTGCTTTAGAAGGAGTCTTTGCCCTTTGCCTTTGTCTTTATCTGCAGCTGTGTAGGCCTTAAGACCCCCCGGAAGCCGGTACCTGCACAACGGCTCCAGTCCTATCCGAAGGAGCATTGTCCGAAGGTCCAGTACCTTGAAGATCCGAAGGCCTCGTCGGCTCCTCGTGGGAGTCGGTATCGGCAAGCGGTTCTGAAATGGCGGACTACAGGGGCTGTGAAAGCGCCTCACTGATGACGGCCGAACCGGCAACTGGCTGTAAAAGAGAATCATAGTCTGATTTGGACCTTGGAGGCCTATCCTTATCCTTGCGCCTTTTATGAATTCCGGTAGTCTGAAGCGTGTCCGATGACATGTTATAATTAAATCTTCTCCCAAAATAATGAAAGGCAAAATTGTATCTCCTTTTAATAGTTCGTTGATTAAATCTAGCACAAAACCAACAACTAGCTACGTCATGGTCAGGGCCTAGGCAAGGAATACAGTAAGAATGGAAATCCTTATGAGGTATTTGCTTCCCACATGAAATACAATTAACTTTTTCTGACATCGGACTGGAGCAAGAAAATAGTTTCCCCAACGGGGTACTTAGTTTTAAGAAGAAGAAAATCTTCGGACTGAAGCACCAAAAGTAAAAGGAGACAGCCGACCGGCACTTGCGAACTGCTTCTGCTTCGAGCACCGTGCGGCAAGAAAGACTGGGGAATATGGTGTCGGATGGAGGCTTTGTACCCTTGGTGCATTGACGTCAGGGAAGATGCATTCACAGCCGATGCCGGACCCAGACTTTGGGATTCTGGCCGACCAAGGGTTGCCTGCCAGCAGGAAGAACCCTACAGTGATGACTGCAACAGTGAAACACGAGGAACATCATATTGGCATAGCTATTAGCACAAGAAGTGCCCATAACTACGCCATGTTTCTGAAGATACATATCCCAATTAAAGGTGAAGACATTGTTCTCAAGCACCATCTCCAAAAAACAACAAATAAGGTCAACCTTAGCGAGGGTATATTGACTATGTAACAAAAGATATTCCTGTATATACTGAATGCCCAATCCATTAGGTATCATCGTAAATAAAGATTGGACATCAAAGGTTACAAAAATGACATTATCAACATCAATGTTAGAAATAGTAGAGATACATTGATATAGATCCAATAAAAACTGTTTAGAGTCCCTTAGGACCACTCTATTCAAATCAATGACATGTTGCAATGCCTTCTCAACATGCAAGGAGAGTGGCTCTGTGACCCAGCCGCCACCTGCCACTATTGGTCACATAGGAGGATCAGTGGCATGTTTATGGACCTTGGGGAAGGCCCTGTATGAGTGGAATTAGGGGATTTATCACTTTTAGAAAAGTTACATAGAGAATATACCCCCACTAAGGTTGATGGAGATGGTGCTTGAGAACAATGTCTTCACTTTTAATGGGGATATGTATCTTCAGAAACATGGCGTAGCTATGGGCACTTCTTGTGCCAATAGCTACTCCAATATGTTATTAAGCCCATTGGGAGACCAATTCCCTCTTTTTCACCCATGGCTTTCAGGAAGACGTCTTATTCTACCGACTTTTCGTCGATGATTTGTTCCTGTTGTGGAGGGGCTCTGTTGATAGTTTGAAAGCCTTTCATGACATGATGAACAATTTACTTCCCTGCCTGAAGTTTACTTTTAACTGGTCTTATGACCATATTGAGTTCTTGGATTTGTATATTGAGAAATTACCAGGCAATATTATCAATACTGGGGTGTACTGTAAAACTTGTCACAGAAATGCTTTTCTTTTTAGATCCAGTATGCAACTGGGCTATATTTTCAAGAATCTCATTAGGGGCCAGGGCATACGGGCTTCTAGATTAAACCCCATCTTAGCTGGTTTTCTGGGTGAGATTGATAACTTAAGCTGTAAGTTTTTGGCACGTGGCTATACTCAAACTGAGATTGATAGACAGTGATCAGATCTTTTGTTAGAAAAATATGTATTAATGTGTGTATTAGTGCTTTTAGAAAGCCCAAAAGGGTTAACACACTTTTTCTATTTCATACTGCATAAATCCATATAAACTGCGAATGCTTTCTGACCTTGTATTTTGTCAGCACAGCTAAAATCTTGTTTATGTCTTAGGAAATTTACTGAGAAGCAGATGATTTTCTGCTAGGTCAGGAAAATAATGAATAGAACTAAGACTGCTTGAAGAATATGAACTATAATCTGTGTTTGCTTTGTGCTTGAATAAGCAGAGTACCTTGAAATGCAACACAGCACTGCAGAAATAATTGTAACTAGCTAGTGGCCTTCGAGGCCATGTTATCTTTCAAGAAAAGTTTCTCACAAATCTAGAAATGTAATGTAATATCAGCAGAAAATATTGAACAACATCTGCTGTGAAAAACAATATTGTAGGCTTGTATTTGATTACGTCAGCTTTAGAAGGCAATGCCTGGTAAAACAGTATAAGAATGGCTTCATTTCCTGTTACGACCAGACAAACTCTGTATTTTTGCATGCATGTTTTTGTCTCCTTGCCGCAAGAATTAAAGTGCCTTAACCTGAACCTTACGTGTATTGGTCTTTGAAGTTTTTTCCTTTGACATCTTTGTACTTTGAGAATGACCACAGCATGTCCATATTTTGGACCAGTTTCAGATGACTATATTATTAGTGAGGGTAAGTTAGTTACCCCAGAAGTTAAGGTCTCTCTACTTTATACTAGTGACCATAAGGAAGTCACACAGTTATTTAGCCAGTTTTGGGCAATATTACAGGTTGATGATGATGTACGTAAGACTGTGGGTGACAAACCCTTTTTTCGCTTTAGGAATTGCAAGAATCTAAAGAGACTTCTTTGCTATGATAAAAATCATAGCAATGTTCCATCACACCCTGGTGTGACCTTACCCTGTGGTAATTGTAGCTTTTGTGGATATATAAATACTTGTGCATCTTTTTTCCATCCAGATCTATGTAAAGATTTTGTCTTTTATGCATCTGCTAATTACATGACCCCCCCCCCCATGTGGTATATTTGGCTGAGTGTTCCATTTGCCACTCTTTCTATGTTGGCAAGATCAACAGGGACCTGCGTGATAGAATGCGGGAACATTTATATCATATCAGGAAGGGCTCCTTGCATAATGCACTTTCAAAACATGTTCATGAGACTGATACATCGCACAGTTTTAGTTTCAGAGTTATTGAAACCGTCCATCCTAGTGTTAGAGGTGGTGATTTACCTACACACACTGAGTACAGAGAGGCCTGTTGGATTATTATGCTCCATGCTGACAGGGGCAGTGGGTTAAACGAAAGGGCGTCTATTAAACCCATTTTAAAGAAAAGGAGACTTCATAAATACGTTTTTTTTGATTGTTCACATGTTTATTACTTTTACAAGTATATCTTTCTATAGTTAAATTTATATATATAAATATATGTATTTTTATATATATTTGTTATACTTTATATATATATATATATATATATATATATATATATATATATATATTTATATGTTTACAGGGTTAGTCTTGGTCAACATAATTGATGGTCTTATAGAGATGTGTATTTTAATTGATCCTAGGTTTTTATGTTTTTGTTATTTTAACTGTCTCTTTATGGCTTAATTGATGCAGTTTTATTATTGGCTGTTTTTTATTTTTCTTTCTATATATAGGGCGTGTTTTTTAGTAGTTGCTTGATGGTCTGATGAAGCTATGTTGTGAAAGTGCTTACCTATGGTCGACTACAATTAAAGGTGTTCTATGTTGTTGAATTCAGCTTCCTCTCTTTGTTCATGAATTGGATTGCGTTTTGGACTGCTGGTCACTTGGATTGTTGGTCACTTGAACTGCTGAGATTTTGAGCTGCCTGTCTTTATCCGTTGCTGGTCTGAATACTTTTTTGTTATTAAATGATAAATAGCTATATGTTATGAGCGTCTGTATGTTTAAATATGGATAGCTACTTTTTTAAAATGAATGTACTTTTGCAATCTCTTTGGAAGAGGTTGTACTTGCCTTCATAATAATTATTGTGTAAAAAAATAATAATTATACTAATAGAAATATCTTTAATGATTACATTATATAGTTTTAGCAGTATAAAAAATGTATTCATTAGCAACAGCATTGTCATTTTTTAAAGCTGTTTGATATGCATTTTGTATCTGTATACGCAAGTTTGAATACACAAATCTTATAAATGAAGCATAAAACTTGCATACAACTCATCTTCTATAATTTTCTGTTGTTACAGGAAACAGGTTTACATAGCACGCTTTAATTTCAGATACTGTAGTTGTTTTCTGTCTAAGAAATGTGTAACCATAACATTTAAACTGCAGGAACAGAATACATATATATATATATATATATATATATATATATATATATATATATATTTTGTCTTTCGGCTTTTTCCCGGTAAGGGGTCGCCACAGCAGAACTCTGGTCCGCTAATGAATGGCAGTAGGTTTTTACGCAACGCCAAGATGCCAGCTCGACGCCCAACCTTCAACGAAGGCACGCCCATTTATGCACACATGTCTTTCAAACTATACCTAAATGCTGGGAGGACATGCAGACTCCACTCAGAAGGCACATCCAAGCCAAGCCGAGAATCGAACGGGAGAACCTCTTGCTGTGAGGTAACAATGCTACCTCTGTACCACCGTGGAATATATATATATATATATATATATATATATATATATATATATATATATATAGACACACGCACACACACACTGTACACCTCTTAAACACTTAAAAACACACGCACACACAGGATATTGTAAGGACCAACACTGTTGCTAATAGCCTTGGAGGTCACACAGCTATTTCAACTGATTTCCATATTATTTTGAGAGTAAACACCTGCCATGTTATTTTCTAATTATGCTACTTCAAATTAATGCCATGCCATCTAAACATGGAAATTAAGTACAGAGGCTTGTTCTGTTAATTCTAGTGTTTGCTTCTGCTAGGACATCTTTAGCCTTCCTAGAAATACCATTATCATGTTACACATCCTCAGCCAGTTATGTAATGCCAGTTGATGTGATGACAGAACGTTCCATTCCAGAATCAGCCATCTTGGACAAAAAAAAAAAAACTACTTCACTTATAGCCAGTGGATGAAAACATTGACAGATGTTCTGGCTAGCATTCTATTTCCCCACCGAATGTATCTCAAGAGTTCTACAAAAACATTTTGTTAAATGATACATGAAATAATGGCCTGCCACATGTTCACTTATTTTGCAATGAGCGATGCACTACTCCCTGACATAGTGCATATAAGCAGCATTATGTAAAATTGTCTCCTCCTCCACCTCTGTCCGCTGCCTTTTGTTTAATACAAACAACAATTGTTAACTGCAGTAGTATAGCATGCTTTCATATGGATTCAAAGTAACTCATCAAGTTGTCTTTACTCAACTTGTCAACCCAGCAACATGGTGAAGAGGGAAAACGCCCTGAATGAGAGACAGACAACCCTCATTTGAATGGTGGCTCAAGTGCTGAAACAGCCAGGGAGGTGAGGATGACAACTGAGCGGCTACTGCTTACCCATCCCTAGGGGGAGACTGTGGTAGTTTGTTTTGATTTTCTGCTGCTCTAGAGCTAAGTGCAAAGGCTTAGTAGCATGGAAAATAGGAAGCAATTGGGAGACAAATGTGTGATGTGTCTACTGTGATAGTAGCCCTTGTCTAAACAGGCAAGGAAGTGCAACTGTACAGAGGGCAGAGTATTGTTGGTCGCTAATGTGATGCAGGTGCTTGTGTCTTCATCATGGGCATGGTTGGGGTTTACATACATAAAAATTGCTCACATTCAATCCGAATACAGACAGACACAAACTAGCCTCATGGCTGTCTGGATAAAGAATTCCTTTGGATGGCTCATGGTGAGAAATGGCCTGAGTCTCATTAGTAGAGGTTTATGTTGGCAGACATGGGGCAAAAAGCATAAACATTTACTGCATTTAATTAATTTGACATCACCTCAAACACAACAAAATTTTATTGCAGACTGGTAAACGCCTTGGCACACCCACACATTTCCATCTTTAAATATACCAATTTATAGATTGTGCAAACCTGGATAAGGAAAATCCCCCCTCCTTCCCCAGCACTACCACTTCCAGTAATGTCAATGTAGAATGTACACTATGTGATTAAGCAGGGACTTGGGTAAACATTGTAAACAAATACTGTTACGAGAAACATTAGCTCATTATAAGCTATCCATCCCATTCTGCAGACTCACAAATGGATAATACTTGGTTAATCTGCATTACATCTCAATTTTTCCTTGACAATTTATTACATGGTTAAATATGGTAGTTGCATTGTTTTATTTCTGATGCCTTTGGGTGAATACACATAGAGGATCATATAGCAGGGCATGATTAAAAGTCTGAACAAGTCAATCGAGACTGGTGGTACTATAATAATGGAGATGGTCCTGCAAAATTGGAATTAAAAACTTCAGGAATAATTGATCTGATGTCCTTGGATTGAACATAGCTAATATCAGGTGACTCATGGTAGTCTCAGTCATTCATTTAAAAAATAATCAACCCGATCACTCTAATGTCCAGCTGGAAAACTAGAGTTTGGTCAAATGAATGGGTAGCAGTGGAAACAACCTGAGTGAACTTTTAGTTATGTACTTACCATAACTTTAGATGTATGGGATCCATCTCGCCTACATTCATAACTGATGGGTTCGGAGCCGATCCGCCGGCTCCGACTCGGCCACTATACACTAGAACGAAGTCTCTCATTGGCTGGGCTACCCCTTATCCCATAATGCACCACGCCTGCTTCCCCAGATCTTGTTTGTTCGCTTTCATACATGCATACAGGTACAGAAACACATACCAATAACTGTAACCAACTAGAGCCCTTCCAAAGGAGAGCTTAGCAAGATCAATATTTCCTCCAAATCCAAAAGGTAGGGGGAAGGAGGGTGGGTATGTATGAATGTAGGCGAGATGGATCCCATACATCTAAAGTTATGGTAAGTACATAACTAAAAGATCTAATGGGATCCTATCTCGCCTACATTCATAACTGATGGGACAGCGTCCCTAGCACCTAAAACTCCGGGTGGCTCACTGGAACACACTCCTGAGAACTGCGGAACCAAATGAAGCTCTGCCTCGGGAAGCCACATCAACCTTGTAATGAGAAATGAAGGTGTGCGGAGAAGACCAAGTAGCAGCCGCACAAATATCATCTATTGAAACTTTGAAGTGAAAAGCTACAGAGGTGGCCATAGCCCTGGTAGAATAAGCTTTGAGTGGGAAAGGCAACTCTCTGCCTGACTGGGAATAAATGAAAGAGATGCAATCCTTAATCCATTTGGCAATGGTGGTTTTGGCAACTGGTAGACCTAACCTATTCTCCGCAAAGGACACAAACAGTTGGTTAGATTTTCGTGTCTGAGTGGTCCTATCTAAGTAAAAACGCAGTTGCCTGTGAACATCCAACTGGTGGAAGGTATATTCTGCTCTATTAGAGAAATTTGGAAAAAAAACTGGGAGCTCCACTGATTGCTGAAAGCATAAAGGGGATGCTACCTTAGGCAAAAAGGATGGATTCAATCTAAGGTAAACTCTGTCTTTGTGAAAAATCAGATAAGGAGGGGAAGAACAGAGAGCCTGAAGCTCTGAAACCCGCTTAGCAGAAGTTATTGCCACTAGAAAGGCAGTTTTCCACAACAGAAATTTTATATCACAAGAGGCTGCCGGCTCAAAGGGACGGGCAGTTAACGAGGCCAGAACCAAATTTAAGTCCCAAGGGGGCACAGGATGACCCATAGGAGGCCTGAGGAGCCAGGCTCCCTTAAGAAAGGACTTGCAAAGTCTGTTAGCCATTAATGAAGGCTCTATAGCAACATGAAAATTAGATATAGCCGCCAGTTGAACTTTAATTGCGGAGACTGAAGAGCCTGAATGAAACAATGAAGCCAGAAATTCCAAGACCTGCGGAACTGGGGCCGTAAGAGGATCAATGCCTCGCTGCTGGGCCCAACAAACAAACCTTTTCCATTTGCTGGAATACAGCTTAACGGTGGACGGCTTGTGGGAAGAGAACAAGATGTGCATCACTTCTGAAGAGAGACAGATATCTCTAACTAAGGATGGAAGTGGAGTAACCAAGCAGCCAGTCGCAATGACCGGAGGGACGGATGAGAGTGTCCCGACTGATGAGACAACAGGTCCGGCACTGGGTCCAGAATCCAGGGACCCTGTACCGCATACTTCTGAAGGAATGGGAACCAAACCTGATGGGGCCAATGTGGGGCGACCAAAATCATGTGGCACCCGACATGAAGAGCCTTCTGAATCACCCTCGGGAGAAGGGGAATCGGGGGGAAGGCATAAAGCAGACCCAGGGGCCAATTGTGGGCTAGAGCATCCCTGGGAGACTGCCCCTGAGAGGGAGTCAGAGTGAAGAACTCTCTGCACTTCGCATTGTTGGGGCTGGCGAACAAGTCGCAACAAGGGAGACCCCATTTGGCGAAGATCTGCGCAGCCACTCTGTTGTTGAGGGACCACTCGTGGGGCAACAGGAGAGTCCTGCTGAGCCTGTCTGCAATCACACTGGCTTTTCCCGGAATGTGCGTGGCTACTAAGAAACGTCGAGAGGCTATGGCCCAGCGCCATACTCTCATGGCCTCCCTGCAAAGGGGTAGGACCTGGTTCCGCCCTGCTTGTTTATGTGCCAAACTACCGACATGTTGTCGGATAGAATCGCAATAGTACCTTGGGGGAGAGCAAGTTGAAGTGCTTGTAAAACCAGAAGCACCGCTCTCATTTCCAGGATATTGATGTGAAGGTGCGCTTCGCAATCCTGCCAAGTGCCTTGGACAGACCTGTCCAGATAATGACCCCCCCACCCTATCTGGGAGGCGTCCGTGGTCACTGTGGCAACAGGGGGCTGAAGGGCGAAAGGACCCCCCGGTCCAGGTTGGACCGACATAGCCACCAATGGAGGTCCCGACGACAACTTTCCGTAAATCAGAACCGGGTGGTTCAGGGGAAGTTCTTGGTACGACCATTGAACCGATAATAGCCATTGCAGCACCCGCATGTGCAGCCTGGCTAACGGTACTAAGAGGATAGTTGCAGCCATCGTGCCCAATAACTGAAGAATCTGACTGGCAGGAACTCGAGATTTGGGTAACAAAATTAGAACCTGTGACTGTAGAACCTGAATTCTTTCCGATGGCAAAAATGCCCGCATCCTTTTTGTGTCTAACTCTGCGCCTATAAAGGTGATACGCTGAGATGGCCGCAGCACAGATTTTTTCCAATTGAAAGTGATTCCCAGCGGGAGACCCAAAGTTACTGTGGCCATCAGCGCTCGAATCAGTAGATGCTTGAAGGTGGCAGTGAGGAGCCAGTCGTCGAGATAGGGAAACACTTGGAATCCTAGACTTCTCAAGTGAGCTGTCACCACTGCCAGACACTTGGTAAACACCCTGGGGGCTGTGGTGAGACCAAAGGGCAGTTCACGAAACTGGAAATGACTGGTTCCTAGGCGGAAGCGTAAATGACTCCTGGACTCTTGACGTATCAAAATGTGATAGTAAGCGTCCTTGAGGTCTATGGAGCACATCCAGACATCCTTCTCCAATAACGGGAGAATGGACTGAAGGGTGACCATCCGGAACTTGGACTTCTTTACAAAACGATTTAAAGAGCTTAGGTCCAAAATGGGCCTTACGTCCCCTGTCTTTTTTGGCACCAAAAATAATCTTGAGTAAGTTCCTGATCCGATCTGGTCGGCAGGGACTGGCTGGATGACCTCTTTGCTTAGCAGCTTTGAAACTTCTACGGCTGCTAGATCCCGTTGACTGGGTGGCACGTCCGGGATTCTCCTTGTAGGAGGAGGGGGCTTGAAAAAGGGGATGAGGTAGCCTCCGGTTACAATGCGAAGCACCCACTGATCCTTGGTTATAGATTCCCAAGCCTGTGGGTGTTTCGCAAAACGACCCCCGAATGGCTCCGGAGAAGCACAGCCGGGCCACATCCTAGGGATGTTGAGGGTAGGAGGAACCACGAAAGGAGTCGCGGTCTCCAGACTTACGGGGGCCTCTGCCACCTCTAGGGCGGCGTCTTCCTGAATCCTCCCCCGCCTCTGGAGGGGGGATCACTCGGTGGAGTAGAGAAGAACTTTTGGGGTTTCCTGAACCACATTTTCCCTCCTCTCTGGGCCTTGGGATAAGGTCTAGAGGGAGCGGAAAATGGGCCCCAATGGCAGTCAAGGTCTTGCCCTCCTGCTCGCACCGAGTAAGTGTGTCCTTCACCTTGGGTCCAAACAAAGAAGACCCATCGAAGGGGGCGTCGGCGAAGGAAGATTTAAAGGCCTCCGCGAGTGGACACAAGCGTAACCAGGCTTGTCTCCTAAGAGCCACTCCTGTGCCCGCTGCTCTACTCGCCCCTTCGGCTGCATAGGAAATGAGCCTCATGGAACGAGTTAACAATAGAAGATAGGGTAGTCATCTGGGCGCCTACGGTCTGTGCTAATGCCTCAGGAAGGTTACCCGCAAGAGACTCTCCTAACTCCTTGAGGAGGTCCCTTTGGAGCCTTGTAAAATGACAGAGATAGTTCAGTGACCGCAGGGTAAAGGTCGCTGAAGAAAGGGTACACTTCCCGTACCTATCCATGCTCCTAGAGTCCTTGTTAGGAGGATGAATAGACGTTGAAGCCTCTGCCACGTCCTGAGTGTCAGATGCCACCACCATAGCATCAACTGCAATGCCATTAGTGAGGAATTCCTTCTGGGGAGGGGCCGAAAGAAACTTATTAGGCCTGGTAGGCACCGGTTCCGCTGTATCAGGATGTTCCCACACCCTCCGAGAGATTAGATCTAATAACTCGTCGAAGGGTGGAGACACCCAGGAGGAGGAGGGCTGGGCCCCGAAGGCCTTGAGGAAGACTGACTCCTCAGCGGTAGGGGCTTTGGATTGCCAATCGCCTCTCTGTCTCAAGATCTCAAGGATATCCGAGAAGGAGACGTCATCCGAGGACGATTTAGGGGACCCCTCCGCATCACTGAGGTCAGTATCTGAAGTGACAGATTCATCTTGGGAATCAACGTGCTTCCTCTTACACAGTTTCTTCCTTGGGGGTTCTTCCGAAGCAGATTCAGAAGGACCCCCCGGAAGAAGGGAACCCTCTAAGGGGGTATCCTCAGGCCCCGGGGCCCCACTGTCGTGGGAAAGAAGGTCTCCAGAGGCACCAGTACCCAAAGCTTGGGACGGTGAGGTAGAAAACTGCTGAACCAGCAAGGTCATGGCCAGCGCACTCCTCATGGCCTCAAAAGCAGGACCTCCAGACTCTGCAGAGGGCACTTGCTGAGAGACCACGGCGGTACCGAGAATACCTGCGGCCGATGCTCCGAGGGGAAGACTGGGCATCGAAGAGGCGAGCTCCACAGTGTTGCCCTTTGCCCCCGCCGAGGAAGACCCGGTACCAAACCCTGACACCGAGGACAGGGTAGGAATGAAGGTCGGAGCAAAGAAACTCCGAGGGGGTCCCTGCTCTGACTGGACAATTCCACTGCGTTCTACCTGCACCGACTCCAACGGCTCCAAGGAGGTCGGAGGAGGAATCAAATGTACGGAATGTGGAATCGGCTCCGAAGCCGAGTGGGCTGGAGCAGAGATCATTTTGGTAAAAACTGGGGACTGGAACAGCCTCTGGATAACCCTATCCAAATCCGAATCCGACAACCTAGAGGATTTGGAGGAAACAGACTGGGGCCGAGAAGACTTCTGCCTCGGCTCCGATAAAGCAGGGGATCGGCTCCGAAAGGGTTCCAGTACTATCGGACCCGAGACCGGAACAGTTTGTAACAGTGTCGGCGCCGAAGGAGGCTCCGGGGCTGAGGGGGAAGAGTCTGAGCTGCACACCTCCAACAGCTCCGAGACCAAAGGAGCCGAAGTAGGTGATTGGCCTCTTGATGCACTAACCTGCGGCTCCGACACCAATGGAGCCGAGGGAAGAAGCACTGAGGCAGACCCTTCACCCATCGGCTCCGAAGCCATTGGAGCCGAGGAAGAAGTCGTCGATCCATGTTTCTTAACTGTCGGGTCCGACGGACTGGTCGGAGCCGACGATCTATGCTTCTTGGATGTCGGGCCAGACGGACTGGTCGGAGCAGACGATCTCTTCTTTTTAGAAGCTGAGATGAAGCCAACGCTTCCTCAAATGAAGGCTTAATCAGACCCCTAAGTATCAGCTTGTTTTTTCTTTCCTGGAGAACCCTGGAAGAAAAAGCGTGACACACACTGCAAGTATCATGTAGATGTTTAGGCCCTAAACAGTGCACACAGATAGCATGGCTGTTTGTAATAGACATTTTATAATTACATTTTGCCCACTTTTTGAACCCTGATTTCTGCTCCTTAGACATTTTGAGCACAGTAGAAAAACAGGTAACAGATAGAGAACACAGATAAACTAATATATGGGCTAAAGCCCTCTAACTTAAACGGGCTTAGCCCGATACAACAGGTCAAATACACTGAAGTAAGGTAATACGTGGGCTAAAAGCCCTCTAACTTACACGGGCTTAGCCCGAAAACTATTTCAGTCACACAACAAGAAAAAAATAGATAAACACAATAAGGGCAAAGGCCCTCTAACTCAAACAGGCCTTGCCCAGTACACTAGAAGCGCGAAAAAAAAAAAAAATAAAATAAAATCTGACTTTACACAAAAACTGACCACAAATGCTCACAAAGCTGTTAAAACAGCTGTTTGTTCAAAAGCTGACAGAAACCCTAGCCAAAAAGACCAAAAGGTCAAGAAAATACACTTAGCTCCAGCCAAGTCGAGAACACGTCCGGCTTGAAAAGCGGCAAACGAGATCTGGGGAAGCAGGCGTGGTGCATTATGGGATAAGGGGTAGCCCAGCCAATGAGAGACTTCGTTCTAGTGTATAGTGGCCGAGTCGAAGCAGACGGATCGGCTCCGAACCCATCAGTTATGAATGTAGGCGAGATAGGATCCCATTACATCCTGAATCTTTTCATAATGTGGACGAATTCTTTGACAAAAGTCACTGACCTGTCATTGATCCATGGACTGAAGTCCCCAAGCCATCGGGGGTATAGCAACCCAGATGAGATGAGGAAGTCAGTAAACTTCTAAAGGAATGCCCCAACACTAGTGGATGGATGGTAGATGATGACTCAACTAGAGGTTGCTGCTGTCCAAATGAAAAACGAAAGCGTTGCAAGTGTCAGCCTTGATGTGCTTCAAATCAGTGGCCAACTGATGGAAAATAACTCCACTGCCAAAGCAATCAAGCCTCAGATGTTGTACAGCTAAGAAACTGGGAGATATTAAGGCAGCCAGGATAGGGGCCAACATTCCCACCAGGTCTTAGTGACAAAAGTCTTGTCTTCATCATGCAACAGGTAAGACAAGGTAACAGTCTCTTTGCAAGCAGATCTGCCATTACATTAAAGCAACTAGCTAAAATCTGCAAGAAAGAAGGTCCCACATATCTATCCCTGATGGTTAAGGGGGATACAATGAGTACCATATGGGCCACATGTGGTTCTGTCTCATTAGGAGAGCAAAGGTATACTAGTATAGGTCTGATACACCTGATTCTTGCTGTGCATGCTGCCTGCTCTGTGTCTCTTTGAAATACCCAGGCTCTGCCAAGTTATTCTAATGGGCCTCAGAAACTTCAGCAGTTAAAGAAGGAAAATAATTAGTCTCTGCGATAAATGAACCCCCACAATGTAACAACATACAGTTGGACAAAATAAAACCCAGTGCAAATCAAGTGCAAGAAATATTAAAACTTGATATAATCTATACGAATAGATCACTTTCTAAAACTTGACTATTAACTGAATTGTATTAACCATGACATGGGTGAAATCAAACTAAAAACAATGGGATGTGTAATAAGACAATCTAAATAAAATATGAATTAAAACTTGCAAAAAGCTAGAACTGGTCAAAATAAAACTGCTATAAAGTGTAACTGTTGGAAAAGTAACCAGTTAAGTAAAAGTTCAACAATTAAAAGCCAAATTTGCAAAATGCTAATACACAAGAAAAAAAAAAAAAAAAAATATATATATATATATATATAGATATATATATATATATATAGTAACAGGTTAAAAAGTTCTAACCAATACTCTATGTATGTGTACAACTCAATGAACAAATGCCCAAAAAGTCCTATTTTACAGAATGTAGGTTAAAATATGCAATAAAATTAGAGTCCATGTACAGACCTGAACTGAAGAGGAGGATAAAAATAGCATCACTGTCCCATTAAGAAAAAAGCTTGGTAATTAACTCCATAATAATGAGTTATAAATATTTTACAGCAACTTAAAAACTGGCATGTCTAATCTGTAACAGAGGAATTAGAACTGAAAAGCAAACCAAAACAAGCAATGTTAGCATATTTAAGTATATAGTACCAACAGATATATAGGAATACTCCAACAGTTGTTACTAAGTTGCTTTAATGGGGCTTAAGGAAATCCAGGCAGCTAATTACACAAACATTTAAAAGGTAAACTGTGGAAGACGGAAGGTAAGGCCACTCCCAAATGGCAGAAAAATTGCCAGGACAAACGTAACTAGGGCAGGCCAGTATCACACACCTCCAAGAATAAAAACCCCACAACACGTGCAATAGAGTTACAATAATAAGCTCAGTGCTTTCTAGTAACAGGACATTATGATGATAACGTGGGGCAGAGAAACAGATCCTGGTCAGAGCTTGTGCGGTATAACTACACCAGAGAATATCTAGCTGAAGGCTGTAGTCCTTCAACAATAAGATTTACCATATCTAGCAGCAGTGGCTTATTACAGGCAAAGGGACTATTCTTCACACTTAAACAAGTACCGACAGCTTCAGCTGAAGCCCCCACACAAGATTAAAGACACACCTACCTCTCCCTTGTATGCTCGGCTCGTCCCAAGTCCAGACTGCTTCTGGAATTCAAATTCTGTGCGCAAATGCAGAAGATTATGAAGTAAACCATCGGTTGTGTCTCAGCATGTATGGAGAAGACAAAAACAGGTCGCAAGCACCTGTTCCGTTTGTACGACTGGACGCAAAGGGCATTCTTAAAGAACACCACCCATAAAAAACATTTTTTTTTAAATTATAAGTAAATTAATCTCCTGGCCAGCCGATTCCAGGGGGGTGCAAGTGCACCCCCTTGCACCTGCCTGCAGGCACCCATGGATACAAATATCCAAGTACTAGAGGACAGTTTGCTATATCTAATGTACTGGCATATTTTTTGTAAAAAAAGTTGAATTGTGGTCTCTATATCGAGTTAGTAATGTGGGTTTCAATGTTGTTTCAATGAATGTGAATTTCAAGGGCACAGAAGTTTTAATGCCAAGTCTATTTTCATTATGAGACATGTCTATTAGTGTTTGTGCTGTAAAATGTAAAATAAAACTTTTAAATGAAATCGAGATCATTGTAGAAGTAAAGCAGTATGCAAATTACAGTGTTTACTTTGATCATGATTTCCCCATGAAACAAATAGATAGTTGTCGTCAGGCAGCAGGTCTTTTTTGGATAAGAAACATTTTTACAAGTGGGGGTATCACAGAAATTCCTACTTTCAGCATGTTATTGGTACTTTTATAAAGCTGAATATAAATTATAATTAAAACTGCAGTGCAAGGAGAAGTGGTTTGAGTTGAGTGCCGCTTGTTTTTTTATACTTGATTTTGACTGGCATTCCAGTAATGTATTTAAAAAGTAATTTATTTTTATCATGCCTCACAACCTGTGTTTTTATCTAGATATTAAGTAAGTTGTCATGTAGCCAATGCATTGAAATATTTTTTCTTCTACACTTCATTTTGTCTTGATTGGACTCTCATAATGATGGTTTGGCACCCAGGGCAGCGTATTTAATTAAAGTCCCAGTTTTTGTGGTTTTGAGCATAGCTCCACCCCTTTCTAGTTGGTCACACCCCTTCCCATTGGTCCCACCCATTCAACTGTCTCCTGCAACCACCCTTTGCTTTGAAGTCATCTGCTACCACTGCTGGAAGCGGAAAACAAAATCTGGCATAATTGGGGCTGGTGCATTCTGGGTAAGAGAGAAGCTGAGGAGCTCTATGTTGCCACAAGCTTTTCATCAGTTGAGGACAGAATGAAAATTGATATCATCACATTAGTGGTGAGGAAGCAACTCTAGGAATGACTGGAAGGTGAGCATTTTGAATTTCGGAACTTTTACAAAGTTGTTTAGAAAGGATAAATCTACAACAAGTCTCCAAAAGTTCTTCTCTTTTTGGTATCAAAAAGATTATGATGTAAAATCCTCTGTCTTTGTCCATTACAGACACTAGCTCTATGACACCTGCTTTGGGTCTATATCAGATTATCGAAGAGGCATTACAGCAAATGCCTCTTCATCGACATGAAAAGAGCGAACCGTGAATTACGTGAACGGCCGAATGAGGTATTTTTGTCTAGGGAAAAAAAATCACTTGGCCATCAACATAAATTTGCCCTTTTCCCCACTGCTGTGTGATCTCAAGAGTTGGTATATTTAGTTAGGGGGGTGTAGCCCCTTACTTTGAGCTATTTTTTACTAATATTTAGTTTCTGGACGAATCAGTGATTTTTTCCCTAGGAAAAATAAAATCACTGATTTGGCAGTTTGCGTAATTCGTGGTTCGCTCTTTTTGTGTAGATGAAGAGGATAATATAATAATATATACCCCACCCTCCATTTCCTTTTGGATCCCTGACTTTTGTTTGGCAGGGATTTTTATTTTGCTGCCCCTTGAAGGAACACAATTTGTCTGGGGAGAACTTGGACACATGAAACATTCTAGAGACTCCATGTATTAATTTGCCTCTATCATACCTCATACCACTGTTTGAGAATCTGTGAAAACAGAGGGCCTAAGCACCAATTCAGAACTTTAAGTGCATTCAAAAGTTTGATTTTTTTAATCATCAGAGCATTCTGTCTCGATACAGCAGACCACCACAGCATTTCTCGAGACTGCATATGCACACTGAAGCATACCTCTCAAAGCAGCTTTCAAATTAGAAACAACTTCATTCATATGAAACTTTTGCTTTGCAAGTAAGGATGCGGCAAAATCATCCAAACAGTAAAATACATTTTCTCACATAGCCTTGATAATTTAACATTCCAAAAGCTAGATTACTAGAAAGAGACATCCTTTTGCCCTAAAGATCTAGCCATTTTCCCTCTTTACACGGGCTACTGGATCTGATGAAGCCAAGGACTTTTAACTTGAGCAGGAGCCTGGGGAGACTGCAGTGGGGTCAGCAGTCAAATGAGGAAAGATGCTGGTCATATCCGAGAAGACCTTATATTTTCTCTGAGCCTTTTTAGACACTGCTAGAATAGATACTCATTATCCTGCAGGCAGCTTTATAAGCATCCTCCAAGGCCGGTAAAAGTGGGGTAGCAATGGAATTCAGCCTTATCCTCTATAAGGTCATATACCTAGCTCTAGGGTAGTTCCTGACTGCTCCCAAGCAAAAATATCACTAAATCTAGCAATCACATGAGGAAAAGTGAACACTTGTTTGGACTTGAGCTTAGGTTCACTTTCCAAAGAATAAGATTGGATGGACTCAGTGTAAACTAGGAAATTACCATTGTCTTCATCAGAATCTCTTTATTCTCTGAAACAGAAAGGTTCTTTTTGTGGCTGGGAGGAGGACCAACCAAAGAACCAATACAGTGTTCCATGGTCAAGCTGAAAATGGTGCCCGATTCCCATGAAAGCTTATCAGCAATAGTTGGTAAAAAGATAGGCAAAAAAGCAACTTTTTCCCTGAAAAGACACAGTAGAAAGTACTTCAAACACTTATTCCAGCCCAGAAAGTAAATTAATTTCTTCACATAAAAAGATACTTCAAACAACTTTTTGCCACACAAGCCAAAGTGTGCGCTCCTCTTTAAAAGTACATAAAAGTCACAAGACAGTAATAAAAAAAAATGTCTTAGCTTAAAAGGTATTGGTTAACAAACTGTTGATCACTGAAAACCCACAAAATAGCTCTCGTCTTAGCAGCAGGAATGCTCTGAAAGGCTAGGTGCCCAAAGTTTTTAGCCATCTCAATTCAAGCCAACCAAATATTTGGGCATGTGGAAAATGCCCTGAAGCTTTGAAACTTGGCCGGCTGTTATATCCTATGCAGGATATAACCAACATAACTTAGGCTACTGCAGCAGTAATCATAATGATGACCATCTTCATAAGGTCAGTCTGCCTTTTTAAGGGTTGCATGTTGACTACCAGGCATATTAAAGGCAATATCAAAAACCTCCTCCAAAACTGGTAAAAGAGAAGAAATAGTAACAGGCTATGGAAATTCAACTTGCAACAATTCATGGTATTTTTTCAAAGAAGCTGGAATATTAGTCTGTTCTCACTAAACATCTTATTCATTCCAGAATTAGTTTTAGAAAGTGAAAAATTCCTCCACAGATGAGCGAGTCAGAATCAGGAACCAGGTTAGAAAAACTAAAAGATGCTCTTTTCCAAATCCCTTTCCTCATTATCAAAAAAAGAATAGTCAGAAACTGAGGAAAGTGACTTGTCCCCCTGACAAATTCAGTCACCCTCAAGAGGTTTTAAAGATTACAATAAATTTTGAACTAAAGGAACAAACTATTATCTACAAAAAAGCAGCCTGAGGAAGATAAATGCTTAACATTATGTATTTTTTCATGGGTCATTCCCTAGAAGGGGACCAACTCATGGAAGAGTCTTCACTCTGGGGACTAGGTCTCTTAACCTGACTACACAGCGATGCACTCCCTCCCCCCCATCCTCAGAGAAAAACAAAAGTGTCTTTCCTATTCCCAGCAAGGGCACCTTAACAGCCGTAGAGAACATGGCTGATCCCCAGTCCATGGTAGCTGAAAAGGCTGTACCAGAAGAATCCAGAAACAAAAATGAATGGTCTAAGAAACCTGTAATGGCCACAGCAGAGTCACCCAACAGCAGCTGAGGAATAGACTTCCACTGTGTTGGCAATTTTTTTTTCTTGTTATGGAGGAAGGAAGAACCATGGGAATGGTATGCTGTCGTATGGCTCTGCCAAAACTTGAGACCGATTCCCACTTAGCAAAGCTACAGAAAGTCAGTGGCAGGTAAACTGTCAACAGTCTACACTAGCAAAATACATAACACTCCAAAAACACTTGTCCAAAAACTCAGTAGGACCCACAAAATAAGTAAATTTTTTTCCACAAAAATGCATGAAATAAGCACAAACACTAAAGGTTAAAATTAGAGGGTGAATATTCTGTCAGACCTGCCAGTCTTGCAAAAGTCCCCTAAAAACATTAAAATAAATAAAATAGTTTCTCACAGAAATCAGCTCATTTTATTCGGAAAATAACAGATTGTGGAAGGTTTTCCCCAGGGGGAACTTATTTGCCAGCAACAACATTCCATAAATGAAAGCTTCTCGAAAGCCGACTTCACACTTCTAAAGACTAGTGTGGTCTCCTTTAAGGCCCCCGAGCCGGCGGAAAACAGTACCCAAGCTGCTGTATCACTTACAAATGCCTTCTACCAGCACCTACAGGACTGCATGGATAAGGGAATCCCAAGCAAAACAAAGACTCTTTGTACCAAAGGCAAGCGTCCAGTCTGGTGGACCCCAGCCATAAACAAACTCTACAACAAAAGGAGGAAGCTAATACAAGATAGAGCAAAATCCTTAAAAGGTAAGACACCTTTGATCACTACAAGTAAAAAACTAAGAGCTCTCATAAAATCATCCAAAGCAAACTTTGAGAGAAAAATAGCTAAAGACTCAAAAGACAATCATAAGGCCTTCTTTAGCTATGTTAGAAACCTGGGAAGAAACTCCCAGATATGCTCAGAACTAGTTCAAAATGATGTGAAGATTACTGATCCTACAGACATTGCCAACATACTGGCTGACAGGTTCAGTGCAAACTTCTCCCCTCCCCAAAGGAGAGATATCTATACCAAACGATTGCAGCCCCCAAACATCTCTAGCCCAAGTGAGAACTGCTCTCTCCAAAGCAAAAAACACAGCATCCATGGGACCTGATGGTGTCCCCGGCTGTGTGCTCCACGAACTCAACGAGGAATTAAACCCACAGCTAGGACAGCTGATTAATCATAGTCTCACCTCTGGATACGTACCCAGGGAGTGGCGCACTGCGACAGTAGTCCCACTTCATAAAGGCGGTTCCTCCACCGACCCTGGAAATTACCGGCCCATTAGCTTGACAAGCCTTATCTGCAAAGCCATGGAGAAGATCATAATGGATCTCATAAATAAAGACATAGGGAATTTGCAGACTTTGGATCCAACCCAGTTTGGCTTTGTCAAAGGCAGATCATGCCTTTTAAACTTGGTTGACTTTTTCGAAACAGTCACCAAAGCCATTGATGAGGGAAAGGCAGTCCATACAGCCTACCTCGATCTGGCGAAAGCCTTCGATACAATACCCCACTCGGGTATCATTGAAAAACTCATCAGCTTAAATGTTAACCCATACATCACAAGATGGGTTGCAAACTGGCTGAGTGACAGAACCCACATGGTCAGAGTTGCTGGCGCCATGTCAGACTCAAAGCCTGTCACAAGTGGTGTCCCACAGGGCTCAGTCCTGGGCCCACTCTTGTTTGGCATCTACTTTTCCGAAGTACAAGCAAACACAGGAGGGTTATGGCTGACAAAGTTTGCAGATGACTGCAAACTGGGCGCCGTAGTCGAAAACACATCTGACACAGATATCCTTTAGAAGGGTCTCACAGAAACGGATAACTGGTGCCAGAGCCATGGCCTAAAGTTAAATGCCAAAAAATGCATAGTCATACCCTTCGGGAAAAACAAGGTTACCCCTAGCTACCATATAGGTGGCAATCCACTGAGCGCAGAAGAAGTTATTAGGGACCTGGGGACCCAGGTTGACAGTAGCCTGTCATTCGACACCCATGTAGCTAAAGTAGTTAGGAAGACCTTCTACATTGCCCACCTTATCATGAAGGGATTCACATCTAGATCAAGGGAGGTCATAGCTTCCCTATACTCATCACTCATCAGACCAATGATTGAGTACAATGCCCCATTCGGAATGTATCTGACCCGACATTTGCAGCAGCTGGAGAGGCCACAAAAGTTCCTCATCAAAAGGATAAAGGGTCTCAAAAATCTGTCCTATGCTGCCCGACTGAAAGAACTTCAGCTCTATTCAGTCGCTTACCGCTTGCTCAGAGGTGACCTGTGCCTGACATACAAGGCCATGTCAAACCCAGATTTGATGAATATGCTTCACCTCAAAAAATCTAGATCCATCAGAGCCACAAGGGCGGGAGATTTAAACCTCGACACGGCTATTAATAGGACGTGCTGGAGAGATAGATTCATCACCCAAAGACTCCCTATGCTGTGGAACAAAATCCCGGTATATGTGAGGCAGAGCACCTCGCTGGCCTTGTTCAAGAGAAATCTTGACCAATGGATGGGAGATCGCAGATATACCCCAGGGATTATCTCAGTGTCACTGCTCGACAGAGGCACAGCAAAATAATGGGTATAGTTCCCCATACTAAAGGGGTGGCGTAAGCCACAAAACTATGGGCTAGGCTTGTAAATGCCCTCGGGCAGATAGCCTAGTATAAACCTATGAACCTATAAACCGACCATTGATTCTCTGAAGCCCTCAAGAGGAGTGCTCTGTAAAGAAGACAAAGTACTGTGGATTTCGGCAACCAGGCTGCTTTTTTTCTCTCCACTTCAGAGTCTGTGCAACCAGCAGCATGAATCCATGTGAAAGAAGCCCAAGGCGACTGCCTGGCTGTTATATCAATGGCAGGATATAATCCATGAAGCTGAAGCTATTGCAGCAATGATTCTAAATAAATAACTTGCAGTGCAGTTGAGAGCTCTCACGTCCAGGGTGGCTGATATGTAGGTCTTTTGGCCAAATCAGTCTAGTGGTCTACTCTACCTATCATTTGGCAAATGGTTCCTAGATGGAGGCCCAGATGATCCCTTGGTGGTCTCCAAAGACATCATAGCTTGGTTCACTACCAGATTTTTACAGACGTGCCTGTGGGGTTCAAGCCCCCTATAAAAGTAATCAAGTTTCTTGGAAGGGGATAAGGAATAGGGCTGCAGTGATATGCCTGCAAACACATCATCCAAGATTTTGTGGAATGGAGGTATAGCCGGGGATCTAGGTGCAGGCAAGCTTAAGAACTTTCTATAATTGGCTAGTGCCTGGGAGAATTCCCAGACTCCCAAATAAAGGATTCCTTCATTCTATGAAGGGTATCCCAAAAGAACAAGCCCTCAGGGGCAAGACTGAGGGACAGGGTATCTTCCAACTCAGGGTCCAAAACACTGCAAACAGGAAAGGCGCTTTGCACAAGCAAGTTCCTCTTCATCCCTGACTCTGAGGAATGATTATCTCCCTTGGGGGAGTATGTCCCTTTTTATTTTCCCCAGGGGAATACTGGCACAGGCTTCTTTTTCTAGGGTGGTTTGCATAGACTTTATGAAGTCCATAAAATCTTGTACCAGCCTGACTAGATCCTGTGGAGAGACATGGGCATAGATGGCAGGGAGTCAGGACAGCATCAAATGGGGTACTTGCCTTTTACACTTGGGTGTCTTTGGCTTGGGGAGAGACTACAAGGCTTCAGGTCGTGAGTGGAGGCTGTAACCTCGATCCAGTTCCCAGGAATTTCCTCTCAAACTATTATCAAGGGGATGCCAGGTGTAGAAAGCCATTGCTGGCTTATCTGCTTTGGACCCAGCCGATGTTAATTTGGTGTCAGCATGTGAGGACTAAGCTGTATTCATGGCAGCATCTGGAGTGGACTTGCTAGAGGACTCAAAGATGTCAGATCAGGGGTTACAAAGGTGCTGCACTTGTATCAGCAATTTCAGGTCAGGCTGGGAAGTCATATACAGAGATGCTTATGACCTCCCATACATCCTTCTTCCAGTGTTTTTCTCTACATTCTTCGAGACAATGGTCTAGTAACTGATGGATGCCATGGCATGCAAAGGCCAAGTACTGCCAAAAGTACTGATTGAGGGATTCAGCCTTATGCTTAATCATTTTGCTGTTAAATCTAGCACAAAAACAGTAGCTTGACACATCATGATCATGCCCTAAACACAGCAAACAATAAGAATGGTAGCCCTTGTGAGGGATCAGTCTCCCACACATGAGACAACTATACACAGTTAAACACATCTAGAGATAAAGAGGCTCCCCAACAGGGTACTTAACTGACTGCTCTGGTTTTAAAGCTGACTGATGAACTGAAAATGCTCACACACTTGGCATTGTGCATTGGACTGATACAGCAAGAAAGAACTGAAGATGGTGCTGGCCATTGACCCTTTATACCTCCGATGGCCTGACATCAGATAGCAAAGATGTCTGCTTGCTGGGGGAGGGTGAAAGACCTGGTATTCGGGCCCACCTCATGCTTCTGTATGAAAAGAAGTCTTAAGACTTACTACTGCAACACTGACTATGATAAACATTGGAAGTTAGAGCTACTTTACACTGTGATGGGATTTCAAGAGAGGAATATAAATCCTACCTTAGAAAACTGGAGGAAAAGGACAGAAATCCTGAAAACTTTTCAATACAAGAAGGATAAATATAAAACATATCATTTTTTGATACTTGCTAAGGCTACAAGGTATACATAAAAATAGCTAGAGGGAGAATACCAGAAGTATTAACATCACCAGTAGGGGCTCAAAAAGAGCTGGCAACTACTAGAAAGTTAAGTAGATTTTATAGAGGGCTAGCCACTTTGCAGTGTGAACCTTGGCTGTAGATGACTGTCACTGTCAATGTATAAACAAAATGTGAAAAGAGGTCATGGATGTATGGCTGGATACACAGGGCTACTAGAAATAGCAGATGATAGAACATCAAAGTGTAAGTTGGAGGAATAAAACTAGTCTAGATCAGCAATATTCAAGGGAAAATGGCACAAACTGTGTCTTGCTCCTATAAAGGCAACCAAATCCAGGAAATTTAGAAATTTTGAATGGTAGTGCTTTCTCAAATATGTCTACACCTCACAGAGTCTGTAGAAGATGCTTATAGTAAAAATCCCAGCCTAATGGAGATGTTCACAGGATCAAGTAAGAAGTTGGGAACATATTTTTCCAAAGTGCCCAAAATCAGACCTCTAGGTTTTAACATGAGCACTTTTGTAAAAAAAAAAAAAAAAAAAAAAAAAAAAAGTGGCACATAGATGATATGATGCTAATTTGGTTTTAGAATGAGAAAACATCAAAATATTCTAGGGCTCTGATATACTTGATACTATTAAATGGCCAGGAAAGTAAGCACTAGGGAGTGCAAAAAAAGACGGATTCTTAAATAAGCATATATTATCATAAATGTACTACGAAACCTTCAGTTAGCGGGAAGGGCAAATTATCATAAATGTACTATCAGACCTTTAGCTAGACAGCGGGAAGGGCAAACCAAATAAAAATAGTTCACATTTTTTTTTTAATACATCAATTATATAACACCAATCACAACCAAAGTGTCACATAGCTCACAACACCAGTATGCCACCCAACAACAGCCCCTAAGGCAAGACAATGTACCCAACAGGTGACTCTTTAGTCAGGCACAGATGTCCCACTCACCAAGCTGAACAAGGAGAAAATTACAGTCAGCTGCCTGTCGGGTGACAGGATCTGCCACATAACGCATGCACTCAAGTCACTCCACAACAAGTACAAATATGACTCTGTCATTGTCCATGCTGGAGTGAATGACTTGAGACGTACCTCCCTGGACTACACGAAAAGAGACATGGAAGAGCTCTCGGATCATGTGGCCCAGGCAGGTATGACCCAGCCCTGAGTAGCATCCTGCCTTCACCCAGAATGATACAACAGTATAAGGACCAAATGATTGACTTCAACAATTGGCAAAGCTTCTGGTGTCATTCAAAGGGGATCCAGTATCTGTCTTCCTGGGATGACATGATCGACAGACCATGATGCTTTGCCAGAGATGGTCTGCACCTGTCGCTCCTGGGATTCAGGTTACTGGCTAAGGCTCTTGCCACCCCTATAGTGCCTTTTTTAGGCAAAGTTCAAAGGACAAAACCACCACCATAACAGGTAGAAGCATGCAAAATCTGAAGGTAATGCTACTCAATGCAAGAAATCTAAACCTCAAAATGCACTCTCTCGAGGCACTCCTAAAAATGGAGAACATCGATATCTGTGCAGTAACTGAGACCTGGTTCAAGGCTCCAGAGAACACCCCTGCAATACCAGGTTACAACTTCTCCCACACTTTTTGGCCACCAAACCAGGACCAAAACACTAAAGGTGGAGGAGTGTCCATATTCACCAAGGATATTCAAACCACCAGGCTAGTTGCCCAACACAATTCGTCTGAAATTCTCCAGCTGCAACTAACACTAGGTAAGACTGCAATCCAAATTGTAGCTTGCTATAGATCCCCCACCATGCTCCAAGATTCTCACTACAACCTTTCTAAACATACTGGAAAATATTAAGATACAACCAAACACCATAATACTGGGTGATTTCAACTACCCTGCCATTAACTGCGAAAACTACTCGTGTACCAACACCTTTGCCCATCGGTTCTTGGAATTCATAAATTCCAACGCCCTGGAACAACTAATCCTTAGTCCAACAAGGGGCTCCAATATCCTAGACCTGGTCATTACCAACATGGGAAATCGATGCTCCATGCCTATGGCCACCCCCTCATTGGTCAGGTCTGACCATAAGCTAATCACCCTTGACATCCACATCCCACCCCCACAAGGAAACCTCCATAAAAGACTTCTCCAAAGCCAACTTCAGGCTACTCGAGTCAAAAGTGACAAACTTCATGACACCCATGCATCAAGTGCTGAATCCTACACTAAGGCACTGTACAAGCACATCCACTCTTGCATGAATCATGCCATCCCCAAAAGAACCAAGACACTCTCCTCTAAAAAAAAAAAAAAAAAGGAAGCCAATTTGGTGGTTCCTTGCCATAAACAAAGTTTACAAAAGGAAGAAACTGTTGCATTAGAGAGGAAAATCCCAGGATACAAAAAACTCACTTTACCAGCCTCAGTAAAAAGCTGAGATCCCTCATAAATCCTCCAAAGCTAGTTATGAAAATAAAATTGCCAAAGATTCCAAAGACAACCACAAGGCATTCTATAGCTATGTCAAGAATCTAAATGGCAATGCTCAGATCTGCTCTGAGCTACAACAGAATGGCATTAAATATACTGATCCCAAGGATATTGCCAATACCCTGGCAGATTCATTCAGTGCAAACTTTACCCCCCCCACCCCCTAAAGGGCTCATCTCAATACCGAAATATTGCCAAATTCTGGTAATAACGGCCACACAGGTAAAGAACACACTCTCCAAAGCTAAGAATACAGCATCCATGGGACCAGATGACATCCCAGGCTGTGTACTACATGAACTACAAAATTAACTGGCACCTTATCTAAGTGTCATGTTAATCATAGCCTCACCTCAGGCTTCGTGCCCATTGAGTGGCACACAGTTACAGTTATCCCACTTCACAAGGGGGGGGGGATCCACCTTGGATCTCATGAACTACCGCATCATCAGTCTGACGAACCTGATCTGCAAGGCCATGGAACGTATTATCATGGAACTTCTAAACAAAGACATTGGCAACCTTCAAACACTGGACCCCCCCGCAGTTTGGGTTAGTGAAGGGCCGATCTTGTCTCCTGAACCTGACTGACTTCTTCAAATCAATCTCCAGAGCCGTGGACAAGGGTAAGGTGGTCCACACAGCCTATCTGGATGGGTCTATATCATAGGTTTGAACGCTGAATTGTCCGAATGCCGAAACTTCGAACCGGGAAGTTCGAAGTTTCAAAATAGCGAAGCCGCGGAACACCAAATTTTTTCCAGGGGAAAAAATTTGGTGGGCCGTTTCCGTGGCTTTGCTATTTCCTCCAACTATGCTATCTCGGAGTTGGTATATTTAAGTAGGGGGGTGTGGGGGGCACAGCCTCCCACATTAGAAAGGTGTTCGTTTTGTTTTTTGTTTGTTTTGTGCCGGAACAACAATTTTTTTCCCTGGGAAAAAAATAGCTGTTCTGAGAGCTCAAACTTCTTGTGTTTTGAAGTTCCGAGTTCGATATTTACATAGTCGAACTTATGGCAGTTCGACTATGTGACATAAACCCTATCTGGACCTCGCCAAGGCCTTCGACACCATCCCTCACTCTGGAATAATAGATAAACTTACTAAGCTGGGCATTAATCCCTATGTCACTCGATGGGTTGCCAACTGGCTTACTGACAGAACCCACACTATGAAAGTAGCCGACTCCAAATCCAGCTCCAGACAAGTGGAGTACCTTAGGGTTCAGTCCTGGGACTGCTCTTGTTTGGCATCTACTTCTCTGAAGTACAGGCCAACACTAAGGGACTCTGGCTAACAAAGTTCACAGATGACTGCAAACTGGGAGCCATTATTGAATCCCCAAATGATGTGGACATTCTACAAAAGGGCCTTCCAGAAACAGATGCTTGGTGCCAGAGCCATGGGCTCAAGCTCAATGCCAAGAAATGTACAGTTATCCCCTTTGGGAAAAAATATGTACCCGTGAATTACCACATAGGTGGCAGTGTACTAAACACCGAAAGTGTGATAAGAGACTTAAGAACACATTTGGACAGTGGTCTCACCTTCGATAACCACATCCCCATAACAGTCAGGAAATCCTTCTATGTCGCACACCTCATCACTAAGGGCTTTTCATCCAGAAAAAAGGTCAGTGTCCCACTGTACTCATCCCTTATTAGACCCATTAGAGAATACAACGCCCCATTTGGTATGTACCTCTCAAGACATCTGCAACAACTGGAAAGGCAGCAGAAATACCTCACAAAAAGAATCACAGGCCTAAAGCAGATGCCCTATGCTGACAGTCTAAAAAAACTCCACCTATACTCTTGCTGCATATCGTCTACTCAGAGGCGATCTCTGCTTAACATACAAGGCCATGTCAAACCCAGAGCTGTTGGACATGCTACACTTAAAGAAATCCCAATCCCTCAGAGACACACGCTCCAGGGATCTAAACCTTGTCATCACAATGAACAAAACATGCTGGAGGGATAGGTTCCTGACCCAGAGACTCCCGAGACTCTGGAACAGTCTTCCCCATACATGTCAAGCAGAGCGCCTCTTCAAAGGAACCTTGATGACTGGATGGGAGATTGGAAATTCACCCTGGGGATCACGTCAGTCGCCCTGCTAAACAGGGGTCCAGGGAAGTAAACACTGTGGGAAGAAATAGCCAGGGAATTGTTATGGCTAGTCTTGTATAGGCCCCCAGGGCCAATAGCCTAGTACCAACCTATGAACCTATATGGGGTTGGGGTGCTACCTCAACTGTCATCATCTCTCGAGATTCGAAGCAATTCTCCTACCTTCTTCAACAGCCATGCCTGACTGTCACAGGTCTTCTCCCACAGAATCCATCTAGCTCTTTGCTGGATGTGTCATCATTTCTTTCCTCTTGTCTTCCTTCCTATCTAAATATCCAAATATTCTTCACCAGATTGTCTTCTGCTTTCCTGCTTATGTGCCAGAACCACCATAATTTTATCATCTGTTCCACAGTGTGCATCTTTCCACCCTGTCTTAGGCACTTTATCTCATTCACCTCTAGGTTTCTCAACTGCTCTGCCCTCACTGCCCATGTTTCTGTACCATACAGCAGCACCAGTCACACCTCTGTTATGTACTTCTGACTTTTCATCTTCTTTGGCATTCTTCTGTAGCACACTACCTGACACTGCACCAGTTGGCTGCAGCTCTCTCTAATCCTAGCTTTGACCTCCTCAACTACCCCTTCTAGACACTTGAATCCATTAACCTGCTCCACTATTTCCCCTCTATCTCAATTCTCCACTTCTTCTGATTTACCCCATTGGCTGCCATTACAACTGTTATCTGTATTCAGTTTCATCCCATGTGTGATCAGCTCTGAATTCCACCCCCCCCCCCCATCATTTGCTAAAGTCCATCTGGATGTCACATCATCTGCATATAAAGGCTTTATGACCTATTTCCTCTGACCTGTTTGATAATGTAAGCTCATTGCTACTGGTGCACATCCATTCCCACTGGGAACCTCTCTGTGAGTCTGAACACGTCCTAGGACATAGTCTTCACTAATTCAACCAGTGTTTCTGAGTCTTCAAACCATTGCAGGATTGCTCAAATCAACTTTCTTGGCCTTGTGTCATATGATTTTTCCAAGTCTAGGCATGCCCAGTTGGACTCTCTCCTCATCTTTGCATTATTCTGAAGTACCTCTCTCATTGCAAACATTAGGTCAGTTGCACTGTATTCTGATTTGAATCCAAACTGCTCATTTCTCACTTGATTTTCTACTACTCTACATATTCATTTATCAATCACCCTCTCCAGGACTTTCAAGCAATGTGACTCAGTTGGCCAAATAGCTGAGATTTCCTTTTGTTTCTCAAGAGAGGGCTTAAGTTTCTCTACAGACTGGGATAACATTACTATTTGAAAAGTACAAGCAATACCTTGCAGCTTTTGTTTCCTTTTTTTTTGTACAGTAAACCAAGGGATTACTTTCTTTTCCAGATTATTTAAAGGAAATACAATGTACAGCATATCAAGTAATGTGTTCTTTATCCAGACAAGAAAAGAAACCAACAATATGAAGGACATGACAGTCATTTTTGCAGCAGATATTAGAAGCATAGCGAAGGTGGGGAGAATGGGACAAGGTATTAGAGGGGCTGAGAGGCAGACCAGTGTACTTTCTCCAATTTCTTACTCCTCGTGTAAACATGAGGATGAGCAATAGAGTGCGAGAGTGTTATGACATGGCTGTTAGGATGGAAGGAACACCAGATGGGGGAACAGGCTTTTTTGCTTTCATGTAGACCATGAGGGCATCAGGAACTGGCATTCCTCCGTAAGACAGGAGGAAGGAGCACCAGACTAGATCTTTCTTCTCCCATGCAAAGTGCGAGTGTATATGCCATTTTTTCTCTCCTCAACCTGACAGTGGTTAGCGCCACATCAGGAAGTGGTACTGGGCACTAAATGAGCCAGCTACAGCTTTGGCAGACATTTATTTATCTCTGCCTAATCAAAAAATAAGAAATTAAGAGTATTTCTTCATTTTAACGTTGGGCTGCAAACTAATGGCCATAGCTTTAACTACATGCTCTAGAAGACGCGTGACTAATTAAAAAACCTGGATATGGACAGACTTGCACCTTTTGTCAGACATCATGCATAAATATATACACATATATATATATATATATATATATATATATATATATATACATATACATATATATATATATATATATATATATATATATACACACACACATACATACACATATATACGCACACACACACACACACACACGCATGTGTTTATGCTATAAAATAAAA
Source organism: Protopterus annectens (assembly GCF_019279795.1). Classification (NCBI taxonomy): domain Eukaryota; kingdom Metazoa; phylum Chordata; order Ceratodontiformes; family Protopteridae; genus Protopterus; species Protopterus annectens. Next base: position 159,249,423 of record NC_056747.1, read on the forward strand.
AAAATAAATAAAAAATTCTAGGAAGGAAGTTACTCCAAATAAATAACTGCAGTGTATCTGCCGTTTAAGCAGTATTCAACTGCTGACCTTAAAAAAAATTGCTGAGCATTTTAAATGATGACAAAGTTTAGATTTGTGCTTTCTCTACCTTTTTCCTAACAAACTTCACTTGCATCACAATGTTTTGAACTGAATAGTTGTTTGTAGAATACTTTTCCCTAGAAAAGTGGTAGTGGCAGTTTCACTAATATACAGAGTCAGATAGCATCCTTTTATAACCAAATACCCTGAATTCTTACAGACATCAAATGAACTCTATAAGTACAGTCTGATACATCTGCTAAAAATTCTGATGAAAATGCCAGTTCTACAGGAAAATAGGTCTTATACCTAACTACGATGCAGGTGACTGGGTCAGAGTTCAGTTGATGTCAAGAGGTAAGATTTAGCAGCTGATGGTCAACATCTCTTATTTGGTCCAGCCCACCATAGAAGCCTTTTCTGATGGGGATCAGAAAGGTTAATTCTAGGAGTACAAATTGCAGTTGTGCCCAAGTGAAACAGCACACTTTAATATGGCTTTGACAGAATTAAGCCAAAAGTGAGGCCTTTGTTTTCATGCACTTGAGCTCAACATGCAGGAAAAGCCTGAAGAATATAAGCATCTCATGGACAGGAATGACTCCCCTAGGTGATAGAGGTGGGGGCTGTATATCTGCAATGAAATAATAAATGCAGGACCATTATTAAATCCTGACACCTTGAAAGTTAACATTCTAATTCATGCAATAAAGAATTCTATTATAATGAGAAATAAAATTAAAATAATAAATTAAGCACTTTTGCAGAGGAAGCAAGCACCTCCCAAAGACCTTCCTTAATTGAATGTACTAACTTTCACAACAGCAGATGAAAGGCAAATATCAGCACACCTAAAAATGTTTCCACTCCTCCACTGCAGCAGTCCACTGAACAAAATGGAATAAGCTACACTTGCAATACAAGAAATTCAACATACATTAATATCCCCACTCTGTGACATCAATTCATGCTAAACCAATTAAAGTAACTATACCAAAAACCAGTGTGAACAGCAGTACTTTCTATTACTGCATTTCAATGTGTGTGCACCAGTAACTTTATTTATTTTTTATTTTATTTTACATTTGTTAACCGGGCTAGTCTAGCTGGAGAAAATTCCATTTTCAGTAGAGGCCCGGGGAGAAAAGCTCCACAAAAATTAGTACATAGAGACAAAAAATATTAGTATGCATGTTAATGAAACATTAATAACAAATTGAACAATTTAAGATTGTTACTACAAGTATTAATTTCTATCATACATATTTACAAGAAAATAAGAAGCTATATGTCTTAAGATTAAAGGTGCATGAATTAATTACTTCCTGTCACAGTTACAGACTAGGGAAAAGATGTTAAATTTTATACAGAAAGACAGAGATACATGAAGGTATGGATACAGGGAGAGTAGGTAAAGAAAAAGAGTGTAAAGAATAAGGGGAAAAGAATAAAATAAATAAAAGGGAGTTATATTATTAAAAGTATTAAGTTAGGACAGTAATAGGCAATGAAGCAAGTTAGTAGACAGTGTGAGAGGAAGGGAAGAATGCCTAGTGGAGAAGTAGAGTCAGAGAAGAGGTAGTGAGTCCCAGTAGAACAAGAATGAATGAATGAAAGAAAATGCGGGTTTACATATACTAAAGACCAAGATACTGGTGTCTTGGACTATTCCCTTTTCTCAGAAGAATGCTGATCACAGCACTGATGTATGTATAACTGAAATTACCATGCACACACAATATAAATAAGAAAGAACTTTCAGCAAGACAGTACAGTTGTGTAAATTAACCATAACAGTAGATGTTCTGAAAGATCACAGCTGCAGTACCCTAAGCTATCTGGGTTATATCCTGACAAGGATATGATCAACAGCCAGCTTATCAAAGCTTTAGGGGTACCCTTCCAATCTCAAGTAGAGACACAATTCAGCAGTTATGATGCAAAAGCTTAACAGCTTTCTTGTCTGAAGAAGGCAAGCTATAACCCTGAAATGTAAAATACAAGGAAAATGAAATAAGTCAAAGCAAATTTAACTATATACAATGGCACTACATCAAAATGAAAATCATGTGGCAAAGGGGAGGAAGGATGGTATGGCTACTGTAGCAATAACGTTTTACAACTACTGTAAGGTACATTTATTTACACAATTGTACTATCTTAAATATTTAGATTCCTGTTGCATTAGCCTGAGCTATTTGGGTAGATTACAAAAGCTCACAATTATTAGGGGGGAGGAGGAAGGAATCCAGGACCCCAAAGAGGCTTGTCCTAGCAAAGCTTGATCTGGACCTGGAAAATAAATCCAGTTTGTAATAACTTATGAAAGTAAGTACAGAGAACACACTGCTACCTCTAAACACTTTTAGAGTCTTCCCCCTCCGAAAAGCCAAAAATGCAGACAAAGTTTTGTAGAATGGTCCCTAGCCCTGCCTAGAAGTGGCTTGTATCAGCATAACAGAAAGAAAAGGCATGAGACAACCATTTCATAAATGTCTGCTTTGTCCTTTCTTTCTTACATTTATAGCAGACAAAGAGCTGATTGGCTTTCCTAAAGGATTCTGTCCTATCCAAGATGTATATGAACTGCTTGTGGGTATCCAGACTCTGAAGGATTCTTTTTCCCTTGTTTTTAGGTTCTAGAAAGAATACAAGGAGATTAGTGGTCTATATAAGAGTAAACTCTGAAACCACTCTAGGCATGAAAGATGGATTAGGTCTCAGAGAAACCCTACCAATATGGAAAAAGAGGAAGGGTTGGTTCACCAAAAGGTACAGTTGTGTACACTTACCATAAATGTAGATGTTCGGGTGCATTCAATGTTGCAGTCCTGATTTGTGGGATTTTCTGCAGTAAAAGCCCCTGGCTGGTCTGATTACCAGAGAACTCGTACCTCTCCCAGGCTGGCAGACGCCCTGACCGATGTCAGTATTCTCGGGTATAAAGGGAGTCAGCCTGCATCATATCATCAGTATTTTCTTGTCCTCTACCAGGAGGAGACCTAACTGAAAAGGAGAGAACTACTGAAGAAGACTCTAATAGCCAAGGGTGGTGACCCTTTGCTGGATTAGCTGGTTATTATTAGGCTACATAGAAGGCTAAGGGGGCAGGAGGAAGGGAAAGACAACTGCAACAGTGAATACACTTGAACATCTACATTTATGGTAAGTGTACACAATTGTACTATGTTCTTCATGTTTCACTGATGCAGTCCTGACTTGAGGGAAGATTCCCAAAGCTGAAGTGATGAAGGAAGGAGCTTATGGACAGAAGAGTATGCCCTGCAGAAAAGGATGCCAAGTGAAAGTATGTACAGATGACCACGTGGCTCCTTCCAAGATGTCCTCAGTAGGGACCCCCTTTAGGAAGCTGCAGAGGTAGCTGTGGCCCTAGTAGTGTGCGACTTAATCATTAGGGGGTCTATTTCCCATGATGTCCTTAACAACAGAAGGAAATGCAGTTGAAGATCCATTTAGAGAGAGTCTGTTTAGAAGCTGGCTTCCCATCAGAGCTAGGGGCAAAGGTAATAAACAGCTGGTCATATTTCCTCAAGGCTTTTGCTCTACCCAGATAGAAGCAGAGCTGCCTATGCACATCCAGGTAATAAAGTATTCTTCCCCCTTTGTTCTGAGGGCTGGGGAAGAATGTAGGCAGATGAATGGCTTGGTTTAGATAAGTATCTGTGAAAACCTTGGGCATGAAAGAAGGATTAGTTCTGAGGGAACCCTGTCTTGGTGGAAGATAATAAATGATTCCACTTCCATGAGAGCCTGTAACTCAGACACCATCCTGGCTGAGGTGATAGCAAGCAGCAGGGAGGTTTTCCAAGTAGGAAACTTCAGAGGAGCATTAGCTGCAGGTTCAAACAGGGCCAAAGTCAGTTTTTCCAAGACAAAATTGAGTTCCCATGGAGGAGCGGGTTTCCTCCTGGGAGGTCTAATGTGAATGACTCCCCTAAGAAATTGTCTTAACGGGTACAGAAAAAGATTGGAGGAAGAGTAGGAATGTGGACTGAAATGGCAGATACATGAATTTTAATGGAGGAATAAGAAAGGCCTATATCCACCAGACTGGCCAGGTATTCTAGGATGGTAGTAAAGTGTGCTGAATTGGGATCAAGGTGGTGCTTCTGGCACTAAACAGGGAATCTTTTCCATTTGTCTGAGTATGATGTTCTAGTGCTAGGTCTTCTAGACTCCAAGAATGTCCTGCACCTGCTGCTTATTTAAAGTATCGTTACAGATGGGTGTTGGGGAATTATCCAAGCAGAAAGGCTTGGAGTCTGAAGGCTGGGGTGCAAAATTCTTCCCTTGTTTTGGGTAAAGAGATCTACCTTCTGAGGTAACAGCCATGGGCTCTCTGGTAAGCGTGAGGACAGGATACCAGTGTTGTCTGGGCCAGTTTGGTGTTATCAGTATTGCCCTTGGACCCTCTTCCCTTCTCTTTAGAAGTACTCAAGGCAGAAGTGGTAAAGGGGGATACATAAATGAAGAAATGAGTCCATGGGAAGGAGAAAGCATCTGTTTTCCAGGCAGATTTCTGTATGATCCTGGCACAGATTTTTTTTCAGGTGAGCTTTGTCCTTGTTGGCAAACAGGTCTACACCTGTGGGTCTTCCCCATCTCTGAGTTATGCTGAAAACAATTTCCCAATGCAGATGCCATTTGTGGGGGTCCATCAGGTTTCTGCTTAGATCTGCTAAAGCATTTTGAACCCCAGGAAGGTATTGTCCCGTGAGGTGCAAGCCCAAACAGCATGCATTTTTCCAGACTTGCATCATTTGGCGGCACAAGGGATAAGAATGTGCGCCTCCCTGCCTGTTTATGTACCACATGACTGTAGTATTGTCTGTTTTTACTAATAGGACTCCTGGTTCCCATTTTTCTTTGAAGGCTATCAGGTCTTTTTGCACTGTCATAAGTTATTTCCACTTGATGCATCTGTCTTTGAACCAAACTTCCCACTTCCCTTGTGACTGTAGATGGTGAAAGTGAGCCGCCCAGGCTGTCCCTGAGGTATCTGTGGTGAGGGTTTGGCCCTGTGGAGTGAAAATGAAGGGAAGGCCTTGACTTTGGGTACAAGCCTGTACCCACCATGCAAACTCTTGTTTAGACAAGGGATCAGTTGTATCTCAGTCTCTAGGGACTGATGCTCTGGCACCATACATTTTTTGAGGTACCACTGAAGCTTCCTCATAAGCAGCCTGGCCAGGGGAACCATGAGGATACATGAAGTCATATATCCCAGTACTTGGAGAAACTCTCTGGTTGAGATGCAATTTCTCTGCTGGACTTTTGGAAGTAGTTTGTCAAGAAGGAAGGCCTTTTGAAGTGAAGAGTTCTGGAATGCCCCCAGAAAAAAAACTATCCTTTTGGTTGGAGCTGTGTTGGACTTCTGGAGATTTATTGTGAATCCTGGGGAGGAGAGGGTGTCTTTGGTGAATTTCAAGTCCCTAATGAGTTTTGACAGGTCTGTATCAGGCAGTCATCCAGGTAGGGGTATATTTGGACACCCCTGGTCCTGCAGTAAGTAATTGCAGGTGCAAGGCATTTTGTAAAACCCTTGGAGCAGTAGATAAGCCAAAGGGCAGAGCTGAAATTTGACAATGACTGGAGCCTGCCCTGAAGCAAAGATAGTTTCTGTGAGACATTTGAATTGGAATGTGCAGTTAGGTATCTTTTAGTTCGAGTGAGACCATGAAGCCCTGAGGGGTTAGGAGGGGTAATCCTTTTTGAAGAGTCAACATTCTGAACTTTGGAGCCAGAAGAAACTGGTTGAGGTTGGACAGGTACAAGACTGGGCACGAAGAGCCTTCCTTCCTGGGAACTAGAGATAGTCTTGAGTAGAAACCTTTTCCTTTTTGATCTTCTGGAACTGGTATCACAGCTCCCTGAGAGCACAAGATGTGAATTTAGGCCAGGTTCTCTGACCATTGATTTTGTGCAACATCTGGACAGCCTAAGTATTTCAAATTCTCTTTGAAGGTGAGCTTGTAACCATTTGAAATAATGTCTGGAACCCACTTGTTTGAAGTAATATGGGTCCAGCTTTGTTAAAAACAGTGACAGTCTTCCTCCTAGTCTTGGGGTGGGTGGAGGAGAGCAGGGTGGATGAGTCATAGTTGCTCTCTGGCAGGTGCTTGGGACCTTTAACTCCCTTGCCTGGGAGCCTCTGAGGTCCACTGCCTGCTTTTTTGCAGCTGCAGCCACTGCCTGTGGGTCATTTCCCACTGTGGCTTTCTCTGTCTGCCTCTAGACTGGGAGGGAAATGACCAGTGTTTAGTTGGAAACTTCCTACTAAACCTAGGAGGCTGTACTTGGAGGAATTCTTTCACTGTCTCCATATACTTCGCTTTGCCCTCCATCTTTTTGAGAAGTGCCTCTGCCTTAGGGCCACAGAGGAAGTATTTCTCAAGAGGGGGTCATCTAAGAGGTTTGATTTAACATCGTCTGGAAGAGACGGTTCCTTAAGCCATGCATGCCTTCTAATAACGGAGCCTGTGACTGCTACCCTACAAGAAGCTTCCATGGCATCATAACCACAGTGTAATGAATGCTTTAGCTACCTGAGCACTGGAATAACAGAGATCTAGGAGCTCTTTGGAAAGGCTTTTATTCTCTAGTTAGGTGACCTTCTGTTTGAGCTGATCTATAAATAGTTTGTTGATACTTGATCATATGAAACTGACAGTTGAAGGCCCTCAGAGAAAGGGTGGCAGACATATATACCTTTCTCACAAACCTATCAAGGGCTCTACTCTATCTGTAGGTAAAGTGTTCTTTGATGAACTGGCTCTAGCCCCTTTGGACCTCAGAGTGACCACCTCAGAGTTTGCAGCAGGATTTTTAAAAAGGTATTTGTGGGAGTCTTGTACATTATAAAACCTGTCTGGGTTACGTGGGGCAGGGGGAAGGGAATCAGGATTCATGGAGGAATCCTGGAAAACATTTCCACTAACCTCTAAAATGGGTGGAATAGCCAGTGGTTTGTGTTTGGGTATATCCAGGAACTCTCTATCTTCTTGGACTGGGGATAATCCTGTGCTCCCAATGGAATTTCTGTCTCACAGCATGGAGGGTCTCTAGAAAAAAGGTGAAATCCTCTTGGAGGGGAGTCAGAGGGTAGGTTCTCCTTTGAATAAGACTCATCATAAGATGTATAGGAGGGGCTCTCATCAGACCCAGACTCCTCTGGGTCTGAATCTTCCTCCGATTGAAAAGTATCTGGGAAAACTTCAGGAAGAGCATCCCTTTTCCTTTTCCCTAGTGGGGCATCCCCTGTGGCCTATCTTGACACAACAATAGCAATCGGGTCCTCAGCTAGTCTTACCAAATCCTGTTGGAATTGCTGTAAAAGGAAGCCAGTAGGTCTAGGCGAAGGCTCTGCCACAGTACCTTTCTTTAGGTTGGCTTTGGCCTTGGGCCTAGGAGCATTCAACAACCTAGCACCTGTCTCTCGCGAGTGGTGAGAAAGCAGCAATGTACGCCAAGGCCTTGGGAATCACTGGAGAAAAATGCTCCTCAGAAGACGAGGCCTGCTGAGCGGCCCTAGACCCATCTGATGAGCCATATGCAAAAGCCTGCCAGGAAGTAGATGGGACTGACGGCATGATGAACTCTGAATGGGTCTTGACAGAGGCCTGCTTCACAGTTACAGCCACCAAAGTGTGCTGCAAAAGAGCCTCACCTTCTTCAACAATTACAAGCCTAGAGAAAGGCAGATAGTGAATGGTTGTTGTCTGAAAACCTAAATGTTTCTTTTCTATACCTTTCTTATGCTTGGGTTGCTCAAATTCTGGATGTCAGGCTGATGCCATTGGAAGCGAGTGAGGAGATTACTGACTAAGGAATCTCGCTAAAAACTTAACCTCTAGACATAACAGCCCTAGTGTTAAAACGAGCACAAAAACGGCAACTTGGAACATCATAGTCTGAACCTAAACAGGTAACAGAAAGGGAGTGCAAGTGTCTGTGTTGGATTTTCTTACCATACAGGAGACAATTACTTTATCTGATATGATTTAAAGGAAAAGATAGGGATTTCCCCAATGGGGTACTTATCTTTCTGACGACTTCTCCTTGGTGCGGAATGGCCAATGCACTTGAACACTGCTTTGGGCTCTGAAGGCAAGAAAAGACTGATATCATTATGCAGGCTCCCTTTATACCCTAGTTTACTACATTTGGGAGGTGGATGGAGAAGAGACCAGGAGCCTCTGGAAAATGAGCCAAGAAAAGAAAGTCTGATTTAGGCCTAGAGAAGAAATCAAGATTACAGTGCTCTGTAAAAGAATGTAAAGACCAAGCTGCTGACTCTAAAATACTTACAGAATCAGACTCTCTTCAAAAAGCCATAGATGAAGCAAAGGACTCTGCTTGGAATAATTCTGTTGTGGCGAGTATAACAAAAGGTAACACCCTTAGACAACCATTTGGAAACAGTCTGCATTGATACAGGTTTGTCCTTTCTTCTTACCTTCAGAAGAAATGAACTGAGCTGCAGATCTGAAAAATTTAGATTTGTCACAATAGTACCCAAGTTATCAAGGACATCCAAGATATGAAGTACCCTTTCTCACTCACTTTAGTTTCAGAAAAGAAAACTGGGAGAGAGTGATACTTTGGCTTACCTTAAACTCGAGTGAAAAACAAAACCAAAACAACTTCAAGGCAGTTCCCAGATCAGCAGCAGGATAAACAAAAGGAACCAAAAAAATCTTGTGTAGAAAGTCACTGTAAAAATCATTTATTGAAAAACGTTGAGAGCTTCCGTCCCATAAATCAGGACTTCATCAAAACTAATGAATAGTAACTAAGTCAATGTATATATACAAATTTAAAATCAATCACACTTTTCCAGCAAATAAAATTAATACATAGGTAAATTACCATAAAAATCTAATACTTAAAACATGTAACAAACTACAAAAAAAATTCTTAAACATTTCAACAAATTGCCACTATCTTTAGACATACAAACTGATTCAATATAAAACTTAAATATCGTGCTAAAGCTTGGATGCACATATTTTCAACACACCAGATATAAAACCACTTCATTTAAACCTTCGGGGGGGGGGGGGGGGGGCTGGCTCCAAGTCTTAGCAGCTCATGGTATTTAAGCCTATTTTCCCATGCCCCGCCCCTTAGTTTCACTGGTATTTGTTCTAAAACAAACAAAAAAAAACTTTATTTTCTGGACAAAGTGACTTATGTTTGAACAGTGCCTTATCCATACTACAGTTACTTTAAATCATAGTAATGCTCAAATATGTTTTTTCAAAGCTTGTTCAGTTTTACACATACAAAAATGACGAGAAAAGTCACAAAATGCAATGTATACCACCCCAGTCAAATTACAGTCACAAGTACAGTGTAGCTTAAACTCTAATTGGCAATATTGTAATTTTAAAATTTGCCCTACATAAATATACTTACATTGTGGGCACGAACCACATTTTAATGTACCCTTGTGAATTTTCATAGAACTACTGATGTCATTATAAGTATTACTTTTCTCCAGCTTCTCTTTAAGATTAAGATGTCTCATATACAGACTGGGGCGTACTAACATTTTGTGAATCTTATCACATTCAATGAGTTTCCAGTGGTTAGAAAATATTTGCTTTATGGCATTATTACCTTGGCCACATTTTATTACCGTCTGTTCATAATTTTTTGCCTCAGTTAATGTCATTGATTCATTCTGTAAGCCTTTGCCCAAAACAGGATAAGATATATAATAGAATTTTATACAAACTTCAACTTTAATTGCATTTAACATTTTTGGCAGACAACCCTTCTTGATAAACATCTCAATCAATTTATTAATTTCAAACAAGAAATGTTCATATTCTGATACTATTCTAGAAATCCGCACCATCTGGTCTTTTACAAGACTTTTTTTTTTCCTTAAAAAAAGGATGATTACTTGTATAATGTAGGAAGTTATTGGAAAATGTAAGCTTCCTATACAATTTAGAAATAAAATTTAGTTTGCCTGCATCCTTAACCAGTGTTAACATCCAAATAATTAAAGCTCACCCTGGAATAGGAACAGGTACATTTTCGAAAATTGGTAATTTAAATAGGTAATAAAGCTTTGAAATTATGGTATACTATCTCTCAATATTATGAATATATCATCTGAGAAGCACAGATATGGCTCTCAATCGGATTTTAAAACAAAACTCTGCTCACAGTGCAAAGCACTAAACTGGTATACAGATGGGCACACTCTGCTTCCAAAGCCACTCCAGCTACTTGTTTATAATATTCACCATCAAAATAAAGAAAGTTACTATAAAGAACCATTTCCATAAGGTCAACCAATATATTGACTTTCTTATTGTGAAAACTGTCAAAAGCCACATGTACATCTCTAAACCATTCTAGTCCTGTATGGCATGGTATGCAAGAAAAAGAGAGATCTACTACATGTATGGTGGTTAATAAACCATTCAGCATTGTACTATCTTTGATGTATATGTTTTTAAAAGTCCCATGAGTCTATAACTACATAGGGGGTATTTTTAAAAAAAGTGTTTTAAGTTACCATCAATATAAAGAGCTACAGGGTGGGTCTTAGAACCAGCTGCTGAAACAATGGGGAGCAGGGAGGGGATCTTCAAGTCTCTTGTTCACTTTAGGGATACCAAAAACTGCAGGTATCACTGGATGATCAAAAACTTAAAAACATTGTGTTCAATTCTCCATTGATCTAAAAGGTCTTTTAGAAATAAATCTTGTGAAAGGAAATACTAATCTCATTTCTAGATAGCCTGGAGTAGTGTAATTTATTATTTAGAAGTATGTACATTCTGAGATAATCAATAGTGTCCATTAGAATGGCACAGTCCCCTTTACCAGGTTTCATAATTCTTTTGGCATGCTTTTGAAATAATTCATTCATTAACTTAAACTCCTCCTTACTCAAATTGTTAGCAAGATTAACTCATGGCTGTTGGACCAATTTTCTTAGGTCTTTTTCACAATGATTCTCAAACAACTATATGGTGGGGTGCAAAGGGGGTCTGAAAGTACTGGCTCTAGCAATCTAGCTCCTGGGGTATGCAAGTTAGAAGTATCATGAAACATAACCCTTAAATTCAACTTTCTCACATGCATCTTTAAATCAGCTAATAAATCAGCATTATCAAGCTTAAATGTAGGAACAAACGTAAAAACCCTTTACTGAATAAATTAAAATGTCTTTAATCAAGAATTCCTTGACTGTAAATAAATATTAAACGCATGTTGTTTAGGTACAACTGGATTTTCTCCAATATCATTATAAGTGACTGGACTAAACTCAGGCTGTACAAAAATTGCTTGCTACCACTCTATGGGATGGGGCTTTCATCTGTGATTTCTGGGGCGATATGTGTTTGCTTGGTTTGAATTGTAATATGACGCGTGTCCATCAGTGTCCCCTCTCTGGGTTATCTTTTCAGATCGTTGGAGGGGAGGGAACTGCATAGGGTCTAAATATCAATAGTATCATCATCAGTGTTTTCATCAATAACAGTCATTTGAACTACCATCATGAGCTACGCTACTCATAGGGCAGTAGTGATATGTTTCCTGTGGGTTGTAGTGATGCAGTTGTTGCTTTGGGCACTGGGTGAGCTTTGCCCTCATTATAAGCACCATGTCCCTAGTGAGCTTGTTACTTTTTTAAACTTAACCTTTTCAATACACTTGTTAATCTTTGTGTCACATCTTTGTCCCTCTTAAAACTACTCCCCAAGCAAATTCCAAGGCATCTGTGGTGACTGAGTGCACTGGAACTGGGACGGAGAAGGTGAGACCTGAATTTAAGGATATTTGTAGTCTCCACTAAGTGATTTCTTTTCTGACAAGCACACACACTGGAATTTGTAAAGACAAAGGATGCTGATGCTGGGACCAAATAGACTTCAGATACTGTTGCATCTTTCTCATGTGGCATATTGGCAGGAGTACCATGAGAATCAAAGATGCCATCAAGACCCAAAATCCTGAAGTACTCCCTTGCAGTGACTGAAGTCTAAGCAGAAAATCTTAGAAATGGTTCTAGATGTACAGGTACATAAGAGTTTACCAGACTAACTACCACAAGGGCCTTTTTAAGCTAAGCCATGTATCCCAAACCTTTCATAAGTTCTGCTACCCTTGATAAGTGTAAGCAGGGGCTTGGGAGATGAAACATTTACAAGCAAGGGCCTGGGAGATTATCTATTTACAGGCTGACTATTTCCATTAGAGATATAGGTGCCAAACCAGGGATGAATTTTCTGTTCCCTATCCAATTGTCCAAGTTGCACTTGAACTGGGTTAGGGAGGAACGCTGCTTTACGTGGATAGAGCGCCTGTTCCAGAGAAGAGGTAGTCTCTGGGATACATACCTATCTCTCCAGAAGGTCCTATTTATATCATAAGGAATGTTTAAGTCTTTTGAACATGCAATTCTGGTGCTGTTTGTTTTGTGGAAGGTCCATCAAGTTGGGATCCAATAATGCCTTTTATGCCAGGCATAGATCTCCATTCAACAGCCTGTAGGAAACAGAGTACAGGGATAGGGCCTTGAGGTGGTTTGCACAGGACATGTTACTTGTGCCCTGTATTCTTTTAGTTTGGAACCCCTGTGGACATTCCAGTTGATGGATGTGCCTGGTTAGGTGCATACTAAAGGGAGCATTGTACTCAAGGATAGGTCTAATGAATGCAGACTATAGGGGAAAAATGACTTTGTTGGACCTAGATGCCATACCTTTGTTTATAAGTTGCACTACAGAGAATGATTTCCTCACTACTGTAGACTTACAATGGTCAAAAGCTATTTACACTCTGCATGTCCCCAAGTCTCTAACTACCGAAGTCAACTCTTAGGGATGTGTTGTTAATATGATTACCATCAGGGGTGAATGACTTCCCAAATTATACTATTATGCTCTTGGCATTTAGTTAAGTCCATGGCTCTGACACTACTTACTTAACTGTGTCAGCCCTTCCTAGAGAACATTTGTGTCAGTGGGGATTCTATGACTGCTGCTAATTTGCAATCTTCTGCAAATTTAGTCAGCCAGAGGCCATTACCATTGGCCTTGATTTCAGAGAAGTACATGCCAAAAAGGAATGGTCCCAGGACCTTAGATCTACTTTCTTCCTATGGAAGAAATGCCACCACAGGCACACAATTCTGTGTGAAGGAGTCAAACCGAACTTTTGAATGTTCCCCTGGAATCCCAGCTTGTGTAAGAGATTTCTTCACCGAAGTGAGAGATTCCTGACACTTTGAAAAAGACTCTGCAAAGATAGGCAAGTTGTCTAAATAAGGAAAATGTAGATACCCTGTAGCCTGCAATTAGATATAACTGGAATTAAATACTTTGTGAACATTACTGGCATGGCGGATAGTCCAAAGGGTAATGTAAAGAACTGACTGTGTTACACAGACACGCAAAAAGTAAACACCTAAAGTCTGGATGAATTGGGAGTTCTAAATCTAGTGTTACCAGAAAAACTGAATGAAGATGAAGAGGTAACAAGTTGTGAAGTGACATTATTTTGAACTTGGACACATTCACAAACAGGTTTAAGAAAGAAAGATCTAGAACTGGTCCCCAAGCATCTTCTTTCTTTGGCACAAAAACCTTGAATAAAAACTTTTTCATACCTGGGAAAAAGGAACTGATTCTATCATTGCCTGGGACAGCATGTGATGGACAGGTGGAAATAAGACAGTCTGGTTGGGTGGATGAAGGGTTATCCTCTGTAAAGGAAGAATTTCCTCCCACTGTCATTTGTAACCTTGATGAATGATTTTCAGTATTCATTTGTTTGTAGCCATCTGTTGCCAAAGGGAAAAGTAGAGATTCAGACTTTCTGAAAGGTAAATGCGACTGCCAGGGTGGGACGGGGGGAACAAGATCCCTTAAATAGTTACTCTGACTTCTTGGACTGTCCTTGGATTTGGGAGGTTCCAAAATCCTTTTTGAAACTCCCTTGCCATTTCTTCTTAAAAGTCTGTTTACCTGCATTTTGTTTAGACTGTTTATTTACTGCCCAAACTGGATGAGGCGCTAGAGAATCCCTTAGTAAATTTAGAAAAGTAAAGCTGTAAAATCTTAGAGAGATTCCCTACATTAACTTACCCCTTTCACCAATCTTTTTGATTACCTCTGAGGAGCCAAAATCTAAATTTCTATCCAAAGAAGAATTTAAAATCTCATTTTTATCATCATCTGGAAGGTACTGACAATGCAGTCAAGCAAACCTCCTCAAAAATTGTACCAGTGGCCATAGCCCTGGTATAAGTATTAAGAAAGTCATACACACATTATAAACAAGGAGTACTCCCTTGTACAATAGAAGAAACAATTACTTAAAGCAGATTTTTCCTTTCCTCACAAGAAGAAACAGCAAAAAAAAGAAAAAAAAATCTCAGACTTCCACAGTCAGAACAAACTTTAATAAATGAGCCTGACAATTAAAAAATCTAAAAAATGGAAGTTGCATAAGCTTACACTTTCCCCATACTTATTAATAATCTTCATACCTACTAGGATTGGAATTAATTAAATGTTCAGCAGCAGTAGGATAATCTAAAGCTGTAGCTGCTGGGTAAAGTTTGGGAAGACTATAAAAACTTAAAAGACTGAGGGACTTCACACATCCAAAATGCCTTTTTAAGGGCAGATGGCTGACTACCTGGAAAACTACAGGTAGTAACACATCCTCCAAAGCTGACAGAAATTGAAGAATGGGTGAAGCTTTTGGAAATTCCTTCTGTAACAGCTCACAGTATTACCTGAGGGACTGAGAAACCTGTGTTCTTCCACTAAAAACACTGGCACACACTGGATATAGTCACAGAAAAACACCCACAGGGAGAATCAAAAACTGAGCTATCCTCTAAGTTTGAATCAGAAATCTGAGAAGAATCTTGTATCTGTCCCTTCATCTTCCAGTCCAGATTCAGAATCTTGACTATCTTCAGGAAAAAAGTATCCCTCTTTCTTTTACCAGAAACTATTTTATAAGAAGGATCAATAGCTTGAATTAAAAACTGAGCCAGATCCAGTAAATTATTCTTATCCAGGGAAATTTGAGGAGATAAGTTTAGTTTTTTGTTTCTTTCTGACAGGAAAAATGGGGCCATCAGTGCTACTCACAGGTTTACAGGTTGGTACTAGGCTAATGACCACTATGTTGCTCTTCCAGATTTTGGACATGAGTTTTCTTCTTTTTGTTTTACAGACCCTGTTTAGGTGAGGATTCCACCACTATCATTTGTTCTGGGTTTTATTTTAGCCACACACCACAAACCATTTGGTCCCTGAGTATCATGGGCATCTGAATGGGGGGAACATGTTAGTAGGGAGGTAACCAAGGATTTGTGTGTGTGTGTGTGTGTGTGTGTGTGGGGGGGGGGGGGTGTTGGCATAATATTTTTCTTACGGACACTCTGTCCTATAAGGGACATGGGGAGCCAGACCAAGGATAAATTTACAATTTCCCATCCTACTGTCAATGTTTTGTTTGAATAAGGTCAGGGTTGAATAAGAAGTTATGTACCTACCATAACGTTCCATGTTAGTTGTCTTCTCTCGCCTTCTTTCTTGCTTGATGGGTTCGGAGCCGATCCTCGGCTCCGACTCGGCACTTGCTTTAGCTCGAGAACTCCTTTTACCAGCTCGAGGCAGCCCCATATCCCATGATGCAAGGTAGTAAGTACCCAGATCTCGTTTGTTGACAAAGGGCAATAACACCAAGCAAAAAATACTTCCCAAAGGAAGAAGAAACTTACAGATGGAAAAAGGACCAGGTCTGAATGGTCTTTAGCATAATAGTTTCTTATACAAGGTCTGTCCAGGCCAGGGGGAAGGAGGGAGGGTCGAAGAAAGAAGGCGAGAGAAGACAACTAACATGGAGCGTTATGGTAGGTACATAACTTCTTAATGTTAAGTTGTCAATCTCGCCTTCATTCTTGCTTGATGGGACCGCGTCCTAGCACCTCTATCCTGGGTGGCTCAATGGAACAAACTCTTGAGGACTGTAGAGCCAAAACTGGCTCTGTCCCTGGAGGCCAAGTCCAATTTGTAATGGGAAACAAAAGTGTGAGGAGTGGCCCAAGTGGCCGCTGCACAAATAGTGTCCAAAGGAAGTCTAGCCTGAAAAGCTGTAGAAGTAGCTAAACTCCTGGTTGAATGTGCTTTAGGTTTTGAGCACAGCTGTTTTCCCCTGAGCGTATAGATTTCAGTGATGACCGAAGAAAGCCATCTGGACAAAGTCACTTTAGAAACATGAAGGCCTTTTTTATTATCCGCATAGGAAACAAAAAGTTGATCAGATTTTCTAAATTTTTTTGTTCTGTCCAAATAATATCTGAGTTGACGGTGGACGTCAAGATAATGTAGCCTTTGTTCAGCCCTATCTGAATAGTTAGGAAAAATACCGGAGATCAATGGATTGATTGAGATTGTTCTTTGAAGCAACCTTAGGTAAAAAGGATGGATTAGTTCTCAAAGATACTCTGTCTTTGTGAAAAATCAAATAGGGGGGTCGAACCGAAAGAGCATGAAGTTCAGACACCCTCCTGGCAGATGTAATAGCCACTAGAAATAAAGTTTTCCAAGAAAGATATTTCAGGAACAAGAAACAGCTGGCTCGAAGGGGGGAAGAATCAAGGATGTCAGCACTAAATTTAGATCCCACTGAGGAGGAGGATTCCTGATTGGAGGCTTCAGTAGGAAAATTCCTTTCAAGAAGGCCCTGCAGAGCCTATGGGACATAATATTATGATCTGCTATCCCGACATGAAAATTAGAAATAGCAGCCAATTGAACTCTGACTGTGGAAGAAGAGGAGCATGCATGAAAAATCTCTGCTAAGAAGTCCAGAACTGCCTGAACAGGGGCAGTAAAGGGATCAATATTTTGGGCCTTAGCCCAATAAGAGAAACGTTTCCATTTGCTTGTGTAAATCCTCCTGGTAGAGGATTTTAGTGAAGCTACTATGATGTCTCTAACTGGGTTAGAGATCAAAGGAAGCCTGGCTAAGGAAGGAAGTGGAGCAACCAAGCTGTGAGGTTGAGAGAAGGGGCTGACCGGATTGGTGAATCAGTAGATCTGGCACTGGGTCCAGATGCCACGGCTGCACCAAAAGGTGATGATGGAGGAACGGAAACCAAACTTGTCGAGGCCAGTAAGGGGCAATGAGAATCAATTTGGCTCTCAAAGCGGTAGCTTTCTGGATCACCTGAGGGATCAGAGGAAATGGAGGGAAGGCATAAAGAAGTCCCTGGGGCCAATCCTGGGTCAGAGCGTCTCTGGGGGGATGGCCTGATAGAGGAAAGAGGCTGAAGAAGTCTGGACATTTGCTGTTTTGGGGAGTAGCAAAAGATCGCAACATGGCCGACCCCATTCCAGAAAAATCTCTTCCGCTATAGATTGTTTGAGAGACCACTCGTGAGGCATGAGAATAGCTCTGCTCAATCTGTCCGCTATAATGTTGGTTTTCCCAGGGATATGCGTTGCTACCAGAAACCGATGAGAGGAGATCGCCCATTGCCAAAGTCTGAGCGCTTCGACACAAGGGGTAGGACTTGGTTCCGCCCTGTTTGTTGATATACCAAACTACAGACATGTTGTCTGTGTGGACTGCAATTGTCCCTACGGGAAGAAAGTCGTTGAGGGCTTGCAACGTTAAAAGCACTGCTCTCATCTCCAGGACATTTATGTGCAGATGGTACTCGAGCGGTTGCCACGTCCCATGAACCATCCTGCCCTGATAATGACCCCCACCCGATCAGGGAGGCACCCGTGGTGGCAGTGGCTATCGGGGACGGAGGTACAAAGCACCTGCCTTGGTGAACCTGAGGCGATGTGATCCACCAAGCAAGATGTTCTTTGCATGTTTGTGTCACCAGAATCTGGTGACGCATTGGGAAGTTGCTGGTATGACCACTGTGTGAACAGCATCCACTGAAGGAGGCGCATGTAGAACCGAGCCAGGGAAGAAGAGTAATGGCCGCAGCCATGAGACCTAATACCTTTAGAACCATTCTGGCCTGTACTTTCTTGCTGGCCAGAATGATCCTGACATGAGTTTGAATGTCTGAAACTCTTTGTTCTGTAAGGGTAGCTGACATCCGAACAGTATCTAAGTTTGCCTATGAAGGTAATAGACTGGCAGGGCGATAAGGATGACTTTTCGAAGTTGATTGAGATGCCTAAATGAGAACACAGGTCTATTGTGTAATCCCTGGCTTGTATAAGCTGATGCCTGGTGGTGGCTGACAGGAGCCAGTCGTCGAGATCGGAAACACCTGGAATCCCTGGCGTCTCAGGTGAGCCGTTACCACTGCCATACATTTGGTGAACACTCTGGGGGCGTAGTGAGACCAAAGGGCAGGGCTCTGAACTGGAAGTGACTGGACCCCAGCCGGCGGAGAAATCTCCTGGGCGTCTGTGAATTTTGATGTGATAGTACGCGTCCTGAAGATCTATTGAGCACATCCAGTTGTCCTTCTGTAAGAAGGGCAGAATTGACTGAAGAGTGACCATTCGGAATCTTGTTTTCCTGACAGACTTGTTGAGTCTGCTGAGATCCAATATTGGTCTCCAGTCTCCCGTCTTTTTGGGGACCAAAAAGAACCTTGAGTAGATTCCGGGCTCTGAATGGTCTACTGTAACTGGCTGAATGGCTCTTTTTTGCAGTAGTTTTGCGATTTCTAACTCTGCAATGTCCCTTAGACCGGGTGGTACATCTGGAAGGGAACTTGATGGAAGGGACTTTCCTCGAAAGGAATTATGTAACCCTTGGATATGATCGACTGTACCCATCTGTCTTGAGTGAGGGAATGCCAGGCTTCTGGGTACAGTGATAATCTTCCCCCGACTGCCTCCAAGGAGGGACAGCCAGGCAACACCTCAGGGATGTTGAAAGGGCTTATCAGAGAGAGGCTCCCTGTTTCCCTGGTTCTTGGACCCCTCTGCCTCTAGAGCGTCTGTTGTTGTTACCCCTCTGCCTCTAGGGGTAAACTGACCACGTGAATCCGGCGTGACTCCTTGGGATTTACGGAACCACATCTTCCCACCCTTCTGTCCTTTGGGATAAGGCCTAGAAGGGGTGGAAAAACGGACTCCAACAGCAGAAAGAGTCTTGCCGTCCTGCTCACACCTGGTCAAGGTTTCCTTCACCTGAGGGCCAAACAAAGCTGACCCATCAAAGGGAGAATTTGTGAAGGGCGCCTTAAAGGGATCCATAAAATCACATAGCTGCATCCAGGCTTGGCGTCTAAGAGCCACACCTGTGCCTGCGGCTCTACTCGCTCCATCCGCAGCATAAGATATTAGCCGCATGGAGGAGTTAGCAATGGAATTGAGGGTTCCTAGCTGCGAAGCAATCTTTTCTTGAGCCCCTGCAGCTGTAGGATCCTGAACTACTTCTCCCAGCTCCTTGAGGATATCTCTTTGGAGTCTGGTGAAGTGACATAGGTAATTCAGCGAGCATAGCAAAGGTCGCTGAGGAAAACATCCGCTTACCGTACCTATCCATGGTCCTAGAGTCCTTATTAGGAGGATGGACGGGCATGGAAGGATCTGCAAGTTCCTTTTTGGTGGCCGCAGCCACCACCATGGCATCAGCGGGGACACCCTTGGTAAGGAATTGTTTGTCACTAGGGGCAGTGATAAATTTAGAAGGCCTCCTAGGGACTGGCTCTACAGAGTCAGGAGCTGCCCACGCCTTTCGTGCAATAACCTGCATAAGGGTGTCGAAAGGCGGAGACACCCAGGAGGTGGAGGGCCGAGATCCAAACGCCTCTAGGTATACTGACTCATCCTCAGAGGGATTGTTGGTGGGCCAGTTTCCCCTCTGTTTCAGAAGTTCTAGGATGTCTGAGAAGGAGACATCCTCAGAGGGGATCTAGGGGATCCCTCTGACTCATCAAAGTCAGTATCCAAGTGACAGACTCGGGAGTCTACATGCTTCCTCTTACAAGTCCTCTTCCTAGGAGGATCTCCCGAAACATCAGGAGAATCCTCGGAAGAAGGGGAAATTCCCAATGGGGAAACCTGAGGCGGAGGATCTCTGGGTCCTGTAGCAAGAGAAGTGGCAGAGATGTCAACAGGTACTATAGAGGGAGGAGCTACGGGAACAGACTGCTGACTGATACCAGTGGCCAGTACACTCTTCATCACCTCGAATGCTCCCCTCCCAGGCAGGTCCGAGAGATCCCGCTCCGAAGAGCTAGGAACTCCAGGGGCCACCGAAAGGGAAGTCTCCGAGGCAGATGTCGGAGCCGAGCTCACCAACGCCGAGGCTCCAAGGGGAAGAGCGGGCTCGGACAAGGGTCCGATGCCACTCACCCCCTCGGAGGAGACCATGGAAGCCCGACCACCGAATCCCTCTAAGGAAGAGGAGATAAGAGTAGAGGCTGAAGTAACAGAAGGGGGTATCCGTCCTCCAGCCGTAGCAGTAACCATGGCCGAAGACTCCAACTCCAAGCTCTGGGGTAGAGTTGAAGGAGGAACTGTAACGGGGTGTGGACCAACAGTCGTCTGCTGAGACGGGCTGTGTAACATTTGGGCCAGTACCTGTGACTTGAGTAATCTACTGACCACTCTCTCTAGGTCATGATCTGACAACCTGGATGACCTTGAAGATCGGCTCCGATGGCTCCGTTCCGATAGAAGAGGTGAAGCCGGAGCCGAAAGTACCGGCCCCAAGGAAGGAGACCCCGACCTCTTCCTGGAATGAGCCATCGGAGCCGATACTACAGATCCTGTCGGAGCCGACTACGGAGCCGACAGAGCGTCTCGATGTATCGGCTCCAGCGGAGCCGATACAGCCACCAAAATAACGGTGTCGGAGCCGATCGGGCCGACACCGATGCCTGTGCCACATGGGTGTCGGAACCGATCGGAGCCGACATCGAAGTGGACAATACAGATTCGGCACCGATAGCCATCGGTGCGAAGCTGTCAAGCCAGAATCGGCTCCAGCGAGCCGATCTCGACTCAATGCAGTCGGAGCCAAGGCCGCAGGCTTAGGCACACAAGCCTGGGCCTTCGCAGGTTTTCTTGATTTTGGTGGAGCCGACTTAGCGGAGAGCCCTCCGGCAGAAGGCCCCTAAGAATCAACTTGTTCTCTCCTGCAGGACTCTCTGGCTGAAGGAGTGACAAATAGCACAGGAGTCCTGCAGGTGAAGAGGGCCCAGACAATACAGGCAAGAAGTGTGACCGTCTGTCAGAGACATCTTCTGACAGCACGAGTCACACTTCTTAAAACCTGAAACCCTCTCCTTTGACATGGTGCCGAACACACAACACACACACACCAGTCAAATTAAATTAAACAAAATACCAAGAGGTATTCTATAAAACACCAACACACACACCCTAACAGGGGGGGGGATGGGATAGGGAATTGACTAACAAAAAAAAAAGAGACAGGGAATTTCTGTCAGAAAGGGATAGAATTAAATTTAAACTATCAAAAAATTAGTTTTAGACTAAAAAGGGGCTTGAAAATCACAAAAGTGAACAACTTACCAGGAGCTGGTATAAAGAAGACCTCCCAAGCGAAGCGGCAAACGAGATCTGGGTACTTACTACCTTGCATCATGGGATATGGGGCTGCCTCGAGCTGGTAAAAGGAGTTCTCGAGCTAAAGCAAGTGCCGAGTCGGAGCCGAGGATCGGCTCCGAACCCATCAAGCAAGAATGAAGGCGAGATTGACAACTTAACATCTCTTCCTTTAACATGGATGTGGAGTCTATTCCATAGCTCAGAGATCCTTTGGGACACGCATCTCCCTCTCTCCAGCATGTTTGTGCAATAAGCAAAGTTCAGATCCATGGATCTAGTGGTTCTGGTGCCGTTTGTTTTGCACATGTGCAACACATCCATCAGGGCTGGGTCTGAGGAAGCTCTGTTAGCAAGCCAAAGATCCCAGCTTGTAGGAAATTGAATACACAGGTTGAGACTTTAGGTGATCAGTGTAGGACAGGATATTCGTGGCCTAAATTTTCCTGGTGAGAAACCTTTATAGGCATCCCAAATGTTGCAAGTGTCTGGTTAGGTACATGCCAAAGGGGGTACTGTATTTATTGACTGGTCCAAAAAGGGCTAAACAGAGTGATACTATAACTTCCTTGGACTAGGATATCATAAATCGGGTGACACAGAATGATTTTCTTACTACCTTAGCTACATATTGTTCAAAGGCGAGATTGCTGTCTGCATTATGCTCTCAGATCCCTTGCTACTGTCTTGACTCTTAGGGATGTTTTATCGATGAAGTAATCAACTTGGGTTGACAATTTCTCAAATGGCATTATAATGCTTTAGCAGTGAGTTTTATGAAATGTCTTTTGCACTCAACATCTGTTCATGTTAAACCCTCCTGCAACATCATCCTTTACTTTGTGAGAAGTAGATGCCAAACAGGAGTAATCCCAGCACACAGCACTGGGGTATGACACTGGTGACCAGTCTCTTGGTGTAGGTAATCTCACCAATCTCAATTTCTTGGATCCTATCTGTGAACCAGCCATCAATCCAGCAGGTTTTATAGGGATTTATGCCTAGCTCAGAGAGCTTGTCAACAATGTATATGTGGGGTATTGTATCAAATCCTTTTTACTAGGTCAAGATACACAGTATGCATTATTTTACCTTTGTCCATTGACTTGGTGACCCTTTCAAAGAAGTCTACGAGGTTAAGTGGGCATGGCCTTCCCTTAAAGCCACACTGGAATGGGTGCATTGTCTGCAGGTTGCCAATGTCCTTGTTTATCATTTCCATGGTAATCTGGTCCACAGCTTTGCATATTAAGCTTGTTAGACTGATGGATCTGTAGTTCCCTGGGTCAGGTGATGGTCCACTCTTGTGGAGGGGAATGGCAGTCCTCATTCAAGTGGAATATAGTCTGTTTCAAGGGTGTAGTTCAACAGTGCCTTAAGTGGTCTTGATATGTCATGTTTTGGACTGTTCAAAAAGCAATCCGGGATGTTGTGACCCGTGGAGGTGGTGTTCCTAGCATTATCAACTGCTACCAGAACCTGGTCCCTGCCAACAGTTGGGGGTAGTATATTGGAGAGGATTTTAGGAGCAGGGGGTGAAGTCTGAGCTAAATTTATCAGTGAGTAGATTTGCTATGTCACCCTGATTGAATGTAGTACCATTCACCACCAGTTCAGTACACTGCTGTTTGTTACCTTTAAAGTTCTGGACAGAACTGAAGAAGGCTTTGTGATTATCCTTAGCCTGTGAGGCTACTCTGACCTTGAAGGTGGCCTTGTTGGACTTAATTAGCCCTATTAGTTTAGTTGTATGAAGAGAGAATTTGTCCTTAAGGGAGTTGCTCTTCCAGATTTTGGACATGAGTTTTCTTCTTTTTGTTTTACAGACCCTGTTTAGGTGAGGATTCCACCACTGTGGTTTATTTTTGTTTGTTTTGGGTTTTACTCTGGTAATTACATCAGCCTCTATGCAGCCATTCATTTGTTTGTATAAGGACTCTGAGAATAATTCTGCATATATAGCTGTAGTCTCGAGGTTAGGGGGGACACTGAATTTTAACAAATTGTCACTTAATATGGTGTAGTATGCCACAGAATAGTTCCCAAGTTACTGGTTTAGCTAGGTTTTCTAGGTTGATTTTTAATTCAAAGGACACAGCTTTGTGATATGATCTCACTACTCAGGATGTGACATGGGTGGGGATGGGGGTCAACGTTCCCATGTTGGTGAGTACCAGATCCAGTATGTCTGATCCTCTGGTTGGTGTGTGTACTATCTGTTCCAGGGTGCTTTGTGTCTATGAGTCCAGGGCAGTTTAAGTTTACCTGTCTACAGAAGGGTGGTTAAAGTCACACAAACAAGGTGTTTAGTTAGATGCTGAATACTTCTAGTAGGTTTAGGTAACAGCAGTGAGGCTCTAGGGTCATAGATGATTACCTGTGGCTAAGCAAGATATAGTGAGAGACCTTGTCTTTGGTGACTTGCATGTGGATCATCCTGTCTAACCAACCTAGAAGTATGTTTGTTGCCAACGTAAATTGAAACACCTACATCTTTGGTCCCAGTCTGTGCTGCTGTTGGTCTACATGTGTGAAGGATATGAAGCCTTGAAAAGCTGGAGTACTTTTCAATGTCTTTAAACCAAATCTCAGTCTTGACACAAATGTCTGCATTCTCCATTGTGAAGGGTGTGGAGTTTTTTTTGTTTAGGATCCTATCATTGAGCAGCAGCATCTTAAGGCTGCTTGGAGACTTTTTCACTATATTAGTAGTTTGGCCTTTTTGAGATTACCTATAAGAGGATGGATAACGCTTTTGGCAATATTGAAAAGCCTAGTGAAACTGGTGCAGCCCATCCTTGGCAAAGCAACATAGTGTATTGACCATATTCTCCAATGCTGACATATGTTAGATCTCCCCCAAAGTTACACAAGAAACTAAGCCAATTATCAAAATCAATAATTTTATGTTCATAATGTGGCATCATCCTTGGTGAAGTTAGAATGCTGCTCAAAACAAAGCTCATACTTGTCTAGGACACATTCCAAGGGAACCATAATGTCTTTTTTCATATAGTCCAGAAAAGTACATCTCAGGTCATTTACATGGACTATGACAGAATCATAGTGGTTCTTGGGGTGCAGTGACTTGAATGCTTGCACAATATTGTGGATCATGGTGCCATACATGTAACTAACTTATCTTCCCCTTGTCTAGCCTGGTGATTGAGGCATGTGTGTGTCACACAATGGGGTCCCCATGACAACAATATTGCTCTTGTGGGACCATTGGATGTGGGCTTATGTGATATGTTTGGTGGTGTTTTTGGTGATTGGTGAGCAGCAGTGCTACCATTAGGTGGCTTTGGGGGGTCTTTGACATTTGGGAAGGTTCCTTTTAAGTACCTCAGCATAAGACAGTGTGTGTGTGTGTGTGTGTGTGTGTGTGTGTGTGTGTGTGTGTGTGTGTGTGTGTGTGTGTGTGTGGATGCGCACGCGTTTGTGCCTGTGTGTGTGGTGAGCGGTGCGTATGAATGATGTAGAGTATTCTTGACAACCTTGTTTGAATGGATGTTTGTAGGGGACACAACAACGACAAAGGATGTGGCTAATCCCCAGTCCATACTGATTGTAGATGCTACACCAGGGGGATACAGGGTAAAAGATGAGTGGTCTGAGGTATAACTAATGGTCACAGCAGATTCACCCACCTGCAGCTGAGGCAAATTGCTAGCCTGCTTTCCCTTTTGTGTCTGGAAAACAGACAGGCAGACCATGGGACTGACAGTTTGTTCCATGGTCAAGCTGAAAATGGTGCCCGTTTCCCAGGGAAAGCAAGCAGGAAAAGCCAGTAAAAGATTTACAGTCTTTAAAAGTAACCTTTTTCACATAACATAGTAAAAAGCACTTTAAGACAATTTGCCTGCCCTAAAAAGTAAATTAAACAATTTCTCCACAGAAAAAATGATTTTCAAATACTTTAAACTTTTAAACTAACAGGTAAAGAGAGTGCTCTCATTTAAAAGTAAAAAAAAAAAAAAAAAAAATAAAACAGCATCAATACAGTCCGTTAAAAATCTCCTAGCTTTAAAATAACTTTCCTGAACAGGAAAGTGTTATAAAGCAAACTCTTAAAGTGGAAGTTTTTTTTCCCAAAAGAGAACTTATCTATTCCTAGCAAAGGAACAGCATAAGCCTACCACTG
This sequence comes from Protopterus annectens, assembly GCF_019279795.1. NCBI lineage: Eukaryota > Metazoa > Chordata > Ceratodontiformes > Protopteridae > Protopterus > Protopterus annectens. The sequence continues at coordinate 159,275,220 of NC_056747.1, forward strand.
ATCCTCAGATGAGCTTACTCTTCAGTGCAGGAAAGCTCTGAAGGGCTTGGTGCCCAAGTTTGCCTTTTTAGTCAACTCAGCTTAAGGGGACTGAAAGTATGGGTACATGAAAAATGCCCTGAAGCTTTGGAAGCTGGCCAACTGTTATATGCTTGGCACGATACAACTCCTACAGCTAAGGCTACAGCATCAGCGATCAATATAATGAACATCCATTCTCCCCTTTGCTAAAATAGGATAATCAGCACCATCTTTGGAGAGTCTTCTACAACCTTTAGAAGAACCCTGGATCTCAGTGTAAAAGGTAGAAAAGCATACAGGAACATTTCTATCCATGGGAATGAGAAAGCATTTGTCTTTCAGGCTTGTTTGCAATAAATCCTGGAACAGAATTTCTTTGGCTGCCTGTTCAGAATGGGAGAGAAAAAAAAGTGTTTGAGATGTTCCCCACAAATTAATGAAAGTCCCTTGGATATACTTTCCATTTGCAATTGTCTGTCCTGGTCCTGTTCAGATTGCTTGTTGCAATGTTTTTCTCTGATGAAATGTACAAAGTCTGAAGAGTCAAAATGAGCCGAGTTGCTATCCCTCATGCAATCACAGCAAGTCAACAATAGGGGGAAAGATCGGGTACACCTTCTCTGTTCATGTACCACATCACTGGTGATGTCTGTGATAACAATACAGTTGGGTTAGCTTGTCTTTTCAGGCTAAAGACCAGTCCATTTCTTCGGGTTTATCCAATAGATTATTTTTCTGTGCAAAGTCCAAAATTTCAAGAGTTTTAAAAATTCTTTGACTTTTAGGAAGGTCTTGATTTTTAGTAGGAAAGATAATTTGAGCCTTAATGTCAGATTTCGTCAAGTTTTTAATTAGATGGATGCAAGCTGTCCTTTTAGAGATTACTGAAAAAGTATAGTCATTATCAAATCTTATGCTTTTCCCACCTATTTTAATTGGAGTACTTGGCCAAGCAGTTCTCAAGAACAGGTCTTTATCTTAGGTTTTTTTTCCCATTCCAAATTATCATTTGTGACGCAGGCAAATTTACATTCATATAAAAGTAATCACACTATAATTAACAAACATTTTACTTCGCATATACTGCTATACATCATATAACCTAAGCAACATTACATAAATTATTCAATTCCTGTCTTCTGTTTTTAAACAAGAAATATCTTTATCAAACCATCAGTTACTACATAGGCAATCACACATTTATACAAATGAATACACAATGGCACAATCCTAATTGCAAGCATTTTACATCACAAACCATACTAACACACTCCTAGTCGCAAACATTTATACATCACCCATAATCTACCCAATCTTTTTCAGTCACAAATTACATGGTTCATTTAAGTCCTGCCTCCTTTTAAACCTCATTCCTCCCTTGCAACCATTGTTTCCACAATTCCCACCTTTTCCCATGCAGTTTGTTCCTACAACCTTCCAAAAATCCCAACTCCAGCTGCTCTATCTCTGTCACTACACTCACCACCCCCAGTATATTCGGCACAGAACATGATCTCCATTTTCCAGTAATTGCTCCCTTGGGAGCCACCATCATCAGACAAAGTAAGGCTCTACCATGCCCAGGCAATTCCGATCCCACACCACAGCACAGAAAAATCATCTCCCCCATCAGACCATTCCATCCACCCAGCATCTCCAACAGTGAACCCCCGCAGGGAATCCCCGAAGTCCAACAACTCATCACACTCTCAGAAAACATGTTCCCATCCACCTCCCCGTCACACCACCACCATCAGCCATCTGCTTGAGGAAAAATTCTCCAGAGTCTACCCAGGGTAGAGCAATATCCACGCAAACACCTACAGGCAAAAATCCTAAATCTTGCAGAGCCTGCTGCATATCTGGGAGACACATATGCCCTCCCACTGTTTCCCCATGAACCACTCATCCAATCCCCTCCAACCTCCCCCGACTGATTCTCACAGTAAAATAAAAATAAAATAAATAAAAAACTGGAAATAACCGCATAGTAGTGGAGCGAAGTTCAATGTTTAATGGTGACTGAGTGCTTTCACCTCTCAATCTTAGGCTTCATCAGTCGCAGAAAAATAGATCACTTCCTATATATACAAAAAGTCTCATGACATCACACTTGTTGAGTCAGAACTAATTCATACATATGTAAATGAGCATTTGAATTCATATTCAGTATTGTACAATACATAAAACCATTAAGATGTTAAAAAACTTAAAACCATAAAAACAATAAAAACAATGAAACTGTGAAACTGTAAACCAGCCACTGTGCAAGATTATATGTTTATAGCTTTCCATTTTAAAAGAGGGGCAATAGATATATTGTCATTAATACCAGGAAAGGTTTTTGCATTTAATCTTAGTTGCCATTTCACCTTGTCATTAGGGAGAATGCCTGATCCAAATAGACATTCCTCAAAAGATTTCCTCCCTTTGTCATGTGGGATGACAGAAAACAAATTGACTACATCAATGGCCAACAAAATCACATTGTTGACTGATATAAGGTCATGTAACATCTCTAAACAATGCCAAGATTCTCTCATAATGTGGTCTGTTTTGTTGATGATGGGCTTGATGTGGTGATCGATGTAAGCAGCCAGGGGTTCTGTCTTTGAATGACCAGGTAATTTATTTAACTAGGTTGATGGAAATCACACTGAGTAGTAATTTCCTATTTTTTGAAGGCGAATACTATCGACAAACTACAGGTGTTGCGATGGGCGCGAAATGTGCCCCAGTTTTGCAAATGATGTTTTGCTTGAATGGGAGAAGGAAGTTGTGTTCAGATCCAGGTTTATGTCAATTTTCAATAAACATCTAAGATTTTTGGATGATATTTTGATTTTGCGTACTGGACCTGAGAAAGAAATCGAAGAATTTGTCTCCTTTCTGAACACTAGTACTGATTTTTTGTCTTTTACTTGTATACACAGCATCAGATTATTTGAACATACTTTTGAAGAAAAGGGATGGCAAGTTGGTTTCCACAATTTTTGGGAAACCAACTTATTCAAATGGTTTGTTACATTACGAAAGTTGCCATCCCCCACACCAAAAGCATGGGGTTGTGAAGGGCCAGAAGTGTAGGCTATCTAGGTTGATTAGCCAGGATGATGATTTTGGTAGGGAAATGTACACACTTACAGGGATGTTTATGAAGAGAGGTTACCCACTAAAATTGTTGCTCAAAGCCAAGGAGATCTGGATGAAAAGATCTACAGTTTATTGCCCGATTTTACGCTCAGAGACTGTTATGACCAACTCTAGGAAGAGACTTTGTCAAGCAATAATGTGATGGTGTTGAAGTAAGACCATGACTGTCCCCAATTGGTGAACATTTTAAACACTGTTTGGGACAAAATTTTGATACAAAACTTAAACAAAGACTGGGTGACAAACCTGCAGTTGTTTATAGTAGAGGCAGGAATATAAAGGAAGCCCTAGAAGTGAAAGGGATGGCTAAAGGCTGTAGGCATGTTTCTAGAATGTACAAGTGTGGTTCTTGTAACCAATGTAAATTTATTAATGATGGGCTGTATGGGGGGGGGGTGGATGGTTATCCTCGCACAATGGAGTGCCCGGGAGGGGAACATGTACAACAACGAATGTGGTCTATATAGCAACCTGTATTTCATGCTCGGCATTCTATGTTGGGAAAACCATACGTAAACTGAGGGATAGAATTGCCGAGCATGTAAGAGATATTAAGAACAGGAAGACCAGTAATGCCCTTCATCAGCATTCGGCTGCATGCCACAATTTTAAGAGATTTTTATTTTTTATTATTGATAAAGTGAAAAAAAGTAACAGGGGTGGCAATTTTAGAGTTGCTTTGGAATTGAGAGAAACAAAATGGCAGCTAAGATTAAATGCAAAAACCTGTCCATTTACATTTATCCTCGACATATGGGTTAGGTTCCGAGCATCAGAACCGACTCAGTCATTACTACAACTCGCAGTCACAAAAACTTCTCTTGAGCTTAACCCTTTTATCAATAATGCTCCTCTCCCTGTCTCTCTAGATCAAGTTTGCAGGAGACAGAAAGAAAGAAACCCAAAGCTTCCATAGATACCATATTTGGAACTACATGCATACATCATCAGCAATTATGTTAGCTATCTGTTCCACTAAAAATCTAAAGGCAGGGGGATGGAGGGAGGGAAGCAGAGGATAAATGAAAATGACAACACAGATGGAATGTTATGGTAAGTACACAATCTTCTTTATCTGATTATGTCAATTTTCATTTTATCCTCAACATATGAGAGACAGTCCCTAGCTACCTTAAATCTTGGGTGGACTCAAGGATATTCCTGAGCACCACTGAGCCAAATGATACTCTTCTCCTGGAGACCAAATCCTATTTCTAATGAGTAATAAAGATATGAGGAGTAGCCCAAGTTGCTGCTGCACAAATATCCACAGAGGCTCTAGACTGAGACTGTTAAAGTAACCACAGCTCTTGTACAATGTGCTCCAATGGACTTTAGCAACTCAACTCCCTTTTTATTATAGATGTAAGTTATACAGTCTTTGAGCCATCTAGCCAATGTTACCTTGCTCACTGATTTACCAAGCTTTGTACTTGAGAAGGAAATGAACAACTGGTCAGATTTCCTGATATCCTTAGTTCTGTGCAGATAGAACTGCAGTTGCCTGTGAACATCTAACAAATGTAAGCAATATTCACCTTTGTTTGTAAAGTTGGGAAACACCACTGGCAGCTTAGTCTGGTTGATACTATCCTCAGAGACTACCTTAGCTAGGAAGGGTTAGTTCTTAAAGAAACTCTGTCTTTGTGAAAAATCAAGTATGTTGGCTTTCAAGAAAAGGCTTGTATTTCTGAAATCCTGCAAGCAGAAGTTATAGCCACTAAAAGTACAGTCTTTCAGGATAAAAACTTTAAATCACAATCAGCCACTGGCTGGAAGGGAGGCTGAACAATAGCTTGCAACACCAAGTTTAGATCCCAAGGCGGAGTAGGTTCTTTAAAAGTAGGTCTTAGCAACACAGAACCTTTTAAAAAGGCCTTGCAAACCTTATGAGAAGTCAGAGAGGAATCTTTAAAACCATTATGAAAATTTTAATGGAAGAAGGGGAAGCTCCTATATGGAAAAATAAAGCTAAAAATTCTAGAACTTTATGAAGAGAGCTGAAAAACTGTCAGTAATATTGTCATGAGCCCAAAATGTAAACCTCTTCCATTTACTAGTGTAAAGTTTACAGGTGGATGGTTTATGAGAGGCTAAAAGAATATGACGGACTGGGGAAGAAAGCATAGGTTGCCCGGATATTAATGGAAGTGGAGAAACCAAGATGTCAGCTTGAGGTGCACAACATTCGGATAAACTAATCCCTCTGGATGGGAGAGTAGGTCTGGAGCTGGGTCCAGAATCCAAGGTTGATGAACCAGATAAGGCCAAAGAAAGGGGAACCATATCTGAAGAGGCCAACAGGGTGTAATGAGGATCACTTTGCTCTTCAGCTGAATTGCTTTCTGTAGACATTTTGGGATCAGGGGAAAGGCATAAAGAAGTCCGGAAGTCCAACTGTGTAGAAGAGCATTCTTCTGTGATTCCCCCAGAGGAGGGATCAGGACAAAATAGCTGCTGCACTTGTTGTTTAGGGGACAGGCAAATAGGTCACAGCAAATCTGGCCCCACTGATAAAAAATCCTTTCCATCACCTTTGGATTGGCAGACCACTCATGAGGAAGGAGAATACACCTGCTTAGTTTGTCTGCTATCACGCTGAAACTGCCTGGAATGTGCGTTATCAGAAAGCGGTTTGAAGAGATTGCCCACTGCCACACCCTGATCTCAACATAGGAGAGAAGAACTGGTTCCACCCTGTTTGTTGATGTACCAAACCACTAACATATTATCTCTGTTTGAATAACAGTCCCCAAAGGAAAAGCAGCTTTAAAGGCCTGCAACGCTAACAGCACTGTTCTCAGTTCCAGGACAATGATAGGCAAATAGAAGTTATGTTCTTACCAAAACGTTCCATGTTAGTTGTCTTCTTCTCGCCTTCTTCTTGCTGGATGGGTTCGGAGCCGACCTCGGCTCCGACTCGGCCACTCTAAAAGCTCGAGAGTTGGTTCCACCGGCTCGAGGCTCCCCTTATATCCCACAATGCTAGGCGAGAGTTACCTCAGATCTCGTTTGTAAGCTAACCCCAGCTTATAATAGTAATAGAACAACTCTAAAAGAGTCCACCTCTAATAACAGGGAGAAAGAAAGGTGACCTACATCCTGATTCAGGAAATATGCAAACAGCATATGCCTAAGAAAGAGGTGGTAGAAAGAGAGGTCACAATCAAAACTCCTCTAGGTCTGTCCAGGCCAGGGGAAGGAGGGTGGGACGCAAGAAGAAGGCGAGAAGAAGACAACCAACATGGAACGTTATGGTAAGAACATAACTTCTATATGTTAAGTTGTCTATCTCGCCTTCATTCTTGCTGGATGGGACAGCGTCCCTAGCACCTTGTCCCGGGTGGCCTAACGGAACAGACTCCTGAGAACAGTGGAACCAAAGTTAGCTCTATGCCTAGAAGCTAAATCCAACTTATAATGAGAAATGAAAGTGTGAGGAGTAGCCCAAGTAGCCGCTGCACAAATGGTGTCAATAGGCAGTCTGTCTTGGAAGGCTAAAGAAGTAGCCAAAGCTCTGGTAGAATGGGCCTTAGGTTTATTAGGCAGCTTTTGGTGTCTAATCTCATAAACAAGGGTAATCAGAGATGTAATCCATCTAGATAATGATACCTTTGAAACTGAAAGTCCTTTTCTGCTTTCTGCATAGGAGATAAACAGTTGGTCAGATTTTCTGAATTGTTTTGTTCTATCCAAATAGTACCTCAACTGACGATGAACATCTAGCCAGTGTAATTTTTGTTCAGACCTATTGGAATATTCTGGAAAAAAGACAGGGAGGTCAATGCTTTGATTTAGATTTGACGTCGAGACTACCTTAGGCAAGAAGGACGGGTTGGTTCGTAAGGATACCCTGTCCTTATGGAACAATAGATAAGGAGGTCGACAGCTGAGTGCATGAAGTTCTGAGACTCTTCTAGCTGAAGTAATAGCTACCAGAAAGAGAGTCTTCCATGATAGCAATTTTAAAGAACAGGAGGCTGCAGGATCGAAAGGGGGGAGAATCAAAGAAGTAAGAACTAAATTTAGGTCCCAAGGAGAAGGAGGATTTCTTATAGGAGGTCTGAGAAGAAAAACTCCTTTCAAAAAGGCTTTGCAAAGCTTGTGGGACATTAAGGCAGACTCAGAAATACCTACATGAAAGTTAGAGATAGCTGCCAATTGAACTTTAAGAGTAGAAGGGGATGAACCTGCATGGAAGAGTTCAGCTAGAAATTCAAGGACTATTTGGATGGAAGCAGTGAAAGGATCTATGTCCCTTCCATGAGCCCAATATGTGAAACGTTTCCACTTACTCAAATAAATCTTCCTAGTGGAAGATTTATGGGAAGCTATCAAAATATCTCGAACAGAGCGAGATAATTTAGGAAGCCTGGCTAATGTTGGAACTGGAGGAACCAAGCAGTGAGGTTCAGAGAGGGGAGGGAGCGATGTAACTGACCCGATTGATGGATCAAAAGGTCTGGAACTAGGTCCAGATGCCAAGGTCGCTCCAGTAGAAATTGATGTAGAAAGGGGAACCACACCTGTCGAGGCCAGTAAGGAGCAATGAGGATCAACGAGGCCTTCTGAGCGATAGCTTTCTGTATCACCTGAGAGATTAGTGGGAAGGGAGGAAATGCATACAGAAGTCCCGGGGCCAAACTTGGACTAGAGCGTCTCTGCTGGGTTGGCCTGGTAAAGGGAATAGAGTGAAATAATGTCTGCACTTGCTGTTTTGGGGAGTAGCAAAAAGATCGCAGCAAGGCTGACCCCACTTGAGAAAAATCTCTCTCACAACAGAGTCTTTCAGAGACCACTCGTGAGGCATGAGGATAGCTCTGCTCAATTTGTCCGCTATTTGATTGGACTTCCGGGGATGTGGGTTGCTATCAGAAGCGCTGAGAAGAAATCGCCCATTGCCACAATCTGAGTGCTTCTCGACACAGGGGTAGGACCTGGTTCCGCCTTGTTTGTTGATGTACCACACTACAGACATATTGTCTGTCTGGATTGCAATCGTTCCCAAGGGGAGAGAGTCTTGAAGGGCTTGCAACGCTAAAAGCACTGCTCTCATCTCCAGAACATTTATGTGCAAGTGGCATTCGTCTGGTTGCCATGTGCCCTGGACCGTCCTGCCCTGATAATGCCCCCCCCACCCGATCAGGGAGGCGTCCGTTGTCAAAGTAGCAACCGGAGGGGGGGGGAACAAATGGTCTTCCCAACCAGAGCTGAGGGGAAGACATCCACCACATGAGATGATTTCTGCACGTCTGCGTGATCATAATGGTGTGGGACATTGGAAGTTGCTGGTATGACCATTGTGTAAAGAGCATCCATTGAAGGATTCTCATGTGGAATCTGGCTAAGGGAAGCAGAGGTATGGCAGCCGCCATAATCCCCAATACTTTCAAAACTAACCTGGCTTTGATTCTGTTGTTGTTGAAAAGGAGTGAGACCAGTCTGTGTATGTCTGTTATTCTCTGATCTGTTAGCCTCGCAGACATGTTTACTGTGTCTAGATTTGCGCCTATGAAGGTAATAGTACGACAAGGCGACAAAACAGACTTTTCGCAATTTATTGAAATGCCTAACTTTTGACAAATGCGAAAGGTGTAATCCCTGGCCATCAGAAGGAGATGCTTGGTGGGGGCTGTGAGGAGCCAGTCGTCCAAATATGGAAACACCTGGAATCCTTGTCGTCTCAGGTGAGAAACTACCACTGCCATGCATTTGGTAAACACCCGGGGGGCAGTGGTGAGACCAAAGGGCAGGGCCCTGAATTGAAAATGACTGGTTCCCATCCTGAAGCGGAGGAATCTTCTGGAGCGTCTGTTCATTTTTATGTGATAGTACGCATCCTGAAGGTCTATAGAGCACATCCAGTTTCCTTTTCCCAATAGGGGAAGGATGGACTGCAGCGTGACCATCCGAAATCTTGTTTTCTTGACTGATCTGTTCAAGATACTGAGATCCAAAATTGGTCTCCAGTCCCTGTTTTCTTTGGAACTAAAAAGAACCTTGAGTAGATTCCGGATCCTTGCTGGTCTGCTGGAACTGGCTGAATTGCTCTTTTTGCAAGCAGTTTTGAAATTTCCAAAACCGCTAGATCCCTTTGCGTGGGTGGAACATCTGGAAGGGATTTTTTTGATTGTTTCGGAATGCGAAGAAAGGGGATAGAATAGCCTTCGGAAATGATAGACTGTCCCCATTTGTCTTGAGTCAGGGATAGCCAGGCTTTTGGGTACAGTGACAACCTTCCCCCGACTGCCTCCGAAGGTGGGCAGCCGGGCAACACCTCAGGGATGCTGAAAGGGCTTATCAGAGAAGGCTTCTCGATTGCCCTGGTTCTGGAGCCCCTGCCTCGAGGGCGTCTACCATTGTTATTCCCGCCTCTGCCTCTGGCGGGTAACGACTTTGTCGTCAGGCGAAGTCCCTTGATTTTGTTTACGGAACCACATTTTCCCACTTTTCTGGCCTTTGGGGTAAGGCCTAGAAGCAGTAGAAAAACGGACTCCGACGGCAGAAAGAGTCTTGCCATCAGTCTCGCACCTAGTCAAGGTTTCTTTCACTTGAGGACCAAAGAGAGATGATCCATCAAACGGGGAGTTAGTGAAAGACGTCTTGAAGGGGTCCAGAATTGCATAGCCGCATCCAGGCATGCCTACGTAAGGCCACACCTGTCCCTGCGCCCTACTCGCTCCATCAGCCGCATAAGAAAGGAGGCGCATGGAGGAGTTGGCTATGGAGTTAAGGGTAGCCAGCTGAGTGTTCATTTTATCTTGAAAACCCACAGCTGTAAAATCCTTCAACATGTCACTCGCTTCTTTAATCAAGTCTCTTTGAAGACGAGTGAAATGGCACAGGTAGTTCAGCGAACGCATAGTAAATGTCGCTGACGAAAACATCCGCTTCCCGTACCTGTCCATGGACCTAGATTCCTTGTTAGGTGGATGGACAGGTACTGAAGGATCAGCTAGTTCCTTCTTAGTGGCAGCAGCTACCACCATAGCATCCACAGAAACTCCTTTTGTCAAGAACTGCTTGTCTGCTGGTGCCGTTATGAATTTGGAGGGTCTCCTGGGAGTGGGATCTACTGAATCAGGAGCCGTCCATGCCTTTTTAGCAACCACCTGCATGAGGGGGTCAAAGGGGGGGGACACCCAGGAGGTGGAAGGACGAGAGCCAAACGCCTCAAGATATACAGATTCCTCCTCCGAAGGGTTAAGGGCTGGCCAATTTCCCCTCTGCTTCAGGATCTCTAGAATGTCTGCAAAAGAGACATCTTCAGAAGGGGAACGGGGGGAACCCTCGGAATCATCTAAATCTGTATCAGATGTGATTGACTCAGGTGAGTCAATGTGCTTCCTCTTACACTTCCTCTTCCGAGGGGGCTCTTCTGCCAAATCAGGAGAGGCCTCGGAAGAGGATGAAATCCCCACAGGGGGTTCCTGAGGAGCTGGCTCTCTGCGGTCCGGGATGAAGGAGTGAGTCGACTTGACCTGAGGCACCGTAGAGGGAGGGGCGGACGGCGCCGACTGTGGAGTAGAGCCAGGCTCTAACACACTCCGCATGACCTCGAAAGCACCCCTGTCAGGCAAAGCCAGAGGTCCCGCTCCGAGAAGCTGAGATCCCCTCGGCACCGACAGTGATGGCTCCGAGGCCGATGTCGGAGCCGAACTCACCAGCGCCAAGCTCCGAGAGGAAGAGCGGGTCGGACAAGGGTCCGATGCCACTCACCCCTCGGAGCCGACGATGGAAGTCCGCCGCCGAGATTCTTCTAAGGAAGAAATCGGAGCCGGCGTTGGTGCCGAAGTCAATTGTATCGGCTCCTACGCTACCACAGTCTCGGTTCCGACGACCGCCCGAGCTCAACGGAGTCGGAGGAGGAATATATTGATGGACAAGGGCAGGCATCGACTGATGAGTCGGGCTCTGAAGCATCTGGGCTAGTGCCTCGGACTTAAGAAGTCGACTCACTACCCTCTGAAGGTCATGATCCGATAGCCTCGATGACCTAGAGGAATGAGATTTATGGCTCCGTTCAGACAGCAGGGGAGATCCTGGAGCCGAATGAACGGAGCCAAGGGACGGTGACCTGGACCTCTTCCTCGATGTCGGTTCCGAAGATCTGGACGGAGCCCACACGGGAACCTCTATTACCTCGGCTCCAGCCGGAGCCGAGGGAACCACAGAAACTGTGGACTGAGACTCATCGGCTCCAGCCGGAGCCGATGTAGGCGGAGGTTTAGAAGCCTTAGGTCTCGGCTCAGTTGCTGGAGCCGAGGACCTAGAAGCCTTAGAGGGCTTCCCAGAGAAAAGAAAGGGAATCCTCCGGCTTAAGAAGACCCCTCAGGATCAACTTATTTTTTCTTTCCTGCAGGACCCTGGGGCTGAAGCCGTGGCATACAGCACAGGAGTCCTGCAGGTGCAAAGGCCCCAGGCAATAGACACAAGAAGTGTGACCGTCTGTCAGAGACATTTTCTGACAGCACGCATCACACTTCTTGAAGCCTGAGACCTTTGTGTCTTTAGACATCCTAAACAAAAGTGTAATCACACACACTCAACAAACACACTGATTACACTAATCTACTTTTAAAACTCAAAAATAAACAATTAACTAAAGTTTACCAAGAGTAACACACACACACAACTAGGGGATGGAGAAAGGCCAGAAGGCCCGAGAGAGAACTTTAAAAGTTCTTTGGAAAAAAAATAGAAGTTATGTTCTTACCATAACGTTCCATGTTAGTTGTCTTCTTCTCGCCTTCTTCTTGCTGGATGGGTTCGGAGCCGACCTCGGCTCCGACTCGGCCACTCTAAAAGCTCGAGAGTTGGTTCCACCGGCTCGAGGCTCCCCTTATATCCCACAATGCTAGGCGAGAGTTACCTCAGATCTCGTTTGTAAGCTAACCCCAGCTTATAATAAAAACAGTATATAATAGAAAAACTAAAAACAGAGTCCACCTCTGACAACAGGGAGAAGAAGGGTGACCTACATCCTGATTCAGGGAATATGCAAACAGCATATGCCTAAGTAAAGAGGTGGTAGAAAGAGAGGTCACAATCACAACTCCTCTAGGTCTGTCCAGGCCAGGGGGAAGGAGGGGGGCCTTAAGAAGAAGGCGAGAAGAAGACAACTAACATGGAACGTTATGGTAAGAACATAACTTCTATATGTTAAGTTGTCTATCTCGCCTTCATCTTGCTGGATGGGACCGCGTCCCTAGCACCTTGTCCCGGGTGGCCTAACGGAACAGACTCCTGAGAACAGTGGAACCAAAGTTAGCTCTATGCCTAGAAGCTAAATCCAACTTATAATGAGAAATGAAAGTGTGAGGAGTAGCCCAAGTAGCCGCTGCACAAATGGTGTCAATAGGCAGTCTGTCTTGGAAGGCTAAAGAAGTAGCCAAAGCTCTGGTGGAATGGGCCTTAGGTTTATTAGGCAGCTTTTGGTGTCTAATTTCATACACAAGGGAAATCAAAGATGTAAGCCATCTGGATAATGATACTTTTGAAACTGAAAGTCCCGTTCTGCCTTCCGCATAGGAGACAAACAGTTGGTCAGATTTTCTGAATTGTTTTGTTCTATCTAAATAGTACCTCAATTGACGATGAACATCCAGGCAGTGTAATTTTTGTTCAGATCTATTGGAATATTCTGGAAAAAAGACAGGGAGGTCAATGCTTTGATTTAGATTTGACGTCGAGACTACCTTAGGCAAAAAGGACGGGTTCGTTCGTAAGGATACCCTGTCCTTATGAAATAATAGATAAGGAGGTCGACAGCTGAGTGCTTGAAGTTCTGAAACTCTTCTAGCTGAAGTAATAGCTACCAGAAAGAGAGTCTTCCATGATAGCAATTTTAAGGAACAGGAGACTGCAGGTTCGAAAGGTGGAAGAATCAAAGAAGCCAGAACTAAATTTAGGTCCCAAGGAGAAGGAGGATTTCTTATAGGAGGTCTGAGAAGAAAAACTCCTTTCAAAAATGCTTTACAAAGCTTGTGGGACATTAAGGCAGATTCAGAAATACCCACATGAAAGTTAGAAATAGCTGCCAATTGAACTTTAAGAGTAGAGGGAGATGAACCTGCATGGAAGAATTCAGCTAGAAAATCAAGGACTATTTGGATGGAAGCAGTGAAAGGATCTATGTTCCTTCCTTGAGCCCAATAAGTGAAGCGTTTCCACTTACTCAAATAAATCTTCCGAGTGGAAGATTTATGGGAAGCTATCAAAATATCTCGAACAGAGTGAGATAATTGAGGAAGCCTGGCTAAGGTTGGAACTGGAGGAACCAAGCAGTGAGGTTCAGAGAGGGGAGGGAGCGATGTACCTGACCCGACTGATGGATCAAAAGATCTGGAACTAGGTCCAGATGCCACGGTCGCTCCAATAGAAATTGATGTAGAAAGGGGAACCACACCTGTCGAGGCCAGTAAGGAGCAATGAGGATCAATGAGGCCTTCTGAGCGATAGCTTTCTGTATCACTTGAGAGATTAGTGGGAAGGGAGGAAATGCATAAAGAAGTCCCCGGGGCCAAACTTGGACTAGAGCGTCTCTGCTGGGTTGGCCTGGTAAAGGGAATAGAGTGAAATATTCTCTGCACTTGCTGTTTTGGGAAGTAGCAAAAAGATCGCAGCAAGGCTGACCCCACTTGAGGAAAATTTCTCTCACTACAGAGTCTTTCAGAGACCACTCGTGAGGCATGAGGATAGCTCTGCTCAATTTGTCCGCTATTTGATTGGACTTCCCGGGGATGTGCGTTGCTATCAGAAAACGCTGAGAAGAAATCGCCCATTGCCACAATCTGAGTGCTTCTCGACACAGGGGGTAGGACCTGGTTCCGCCTTGTTTGTTGATGTACCACACTACAGACATATTGTCTGTCTGGACTGCAATCGTTCCCAAGGGGAGAGAGTCTTGAAGGGCTTGCAACGCTAAAAGCACTGCTCTCATCTCCAGAACATTTATGTGCAAGTGGCATTCGTCTGGTTGCCATGTGCCCTGGACCGTCCTGCCCTGATAATGCCCCCCCCACCCAATCAGGGAGGCGACCGTTGTCAGAGTAGCAACCGGAGGGGGAGGAACAAAGGGTCTTCCCAACCAGAGCTGAGGGGAAGACATCCACCACATGAGATGATTTCTGCACGCCTGCGTGATCATAATGGTGTGGGACATTGGAAGTTGCTGGTATGACCATTGTGTAAAGAGCATCCATTGAAGGATTCGCATGTGGAATCTGGCTAATGGAAGCAGAGGAATGGCAGCCGCCATAATTCCCAACACTTTCAGAACTAACCTGGCTTTGATTCTGTTGTTGTTGAAAAGGAGTGAGACTAGTCTGTGTATGTCTGTTATTCTCTGATCTGTTAGCCTCGCAGACATGTCTACTGTGTCTAGATTTGCGCCTATGAAGGTAATAGTACGACAAGGCGACAAAACAGACTTTTCGCAATTTACTGAAATGCCTAACTTTTGACAAATGCGAAAGGTGTAATCCCTGGCCATCAGAAGGAGATGCTTGGTGGGAGCTGTGAGGAGCCAGTCGTCCAAATATGGAAACACCTGGAATCCTTGTCGTCTCAGGTGAGAAGCTACCACTGCCATGCATTTGGTAAACACCCGGGTGGCAGTGGTGAGACCAAAGGGCAGGGCCCTGAATTGAAAATGACTGGTTCCCAGCCTGAAGCGGAGGAATCTTCTGGAGCGTCTGTTCATTTTTATGTGATAGTACGCATCCTGAAGGTCAATAGAGCACATCCAGTTTCCTTTTCCCAATAGGGGAAGGATGGACTGCAGCGTGACCATCCGAAATCTTGTTTTCTTGACTGATCTGTTCAAGATACTGAGATCCAAAATTGGTCTCCAGTCCCCTGTTTTCTTTGGAACTAAAAAGAACCTTGAGTAGATTCCGGATCCTTGCTGGTCTGCTGGAACTGGCTGAATTGCTCTTTTTGCAAGCAGTTTTGAAATTTCCAAAACCGCTAGATCCCTTTGCGCGGGTGGAACATCTGGAAGGGATTTTTTTGATTGTTTCGGAATGTGAAGAAAGGGGATAGAATAGCCTTCAGAAATGACTGACTGTACCCATTTGTCTTGAGTCAGGGATAGCCAGGCTTTTGGGTACAGTGACAACCTTCCCCCGACTGCCTCCGAAGGTGGGCAGCCGGGCAACACCTCAGGGATGCTGAAAGGGCTTATCAGAGAAGGCTTCTCGATTGCCCTGGTTCTGCGGAGCCCCCCTGCCTCGAGGGCGACGTCTACCATTGTTATTCCCGCCTCTGCCTCTGGCGGGGAAACGACCTTGTGCGTCAGGCGAAGTCCCTTGAGATTGTTTACGGAACCACATTTTCCCACTTTTCTGGCCTTTGGGGTAAGGCCTAGAAGGAGTAGAAAACGGAGTCAGACGGCAGAAAGAGTCTTGCCATCAGTCTCGCACCTAGTCAAGGTTTCTTTCACTTGAGGACCAAAGAGAGATGATCCATCAAACGGGGAGTTAGTGAAAGACGTCTTGAAGGGGTCCGCAAAATTGCATAGCCGCATCCAGGCATGCCTACGTAAGGCCACACCTGACCCTGCGGCCCTACTCGCTCCATCAGCCGCGTAAGAAAGGAGGCACATGGAGGAGTTGGCTATGGAGTTAAGGGTGGCCAGCTGCGTGTTCATCTTATCTTGAAAACCCGCAGCTGTAGGATCCTTCAACATGTCACTCGCTTCTTTAATCAAGTCCCTTTGAAGACGAGTGAAATGGCACAGGTCATTCAGCGAACGCATAGTAAATGTCGCTGACGAGAACATCCGCTTCCCGTACCTGTCCATGGACCTAGATTCCTTGTTAGGTGGATGGACAGGTACTGAAGGATCAGCTAGTTCCTTCTTAGTGGCAGCAGCTACCACCATAGCATCCACAGAAACTCCTTTTGTCAAGAACTGTTTGTCTGATGGTGCCGTTATAAATTTTGAGGGTCTCCTGGGAGTGGGGTCCACTGAATCAGGAGCCGTCCATGCCTTTTTAGCTACCACCTGCATGAGGGGGTCAAAGGGAGACACCCAGGAGGTGGAAGGACGAGCCGAACGCCTCTAGGTACACAGATTCATCCTCCGAAGGGCTGAGGGCTGGCCAATTTCCCCTCTGTTTGAGGATTTCGAGAATGTCTGCAAAAGAGACATCTTCAGAAGGGGAACGGGGGGAACCCTCGGAATCATCTAAATCTGTGTCAGATGTGATGGACTCAGGTGAGTCAATGTGTTTCCTCTTACACTTCCTCTTCCCACGGGGCTCTTCTGCCAAATCAGGAGAGGCCTCGGAAGAGGATGAAATCCCCACAGGGGGTTCCTGAGGAGTTGGCTCTCTGCGGTCCGGGATGAGGGAGTGAGTCGACTTGACCTGAGGCACCGTAGAGGGAGGGGCGGACGGAGCAGACTGTGGAGTAGAGCCAGGCTCTAACACACTCCGCATGACCTCGAACGCACCCCTGTCAGGCAAAGCCAGAGGTCCCCGCTCCGAGAAGCTGAGAACCTCCCTCGGCACCGACAGTGATGGCTCCGAGGCCGATGTCGGAGCCGAACTCACCAGCGCCGAAGCTCCGAGAGGAAGAGCGGGGTCGGACAAGGGTCCGATGCCACTCACCCCCTCGGAGCCGACGAGGGAAGTCCGGCCGAGATCCTCGAAGAAGAAATCGGAGCCGACGACGGAGCCGAAGACACCTGTATCGGCTCTGACGCTGCCACAGTCTCGGTTCCGAAACGCCCCGGCTCCGAGCTCAACGGAGTCGGAGGAGGAATATATTGATGGACAGGGACAGGCATCGACTGATGAGTCGGGCTCTGAAGCATTTGGGCCAGTGCCTCGGACTTAAGAAGTCGACTCACTACCCTCTGGAGGTCATGATCCGACAACCTCGATGACCTAGAGGAGTGAGATTTATAGCTCCGTTCAGACAGCAGAGGAGATGCTGGAGCCGAATGAACGGAGCCAAGGGATGGTGACCTGGATCTCTTCCTAGATGTCGGCTCCGAAGGTCTGGTCGGAGCCGACAAGGGAATTTCTACTACCTCGGCTCCAGCCGGAGCCGAGGGAACCACAGAAGCTGTAGACTCATCGGCTCCAGCCGGAGCCGATGCAGACATAGGCTTTGTAGCTTTAGGTCTCGGCTCAGAAGCTGGAGCTGAGGACCTAGAAGCCTTAGAGGGCTTCCCAGAGACAGAAAGGGAATCCTCAGGCTTAAGGAGACCCCGTAGGATCAACTTATTTTTTCTTTCCTGCAGGACCCTGGGGCTGAAGCCATGGCATACAGCACAGGAGTCCTGCAGGTGCAAAGGCCCCAGGCAATAGACACAAGAAGTGTGACCGTCTGTCAGAGACATTTTCTGACAGCACGCATCACACTTCTTGAAGCCTGAGACCTTTGTGTCTTTAGACATCTTATACAAAAAAGTGTAATCACACACACACAACAGACACACTGATTACACTAATTTTACTTTAAAACTCAGAAATAAACAATTTACTAAAGTTTAGTTAAGAGTAACACACACACACCACTAGGGGATGGGGAAAGGCCAGAAGGCCCGAGAGAGAACTTTAAAAATTCTTGTGGGAAAAAATTGGGATTTTTCGGTTAACAGGGGTAAAAATCCACTACACTAAGGGAAATATATTTAAACCTAAAAATATGGGGTTTTAAGTCTGTATTTTCACAAAAAATACACTTACCAACAAGCCGGTAGAAAAAACCAACACCTCGATGCTGTAGCGGCAAACGAGATCCGAGGTAACTCTCGCCTAGCATTGTGGGATATAAGGGGAGCCTCGAGCCGGTGGAACCAACTCTCGAGCTTTTAGAGTGGCCGAGTCGGAGCCGAGGTCGGCTCTGAACCCATCCAGCAAGATGAAGGCGAGATAGACAACTTAACATTTGGGATTTTCCGGAAAACCGGAGTAGAAAAACCCACTACACTAAGGGAAATATATTTAAACTCAAAAATATAGGGTTTTAAGTGATCTAATTTTACCAAAATTACACTTACCAACAAGCCGGTAGAAAACCAACACCTCGATGCTGTAGCGGCAAAAGAGATCTGGTGTAACTCTCGCCTAGCATTGTGGGATATAAGGGGAGCCTCGAGCCGGTGGAACCAACTCTCGAGCTTTTAGAGTGGCCGAGTCGGAGCCGAGGTCGGCTCCGAACCCATCCAGCAAGAATGAAGGCGAGATAGACAACTTAACATGGTGGCTTCCATGGGGGACCATGTACCTTGGGAAAGTCTTTCCCAGACAATGCCCTCCCCCACCTTATCTGGGAGGTGTCCGTGGTAGCTATGGGCTTGGGCTGTGCAGGGACAAAGGGGCAGTCTAGAAGAAATTCTTTAGAGTGTATCCACCAAGCTAGATCTCATTTGCAAAGACTTGTGATCAAAATCAAGTCTGACATGGGCTGATAGAGTACTGACCACTGAGTCACAAGCAGCCACTTACCATCTCACGTGATATCTTGCCAAAGGAACTAGAGATATAGCAGCTGCCATGGAACCTAGGGCTTGCAGAACTAGATGTGCAGTCACTTTCCTGTTGATGATCATTTTCTGGACCTGTACTCTGATTTTCTTTAATCTCACAGGGTGAAGAGAGGCTATGGAAGTCTGTGCGTCTAGTACAGCTTCTATGAACTCTATGGTTTGAATAGGAGTTGGTTATGATTTTTTGAAAAGTATAGTTATTCCTAGATAAGTAGTCTGATGGACATGATCTCTCGTTTTGATTAACTGATGCCTGATCAGAGCGGTAATGAGTCACTCGTCTAACTATGGAAATACTTAGAATCCCTGCAGTCGCAAGTAAGCTGCTACTTACTACCATACATTTGGTAAACACCCTGGGGGTCTGTGGTGAGGCCAAAGGGCAGAACTCTGAATTGATAATGACTGGCTCCTAGCCTAAAGTGAAGAAAACTTCAGGATCATTTGTTCTTTTTTATATGGTAATACACATCCTGAAGAACTATTGGGCACATCCAATCATCCTTTTCTAAAACTGGATGAATGGATTGCACTGTGACCATCCAGAATTTGGTTTGTCGAACCGACTTGTTCAGTGCACTTGGATCCAAAATTGGTCTCCAGTCCCCTGTTTTTTGCACTAAAAAAATATTGGGTAAGTTCCGGAATCTATCTAGTCTGGTGGGACTTCCTGGATGACTCTTTTTCTAGCAGTTTTTATATTTGAAGAACTGCGTGTTAACTGACTGGGTGGAATATCGGGGATTTTTCTGCATACAGGAGGAGGAAGGGAAAAGGGTATGGTATAACCTCTGGAAATGATCTTCGGCATCTAAATACCTGAAGATATTTGTAGCCAGGCTTTGTGGTGCACGGACAGACATCCCTTGACTGCCTCCAGCAGAAGACAATTGGGCATCCTTTCAGGAGTGCTGGAAGGGTTTGCCAGAGAAAGAATCTCTGAAACCATGGTTCTGCAGGCCACCTCTGCCACGTGGATGGCATCTTCTATTAAAGTCCCCCCCCCCCTGCCCCTGGGGGAATTCCCTTCATGTGTGTCCTGAAAAGGCCCTTGGAAGTTCTTGAACCACATTTTCCCACTACTCTAATTTCTAGAGAATGGTCACTGAGGACAGGAAAAACATACGCCCACAGCAGAAAGGGTCTTTCCATCTTTCTCGCACCAGGATGACGTGTCTAACTTTTGGGCTTAACAACGAAGATCCGTTCAAGGGTGCATAGATGAATGAAGACTTGAATGGCTCTGAAAAATCACAGAAGTGCATCCAGGTGCATCTCCTAATGGCAATGCTTGAACCCGCTGCTCTGGTCATCTCTTTGGCTGCATGAGCAGCGAGTCTCATGGACAAGATTGATACAGACTGTAAGGAAGACAACTGGGAAGTAACTTTTTCTTGGACCTCCTCAGAGACGGCTCCTGACAGGGTATCTGATAACTCCTTGATTAGATGACTTTGCAGTCTGGTAAAGTGTGCCAAAAAATTCAAGGACCTTAGTGCAAAGGTCGATGATGCAATAGACTTGCTTCCCAAATCAATCCATCGACCAAGACTCTGTTAGGCAGATGGAAACAGGAATGCTCTTTGGCTAGCTCCTTTTTAGCTGTGGCCACTATGACCATGGCATCAAGAGCTAAACCCTTAGACCAGAATTACCTATCTTTTGGGGTGGTTAAAATTTTGGCAGGTCTCCTGGAGATTTGCTCAGTGGTCAGGGACCTTCCATGCCCTCACAGAGATCAAGTCAATGAGCTCATCAGTGGGCGGATTCACCCAAGAGGTAGATGGGCGAGTGCCAAAAGCCTGCAGGTACACAGATTCCTTGTAAAAAGGGTTTTGGAATTTCCAATCACCCCTTTGCTTTAGAAGCTCCCAAAGGAATCATCATCTAGGTGTGACCTTGGGGAGCCTTCTCCTTCATCAAAGTCTGTCATTGGTGATTCATTCCTCTGGGGAAACCAAGTGCTTCCTATTGCACTTTTTCTTCTTATGGACCTCCTAAGTGGGATGATCTGGGTAGGTATTAGAAAAGGAGGGAATTCCTTTTTGGGAATCATGCAGCTTAGGCACTTGCTGACCCAGTTCAGGCACAGGTTGAATATCCAGAAGGGAGGAAGGCAAGGATATCTGCTCCAAGGTGGAAGGAGCCAACTGACTGACTGCTGCAGTCAAGGCTCTCTTCATAGCCTCAAAAGCTGGCCCACCCCAAAGAGGGAAGGGAGTCCAGAACTAAAAGACTGCCTCAGAACCATGGTCACTCCCCGCTCTGAGGAGACACCTCTCAAGACCGGAGCCAAACTGATCCATGCAGAGGCCCCAAGGCACAGAGAAGGCTCCAATAAAATATGAGTTGACTCTGGCACCTCGGAGCTGACAGGACATATACGGCCATGAAAGGTCTCCAGTTCCAACTGAACTGAAGAGCTCAGAGCAAGAGACGGTTCCACAGATAAGTATATCTTCAGTTCCAATACTGTCAGCACTGGGCAGCTTGGAGCGAAGGGCTCTAAGGTTTCGGTAAAAATCAAAGGAGGAAGTGTCAGTGGTGTACAAGACAACTCAAATTCTAGACATGCAAGTGGTGGAACTGAAGTGGAGCCTGTCCATCCTCCCACCCAAAGAAATTTATTCACCAGCCTCTTCATGTCATCCTTGCTCAAACTTTTAGTGGAATGGAGGGTTGTTTTGGCCTTTTCAGAAAGGGTGAAGGCAACCTTTCTGGAAAGGGATCAAAAGGAAGGACAGAAGTATGTTCTAGGCAGAGTAATCATGGAGAAATTCTCAGGTTGTTTGCTTGGGACTGATGCAGTTGGCACAGTGGAAGATTCCTGCGTCAATATCTTCAGTGCCGATGAAACAATAGTTTTCTGCACCATAATCTTGAATGCTGAAGACTTTTTTAGATCCAATCTACTCTGGTCCATGGAATCCTTTGGAACAGAGGACTGGGGTAGAACATCTATCAGTTCTGTGGAAACTGGGGGAACCGAGGACTTAGGCTTTTTAAAAGTTGGTGCCGAGGGGGATGTCAGCACTGATAAATTCCTCTGTTTTGCCTTTAACAAGACTTCCGGTAGAGAAAAGGCGCATCAGGTTTACTTTTAAATGCCTGCAATCCAGACATGGCCTCACTGACGGCAGAAGGTAGAAGAGAGCAATGGTGAACCATGAAGGGCATGAAAAGCAGCAAACGAGATCTGAAGTGACTGGGAGAGGAGCATTATGGGTAAGGGTTATGCTTGAGAGTTTTTGGTTACTGTGTGCTGTACTAACGACTGAGATGATTCCGATGCTCAGAACCAAATTCATATGTTGAGGATAAAATGAAAACTGACATCAGATTCCCTGATAAGCCACTGTTTATTGGTTAGGCACCAACAAAAACTTGCCTTCTATTTGCCAATACAGGATTTTCTAGTAGTAGATTTTCTAGTAACTGTTGCACATCTGCATGAAACAATTTATCAGAAATGAATAATCTAGGCAACAACTTGAATCTGATTGAGACTTGGATACAACACACACCCTGATATTGTGTGAGGTGATGAATTCTGTGTGGAAGCTTGTGGTAATTGCCCCTGGCCAATTCCACAAGAAGGAAGAACTAATGTCACCTGGGGCAAAATTGAGGCACAAGGATTCTTGGGGAGTCTTTCTGAATCTTCATAATTACACTGGATATCAGTGAAAAGGGTAGAAAAGTGTAAAGGAATATGGCTATCCATGGGAATGAAAATGCATCTGTTTTACAAGCCTGCCTGCAAGGATGCAGACAGATCTAAGTTGAGGTGTTCCCCGCAAATGGATCAGTTCCCTGAAGACCTCCTTGTTCACTTTCTATTTGTGAGAACCTGTCCTGGTCCTCCTCAGCTTGACAGCTAATAAGTTTTGCTTTCATGAAATATAAGATGCCTGGAAGGTAAGACATGCTGTTAGAGGTACTGCGGAAGCCATCACAGCTAGCCTGCATAAGGGGCATAATTTTCTCTCTCTCTACTTGTTTATGTATTGTCTGACAACCTGGAGGTCCTGGAGACCACAGGAAATGAAAAAAAATCAAAGCATGGATCTCAGCTAAATTATTCCATACATCTTGCACATTTACTGTCTTAGAAAAGTACAGTTTTGTACCTACCATAAATGTAGATGTCCGATAGGTATGCATCTGCAGTCATCACATATGGGTTTGTCCTGCCTCAGGCAGCCCTTCGGTCAGCCGGATTCCAAAGTCTGGGTCTGGCCTTGGCTGATGTCGCACTTTCCCCGACGTCAGAGCGTCTGGGGTATAAAAGCATCAGCCGACGCCATTTTCCTCAGTTTTTCTTGCCCCAGATGCCAGGTGCCCTCTAAGGAAGGCTAAAATTTGGAGAGATGCATTTTAAAAACAAAACCAAACATGCACAGTACTATAAACACAAATACACCATAATAGATCCCCCCAGCTAGCTATAAGAGGGGTAAGTACCCAAAAGTATACCACAGAGGGGAAGGAGGGAGGGTAAACCTGACTGCAGATGCATACCTATCGGACATCTACATTTATGGTAGGTACAAAACTGTACTATGTCCTTCAAGGATGCATCTGCAGTCATCACATATGGGTAGAATACCATAGCCAATCTGGGGGTGGAGGTACTAAGTAAAGGATGGTGTAGCTAAAATACCCTGCAGGACTGCCGTAGCAAAGCCTGCTCTGGATCTGGAGTATAAAGGTAAATTGTAATGCTTGGCAAATGTATGCACGGAGCTCCATGTAGCAGCTTCTAAAATGTCCTTGGTAGCCACCCCTCTTAGGAAGGCTGTGGAGGTGGCTGTGGCTCTCGTGGAATGAGGTCTAATGTTAGCTGGCACAGTTTTTCCATGAAAGGAGTAACAAAAACGAATGCAATTTCCTATCCATTTTGAAATTGTCTGTTTGGAAATTGCTTTTCCTTGTGCCCCAGCAGCATATGCTACAAACAGCTGGTCAGTCTTTCTGTAACTTTTAGTTCTGTCCAAGTAGTAGTGCAACTGTCTGTGTATGTCCAGGGTGTGCAGAAGTTTCTCCCCTTTAGTTTGTGGTTGTGGGAAGAATGTAGGCAAGTGAATAGCTTGGTTCAAAGATACCCTGGATACCACCTTTGGCATAAATGTAGGATTGGTTCTCAATGAAACTCTGTCCTGATGAAAGATAAGAAATGGCTGTACTGCCATTAGAGCTTGTAACTCAGATACTCTTCTTGCTGAGGTTATGGCCAGAAGGAAGGCAGTTTTCCAAGACAGAAACTGTAGATCTGCAGATGCTGCTGGTTCAAAGGGAGGAAGTGTTAGTTTTTCCAACACAAAGTTAAGGTCCCAAGTAGGTAGAGGTGGTTTCCTGGGAGGATTGATGTTTTTGATTCCTCTTAAAAACTGTCTCAGGAGAGGATGAGAGAAGACAGGTGGATCAACATTGTATTCTGCTGAAATTGAGGAGGCATGTATCTTAATGGAAGAGTAAGACAGGCCGTTGTGGAACAATTCTGCCAAATATTCCAGTATATGTGCCATGTTCATCACTGTCGCATCTAGGCCCTTTGTTGTGTTCCAAGTGTGAAATCTTTTCCATTTTGCTGAATATGCCTTCCTTGTGGAAGGCCGGCAAGCTTCCATAACAATATCCTTCACTCTCTGGGATAGCTTATCCTATGGAGGAGTCATGGTATTTTCCAGGCAGTTAGCTGCAAGGTTTTCAGGTTGGAATGCAGAGTCTTGAAATTGTGCTGAGTCAGTAGAAGTGGCCATAGGGGGAGAGGCCACAGTTTTGTCTGTGACATGCTCTTTAACAGTGGGTACCAGTGCTGTCTTGGCCAGTTTGGCGCTATCAGAATCACTCTGGGCTGCTCTGTTCTGATCTTCAGTAAGACCTTGGTAATCAATGGGAGAGGTGGAAAAGCATACACTGTTAGAGCTTTCCAGCTGAAAGAGAGCGTCCACTTTCCATGCTTGTGGGTGGTATGTCCTTGAGCAGAATTTCTTCAGTTGATTGTGGGGGGAGGCGAACAGATCTATTTCCGGCCTTCCCCATGATTGTGTTATGAGTAAGAAGATGTCTGGGTGCAGCATCCATTCGTGTGCATCCATGGTATTTCTGCTTAAGCTGTCTGCCAGTATATTGTCTTTCCCTGGCACGAACTGGGACTGCAGCTGTATACTGAGTTTCAAGAAAAGTTCCCATAGATTCATTGCCAGTCTGCAAAGAGGGTAGCAATGGGTGCCTCCTTGCTTGTTTATGTACCACATAACTGTGGTGTTGTCTGTCCTTATGAGTAGGTGGCCTTGATGAAGAAAAAGTTTGAAGGCCTCGATTGCATGCATCACTGCCAGCATTTCCTTTTGGTTTATGTGCATGCGCAGCTCTCTGTGACCATAGCCCTTGGATACATCTGCCCTCCATGTGTGCTCCCCAACCTTGGTCTGAAGCGTCCGTAGTGATGGTTTGGTTGGCTCTTGGCTTGCTGAAGGGCAACCCACTGTTCGACTGGCAGGCTTGAGCCCACCACAGAAATTCCTTTTGAAGGCATGGAATGAGTGGGATCAAAGTTTCTAAACTGTGACTGTGCTGAGTCCATAAACTCCTTAGGTACCATTGTAATTTTCTCATATGCAGCCTTGCTTGTGGAATCAGAAGAATGCAAGATGCCATGTAACCCAGGGCCTGCAGGATTTTCCTTGCAGTCAGCTGAGTTTGTCTTGTCAGATTCTTGAAGTAATCCGGTAGTTGTTTTTGTTTTTCTTCTGTGAGAAAGGCCATTTGGGTGGTTGTGTCTAGATCCGCACCCAGAAAGGTTATTCTTTGGGATGGAACAAGTCTTGATTTGTGGATGTTGACTATATCCCAAGGCCTGCAGTAGGTGGATGGCATAATCCAAGTCCTTTAACAAAGTTTGCTTGCTGTCCGCTTGTATAAGGCAGTCGTCCAGATATGGGTAAATTTGAATCCCCTAAAGTCTGCAGTGTGCAATTACTGATGCCAGGCATTTCGTGAATACTCTGGGTGCAGTAGATAAGCCAAAGGGCAATGCTGAGAATTGATAATGCTCTGACCCTGCAAGAAATCTGAGGTGTCTTCTGCAACTTTGTCTGATAGGGACATGCAGGTATGCCTCCTTGAGGTCTAGAGTCACCAGCCAAGACCCCTTGCCCAGCATGGGAAGGAGTTGCTGTAGAGTCAGCATTTTGAATTTTGGCACAATGAGGTAAGTATTCAGTGCGGACAAGTCGAGAATAGGCCTCCATTGATTTTCTTTTCTTGGAACAAGGAAAAATCTGGAGTAAAATCCTTGGCCTTGTTCTGAAAGAGGTACCTTTTCTATAGCTTTCATTTGTATTAAGTTGGAAATTTGTTTCAAAGCCTCTGCCCTCTGATTTGGTGGCAGGTCTGGCATGCCTTTTCTTTTTGGCAATGTGTGGAAATGGAACCTGTATCCTTTGTCTATTATTTGCAGTGTCCATGTGTCCCTTGTAATGCTGTGCCAATTTTTGAAAATAAAGAAAGCTTTCCGCCCAAAGGTGCTTCTAATTGAGCCCTGGTCGGCGGAGTCAAAACAAAGTCATTGAGTCTGTCCTGGTGTAGCAGTTGTAGTTCCTGCACTACCTCTCTGGTTGGGAGGCTGCCATTGACGGCCTCTGTAGGAGCCTCTAGCTTGCCCTCTACCTCTGGCATGCCTATTCCTGCCTCTCTGAGATCTGTCTGAGTCCGGAAAGGACCAATTCTTAGTAGGCCAATTTCTGCTGAATCTCAGTGGTTGGACTTGCGGAAAGTCTTTGACTGTTTGCACAGATTTTGCCTTTTCTTCAAATTTCTTTAAGACCTCTTGAGCTGTGGAACCAAATAATTTTTGCTTTTCCATAGGAGCATCCAAAAGCTTAGCTTTAACATGGTCTGGCAGAGATTGTTCCTTCAGCCAGGCATGCCTACGTATGACTGCACCTGTCATAGCTGACCTACATGAAGCTTCCAATGCATCATAACCACACTGCAAGAAATGGTTACTAACCTGCTGGGAGTTATGTACCAGATCCTGAAGGGATTTGCGATCAAGGGGTTCAGAAGAAGACAGTTTCTTATGCAATTCATCTAACAAATACTCTTGGTACTGTATCATATGAAATTGACAATTTAATGCCCTCATGGATAGAGTTGCAGAAGTACACACTTTTTTACGCCATCTCTCTAAAGCTCTGGACTCCCTTTCAGAGGGTAGAGGATTTCTAGCAGTGGCAGCTGCAACCCCTTTTGGGCCCTGGGAAATAGTTTCTGGATCAGCAGAGTGGGCCTTGTACAGGTGTAGATGAGAGTCCGGGACCCTGTAGTACCTATCAGGTTTGGCAGGAACCGGAGGGAGAGAGTCAGGGGTTGTACTAGCATCAGAGTACACATCATCAATGACATTCAAAACAGGAGGTATAGCTAAAGGCCTATGCTGAGGTAAATGTAAAAAGGTCCTTAATCTCTTTCTAGAATCAGAGAATTCCTGACCCTGCCATTGAAAATGTTCTCTCATAGAGTGTAATGTCTCCCCAAAGGAAAACTCTTCAGGAGGGGAGGCCGAGGGAATAGATTCTTCAGCATCAGAATCCTCGTAGACCGAATAAGCCTCCTCCTGGTGGTCTGACAGAGTAGAGCCATCAGAGGACTCATCAGAGGAGTGGGGGTCAGAGAGCTCAACCCTTGGCCTTTTGTCTGTAGGTGGATGCGAGCCCCTGTCTGGATGAGGTTGAGAACCTCTAATTAAGGAGATAAGATCCTCTGCTAAGCTAAGAATCTGTGAACCAGTAGAGGGTCTCTGAGAGGTAACCTTGGGAGGCAAAGCTTTAGAAAGTTTAGCAGCTTTAGCCCTAGAGAAAGCCTTAATGGACATGGATGCAGGAGGTCTGGCTGCACCACGTGCAGGAGTAGATTTGTCTAAAGGAATGGTGTCGGGAGGTTCCTGGACACCAGTTTCAGTAGGTAATTCAATAACCGACTCGGCCGGGGCCTCCGGGGCCGAGGTAGTCGGTTGTGCGGTTTCAGTAATTGGAAGTACCAAGGACTCTGTTTCAGCCAAGACCGAGACACTCGCGGTAGGCCTGACCGTGGTTTCAGCCGAAACCACGGCCCGCGTGTGTCGGTCCTTGTCCTTCCGTTTCTTAACTAAATGCGCAGTCGGAGTCTCCGACGGCATCTTGTAAGCAAAACTAGCCCCAAAGAATTCCTCTGCAAACTCCGACCAACGTCTAAGAGTTCGTCAGTTGAAGGAAGCACAGGCTGAACAGGCCGAGACATCGTGGTCTGGGCCTAGGCAGGGGAGGCAGTAAGAGTGGAAATCCTTATGAGGTATTTGTTTCCCACAAGTTAAACAATTATTAACTTTATCTGACATCGGCTGAGGCAAGAAAGAGTCCCCAATGGGGTACTTAACTTTTTCGAAGTCTTCAGTAGCTGAATCACAGGAGCTGGCCGACCGGCACTTGCGAACTGCTTCTGCTTCGGGCACCACGCGGCAAGAAAGACTGAGGAAAATGGCATCGGCTGATGCTTTTATACCCCAGACGCTCTGACGTCGGGGAAAGTGTGACATCAGCCGAGGCCAGCCCCAGACTTTGGAATCCGGCCGACCAAAGGGCTGCCTGAGGCAGGACAACCCATATGTGATGACTGCAGATGCATCCTTGAAGGACATCTACTTTTCCCAAGCAAAATCTGATGCATCTGCGGTGACAGATTGATTTGGGGTCTGAGGAGAGAAGGGAACTAACCTGGATTCAGCTGAATATGCTGTCCCCACCAATCGTTTCCTTTTTTAAAAGTCCAAAACTGCAGTTTGATGCTCAAAAAAATGCAAATGTTGGATCTGTGAGTTTTTTTAAACCACTACATCTTTCTCATGTGTAAACTAGCTACAGGAATCATCTAAATTACAGAATGAATGAACCCTAGTATCCTGAGAAATTCTCTTGCACAAGTTGGAAACTAACTGTCAAAGCACAGGAAATTTTTCAGTTAAAAATATATGCTCTCTCGTGTCAGACAGGCCTTTTGAATAAAAGTTTCTACAAGGCAATCAAGAAACACAATCCTATGCCATGGAGATAAGGATTTTCTAACCTTTATCTGCATTCCCAGAATGATCAGAAGAGACGTAACCTAGGCTAAAGAGTCTTGACATCAGGATAAAGACTGCAAAGATAAGATGCCTAAATAAGGAAATATGAGAAAGCCATTCAGTCTATAATAACTGGGACTACACATTTTGTAAAGACCCTTGAAACTGTAGCTAATCCAAAGGGTATTGCAGAGAACTGACAACATGACCTAGATACAGAGAACCTCAGAAACTTCCTGAAGTCCATGGCTATGTTACTATAAAAATAGGCATCTTTTAAGTCTAGTGTTACCATGTAACTCATAGAAGGAATGAGGGGTAACAATTTCTGCAGGATCAACATTTTGAATCTTGGTATTTCCATATACACATTTAGACAGGAAAGTTATAATACTGGTCGCCAAAAAGCCTCTTTCTTTGGTACCAGCAACATTTGGGAACAGAAGCCTTTGCCAGGCACTGGTTCTACAATTCATACACTATGTTATGATTGAAGAATCTTAGGAAAATATTCTGTTTGGTATGGAGGAACTCCCCAGAAAGGATTTTTTTCTATCCAGTACCATCTGTAACCATCCTGCACCATTTTTAATACCCAACAGTTTGAGATAATCTTTTGCCAAAAGGGTACATTGACAACCAGCTTCTTGGATAGATTTAGAGAGATACTGGCTGAAGAAAAGGGGGAAAGAATGATGACACAGTCGTTTTGTAGTGTTGGCCTGTCCCTTTTTCTGAAATAACCCATTTTATTGTCATTTCTCTCTGGCCATCTATTTTTTTTTGCCAGAATATGAGTGGGTTTGATTATCTAGCATTTTAAGGAAAGAGAAAGATCAAAGAGAGTTATATTGGTGGGCATGAAAATCTTTGATAATCCCCAAATCAATTTCACTCTTTCATTAAAACGTGTGAGAACCTGGATAGCAAAAGTGACAAACAAAACTTCCATCTCTATAGCTGAATCTAAGATTTCAGGCTTTACCTACACAGTAAACCTTTGGTTACATACCCATTCATATCTTCTCAACACTGTAGCAGTAACTGCAGCAGTGGCAAGAGACACAGTATGTGCATAAACGTACATTCATGTCTGGATACCTGGGACAAGGCAGAAACAACTGGATTAAAAAGGAGCTACCTTCTGCATGAAGTGTGGTAAAAAATTCCCTCAGAATGGCTATATAACAAAGCATATACTTCCATGTGTATGCCTGATAACTGTGAATTCTAAAAGCTTTAAGTGGAAGATGAAGGGAAGTCTCTTACTTAGGCGATTCAACATCTTGCCACCTTTGTCACCAGGAGAAGGATTAGAGTTCAGGATCAATCTACTGCGGCAGGCAAAGCAGTAGATATATATAATTGCTAGATCTGATCAAAGGTGAGAAGACATCTATTAGTCTGAGGCACCAGGACTGACAGCTGGATATCAGGATGATTACAGTAAACATTCAATACATCC
Organism: Protopterus annectens; assembly: GCF_019279795.1. NCBI lineage: Eukaryota > Metazoa > Chordata > Ceratodontiformes > Protopteridae > Protopterus > Protopterus annectens. Next base: position 159,305,469 of record NC_056747.1, read on the forward strand.
AAGATGGCAGCAAAGGGGGTGGGTGAGGAATATCCATTTGTAATAAAGCATATTTCCTCAGTTCAGTGATAACATTTTATCTTAGCTATGGTCTGATTAAAAGAAAATTCTTCCACAGGAGGGTAAGATTTAATATTTTCCTCAAAATCAGAGAGTTTGGCTTGCAAATCTGTAGAAGCCCGATCTTTGTCAGCATCAGAATCATCAGACCCTGTTGCCTCAGAAATTTCTTTACATAGGAAGTCTACCTGTAGTCGGTTACCCCCTGAAGTCTCTCCTAGAGTGTCTCCCAGTCATAGAGAAGATGGTTGTCCCATTTCTGAATTGGACAATGGTGCAGCCAGATAATTGTTTGACACATGGTTTGTGGTGGACAAAAGGACTACACCAGAGGAAGCAGGAGAGGTAAATCAGTGGTCTGAGATCAGTCAATGGCCACTATAGGTTTAACCACTTTCAGATGAGGCTCAGACTGAGCATGCAACACTGGCAAGGGCACCTTGACAAGTACTTATTTTTTTTCTAGGTACAAAATGAGTGTAAGCAGCAGGTCTGATGTAAATATCTATACTGCAGCAGAAGAGGAGATGTCAAAAGCTGTAAGTACTGCTGCACCGCGTTGGTCAGAAGGTAAGTTATCATCTAGTGTATATAAGCAGCACACTTGCACTTAACTCTTATCCAATCCCCTTTCAGTAAGTAAAGCCACAAGCAGTGCACAAATTCCCCGAAAGCACTTCTTTCAAAGTTGTAAGCAAACTGATACAAAAAAAAAATCCTAGGCAAGCTGTCATGAAGTGAACATAAGCACTACTCTCATGAAATCCATTCCTGCCTATCCAGAAGGAAAACTTTTACTCAGAAAATATACATTTTTCATAAGCAGTACATATATTTACCCCAAAATAACCCCCAATTAGCTAAAAACACCAATAGTGATTCCTAATATGAAACTGTCAATGTTGATTAAAAAATACAGGTTTCTTTAAGGGAAACACCACTTTTAGTCAGAAATTAAATTTAAATCATATTTTCTTAAAATGGTAACAAATTCTATCTGGCAAGGTTCACAACAGGGACTTGTATGCCATAAATGAAGCTATTTGCCCTTTACTGCTCATGTGAAGCTTTTAAGCTGCTTCTCCTCTGATGAAATCTTCATTATCACTGCTAATTTTCCTTGTTGGGGCTTGCCAATCGGTAGTCAGAAGGTGTGGGAGGGAGACAGAGCTTTCTGAAGCTGGCCAACTGGTGTATCCTGGACAGGGAAAATAACCATATTGCCTAAAGGCTACTGCAGCAGTGTGAATGATGAGCATCTTGTCCTCTCACAGAAATAACTACTTGTTAACAAACCCAAGAACTGGAATCTGAAAAGATAAGGTGTGCTGATGCTGAGTCCAGACTGATCTGAGGTACCAGTGAATCCGTCTCAGTTGAACTCTACCTAAAGGAATGAAGATAATCAAGGCCATGAAACTCAAAAAATCATGATAATTTCCTTGGCAGAAGACTGACATAGGCTAAAAAGTTCAAAAAGATTTCTTTGTACTGCTCTACTTCATTAAATGGAAGAAAAGGTCTTCCTAGGAATGAATCTATTAAGTCATTTCAGAAAAACAATTTTGTGGGAAAGGATGCGAGAGAATTTCTGCAAGTTCAGTTGAAATCCCAGACTGAGTAGGAGTTTCATGATCCATGCGAAAGAGTCCTGACAACTGGAAAAAGTGTCTATTAATACAAAATAACTACTTAAATATGGAGAGATGTGAATGCCTTGAAACATGCAGTAGGCAATTACTGTAGCTAGACACTTGATAAATACCCTTGGTACCATGGATAGACCTAAGGTAAGAAAAGGAACAGATTATGCGAGCCACAAACACAGAGCCTTAAAGTCTGAATTCTTTGTAAATTGGAATGTGATGATTGGTATCTTTTAGGTCTAATGTTACATTACTTTGAAGATTTACGGGGGTATGAGCAGCAACAGAATTTTGAAAGATTACACTTTGAATTTTGATGTCTTGACCAAGACTGAGAAAGAAGAGATTACTTTGAAGATTTAAGAGGGTATGAGCAGCAACAGAAGTTTGAAAGATTACATTTTGAATTTTGATGTCTTGACCAAGACTGAGTAAGAAGAGATCAAAACTAGTCTCCAATTTCCCTCTTTCTCTGACATCAGAAAAATCCTATAATAAAAATATTTGGAACAGAGAGATGAAAAGTCAGCAAGCAAGGGAGAGTAGTAGTGCTGAAATAAATTCATCCTCAAGTGTTGGTGAGTGACTTCACAAGGTGGACCAAGTTTTTCACAAAATCTTGCCAAGGCGACAATGGTATATAGATTGTATTTATATAGTGTACATCATGGACAGAAGTAGGTTAAAAATTAAAAAAGAAAACTGGATGCACAAGACCCAGGATAAAAAAAGTGCCCAATCCTTGTAGGCCCACTGGTACCAGGACTGAAAAAGATGACAGCATAGAATCCTCAAAACATGGAAACATTCCTACAATGGGGCCAGGCCAGACCCAGGGGGAGGATGCCCCCCCCCCCCAGTTGTAAAAGAAAGTATCAGTCCACAAAAATCACAAAAATTGATAGGCCAAAGAAGAGCCATAAAGATGATAAAGTGGACTACTAAGGATAAGAAAGAAATTATGTATTGTTACTGCTATGCAAAAAGCCCCACATTTCCAGACACAAGATATACAAAACGACTGACAGAGAAATTAGAGTAAAGAAAAATACTTCCACAAGAAAAACTGTAAGAAGCTTCAAATAAAAATCTGCATTCATTAATACAAGAGCTTTGTGAAAAACAGTATATAGATCAAGAAACATTGATCTGTTAGGAAAAAGAAGCATCTGAAGAAATGCGAAAATATAAATGACAAAACTCAGAGATTTTTGAAAAGTATAAAAAGGAAATATAGACATGGGAAAGAAAGAGATTTGATATGGTGCAATATTTATGCAAAGGAGAAAGCCAAATTAATCAATATGAAGAAAGCAGTCCCAAAGATATTCAAAGAGAAATACAGGCAAAGGCATCCAGATGTGGAAAATTATACAATAAAGAAAATAATATCACAAAAAGGAAATGTAGAAAAGAAGATTAGTAAAGCAGAAGTTTAAAAAATAGAAGGTGAAGTTATGGAGTGCCTGCAAAGTGAAGGATTTTCTGTAGAAGGTCTAACACAGGTTACATCAGAGCAAGATGGAGCGAGTGCACAAAGTAAAGAGAAGCAGGAAGATCAGGAGACCTCTGAAGAAGAAATATGGACATGGGAAGAAAGAGAGATTTAATATAGTGTAATATTTATGCACAGGAGAAAGCAAAACCTAACCAATACAAAAAGAGCAGTACCAAAGACATTCAAAGAAAAATACAGGCAAAGGAATCCAGATATGGCAAACTTTACAACACAAAAAATAAGACGACGAGGAAAAGTAGAAAAGGAGATTAGTAATAGAGAAGTTAAAGAAATAGAAACTGAGGTTATGGAGTACCTGTGAAGTGAAGAATTCAGTGTAGAAAATCTAATTCATAAAGCCCCACAACAGGACAGAGCAATGAATATCCAAATTAAGAGGAAACCAGTGGAATGGGAAGCAATTGGTCAGGTCCCATGTGAAGATATTTTGGAGCCTTCCACAGGAAACCAGTATGCATGTCCACTTGACGCTAAACAGCAAGGGAAGGAACAGGAAACTGTGGAATTTTTGATGCAATCAGTGTTGAGGAGTAATAGGCCACTAAGTTCCCATATGACAGAGCAATGGATGGCACAGGAAGAAATTGAAAATAATGTACCACAGAAAGATGCTATAAAACTTTCTACAGAATACCAGCAGGAAATGGAAAATAAAAATTTTCCCTTCAGTTTAGAAGAAAACGAGCTAAGAGAAGAGTTGCTTGATTTAACAGAGATAGACATATTAAGATCAATGAAAGAAACAGACTGCAGAAGGTCAATAAAACCCAAAAAGTAATTACTTTATAAAATAAATGAAGACAGTAATTATGACTGTCCGTAGAGATCCATGCGATATAACAGAAGTAAATAGGATATATTACTGTGCAGCTAAATTAATAACTGATAAAGTCCTATTGCAAGAACATATGGTAGTGAGGGAAAGGAAGGGGAAAATTGAATACCATCATGGAAGTATTGAAAAGAGATAACTATAAAGCAATTAAGATAAGTGGCACTGTAAGAAGAACAGAGAACAAATCAACAAAAATACTAAGAAAGATAGACGTCATAAAAGCAATGCACAGTATTAGAACAAACCAGGATCTATCATGCACTATCGCAAATAAGCTAAAAATCTAATCACAGGTGAAAAAGATACACAGATAAATATAAAATAAGTAAATTTATTGATGACCCAAAAAAGTTTTATAGAGAGTTGGGAAAAGTACAGTTTTGTACCTACCATAAATGTAGATGTCCGATAGATATGCAACTGCAGTCATAACATATGGGTTGTTCTGCCTCAGGCAGCCCTGGGTCGGCCGGATTCCAAAGTCTGGGTCCGACGTCGGCTGATGTCGCATTTCTCTCCGACGTCAGAGCGGCTGGAGTACATAAGCATCAGCTGACGCCATTTTCTTCAGTGTTTCTTGCCCCAGATGCCAGGTGCCCTCCAAGGAAGGCTGTAATCAAATAATCAAATTGGAAGACAAAAACAGGATTCCAAACAAATAAGTAAGCAATAAACAGATACATCATAACAGATATCCCCAGCTAAGAGAAACAGGGATAGGAGTGGACCCAAGGCATAGAGGGGTATGGAGGGAGGGAAAATCCGACTGCAGTTGCATATCTATTGGACATCTACATTTATGGTAGGTACAAAACTGTACTATGTCCTTCAAGAATGCAACTGCAGTCATAACATATGGGTTGAATACCATAGCTTAGCTGGGGGAGGAGGAATGCTCTAGGAAAGAGATGGTGTGGCAATCAAACCCTGCAGGACTGCTAAAGCAAAGCCTGCTCTGGATCTGGAATATAAAGGGAGATTGTAGTGTTTGGAGAATGTATGCACGGAGCTCCATGTAGCAGCTTCTAGAATGTCTTTTGTAGGCACCCCTATTAAGAATGCTGTAGAGGTGGCTGTAGCTCTGGTGGAGTGTGGTCTGACATTGGCTGGAACATTCTTCCCATGGAAGGAATAACAAAATCTGATGCAATGTCCAATCCATTTTGAAATAGTCTGTTTGGAAATTGCTTTTCCTTGTACTCCAGGGCGTAAGCTACAAAAGCTGATCAGACTTCCTACTGGTCTTGGTTCTGTCCAGGTAGTAGCGAAGTTGTCTGTGAATGTCCAAGGTATGCAACAGTCTTTCCCCTTTGCTCTCAGGATTGGGGAAGAAAGTAGGCAGGTGAATAGCTCGATTTAAAGAAACCCTAGATACCACCTTTGGCATAAAAGTAGGGTTGGTTCTTAAGGAGACCCTGTCTCTGTGAAAGATTATGAATGGTGGTGTCGCCATTAGGGCCTGTAGTTCCGAAACCCTTCTTGCTGAGGTAATTGCCAACAGGAAAGCTGTCTTCCATGATAAAAATTGTAAGTCCACTGAAGCTGCTGGCTCAAAGGGAGGTAGAGTCAGTTTCTCTAGGACAAAGTTGAGGTCCCAAGCTGGCAATGGAGCCTTTCTTGGTGGCTTAATGTACTTGATTCCCCTGAGGAATTGCCTTAACAGAGGATGTGAAAACACAGGCGGATCAGTGTTGTATCTAGCTGAGATAGCTGAAGCATGTATCTTTATGGAAGAATATGAGAGTCCATTCCGTAGCATATCTGCCAAATATTCCAGGATGAGTGGGATATTCAATAATGATGCATCATGTCCCTTGCTGGTATTCCAAATGCTGAATCTCTTCCATTTTGCTAAGTAAACCTTTCTGGTGGATGGTCTTCGAGCTTCTGTTAATATCCGCTGGACTTCCTTGGAGAGAGATAGATTGAGGTTATTCATGGGATCTCCCAGGCTGTTAGCTGCAGTGTCTGAAGGTTTGGATGCACTGTTTTGAAGTTGTGCTGAGTCAAAAGTAGGGGCCATTGGGGAAGGGCCCACTTTTTGTTGTGACATATGCTCCGTAGTAGTGGGTACCAATGTTATCTTGGCCAGTCTGGAGCTATTAGGATCCCCTTGGGCCTCTCTGCTTTGATCTTTAGTAATACTGTGGTCATCAGTGGCAGAGGTGGGAATGCATAGATTTTTAGAAAGTTCCAGTTGAATGAAAGAGCATCTATTTTCCAAGCTTGTGGATGGTATGTCCTTGAACAGAATTTTTGTAGATGATGGTTGAGGTGGGAGGCAAATAGGTCTACTTCTGGCCTGCCCCATGTCGAGGTGAGTTGTGTGAAGATTTTCGGATGTAACCTCCACTCGTGTGGATCTATGAAATTCCTGCTTAGGCTGTCCGCCAGCACATTGTCTTTGCCTGGAACAAACTGGGATTGCAACTGTATGTTTAGGCTCAGTGATTTTTCCCAAAGATTCATGGTCAGTCTGCAAAGGGGGTAGGAATGAGTGCCCCCTTGCTTGTTTATGTACCACATCACAGTGGTGTTGTCTGTCCGTATCAGTAGATGGCCTTGCTGAAGTTGTTGTCGAAAGGCCTCTATGGCATGCATTACTGCCAGCATTTCCTTTTGGTTTATATGCAGATGTGTTTCCTTTGGAGACCATTGTCCTTGTATACATCTGCCCTCCATGTGCGCCCCCATCCAAGGTCTGAGGCGTCTGTGGTCATGGTCTGTGTTATCTGAGGTTTTTTGAATGACATACCTGTGTTTGCCTGGCTTACCGAGGCCCACCATAGGAATTCCTTTTGTAGGCATGGAATGAGCGGTATGGTTGTCTCTAGGTTGTTGCTGTGCTGAGACCATAGGCTTTTTAGGTACCATTGAAGCTTTCTCATGTGTAGTCTTGCTAATGGAACCAGGAGAATGCAGGATGCCATGTAACCCAGGGCCTGTAGGAATCCCCTTGCAGTCATCTGGGTGAGTTTTGCCAAACCTTTGAAGTAATGAGTTAACTTCTCTTGCTTGTCTTCTGTCAGGTAAGCCATTTGAGAGGCTGTGTCTAGATTGGCTCCTAAGAAGGTAATTTGCTGGGATGGCTGAAGTCTTGACTTTTGGAAGTTGACTGTGTATCCCAGAGCCTGTAGTAATTGTATGACGTAGTTCAAGTTTTTTGTCAAAATCAATTTGTCGTCCGCTTGTATGAGGCAGTCGTCCAGGTATGGGTAAATTTGGATCCCCTGGAGCCTGCAATGAGCAATTACTGAAGCCAGGCATTTTGTAAATACTCTGGGCGCAGTAGATAAGCCAAATGGCAATGCTGAGAATTGATAATGCTATGGCCCTGCAAGAACTCTGAGGTATCTTCTGCAGCTGTGTCTGATAGGGACATGCAGGTATGCCTCCTTGAGGTCCAGAGTAATCAGCCAAGACCCCTTGCCCAGCATGGGAAGGAGTTGCTGTAGAGTCAGCATTTTGAACTTTGGTACTATGAGAAAAGTGTTTAATGCGGACAAATCCAGTATTAGTCTCCATTGAGTTTCTTTTCTTGGAACAAGGAACAGTCTTGAGTAAAACTCCTGGCCTTGTTCTTGTTGTGGAACTCTTTCTATTGCTGTGATCTGAGCAAGCAGAGAAATTTGCTTGATAGCCTCTGCCCTCTGGTTTTGTGGTAGGTTTGGCATGCCTTGTTTTCTTGGTAAGGTATGAAAGTGGAACCTGTAACCTTGGTCTATAATGTCCAAAATCCATTTGTCCTTTGTCAATCTGTGCCAATTGTCTGAAAACAGAGATAATTTTCCGCCCAAGGGAGCTTCTATTTGCTCCTTGGTCAGCGGAAGTAGAGGAAAGTCATTGAGATTGTCCCTGTGGGGCAGGGGAAACCCCTGTGTCACTTCTTTGGTTTGCTGGTTGCCATTGTCGTCCCCTGTAAGAACCTCTGTATTGTCCTCTTCCTCGGCCACGCCTGTTTTACCCCTTTGAAATCTTTCAGGATTAGGAAAGGACCAGTTTTTAGAAGGCCAATTCCTGCTGAATCTGGGTGGCTGAACCTGGAGGAAATCTTTGACCGTCTGAACTGATTTTGCTTTTTCCTTGATGGACTTTAACACATCTTTAGCATTAGTACCAAAAAGCTTGTTCTTTTCCAAAGGTGCATCAAGAAGTTTTGCCTTAACATGATCTGGTAGAGGTTGTTCTTTTAACCATGCATGTCTACGAATGACTGCCCCTGTCATAGCTGTCCTACATGAAGCTTCCAATGCATCATATCCACACTGCAGAAAGTGATTGCTGACTTGCTGAGAATTATGTACAGCTTCCTGCAAAGACTTCCTGTCTAAAGGTTCAGGAGAGGCCAATGTTTTCTGTAAATCATCTAACAGGTAATCCTGATATTGAAACATATGAAAGAGGCAATTCAGAGCTCTCATAGATAAAGTAGTGGAGGTGTAGACCTTTTTCCCCCATCTCTCTAATGACCTAGCTTCCCTGTTGGAAGGCAAGGGATTTTTGGAGGTGGATGCTGAAACCCCTTTAGGTCCCTGAGAAATAGTTTCTAAATCAACAGCATGGGCCCTAAAGAAATGAGAATGTGTTTCTGGGACCCTATAATATCTGTCTGGCTTGGCTGGGGCAGGAGGAAGAGTATCCGGGGTAACACTGGAGTCAGAGTATAGGTCATCCAAAACATCAAGCACAGGAGGTATAGCCAGGGGCCTGTGTTGGGGCTTTTTAAGGAAGGTTCGAAGGCGCTTTCTGGAATCAGAATATTCCTGGCCTTGCCACTTGAAATGTTCCCTCATGGTATGCAGAACTTCCCCAAAAGAAATATCCTCAGGAGGGGAGGCCGAGGGGATGGAATCCTCTGCATCCGAGTCCTCATAGGTCTGGAAGGGCTCTTCCTGGCCATCGGAGTGAACAGAGTCCTCAGAATCTTCATCTGAAGGGATAGGGTCAGAGGGTTCAACCCTGGGCCTCTTAGGAGGAGGCTGGGATCCTCTCTCAGGATGGGCCTGTGAACCTCTAATCATGGAAATTAAGTCTGCGGCCATAGTCATGATTTGTGTTTCAGGAGTAGGCTGAGGTAAGGCCTTAGCAGTAAGGTGCTTGGTCTTGCTGGCTGCCTTAGCACGTGTGTAGGCCTTAATAGACATGGCCATAGGAGGCCTAGCAGCTCCACGTGCAGGAGTGACCTTATCTACAGCAATGGTCTCGGGCATTTCCTCGGTTTCAGTATCCGGAGGAAAATCTATAACTGGCGGTGTGGCCTCCGGTATCGGAGGTGTCGGTAAAGCGGTGTCTTCGGTTCGGAGCGGTGAAATAACCGTCTCAGGGGGAACCGGAGCACTCGCGGTAGGTTACGGCGTGGAGTCGGTGGAAGACGCGGGCCGAGGATGTCGGTCCCGGTCTTTTCGTTTCTTAGGAGTCTGCGATGTCGGAAGTTCCGACGGCATTGTATACGCAAATTTATCGCCGAAAAAGTCTTCAGCGAACTCCGCCCGGCGCCTAAGAGTGCGCTTATTGAAGCGAGCACAGGCGACACAGGCCGAGACGTCATGGTCTGGGCCAAGGCAAGGAAGACAGTAAGAGTGGAAATCCTTATGAGGTATTTGTTTACCACAAGACAGACAATTGTTAACTTTTTCAGTAATTTCTGACATCGGCTGAGGCAAGAAAGGTCCCCAACGGGGTACTTAGCTTTTTTGATTACTTCGGATTCAAAGAATACAGGAGCTGACCGACCGGCACTTGCGAACTGCTTCTGCTTTGGGCACCGCGCGGCAAGAAAGACTGAAGAAAATGGCGTCGGCTGATGCTTATGTACTCCAGCCGCTCTGACGTGGGAGAGAAATGCGACATCAGCCGACGTCGGACCCAGACTTTGGAATCCGGCCGACCGAGGGCTGCCTGAGGCAGGACAACCCATATGTTATGACTGCAGTTGCATTCTTGAAGGACATCAAGGTAAAACTAATTGAAAGACCACCAAAATAAGTAGAAATAGATACATTTATTTATTTATTTTACATTTGTTGACCGGGATAGTCCGACTGGATGCATGTCCACTTTCAGCGGTGGCCGGGGGAGAAAAGCTCCAAGGGTCAGCAGATACAGCATTACATAATACCAGCATTATACATTACAGACTATTTACAGAGATTACATAAGTAAGCAAGTTAAACAAGTTCCACAGGTTAGAGTTATGAAGATGTATTTATGAAGATCCTGTGGAACATAACGACACTAAATGGACAGAAAAAGTAATAGAAAGAATAAGAAGCTTAAAGGTAAAGGATATGAAATGGGATGAAGTAACAGACAAAGAGATTTAAACAAAGTTAAGAAAAGCCCCCAATAGGGCAAGATGCAGTACCTAACTTCTGGTTAAAAGTATTAACATCTTTGCACGAAGATTTAGCTATGAGTAAGAACTATTTATATGCACACCCTGAACAGACACGAAGCTGGCTACTAACAGGAAAAGCAATGCCACTACTTAAGAGTGAACCTGCAAGCTACCCTAAAAACTATAGACCAATAACTTGCCTTGTGACGACATATAAACTATACACTGGAATTGATGCTGACAGAGTTTATAGTCATTTAGAAGAAAACTCAATTATGGCAGTAGAACAAACGGGCAATAAAAGAAAGTCATATGGAACAAAGGATAGTACAGTTGTGTACACGTACCATAAATGTAGATGTTCAAGTGTATTCACTGTTGCAGTCCTTACAAAATGGGTTATCCGGCTCCTGGTAGCCCACAGTCGGCCAGAATACCAAAGTCCTTGGTATATGATGTCGGCTGCCTTTGGTTTAAGACTGACGTCAAGTACAAAAGAAGGCAGCCGATGCCATTTCCTCAGTTTTTCTTGGCTTAACTGTCAGGAGCCCCCAAAAAAGGTTAGACCAGGAAAAGAAAAATCCAGTCTGTGCCCTAGGAAAAAAGGGGGATGGAAGGGGGGAAACCAGGACTGCAAAAGTGAATACACTCGAACATCTACATTTATGTTAATTGTACACAACTGTACTATGTTCGTGTTTCACTGTTGCAGTCCTTACAAAATGAGTTGATTCCCAAAGCCCAGGAAAAAAAAAACAAAAGGGAGGAGGAACACCCACAGTTTAAGGGTTGGTAAGGATGCTCTAACACTGCAGTGGGAAAACCAGCCCTGGACTAGAAAAAGTACAGTTGTGTACCTACCATAAATGTAGATGTTCGAGTGTATTCACTGTTGCAGTCATTACACTTGGGTTATCCTGCTGGCAGGCTACCCGCAGTTGGCCTGAATTCCAAAGTCTAGGTCCAGTGTCGGTTGCTGTCACCTCTTCCCTGACGTCAGTGTGCCAGGGGTATAAAAGATGCAGCCGATGCCATTTTCTTCAGTTCTTCTTGCCCCAGATGTCAGGTGCCCCCAAATAGGAAGGCTAAAAATTATGCCAATAAGTATGCATGCAGTAAAATAAAATTTACTTCCTCTGCAAGCAAATACACCACATAGGTTGTATAGGATAGAGAAGTACAGATAAGTCCCAGCAAAGAAAAAGTGGGATGGTGGGTGGGTAACCTGGACTGCAACAGTGAATACACTCGAACATCTACTTTTATGGTAGGTACAAAACTGTACTATGTTCATCGTGTTTCACTGTTGCAGTCATTACACTTGGGTTGAATCCCAAAGCTGAGGTTGGGTGGCTGGGTCTAAATAGGATTAGGAGAGGCTATAAGGCCATGCAGAACTGCAGTGGCAAAGCCTGCTCTGGATTTAGAGTAAAGAGGTAAGTGGTAGTGCTTGGTAAAAGTGTGCACTGAGCTCCAGGTTGCAGCCTCTAAAATGTCTTTGGTTGGTACTCCTCTGAGGAAGGCTGCTGAAGTGGCTGCTGCTCTGGTTGAATGTGGCCTAATGCCCTTAGGGCACTGATTTGCCATGTTGTGAATAGCAGAAACTAATACAGTGGCCTAGCCATTTTGAATTGGTCTGCTTTGAGATAGCCTTTCCTTGTGATCCTGCAGCATATGCCACTAAGAGTTGCTCAGTCTTTCTGAAAGCTTTAGTTCTGTCCAAGTAGAAGCGTAGTTGTCTGTCTATGTCCAAAGAATGCAGGAGTCTCTCACCCTTATTCTGTGGATTTGGATAAAAAGTAGGCAAATGAATGGTTTGGTTAAGGGCCACACTGGACACTACCTTAGGCATAAAAGTGGGGTTAGTCCTCAGAGAAACCCTGTCTGGATGGAAGATGATAAAAGGTTCCACAGCCATGAGTGCCTATAACTCTGAGACTCATCTTGCAGAGGTTATTGCTAGGAGCAGAGCTGTTTTCCAAGATAAGAACTTTATTTCAGCTATATTGGCTGGCTCAAAAGGCGGTAGTGTGAGTTTTTCCAAGACATAATTAAGGTCCCAAGCAGGTATTGGTGCTCTCCTTGGGGGTCTTATGTTTTTGGCCCCTCTGAAGTACTGCCTTAGCAACGGATGTGAAAAAATTGGTGGTTCCATATTATAATGAGCTGAAATGGCAAAGGCATGGATTTTAATTGATGAAAAAGGTAGGCCTTTGTCCAGCATCTCAGTTAGGTATTGTAAAATCTGAGGAATATTTGGTACAAACGTGTCAATTCCTTGTGCCTGATTACAAGCACAGAATCTTTTCCATTTTTCTGCATAAGATTTCCTGGTACTGGGCCTCCTGGCCTCCAAAATAACATCCATCACTGCTTTAGAGAGAGGTGTGTTCTGAATGGCTACATTATCCGCCATGCTGCCAGATTTAGGGTTCTGAGTTGGCTGTGCAGGATCTGATTTTTCGTTGAATCAGTAAGTGAGGAATTAAAGGCAATGTCCAAGCTGGGCCCTGAGACAAGCTCTTTAGGATTGGGTACCAGTGCTGGCGGGGCCAGTCTGGAGCAATCAGAATAATTTTTGGCTTCTCTTGTCTGACCTTTAGGAGTACCTTGGGAAGGAGAGACAGAGGAGGAAAGGCATATACTGTTAGGTTTTTCCAGCTGAATGATAGAGCATCCACTTCCCATGCTTGCTTGTGATAAGTCCTTGTGCAGAATTCCCATAGTTGGCAGTTGTGAGGGGAGGCAAATAGATCTATGTCTGGGCATCCCCATTTCTTTGTTATCATGCTGAAGACTTGTGGATGCAGTTGCCACTCATGGGGATCCGTGAGGTTTCTGCTTAGTTCGTCTGCCAGAGTATTTTTCTTTCCTGGCAGGAATTGTGCTTGCTGGTGTACTTTAAAAGTCAATGCTGTGTCCCACAAGGTCATGACTTGTCTGCAGATGGGGTAGGAATGTGCATCTCCCTGCTTGTTTATGTACCACATGGCTGTAGTATTGTCCGTCCTTATCAGTAGTTGTCCTGGATGAAGTAGATCCTTGAAAGCTGTCAGGGCATTTTCAACAGCTAGCATCTCTTTTTGATTGATATGAAGATGCATTTGGCTTGTGGGCCATGTGCCCTGAATACATTTTCCTGCCATGTGGGCCCCCTGGCATAATCTGATGCATGTGTTGTTTTTGTCTGCCTGGCTGTGGGTAGGGTGAATGGCTGTCCCTTGTTGTGGTGACAGGCCTGTGCATACCATCGAAACTCCTGTTGCAGGCAAGGAATGAGGGTAATTAATGTTTCCAGACTGTGACAATGTTGAGTCCAAACACTTTTTAGATACCATTGTAGTTTCCTCATATGCAGTCTGGCATATGGAATTAGCAGAATGCAGGATGCCCTGAAGCCCAAAGCCTGCAGAATTATCCTTGCAGATAACTGGGTCTTTGTTGCCAACATTTTGAAGTAAGAAGTCAGTTGCCTTTGCTTGTCTGGCGTGAGATAAGCCATCTGGGCAGTTGTATTTAAACTTGCACCCAGGAATATTATCTCTTGAGAGGGTAATAGTTTTGATTTCTTTTCGTTTACTGTGTACCCTAGGCAAATTAATAATATTTTTACAAACGCCAGATGCTTTAGTAGAATGTTCTTGTTCTCTGCTTGAATAAGGCAATCATCCAAGTAAGGATATATTTGAATTCCTCTGTCTGCAAAATGCAATTACTGGTGCCAGGCATTTTGTAAAGACCCTGGGCGCAGTAGATAAGCCAAAGGGCAGTGCAGAGAATTGGTAGTGCATTGAGCCAGCTATGAATCCGAGGTATCTTCTGCAAGATTGTCTGATTGGTACATGCAGGTACGCCTCTTTTAGTTCCAAAGTTATAAGCCAAGCGTTCTTGCCCAGCATGGGCAGAAGCTGCTGCTGAGTTAACATTTTGAATTTTGAAACATCCAGAAATGTATTTAGAATAGAAAAGTCCAGTATTGGCCTCAAGGCTTTGTCCTTTCTGGGTACCAAGAAAAGTCTTAAGTAAAATCCTCGTCCCTGTTCTTGCTATGGTACTCGCTGACTGGCCCTCATGTCCATGAGGGATGAAACTTGTTTTTGTGCTTCTGCCCATTGATTATGTGGCAGGTCTGGCATACCTTTTGCCCTTGGCAGGGTATGAAAGTGGAACCTGTAGCCCTGGGACACTATATTCAAGACCCATTTGTCCTGGGTGATCATGTGCCAATTTGGAGAAAAAAGTGCTAGTTTTCCCCCTAAGGGGGCTGACAAAAGATAAGTGCTTGGTGCTGGCAGAGGGAAGTCATTGGGACTGTTTCCTGTATGGCTGTGATTCGTCTTCTCCACTTTTGGAGGTAGAAGCGCCCCACTGTTTAGGCCTGTATGAGCCCTGGGGCTGGGATCTGCCTCTGGGGCATCTGAATCTGCCTCTTTGTGGCCTGTCTGACATTGGAAAGGACCAATTCTTTGTAGGCCAGTTCCTGCTGAATCTGGGTGGCTGCACCTGTAAGAAATCCTTTACTGTTTTTGCATAGATTTCGCTTTGTCCTCCATTTTTTTCAACACCTCCTCTGCTTTAACACCAAATAAAGTATGCTGTAATGGAGCATCTAGAAATTTTGCTTTAACATGATCAGGCAGATTCCGTTCCTTTAACCAAGCATACCTTCTAATGACAGAACCCATATCTGCGGCCCTGCAAGAGGCCTCCAAAGAATCAAAACCACATTGCAATGTGTGCTTTTTCCCACTTGTTCAGTAGCATGCAATAAATCCTGCATTTCCTTATTTTCTGCACAATCAGAATCTGACATTTTCTGTTTTAGCAGTGACATTAAGTATTGCTGATATTTAAGCATATGAAATTGACAGTTTAAAGCCCTCACAGCCAAAGTAGTAGAAGTGTAAACCTTTTTCCCCATCTGTCTAGCGCCCTTGAATCCCTGTCAGAGGGGATAGGGTTTTTTTGCAGTAGAAGCCTTGACCCCTTTGGGACGCTGAGAAATAGTTTCTGGGTCAGCAGGTGGGTTTTTATAAAGGAATTTATGTGAATCTGGAACCCTGTAGTATCTGTCTGGTTTAACAGGGGCAGGGGGTAAAGAATCAGGAGAAAGGCCGGATTCTGAAAATACATCATCTACAATGTCTAACACAGGAGGAATAGCCAGAGGTCTGTGTTGAGGTAGTAAAAGAAAATCTCTAAACCTTTTCTTAGATTCTGAATAGTCTTGGCTCTCCCAATGGAAGTGCTCCCTCATGGTATGCAGGGTTTCCCCAAAAGAATAGTCCTCAGGCGGGGAGGCTGAAGGGATAGATTCTTCAGCATCAGAATCCTCATAAGGAGGAAGAGAGTGTATTCCTGTTCAGAGGAGGAATCAGAGGAAATGGAAACCTGATCTGAAGATTCATATTCTGTCTCTTGCCTAGACCCTCTTGTCAGGAGGGGGATGGGAATCCCTGATCAATGTAATTAGGTCTTCGGCCATTTTGAGCATCTGTTTTTTAGGCAAGGAAGTCTGTCCAGGAGAATGCTGTACTTGTTTCTTTGTCTTTAGAGCTGCTTTAGTCTTTGCTTTGGAAGCTGAAGTAGGCTTTAACATATAACTGTGTAAGTCTGAAAACATCCTCAGAAGCCGATGCCTGCTCAGCGGCTCCGGACCCATCTAAGGGAATAGTTTCCAAGTGTCCAATACCTTGAGTATCCAGAGGCCTAGCTGGCTTCACGTGGGAGAAGTCAGCGGCCTGTGGCTCTGAGGTAGCGGGCGTCAGGGGATGCGAAAGCGCCTCACTGAGAACCGGCGACTGGCTTAGCGGAAGCCTCGTCATCGGCTTTGGACCTCGTATGCCTGTCCTTTTCTTTTTCCTTGCGCTTTTTAGAAACTCCGGTCGTCGGTTGTTCCAACGGCATTATATAACTGAATCTTTGGCCAAAGTAATGAAAAGCAAAATCGTACCGACGCTTAACAGTGTGTTGGTTAAATCTAGCATAAAAACGACAGCTAGCAACTTTGTGATCAGGGCCTAGGCAAGGAATACAGTGAAAAGTGAAAATCCTTATGAGGTATTTGCTTCCCACAAGAAATACAATTGTTGACTTTTTCTGACATTGGTCTGGAGCAAGAAAAAAGTTTCCCCAACGGGGTACTTAGATTTAATGAAGACTTCGGATCTGAAATTTGTCTTTGAAAATCTCAGGAGTCGGCTGACCGGCACTTGTGAACTGCTTTTGCTTCGGGCACCTCGCGGCAAGAAAGACTGAAGAAAATGGCGTTGGCTGCATCTTTTATACCCCTGGCGCACTGACATCAGGGAAGAGGCGACAGCAACCCACGCCGGACCTAGACTTTGGAATTCAGGCCAACTGCGGGTAGCCTGCCAGCAGGATAACCCAAGTGTAATGACTGCAGCAGTGAAACATGATGAACATCAAGGGTAAATTGCAATGCTTAGTGAAAGTGTGGACAAAAGTCCAGGTAGCTGCTTCCAGGATGTCCCCAGTAGGTACACCTCTTAAAAAAGCTGCTGAGGTAGAGGCTGCTCTAGTAGAATGGGTCCTAATACTCTGTGGAGGAACCTTGCCATGCTGTAAGTAACAAAAGTGAATACAATGAGCCATCCACTTAGAAATGGTCTGTTTTGAAATAGCTTTGCCCTGAGCTCCAGGAACAAAACTGTCCAACAACTGATCTGACTTTCGAAAAGGTTTAGTCCTGTGCAGGTACAATCTAAGCTGTCTATGCACATCCAGGGAATTCAGTAACCTTTCTCCTTTATTCTGAGGATTAGGAAAGAAAGTAGGCAGGTGGATAAGACTGGTTAAGAGTCAGGCTAGAAACCATCTTAGGCATAAAAGAGGGATTAGTTCGAAGAGAAACCCGATCTACATGGAAGACGATAAAAGACTCAACTGCCATTAAGGCCTGCAGCTCAGAAACTCTTCTAGCTGAAGTAATGGCCAAGAGAAAGGCAGTTTTCCAGGAGAGAAACTTCAAATCTGCTGAGGCAACTGGTTCAAAAGGAGGCAGAGTAAGTTTCTCAAGTACAAAATTAAGATCCCAAGCAGGAGTAGGTGCCCTTCTGGGAGGCATTAAATTGCTAACACCCCTGAGGAACTGTTTCATCAAGGGATGAGAGAAAATGGGTTGCTCAAAGGAACAATGAGCAGAAATAGCTAAAGCATGAATCTTGATAGAAGAAAAGGAAAGTACACCATTAAGAAAGCCTGCCAGATAGTTAAGAATAAGAGGAAGAGTAGGTTGAGAAGGGTCTTCCCCTCTAATCTGCATCCAAATGGAGACTATTTTCCACTTATCTGCGAAAGATTTCCTAGTGCTAGGTCTCAAGATTTCCTAGTGCTAGGTCTCCTGGTCTCACAAGGACCTCAACCACCTGTTGGGAAAGGTTTAAATTATGAGCCAGGCTGCCAAATGTAGAAACTGAAGATGAGAATGCAGAATTTTTCCCCCCTCTTGAGCCAAGAGATCTGGTATCAGAAGAAGATGCCAAGGCTGAGACTGGGAGAGACTGCGAAGAAGTGGATACTAGTGTTGCCTGGGCCAGTCCGGAACTATGATGATGGCCCTTGGTTTTTCGCCCCTTATCTTTAACAGCACTCTGGGAAGAAGAGGCAGAGGAAGGAATGCATAGATCGAGAGCTGTGTCCAGGGGAAGGACAGAGCATCCACTTTCCAAGATTTGTCGTGATGATCTCTGGTGCAAAATGTTGGAAGAAGGTGGTTAGTCGGAGATGAGAAGAGATCCACCTGGGGAATGTCCCAATGTTGAATGATGTGATAGAAGATGGTCTTGTTTAGTTGCCACTTGTGAGGATTCAGGACCTGCCTGCTCAACCGGTCTGCCAAGGTGTTGAGCCTTCCTGGAAGAAACTGAGCTATCAGATGAATGCCCATTGAAGCTGCCATGGACTATGGTATCATGCTTTACAGGGGGTAAGAGTGAGCTTCTCCCTGCTTGCTGATGTACCACATGACTGTGGTGTTGTCTGTCCTGACTAGAAGAGTAACAGGAGAGAGAAGATGCTTGAAAGCCATCAAGGCCTGCTGGACTGTCACCAATTCCTTCAGATTTATGTGCAAATGAACCTGTTGATAGTTCCAAGTCCCCTGAATGCATCTGCCCTCTAGATGTGCTCCCCATGCATAGTCCGAGGCATCTGTGGTGAGAGTCTGGCTGGCAGGACGTGGACAGAATGGCAGCCCTTTGCTCTGTGCACAGACCATCGCTCACCAAAGGAATTCTGTCTGCAGGCAGGGAATCAGAGGAAGAATCAAGTCTAAATCCTGTGTGTGTTGACACCAAAGGTTTTTGAGGTACTATTGTATTTTCCTCATATGCAGTCTGGCATACGGAATCATCAGAATACATGAAGCCATGAATCCCAGGGCATGCAGGAATTGCCTTGCAGAGAGCTGGGTCATGCTTGCCAAATTCTTGAAGTAATTTGAAAGATCCATTTGTTTCTCTTGAGGGAGAGATACCATCTGGGCGGCTGTGTTCAGACTCACTCCAAGGAATACAATCTCCCTGGTGGGTACCAATTTTGACTTCTTTTCATTGACAGTGTAGCCCAAAGAGGTGAGAAGGTTCTTTACAAAGTCCAAATCCTTTAGAAGTTGCTCTGGAGAGTTTGCCTGAATAAGAATCGTCCAAGTAAGGGCAAATTTGAATGTTTCTTTGTCTGCAAAAAGCAATGACTGGAGCCAGGCATTTTGTAAAAACTCTGGGAGCAGTAGATAAGCCAAAGGGCAGTGCAGAGAACTGGAAGTGCCTGTTCCCTGCCCTGAAGAGAAGGAACTGCCTGCAGCTTTCTCTTATTGGGATGAGCAGATAAGCTTCATTGAGATTCACAGTCAACAGCAACTGCTGAAGGGTGAGCATTTTGAACTTGGGAATCACCAGTAAAGTGTTTAGAATGGACAAATCCTGAATAGAGCACCAGGTGCCCCCTTTTTTGGGAACCAGGAAAAGTCTTGAATAGAAACACTGACCTATCTGTAGTGCAGGAACTGGCTCTATTGCTCCCAGGTTTAGCAAAGAAGAAACTTGTTTTTCTGCTCTGCCCTTTGATGTGGGGGGATATCTGGGTATCCATTGTAGACTGGGAAGGTGTGAAAGGAGAACTTGCAGCCTTGGGACACTATTTTGAGCACCCATTTGTCATCTGTGATGGTGTACCAGACATCTGCAAAAATGGCTAACATTCCCCCCAAAGGAAACCCTGGGTCCGTAGAGGCAGGCAGGGGAAGGCCGGAGTCATTGGGAATGCTTGCTTTAGGAAGTTTGCTTAGAACTCCCCGATTTGGAAGAGGAAGGCTGCCAGTGCCGTGTCTTTCTTTTGAGGGGTGGAAGTCTGTCCCCTAGAAAACCTGTAATCTCTAGGCCTAGTGCGACCCTGTTTACTAGGGTCAGGAAAAGTCCAGTTCTTAGAAGGGTAATACCTACTAAAACGAGAAGGCTGAACTTGCACAAAATCCTTAACAGTTTGCATACATTTGGCCTTATCCTCCAACTTTTTCAACACCTCTTCTGCTTTGCTACCAAAAAGACTGTCCTTGTGCAAAGGCACATCCAATAATTTAGATTTGACAGGCTCAGAAAAGGGCTGTTCCCTGAGCCAAGCATCTCTTCTAATAACAGAACCAGTGGCTGCTGCCCTGCCTCCAAAGTATCGAAACCAAAATGTAGAGAATGTTTAGTGACAAGAGTGGCAGAATTCAGTAAATCTTGCATGTCTTTACTCTCCCATCAGGGAAGGAACACCAGCAATTTTAGCCTCAATGACCTCCAAAGTACACTGCTGATACTTAAGCATATGAAAAAGACAATTAACAAAGCTAATATAGCCAGGGTGGAGGAAGTATAAACCTTTTTGCCCCATCTATCCAAGGCCCTAGATTCCCTGTCAGAAGGGGACAGGCTTTTTAGCAACGTGGCTTTAACACCTTTAGGGCCCTGAGAAATAATCTCTGGATCAGCAGTAGGATTTTTGAAAAGGAACTGATGAGAATCTGGAACTCTATACCTGTCAGGCTTTCTGGGAGCAGAAGGAACAGAATTAGGAGTCAAAGAATTCTCCATGAAAACATCATCAATAACTTCCAAAACTGGAGGGATAGCCAAAGGCTTATGCTGTGGCAAATCCAAGAATTCCCTAATCTGTTTCTTACACTGAAGGTAGTCCTGACTTTCTCATTTAAAATGCTCCCTAAGAGTATTCAGAGCATCTCCAAAAAAAAAATCTTCTGGAGGGGAGGCAGAAGGGATGGAGTCTTCTGCATCAGAATCCTCCAAACCAGAAAAAAAGTTGAGAGTTTCCCTCTTCATCAGCAGAGGTGCTGGAAACCTCAGAGTCTGACGCAGACAAAACTTCTGGGAACAATTCCCTAGCCCCCTTAGAAGGAGGTGGCTGAGAGTCCCTGATAAGGGTCAAGAGATCACTAGCCATCTTGATCATCTGAGAATGAGGCATTTGAGAGGAGGCCAGCACCTGCTTTGGAGTAGATGTTTGGCTGGAAAGCCGGCTAGAAAGCCGGATGGACTCAGGAGGCCTAGCCACCGCAGTAGTCTGAACCAAGGTCGTCGGTCTGGATCTGGTCTCCGGGTGGAGAAGAGAGGCCTCAGAAGCCGGCGCTTGCTTAGCGGCTCTGGATCCTTCTGAGGCAGTGACTGGCGGAGGGTCAGAAGACGAAGTGGTAGCCTGCAGGATGGAGGACTCAGAAAAGGTCTCCACAGATGCCTGCTGCTGAGCATCAGCGGACTGCAGGGGCGAAGAAAGCGCCTCACTGACTACTGCTGGGTCGACAACCAACTTAACAGGGACGTTGGTTAATATGACCCTAAGCCTGTCGAGGTCCTTATCCTTGCGCTTTTTAGGAACATCTGAAGTCGGGAGACCAGAAGTCGCCATGTCGACGAACTTAGGCCAAACACCAAAATGCTTGAACAAGATCCTAGCTCTACGGCGAATGGTACGTGGGTTGAAAGAAGCACCAAGAACACAATTAGGGACGTCGTGCTCAAGGCCCAAACAAGTTACACAATAGGAGTGAAAATCACTGTGCGGAATCTGTTTTCCATAGGCAAGACAGTTATTAACTTTCTCTGACATTCGTTAAAGCAAGAAAAGAGGGTCCCCAACGGGGTTCTTCAACTAAGCAGTCAGAATACAAAAAGAAAGTACTCAGCCGACCGGCACTAGTGCAAAAAGCTTCTGCTTTGGGCTCCACGGCAAGAAAGACTGAGGAAATAGCGTCGGCTGCCTTCTTTTGTACTTGATGTCAGGATTAAACCGAAGGCAGCCGACATCATATGCCAAGGACTTTGATATTCTGGCCGACTGTGGACTACCGTGAGCCGGTTGACCCATTTTGTAAGGATTGCAACAGTGAAACACGATGAACATCATCTGTTGTTAAAGACATAGTGGAGAACTGTAAAAAGGGGAAGAATCTACGTATGACATGGATTGACTACAAAAAAACATTTGGTAGTATCCCGCATTCATGGATAAGAGTGTGCTTAAAAATTTATAAGGTACACCCTACACTGATGGACTACATTACAGTGACCACGAAACAGTGGCAGACCACTCTGCAATTAAGTTATGATAAAAGACAAATTATTATTACAGGGATAAAAATTCAAAGGGAGATATTCCAGGGTGACTCTGTCACTGCTGTTATTCTCTCTTGGCCTTAACCCATTAAGCTGTTTACTTAGCTTAGGCCATGGCTATAATTTGTCTCCTAGAAAACAACATCTTCTCTTTGTCAGTGATTTAAAACTGTATAGCTCATCAGACGAGGAACTGAAAGAACAACTGCAAGTTGTCAAAATTTTTTCAGATGATATAAGAATGTCATTTGGTCTTGATAAATGTGCAAAAGCAACCTTTAAAGCAGGAAAACTGCAGCACCAAGAAAACATCAGTTTGGGAAAAGAATGAGATACAAAAGAACTTGAGCAAGAGGGAGTGTATAAATATTTGGGAACTGATGAAGGATCAGCAATAAAACATTAACAAATGCGAATAAAACTTAGTAATTAATACTTTTAGAAGACTTTAATCCTGAAAACAGCGATGACATCTACGAACAAAATCCAAGCTATAAACCAATTTGCTCTTCCTGTCCTAACTTACAGTTTTGGAGAAATTGACTGTCCCTAAAATGTATTTCTTATATTAGATAGGAAAATAAGAAAGATGCTTCCTGCTCACCAAATGATTTATAAAAAAAATCACTTCATACCAAGATTATATATTCCCCATTCTGAAGGAGGGATGGACTACCTTGAAATTGATTACATGTATAGATCTGCAATTGTGGGACTCCACACATATCTAATGACCTCAAGACCCAAATGTAGTAAAAGTTTTGAAACATGAGGAGAGTAAATCTAAGATGACTTCTCTGCTTAATCTAGCAGAAGAATATCGGCATATTTTGAAAGCATAAATATCGAACGCAACTCGGGAAAGTTCGTATCTACACTATTCCCAGCTCTGTCAAAGGCCTTTGACACCTTCTCACACAGCCTACTTATATATCCCAACTCTCCACCCTACACCTCTCTCCCACCACCATCGCCTGGTTTTCCACCTACTTGTCCAACCGCCAACAAGCTGTCCAATGAAAAACTTCAACCTCCCCCTTCCTTCCCACACCCACAGGTGTCCCACAAGGTTCTGTTCTTGGCCCTCTTCTCTTCAACCTATTCATTAACAACTTTCACCAATCCATCCCAGATTCATCTATCATCCAATATGCAGATGACTCGACAATTATCTGCTTAGCCTTCTCCCCCTCCGAACTCCTATCAAAAACCCAACTAGCCTTCTCCAAAACAGAAACCTGGATGCAGTCTAGCCATCTGGCACTAAATGCAAATAAAATCAAACTAATGTTTTTTTTTCCCTTACCAAAAACTCCATTGACAAATCCACATTAACCATACAGAGCCAAAACAACACCCTCTGTGAAATTGTTCAGCACCAAGCTTCTTGTCATCATTATTGATGAAGAACTAAAATCTGACACCCACATCCACTCCACAATCAAGAAAACCCACCAAAAGTTAAGTCTCACCAAAAGTTAGCAAAACCGTTCCTAAGCCACTCTACGCGTCAAACTCTTGCGTTCACCTTCCTACTCCCCTGCCTTATGTATGGTGCCCCTCTTTTCACCAATTTCCATCTTGGCCTTCAGACCAAACTTGAATCCTGGTACCACAAGATCTCCAAATTTGCAACCAATTCAAAAAACTCATCTCACCACTGCCACTCCCTCCTCACCCTCAACTGGCTTGAACTACCTCAGTTACCTACAACTTACCATTGCCCACAAGCTCATCTTTAAGCCTGCCAACTGCCCAGCTCTCACTACTTCCTTAAAACCTTACATTCCCAACCACTCACTCAGATCCAGAAAACAAAATCTCCTTCAGGTCTGCAAACCTGCATGACCTCCTGGTCATCTACTGTTGTCCCAATCCTTAGCTAAACAGTGGAACTCTCTCCCCAAACAAACACATACGCAACCTACCTAACCATACAAATTTCAAATCTCAGCTACTCTCTCATCTTTCATCCAAATGAGAATGCCCTTGCCATGCTCCAACTTAAACCCCTCCCCCCATCCCACCTTGCATTGGCTCATCCAACTACCTCTACTATTACTTCATCCCACCCAAAACAATCCCTCTCCTACTTCTTCTTCTTCTTTTGGCTTTTCCCAGTTAGGGGTCGCCACAGCGGATCATCTGTCTGCTCATGATTGGCAGTGGAGTTTTACGGTGTCGAGTTGCCAGCCCGGCGCCCAACCTTCCACAGAAGGCACACACACACACACACTCACACCTAGAGCCAATTTAGAGTGTCCAATCCACCTACTGCATGTCTTTGGGATTCTCTCTAATATCTATTTTACTATACTCTTTAATCTCAAATATACTATTACCCTCTCCATGCATATTTTCCTAATCTAATAATGGCTAGCAGCTATATATTTTGAAATTTTAAACCTACAATTGAGTTTATAACAAAAATATTCACTTTATGTATATGTTGAAATTTCTGTATTGAATTATGTCTATTCATTTTTGTAACATTGTGAAAAGCCAATTGCAAATATCATGGAGCTTATCCGTAAATGTTTAATTAGCTGTATGAACTATGTCCTTTTGTAACATGTGAAATGTAACTTGCAATTATTGTGGAGCTTTTTTCCCGGGGCCTCCACTAAAAACGGGCTCTTCTTGGCTCAGTGGACTTCCCCGGTCATCAAACTTAAATAAAGAAATAAAATAAATTAAGCAGGAATGAAAATCAAACCAAAAGTAGATAAAAAGCCAGGCATCAACTGAATGTGCCAAAAAACAAAAGAAAGATTATAAGGTGAAGGATTAGATGAGAAGGCAAGCAATGTTGAAAATGCATAAATACAGTTCAAAGTATAGAAAACTTCTGGGAGCACCTCATGTTGATAAGTAATGAGCACAGGAATGGTTAAGAAGAGGCAAATTCATCCAAGAGATGAAAGGTTAATATTGGCACCCCACGACAGTGGGCTACGTACACGGTGGTTTACAAAGTCCATTGAACATGTGGGAGAAACAGACAAATTTAGGTTTTGTAAAACCAAACAAACAGTTGCACACTTCGTTGCTGGTTATGACATACTAATGGCAGGAGGACTGTGTACTGCAAGGCATAATAATGTGGCAAGACTGTTGCAGTGGGGATTGTGCAAACATTATGGTATTAAAGTGGCTGAAAAACACTGGAAACATTAGCCACAAAGCATCACAGAAAATGATGAAGTTTACATTACATGGGATCACCCATTACCAACAGCTCAAAAGATAGATGCTAGAAAATCAGCTATAGTGGTCCACGAAAAGAAGACAAAAGCATAACTGAAATCGCCACACCCACTGACTACAGTGTCTTGGGTACAGAGAGAGACAAATTCATAAAATATCAGGACTTACAGGCAGAAATGAAAGCAATGTGGAAGAAAGATACACAGACAGTTCCAGCAGTAGAAAGAGCAATGAGTGTTATAAAAAATAATCTACAATCGTATTTAGACATGTTACCAATACATGTAACCATACGAACTGCAGGAGTCGTCATTACTGGGCACATTGCGGGTGCTGTGAAGGGGACTTCTGGCTGACATCAAAGATTGAAACAATACAAATTTCATGAACTTTTAATCGTACTTTGAAGTCCATTCCTGTCATAGTATCAGCAACCCAAAAGACCCAGAAAAAAAAAAAATTGCCCATCTGATCTGAGGGTGAAAGCTCTTATCACCCCTAAGACAATACTTGCTATAAAATTGGATAAAACAAGGATAACCATTTTTTAGGATGGGGAGGAATGCCCTGAAATGGGAAAAGGGATTCCAAATGCTATTTGCACCTCTGCTGGATAAGTCTCAGAACTTGCCTGTCTGAGATAGCCTAATGCCACTGGGGAAGATTTAGTGAGGGGAGAGCTCTGAAGGGCTGCCAGGGTTGTGGTGCGGGCGGGGGGGGGGGGGAGAAGCAAATAGTCACTGACTTTTTGGACTGTCTTTGGTTATGGGAGACCCCACCTTTTCTTCTCTGAGGTTCTTTGCCATGTTATTTATTTATGTATTTATTTTAATTCTAGTTGTTAGAGGTTTGTAAAGATCTCTTACTCTGCTTCTTGGAAAAATATCATAAGAAAGGCAACTTTTTTTTTTTTTATTGAACTAAGAAATCGCAGGTTGAAAAACATGAGTAACCTCTTGAATCAAAATTTCCTGTGTGATCAAATCTTTTTAGGTCCTCAACAGTACAATGGCCAAATAATAAAGCTTTGTCCACAATTATAAATGGAAGATCATGCAGAATTTTAGCCATATTAGATACAAAAATAAATAAGAATATTGAAAGCTTAGTAAACATTCCTTACAGTAAAAGCAAAGCTGGCATCTTTAGTAATACGCCAGTGCCATGGAAATACAGAACGTCGTCTTCGGCGACGAGATGATAGTCCAGGCCACCAAAAGTGCCCATCATCCTTTTGAATTCCAAAGGTATCAGAAACATCATACTCCGCTAGTTCTTGAAAAATCTGTACAAACATACAAAACAAAACAAAACACACGTTAAACAGTTCTGAAAGCAATCCTGGATGACTAACTGAAAATAAAGCAATGAACTAATCTGTCTCAAATTTGTAGCTAGCTTTATAATGAGGAATGACTGACAATACAGCAAGGATTCAAAATGTCACACCTCCCAGTATCACTTACACTGATACAGGTAAACTCATGCACTTGTTACTTAAGGTCAAAGCTAATAAGTTCTATTTCCTGCTCTTTCAAACAAACCTACAAGAGCCTTTATATATCTACTTCATCCAAGATTAGAATTATGAATTTTTAAATGGGTCCACAGCTTGACTTCTCACATAGCTACAAGTGGTTTTATCATCCATGTTAACTGTTATTCATTTTTGTTAATATTTTTTGAAACACTAAAATGTGCACATGTAAACCTTCCAGGCTTCCCACTGCACCAAGCATTAAAGGAAATTTCACCATTTTATGTGCGCGTGTGTGCGTGAGCGTGTATCTGTCTCTGTGCAGAAAGTACGTTGAGTAAGAACTCAGCATAACAGTAGAGGTCCTACTTAAAACTGTTGCAGTATTGCTTATTATTCAGATATCTTGACAAGGGTAGCCACATGTCCAAGCCAGCATACCAAAGCATGGGCCCCTTCCAAGCACAGTATATCAGACTTATGTCCTGCATCCTAAAATATGATGTACATAAGTGACATACAAAAAAAACCCTCGGAAATTAAACGCTCTAGAAGAACAGGTGCAGTATACAAGACAGAAAAGATCACAGTACATGTACATCAGGAAAAAGAAAAAGAAGCCCCCTCAGCCAAAGGATAAAAAAGAAAACCTAACATATAATCAATCTGCAATAAAGTCTCCAGGAACAGATGATATTCCTGTGGAAGTTTAGAAGCTAGGAGGAAGAAAGTCAGAGATCTGGAAGATTTTGTTTAAGAGTATTTTAAAAGGAGGGGAAGCAGCAATATCTTGGAAGAAAAATGTGTCGGCTGTATTGCTCAAAGACCCATTTCAATTTTAAACCATGACGTGTTAATATCTAAACTAACTAAAAAAAATGGCAAAGGTACTGCCAAAATAGATAGATATGTATTCATATGTTTTTTGTGGAGGGAAGGCAAAAATTTGACATTAATAGAACAATAATAATCAAGAGGGAATAAAAATGTAAGAAAGTACCTTGCCTGTTTGTGGGTCTTGATGCAGACAAACCATTTGACAAAGTACGGTTGTAGTTTATGTGTGACAACGGAAACATTTGCATTCCCTGGTACAATAATAAGGTTAATTAGGAAGATATATGAAGGATTAGACGTAAGAATTAAAGTGGGACAGTTCCTCTCTAATACTTTGTGTTTGAACAGAGGAACCAGGCAAGTATAACCCCTTCCCCCATTCTTATTTACTTTATATTTAGTGTAATTGGCAAAGAAAATAAGGGACTCAGAAATTCAAGAATATAATCAATACAGTAAACTACAAAAGCAGACTTTGTTCACAGATAATATTCTGCACCTGATAAATCCAGAAAAGGACATCCCAGTGTTGTGGAATATTTCAGATAGTTTCAAGTCTTTTCAGAATATATAATTAATGAAGATAAAACAAAAGTATATGAATACATTTTGTACCTAACACAAACTGGTTCAGCAATATCCATACTTATGGGGACATAAGATGACATATATATCCTATGGATTAAAAAACGTATGTTCTAGCAGCTAAGGATATGTGGGAAGTGGCTAAAATAACAGAAAACTGAGAAAAACTGAATCTCTTGTTTATGGATGTAGAAAGTAAGATATAAGCAGTGAACATGTTTTTAGTCCCTTTAGTTTTATATACAGGTCAAGCATATTTTTGTTACGGACAATAATTAGTAAAGAGCTGAAGAAATATATCAGGGATGGGAAGAGGTCCAGAGTTAAGTAAAATAAGATGATTCTTCCAACAGAAGGACATGGTTTAGGATTACCTGATTTAAAGTGATATGTTACAACTACATAGGTAAGGCTCATACATACGTATAACACAAGCAAAATCAAAGGGTAATGGTATAATGATGATGAAGCACAGGAAGTTCAGGAAATAAGGACAGAGAGTGAAATTCTGGGTAGAGATCCTTAAGAAGAATAACAAAAACCATCACAACTTATTCATAACATAGCAGAAAGCCTTCTAAGAACTAAGCCACCATGAGACTGGAGAAAGAAGAATATGCCAATATAGATAAATGCATGGAAGAGTACAGAAAATTGGTAATAGAGGGCTAATTTACTGCAAAAAGATGCCAGAAAAACCCAAAGTATTAGGAGCAAATAACTAGAGAGAGAAAGCTAAGACAGCAGAATGAGGCCAAGATGACATTTGGTCTGCAGGCTACAGACTGTCTTCCCGACCAGGGTTTGACATCAGAGTACAGGGAAATAATCAGGGATATGGGAATCTTTAGTCCAAGATCTGCTATGGTACAATTATAAGTCCAATATAAAACAGAAGATGCTGTTAAGGATAATTAGTAGGGCATATAAAATATTGCACAATGACTATAATAATTGATCACAAGAGGTTAGAAAAGATTGGGAAGAAAGAAACTGGAAAAGGAATTTGCAAAGGAATAATGGGAAAACATGTATGGCTCCAAAGTATGCAACGGACTCCAGAAAGTTCAGGATTTTTGGATAGATATTTTTATACCCTAAGCAGACTTCAAAAAATTTTACCTCAAATGGACAGCTAATGTAGAAGGTGTGGATGGGGGAAGAAGAGGTAACTGTGAACATACATTTTGGGATATTTACTGAGTTGGCAGATTTTAAAAATTCCCTAAAGAGCAATCTGTCCAAAAAATTGAGCAAGCAAATGGCTCATATATAATTATACTTTTGAGCTAGGATACATGATCTGAACTGTCTAGCTATAGAAAGGCCTTAAGTTTAATGCTGCTAACTGCCAAAAAATGAAATATGGAAATCAAAGTCTAAACCAACATTATCTGAAATACTGATTATTATGAAAGAGAAGAAAACCTCAGAAAAGGGAAGGATCACATTACATACAAAACAATGGAAATTGCAGGAAAGACATGCAGAACTACATTCAGGACAAGGAGAAGTGAGGTTTAAGGGAAAACAGGAATTGAGCAAATTATGTAATGCTAGTTACAAAGAAAGAAAAGATATGTGATGTATAATGTATGTAAAAGGAAAAATGTTAACATGGCTGGTCTTCTTTTCTGATAATCTATGTTTGCATATGTCTTAAGTGATACTTTTGTAAAGATGTTTAAAAGTATTTGATTACAGTGGCAAAAAAATAAAAGCACTTGAAAATAACTAAGAGTACAAAAACACTGCAAATAAAGCACAAATATAAAACCAGCACTAGTATATTTCACAAAAGAGTGCAATCCGGCAATGTGAAGTAATTATTTAATTCTGTATGGATCTGTATTCAGCTTCACAGTCAAATACAGTGACAAAACAGCAGCACTAAAATGTAGTTACAAGTGAAAAAACAATGCAAACATTACACAGATATGACAGCAACATATACACATTTAAAGATAAAGTGAACACATCAAAAAAACAGCATCAACTTCAAGGTAATAAAAACCAATAACAGCAGAAAACTTTGTATAGATCAACCAGAAAGCAGGGCACACTCGAAATAGCATACACAACTTTTATTAACCATTCTGAAGACGTCATTAGACGAAAGCAGCTAATAAAAAGTTTTGTACGCTATTTTGAGGGTACTCTGCTGTCTGGTTGATCTATATGAGGTTTTCTGCTGTTAAAGATAAAGTGAAACAAAGTATTAGCAGTGAATGGCTCTGGTAAGGTTGCCACCTTTCATTGCGGCTATGACGAAGGCCACACCCCTTGCATCACCTGTAACCCCGCCCATTCCCTCCACTTCTCCCATCCATATTCCGCTCATTTTGTGATGCCACTATGGCATCAGCTGACAGGGAACACCCCCCCCCCCCATTGCTGATGCTTACTTTCAGCAAAGTTACTAATTTACTATGCTTTTCTGCAAACAAGAAAAAAAAAAAAACCATAGTAAATCAGCCAATTTAACAAACTCCAATAGTCCATTTCCTTTTTTGAAACAGAATACCAGAGTTTCTACAGTGTTTTCCAAACTAATTGACAGTCAATTTTCCAGATAGTACGAATAAATGGATAGGTGGCAACCCTAGGCTCTGGATTCAGCAGAAAGCCTTATCAATTAAGGCCGTGGCTATCCGGCACTTAAAGTTAAGTCCAGTACACTGCCCAGAGACCTACAAGTCTCCTCCCAGAAATCAGTGACCCTTCTGCTACATCTCTCACCAGTAGCAAAGCAGCAGCATTAATTCCAAGCCTGCTCCTAAAAAGAAAAAAGTCAGGCTTTTCAATGATTGGTAATCACTAGAAAGGTCAGGATACAACGTCTCTCTGCTCCTTTTATCACCACGGGCAAAACAGAAGCACTAAACCCAATATGATTTCTGAAAAGCAGTTCCCATGGCTCTCCATTTAAAAAAAAACAAGCTGGAAAGATGGTATTAACACACTGAAAATTATGAGACTTCAGCTTGACTTCAGCTCTCCCAGTGTAAAAACAGAAACTGAGAAACTACAGCCAGATATAGCGCCAATTTGACTAAATTTTAGTTACTGGCTAGTAAATGCTTTGCCTGGATGCTTGCAAAGAAGAAGCTAAGAGAGCCAGAAAGAAAATCAACTAGAAAAAGTGGAGATATCACAGACTGGGAAGAATCCTGATGCTATTAAACAAAAAGCAGTTCAAGCTCCAACTTTGGTGCAAGACGTGGCTTCTAGTACTTCTAAGGAAAAAAATAAGAAGTTATGTACCTACCATAACGTTCCATGTTAGTTGTCTTCTCTCGCCTTCTTTCTTGCTTGATGGGTTCGGAGCCGATCCTCGGCTCCGACTCGGCACTTGCTAAGCTCGAGAGTCACTTTTACCAGCTCGAGGCAGCCCCATATCCCATGATGCAAGGCGGTAAGTACCCAGATCTCGTTTGATGACAAAGGGCAATAGCACCAAGCATAAAAACACTTCCAAAAGGAAGAAAGAAAACTTACAGGATGGAAGAAGGACCAGGTTTGAATGGTCTTCAGCATAATAATTTCTTATAGAAAGGTCTGTCCAGGCCTGGGGGAAGGAGGGAGGGTCGCAAGAAAGAAGGCGAGAGAAGACAACTAACATGGAACGTTATGGTAGGTACATAACTTCTTAATGTTAAGTTGTCAATCTCGCCTTCATTCTTGCTTGATGGGACCGCGTCCCTAGCACCTCTATCCTGGGTGGCTCAATGGAACAGACTCTTGAGGACTGTAGAGCCAAAACTGGCTCTGTCCCTGGAGGCCAAGTCCAATTTGTAGTGGGAAACAAAAGTATGAGGAGTGGCCCAAGTGGCCGCTGCACAAATAGTGTCTAAAGGAAGTCTAGCTTGAAAGGCTGTAGAAGTAGCTAAGCTCCTAGTTGAATGTGCTTTAGGTTTTGAGCACAGCTGTTTTCCCTGAGCAAATAAATTTCAGAGATGACCAAGAAAGCCATCTAGACAAGGTCACTTTAGAAACAGGAAGGCCTTTCTTATTATCCGCATAGGAAACAAAAAGTTGATCAGATTTCCTAAATTTTTTTGTTCTGTCCAAATAATATCCGAGTTGACGGTGGACATCAAGATAATGTAGTTTTGTTCGGCTCTGTCTGAATAGTTTGGGAAAAATACAGGGAGATCAATGGATTGATTCAAATTGGTCTTTGAGGCGACCTTAGGCAAAAAGGTCGGATTAGTTCTCAATGATACTCTGTCTTTGTGAAAAACCAAATAGGGGGGTCGAACCGATAGAGCATGAAGTTCAGACACCCTCCTGGCCGATGTAATAGCCACTAGGAATAAAGTTTTCCAAGAAAGAAATTTCAGGGAACAAGAAACAGCTGGCTCGAAGGGGGGAAGAATCAAGGATGTCAGCACTAAATTTAGATCCCACTGAGGAGGAGGATTCCTGATTGGAGGCTTTAGCAGGAAAATTCCTTTCAAGAAGGCCCTGCATAGCCTATGGGACATAATATTGTGATCTGCGATCCCGACATGAAAGTTCGAGATAGCAGCCAATTGAACTCTGACTGTGGAAGAAGAGGAGCCTGCATGAAAAATCTCTGCTAAGAAGTCCAGGACTGCCTGAACAGGGGCAGTGAAAGGATCAATACTCTTGGCCTTAGCCCAATAAGAGAAACGCTTCCATTTGCTTGCATAAATCCTCCTGGTAGAGGATTTTAAAGAAGCTACTATGATGTCTCTAACTGGGTTAGAGATCAAAGGAAGCCTGGCTAAGGAAGGAAGTGGAGCAACCATGCTGTGAGGTTGAGAGAAGGGATAGACCGGTGCAGCTGACCGGATTGGTGAATCAGAAGATCTGGCACTGGGTCCAGATGCCACGGCTGCACCAAAAGGTGACGATGGAGGAACGGGAACCAAACTTGTCGAGGCCAGTAAGGGGCAATGAGAATCAATTTGGCTCTCAAACGGTTGCTTTCTGGATAACTTGAGGGATCAGAGGAAATGGAGGGAAGGCATAAAGAAGTCCCTGGGGCCAATCCTGGGTCAGAGCGTCTCTGGGGGGATGGCCTGGAAGAGGGAAGAGAGAGAAGAAGTCCGGGCATTTGCTGTTTTGGGGAGTAGCAAAAAGATCGCAACATGGGACCCCATTCCAGAAAAATCTCTTCCGCTATAGATTGCTTGAGAGACCACTCGTGAGGCATGAGAATAGCTCTGCTCAATCTGTCCGCTACAATGTTGGTTTTCCCAGGGATATGCGTTGCTACCAGAAACCGATGAGAGGAGATTGCCCATTGCCATAGTCTGAGCGCTTCTCGACACAAGGGGTAGGACTTGGTTCCGCCCTGTTTGTTGATATACCAAACTACAGACATGTTGTCTGTGTGGACTGCAATTGTCCCTACGGGAAGAAAGTCGTTGAGGGCTTGCAACGTTAAAAGCACTGCTCTCATCTCCAGGACATTTATGTGCAGGTGGTACTCGAACGGCTGCCACGTCCCATGAACCATCCTGCCCTGATAATGACCCCCCCCACCTGATCAGGGAGGCATCCGTGGTGACAGTGGCTACCGGGGATGGGGTACAAAGTGTCTGCCTTGGTGAACCTGGGGAGATGTGATCCACCAAGCAAGATGATCTTTGCAAGTCTGTGTCACCAGAATCTGGTGACGCATTGGAAGTTGTTGGTACGACCACTGTGTGAACAGCATCCACTGAAGAAGGCGCATGTAGAAGCGAGCCAGGGAAGAAGAGTAATGGCCGCAGCCATGAGGCCTAATACCTTTAGAACCATTCTGGCCTGTACTTTCTTGTTGGCTAGAATGATCCTGACATGACTTTGAATGTCTGAAACTCTTTGATCTGTAAGGGTAGCTGACATCCGAACAGTGTTTAAGTTTGCGCCTATGAAAGTAATAGACTGGCAGGGCGATAAGGATGACTTTTCGAAGTTGATAGAGATGCCCAAAAGAGTACAAAGCTTTATTGTGTAATCCCTGGCTTGAATAAGCTGATGCCTGGTGGTGGCTGAAAGGAGCCAGTCGTCGAGATACAGAAACACCTGGAATCCTTGACGTCTCAGGTGAGCCGTGACCACTGCCATG
Source organism: Protopterus annectens (assembly GCF_019279795.1). Taxonomy (NCBI): domain Eukaryota; kingdom Metazoa; phylum Chordata; order Ceratodontiformes; family Protopteridae; genus Protopterus; species Protopterus annectens. The sequence continues at coordinate 159,339,687 of NC_056747.1, forward strand.
CATTTGGTGAACACTCTGGGGGCTGTAGTGAGACCAAAGGGCAGGGCTCTGAACTGGAAATGACTGGACCCCAGCCGAAAGCGGAGAAATCTCCTGGAGCGTCTGTGAATTTTGATGTGATAGTATGCATCCTGAAGATCTATTGAGCACATCCAGTTGTCCTTCTGTAAGAAGGGCAGAATTGAGTGAAGAGTGACCATTCGGAATCTTGTCTTCCTCACGGACTTGTTGAGTCTGCTGAGATCCAATATTGGTCTCCAGTCTCCCGTCTTTTGGGGACCAAAAAGAACCTTGAGTAGATTCCGGGCTCTGAATGATCTGTTGTAACTGGCTGAATGGCTCTTTTTTGCAGAAGTTTTAAGACTTCTAACTCTGCAATTTCCCTTAGACCGGGTGGTACATCTGGAAGGGAATTTGAGTGATAGAAAGGACTTTCCTCAAAAGGAATTTTGTAACCCTCGGATATGATCGACTGTACCCATCTGTCTTGAGTGAGGGAACGCCAGGCTTCTGGGTACAGCGATAGTCTTCCCCCGACTGCCTCCAAGGATGCTGAAAGGGCTTGTCAGATAGAGGCTCTCTGTTTCCCTGGTTTTTTGGACCCCCTCTGCCTCTAGCGCGGCGTCTGTTGTTGTTACCCCCTCTGCCTCTAGGGGTAAACTGACCACGTGAATCCGGCGTGACTCCTTGGGATTTGCGGAACCACATTTTGCCACCTTTCTGTCCTTTGGGGTAAGGTCTAGAAGGGGTGGAAAAACGGACTCCTACGGCAGAAAGAGTCTTGCCGTCCTGCTCACACCTGGTCAAAGTTTCCTTCACTTGAGGGCCAAACAAAGCTGACCCATCAAAGGGAGAATTTGTGAAGGACGCCTTAAAGGGATCTGCAAAGTCACATAGCCGCATCCAGGCTTGGCGTCTAAGGGCCACACCTGTACCTGCGGCCCTACTCGCTCCATCAGCAGCATATGATATAAGCCGCATGGAGGAGTTTGCAATGGAATTAAGGGTTCCTAGCTGCGAAGCAATTTTTTCCTGAGCTCCTGCAGCTGTAGGATCCTGTACAACATCACCTAGCTCCTTAAGGATATCCCTTTGGAGTCTGGTGAAGTGACATAGGTAATTCAGCGAACGCATAGCAAAGGTCGCTGAGGAAAACATCCGCTTACCGTACCTATCCATGGTCCTAGAGTCCTTATTAGGAGGATGGACGGGTACGGAAGGATCTGCAAGTTCCTTCTTGGTGGCAGCAGCCACCACCATGGCATCAGCGGGGACACCCTTAGTGAGGAATTGCTTATCACTCGGGGCAGTAATAAATTTTGAAGGCCTCCTAGGGACTGGCTCTACAGAGTCAGGAGCAGCCCACGCCTTTCGGGCAATAACTTGCATAAGGGGGTCGAAAGGCGGAGACACCCAGGAGGTGGAGGGCCGAGATCCAAACGCCTCTAGGTATACTGACTCATCCTCAGAGGGATTATTGGTGGGCCAGTTTCCCCTCTGTTTAAGGAGTTCTAGGATGTCTGAGAAGGAGACATCCTCAGAGGGGGATCTTGGGGATCCCTCTGACTCATCTAAGTCAGTATCTGAAGTGATAGACTCGGGGGAGTCTATATGTTTCCTCTTACAAGTCCTCTTTCTAGGAGGATCTCCCGAAACATCAGGAGAATCCTCAGAAGAGGGGGATATTCCCAATGGGGAAACCTGAGGCGGAGGATCTCTGGGTCCTGTAGCAAGAGAAGTGGCAGAGATGTCAACAGGCACTACAGAGGGAGGAGCTAAGGGAACAGACTGCTGGCTGATACCAGTGGCCAGCACACTCTTCATCACCTCGAATGCTCCTCTCCCGGAAGGTCCGAGAGAACCCGTTCAAGAGCTAGGAACTCCAGGGACCACCGAAAGGGAAGTCTCCGAGGCAGATGTCGGAGCCGAGCTCACCAAGGCCGAGGCTCCAAGGGGAAGAGCGGGTTCGGACAAGGGTCCGATGCCACTCACCCCCTCGGAGGAGACCATGGAAGCCTGGCCACCGAATCCCTCTAAGGAAGGTCTCGAAGAGGAGATAAGAGTAGAGGCTGAAGGAACAGAAGGGGGTATCTGTCCTTCAGCCGTAGCAGTAACCATTCCCGAAGACTCCAGCTCCAAGCTCTGGGGTAGAGTTGAAGGAGGAACTGCAACGGGGTGTGGACCAATAGCCGTCTGTTGAGACGGACTATGTAACATTTGGGCCAGTGCCTGTGACTTAAGTAATCTACTGACCACTCTCTCTAAATCATGGTCAGAAAGCCTGGATGACCTTGAAGATCGGCTCCGATGGCTCCGCCCGAGAGGAGAGGTGAAGCCGAGCCGAAAGTATCGGCTCCAAGGAAGGAGACCTAGACCTCTTCCTCGAAGGAGCCATCGGAACCGATGAAACTATTGAACCTGTCGGAGCAGATAACTTATCGGAGCCGACAGGTAGCCTCGATGCATCGGCTCCAGCCGGAGCCGATACAGCCACAAAAGTAACGGTGTCGGAGCCGATCGGAGCCGGCACCGATGCCTGAGCCACATGGTGGTCGGAACCGATCGGAGCCGACACCGAAGTGGTCGATGCAGAATCGGCACCGATAGCCATCGATGCCGAAGGCTTAGTTAAGCCAGAATCGGCTCCAGCCGGAGCCGATCTCGACTCAGAACGAGTCGGAGCCGAGGCCGCAGGCTTGGACACAGAAGCCTGGGCCTTGGAAGACTTAGCAGTCTTGGATGGAGCCGACTTAGCCGGAGAGCCCTCCGGCTTAAGAAGGCCCCTCAAAATCAACTTATTCCTTCTTTCCTGCAGGACTCTCTGGCTGAAAGAATGACAAATAGCACAGGAGTCCTGCAGGTGAAGAGGCCCCAGGCAGTACAGGCAAGAAGTGTGACCGTCTGTCAGAGACATTTTCTGACAGCACGAGTCACACTTCTTAAAGCCTGAGACCCTTTCTTTAGACATGGTGCAAACTCAGACACACACACCAGTCAAAGAAATTAAATTAAATATACCAAAAGGTATAACTAAAAAAACACACAAACACACTCTAACAGGGGGGGGATGGGATGGGAGAAAGTCTGACTAAAAAAATAAGAAGAGACAGAAAATTTTCTGTCAGAAAATGTTTAAAACTAAATTAAAACTAACAATAAAGGGTTTTTTAGTTAAAAGGGGCTAAAATAGCGAAGTATCAAATCACTTACCAGGAGCTGGTAAAAGGAGGACCTCATAAGCGGCAAACGAGATCTGGGTACTTACCGCCTTGCATCATGGGATATGGGGCTGCCTCGAGCTGGTAAAAGTGACTCTCGAGCTTAGCAAGTGCCGAGTCGGAGCCGAGGATCGGCTCCGAACCCATCAAGCAAGAATGAAGGCGAGATTGACAACTTAACATTGCAAATGTTCTCAAAGCTGATTACAATAAATGAAACACTGAAGGAATATACTGACTCAAATAACAAGGGTCTAGAAAAAATGGAAGAAGCTTTAGAGAGATATTTATAGAAGCTGATAAAAGTGCAAAAATCACAGGTTATAATGAAGAAATGGCTGACTAATACGAGACTGCTCAAAAAGAGATGTGTCTGAACAGAGGAACCAGGCAGGGGTGTCCTATTTCCCCCTCATCTGCATCACATTTAAAACCACTGGAAAAAAGTAAGGGAAATTCAAGGATATAACTAACTGGTAAGGTGTTCAGGAAAAGTTGCAATTATTTGCAGATGTTTTGATTTTGTACCCGATGAAACCAGAAAGTGAAATCTTGGTGTTGTGGAATATTCTGAGACAGTTTAGTTTTTTTTTTTCAGGATATAAAATTAATGAAGATAAAACAAAGGCTACAGCTCTAAATTATGTACCCACAAATGAATTGGTCTAGCAATACCCATCTTTATGGGGACATGATAAAATAAAGTACTTATGAGTATGAATTAAAATGATTTGGTTATGGCAGCTAAGGATATGTAGGAAGAGACTAAAAAGATAATACAAAACTAACAAACTGCAAACTCTTCCTATGGATATGGATAAAGTACAGTTTTGTACCTACCATAAATGTAGATGTCCGATAGATATGCAACTGCAGTCATAACATATGGGTTGTCCTGCCTCAGGCAGCCCTCGGTCGGCCGGATTCCAAAGTCTGGGTCCGACGTTGGCTGATGTCGCATTTCTCTCCGACGTCAGAGCAGCTGGAGTATATAAGCATCAGCCGACGCCATCTTCTTCAGTGTTTCTTGCCCCAGATGCCAGGTGCCCTCCAAGGAAGGCTGTAATCAAACTGGAAGACAAAAATAGGTTTCCAGACAATAAATAAGCAATAAACAGATACACCATAACAGATATCCCCAGCTAAGGATAACAGGGAGAGGAGTGGACCCAAGGCATAGAGGGGAAGGAGGGAGGGAAAACCCGACTGCAGTTGCATATCTATCGGACATCTACATTTATGGTAGGTACAAAACTGTACTATGTCCTTCAAGAATGCAACTGCAGTCATAACATATGGGTTGAATACCATAGCTTAGCTGAGGGAGGTGGAATGCTCTAAGAAAAGGATGGTGTAGCTATCAATCCCTGCAGGACTGCCGAAGCAAAGCCTGCTCTGGATCTGGAATCTCAAGGGAGGTTGTAGTGTTTGGAAAATGTATGCACGGAGCTCCATGTAGCAGCTCTTAGAATGTCTTTTGTAGGCACCCCTCTTAAAAATGCTGTAGAGGTGGCTGTAGCTCTGGTGGAGTGTGGTCTGACATTGGCTGGCACACTCTTTCCATGGAAGGAATAACAGAATCTGATGCAATGTCCAATCCATTTTGAAATTGTCTGTTTGGAAATTGCTTTTCCTTGTACTCCAGGGGCGTAAGCTACAAAAAGCTGATCAGACTTCCTACTGGTCTTGGTTCTGTCTAGGTAGTAGCGAAGTTGTCTGTGTATGTCCAAGGTATGTAACAGTCTTTCCCCTTTGCTCTCAGGATTGGGAAAGAAAGTAGGCAGATGAATTGCTTGATTTAAAGAAACCCTAGATACCACTTTTGGCAGAAAGGTAGGGTTGGTTCATAAGGAGACCCTGTCTCTGTGAAAGGTTATGAACGGTGGTATTGCCATTAAGGCCTGTAGTTCCGAAACCCTTCTTGCTGAGGTTATGGCCAGCAGGAAAGCTGTCTTCCAGGAAAGAAATTGTAAATCCACAGAAGCTGCTGGCTCGAAGGGAGGTAGAGTCAATTTTTCTAGGACAAAATTGAGGTCCCAAGCTGGTACTGATGCCTTTCTTGGGGGCTTTATATTCTTGATTACTCTAAGAAATTGCCTTAACAAAGGATGTGAAAACACAGGTGGATCAGTGTTGTATCTAGCTGAGATAGCTGAAGCATGTATTTTTATGGAAGAGTAGGAGAGTCCGTTATGTAACATATCTGCCAAGTATTCCAGAATGAGTGGGATGCTCAAAAGTGATGCATCATGACCCTTGTTTGTATTCCAAATGCTGAATCTCTTCCATTTGGCTGAGTAAGCCTTTCTGGTGGATGGTCTGCGGGCTTCTGTTAGTATCCGCTGAACCTCCTTGGAGAGATTTAAATTGAGGTTATTTATGGGATTTCCCAAGCTGTTAGCTGTAGCGTCTGGATGTTGGGATGAACTGTCCTGAAGTTGTGTTGAGTCAAAAGTTGGGGCCATTGTGGAAGGGCCCACGTTTTGTTGTGACATATGCTCCGTAGTAGTGGGTACCAGTGTTGTCTTGGCCAGTCTGGAGCTATTAGGATCCCCTTCGGCTGCTCTGCCTTGATCTTTAATAACACTGTGGTCATCAGTGGCAGAGGTGGAAATGCATAAATTATTAGGGAGCTCCAGTTGAATGAGAGGGCATCTGTTTTCCATGCTTGTGGATGATATGTCCTTGAGCAGAACTTTTGTAAGTGATGATTGAGGTGGGAGGCAAATAGGTCTACGTCCGGCCTGCCCCATGTCGAGGTGAGTCGTATAAAGATGTCTGGATGTAGCCTCCATTCGTGGGGGTCTAGGAAATTCCTGCTTAGACTGTCCGCCAGAACATTGTCTTTGCCTGGAACAAACTGGGATTGTAACTGTATGTTTAGACCCAGTGATTTTTCCCAAAAATTCATTGTCAGTCTGCAAAGGGGTAAGAATGAGTGCCCCCTGCTTGTTTATGTACCACATCACAGTGGTGGTGTCTGTCCGTATTAGTAGGTGGCCTTGTTGAAGTTGTTGTCCAAAGGCCTCGATGGCATGCATTACTGCTAGCATTTCTTTTTGGTTGATATGCAGATGTGTTTCCTTTGGAGACCATTGCCCTTGAATACATCTGCCCTCCATGTGCACCCCCCATCCAAGGTCTGAGGCGTCTGTGGTCATGGTCTGTGTTATCTGAGGTTTTTTGAACGACATACCTGTGTTTGACTGGCTTACTGCGGCCCACCATAGAAATTCCTTTTGAAGACATGGAATGAGTGGAATAGTTGCTTCTAGGTTGTTGCTGTGTTGAGACCATAAGCTTTTTAAGTACCATTGAAGCTTTCTCATGTGTAGTCTTGCTAGTGGAACCAGGAGAATGCAGGACGCCATGTAACCCAGGGCCTGTAGGAAACTCCTTGCAGTCATCTGGGTGAGCTTTGCTAAACTTTTGAAGTAATGAGTTAACTTCTTTTGCTTGGCTTCTGTCAGGTAAGCCATTTGAGAGGCTGTGTCTAGTTTGGCTCCTAAGAAGGTTATTTGCTGGGATGGCTGAAGTCTTGACTTTTGAAAGTTGACTGTGTATCCCAGAGCCTGTAGCAAGTGTATGACATAATTCAAGTTTTTTGTCAAGGTTAGTTTGTTGTCCGCTTGTATGAGGCAATCGTCCAGGTACGGGTAGATTTGAATCCCCTGGAGCCTGCAATGAGCAATTACTGATGCCAGGCATTTCGTGAATACTCTGGGCACAGTAGATAAGCCAAATGACAATGCTGAGAATTGATAATGCTCTGGCCCTGCAAGAAATCTGAGGTATCTTCTGCAGCTGTGTCTGCAGGTATGCCTCCTTGAGGTCCAGAGTAATCAGCCAAGACCCCTTGCCCAGCATGGGAAGGAGTTGCTGTAAAGTCAGCATTTTGAACTTTGGTACTATGAGAAAAGTGTTTAAAGCGGACAAGTCCAGTATTGGTCTCCATTGAGTTTCTTTTCTTGGAACAAGGAACAGTCTTGAGTAAAACCCCTGACCTTGCTCTTGTTGTGGAACTTTTTCTATTGCTTTGATCTGAGCAAGCAGAGAAATTTGCTTGATAGCCTCTGCCCTCTGATTTTGTGGAAGGTTTGGCATGCCTTGTTTTCTTGGCAAGGTATGAAAATGGAACCTGTAACCGTGGTCTATAATGTCCAAAATTAATTTGTCTTTTGTCAGTTTGTGCCAATTTTTTGAAAACAGAGATAACTTTCCGCCCAAAGGAGCTTCTTTTTGCTCCTTGGTCAGCGGAACTAGAGGAAAGTCATTGAGATTGTCGCTGCGGGGCAGGAGAAACCCCTGTGTCACTTCTTTGGTTTGCTGGTTGCCATGGTCGTCCCCTGTAGGATCCTCTGTATTGCCCTCTTCCTCGGGCATGCCTGTTTTTGCCCCTTTGAAATCTTTCAGGATTAGGAAAGGACCAGTTTTTAGAAGGCCAGTTCCTGCTGAATCTGGGCGGCTGAACCTGGAGGAAATCTTTGACTGTCTGAACTGACTTGGCTTTTTCCTCAATGGACTTTAACACATCTTTAGCATTAGCTCCAAAAAGCTTGTTCTTTTCCAAGGGTGCATCAAGAAGTTTTGCCTTAACATGATCTGGTAAAGGTTGTTCTTTTAACCATGCATGTCTACGAATGACCGCCCCTGTCATAGCTGCCCTACGTGAAGCCTCCAATGCATCATATCCACACTGTAGAAAGTGATTGCTAACCTGCTGAGAATTATGCACAGCCTCCTGCAAAGACTTCCTATCTAAAGGTTCAGGAGAGGCCAATCTTTTCTGTAAATCATCTAACAGGAAATCCTGATATTGAAACATGTGAAAGAGACAAATGAGAGCTCTCATAGATAAAGTAGTGGAGGTGTCAACCTTCTTCCCCCCATCTCTCTAAGGACCTTGCTTCCCTGTTGGAAGGCAAAGGGTTTTTGGAGGTGGTAGCTGAAACCCCATTAGGCCCCTGGGAAATTGTTTCTAAATCAACAGCATGGGCCCTAAAGAAATGAGAATGGGTTTCTGGGACCCTATAGTATCTGTCAGGCTTGACAGGAGCAGGAGGAAGAGTATCAGGGGTAACACTGGAGTCAGAGTATAAGTCATCCAAAACATCAAGCACAGGAGGTATAGCTAAGGGTCTGTGCTGGGGCTTTTTAAGGAAGGTTCAAGGCTTTCTGGAATCTGAATATTCCTGGCCTTGCCACTTAAAATGCTCCCTCATGGAATGCAGAACTTCCCCAAAAGAAATATCCTCAGGAGGAGAGGCCGAGGGAATGGAGTCCTCTGCATCTGAATCCTCATAGGTCTGGAAGGGCTCTTCCTGGCTTTCGGAGTGAACAGAGTCCTCTGAATCTTCATCTGAAGGAAGAGGGTCAGAGGGTTCAACCCTGGGCCTCTTATCAGGAGGAGGCTGGGATCCTCTCTCAGGATGGGCCTGGGAACCTCTAATCAGGGAAATTAAATCTGAGGCCATGGACATGATTTGAGTTTCAGGAGTAGGCTGAGGTAAGGTTTTAGCAGTAAGATGCTTGGACTTGCTGGCTGCCTTAGCACGTGTGTAGGCCTTGATAGACATGGACATGGGAGGCCTAGCTGCTCCACGTGCAGGAGTGACCTTATCAACAGCAATGGTCTCGGGCATTTCCTCGGTTTCAGTATCCGGAGGAAAATCAATAACTGGCGTCGGAGTGGCCTCCGGTATCGGAGGTATCGGTAATGCAGTGTCTTCGGTTCGGAGCGGTGGAATAACCGCCTCAGAGGGAACCGGGGCACTCGCGGTTAGTTTTGGCATGGTGTCGGTGGAAGACGCGGGCCAAGGATGTCGGTCCCGGTCTTTTCGTTTCTTAGGAGTCTGTGTTGTCGGTTGTTCCGACGGCATTGTATAATCAAATTTTTCGCCAAAAAAGTCTTCAGCGAACTCCGCCCGGCGCCTGAGAGTGCGCTTATTGAAGCGAGCACAGGCGGCACAGGCCGAGACGTCGTGGTCTGGGCCAAGGCAAGGGAGGCAGTAAGAGTGGAAATCCTTATGAGGTATTTGTTTACCACAAGACAAACAATTATTCACTTTTTCAGTAATTTCTGACATCGGCTGAGGCAAGAAAAGGTCCCCAATGGGGTACTTAGCTTTTTTGATGACTTCGGTTTCGAAGAATACAGGAGCTGACCGACCGGCACTTGCGAACTGCTTCTGCTTCGGGCACCGCGCGGCAAGAAAGACTGAAGAGGATGGCGTCGGCTGATGCTTATATACTCCAGCCGCTCTGACGGAGAGAAATGCGACATCAGCCGACGTCAGACCCAGACTTTGGAATCCGGCCGACCGAGGGCTGCCTGAGGCAGGACAACCCATATGTTATGACTGCAGTTGCATTCTTGAAGGACATCAAGATACAAGCAGTAAAAATGTTTTAGACCCTTTAGTTTTATAGACAGGTCAGGCATATTGTTATCAACCAGAGAAATCGTGGACAGCAAGTAATAGAGAGTTGAAGGACTTTATTTGGACTGGGAAGAGGGCAAGAGTCAAGTAGGATAATTTAAACCTCCCAACAGAACAAGGTAGTTTAGAATTACTTGATTTGAAGGGATATTTCAGAGCTACACAGTTAAAGGCTCTGGCGTAACACATGCAGAAAGCTACAATTCAAAAGTGGAAATGGATGATGATGAAACGGGAAATTCAAAAAATAAGAACAGAATGGGAGTCTGCACATAGATCCTCAAGGGTAACCACAGTCATACAGAATATGACTAAATGTCATGAACAGAATATGACTTAGGGGTCCAAATGGAGAGATAAGTCAGCAAGCAAAGGAGAGTAGTATTGCTGAAACTGAATTCATCCTCAAGTTTTGGTGAGTACCTTCACGAACTTGACCCTGTTTTTCACAACGGTTCACCAAGACAACATTGATATACAGACTAAATTTTATATAGCATATACTATGGACAGAAATAGGTCAAAAATTTAAAAAGACAGCTGGGTGCACAAGATCCAGGATAAAAAAGCGTCCAATCCTGGTAGGCACACTGGTGCCAGGACTAGAAAAAAAATGACAGTCTAGAATCCTCAAAATATGGAAACGTTCCTACAATAGGGCCAGGCCAGCCTCAAGGGGAGGATGCTCCCCCTATTGCAGAAGGACGCAGCAGTCCACAAAAATCACAAAAAAAACGATATGCCAAAATAGAGCCATGAAGATGACAGACTGAACTACTGAGGATAAGAAAGAAATACTATATTGTTACTATTATGCAAAAAGCCCAGAGTTTCCGAATACAAGATATACAAAAGGATTGAGAGAGAAATTAGAGGAAAGAAAAATATTTCCAAAAGAAAAACCATCAGAAGCCTCAAAAAAGAATAGTTGTGCAAAATCTTATCATAACCATAAATGTTCTTCTCTTCCATGTTGCAGTATTCCAACTCTTGGGATTTCCTCTCTTGCGACCCAAATGTCCGGTCAGTATAGAAAAGCTTGTAATCACTACTGGGTACGTGGGAAGTCTGATGGTTAAAGGAATGTGGGTCATAAAAGTGACATCTGCATGTACCAGATCTCAGAACTGAGCACCCCAGTCGAACCCCAGTACCAGGAAAACTGTACAAGTCCAGTCTGATCCAAGAAGGAACATTTCAAGGGAAAAAGAGGGAAAGGAGGGAGGGAAGGAATACTGCAACATGGAAGAGGAGGACATTTATGGTTATGGTAAGAGTTTTATACAACTATTCTATGTCCTTCTATTCTCCTCTGGCAGCATTCCAACTCTTGGGTGAGTGCCAAAGCTCACTGGGAAGAGGAGAGTGGTGGCTTGGAACTGTTTTTTTTATAAATCCATGGAGGCTTGCCCTGGCAAATCCAGCCCTGGATTTGGAAAGGTTGTCCAATTTGTAATGCTTAGTAAAAGTGTGGACAGATGTCCATGTAGATGCCCCTAAAATGGCAGCAGTGTCCAATCCTTTAAAGAAAGCTCTAGATGAAGCCATAGCCCCCAGTAGAGTGTGCTTTAATTTTGGACCCCAAAGATTTCCCATGGTATGTATAGCAGAAGAAACTCTTGAAATCCAGGGTGAAACCGTTTGCTTTCTCACTGCCTTCCCCAGGGCCCTGGGGTGAAAGGAGGCCACCAACTGGTCTGATTTTCTGATAGATTTGGTCTTGTCTAGGTAAAACCTAAGCTGTCTATGCACATCAAGGGAATGTAAGATTGTCACGCTAAGGATGGGTGAAAAACGTGGGAAGGTGAATAGCTTTGGTTTAGGGATAGCTCATTTAGCACCTTGGGCATGAAAGAAGGGTTGGTCTGAAGGGTTACTCTGTCTGTGGACGATGAGGAAAGTAGGGATAGCCATGAGGGCCTTTAACTCTGACACTCTTCTAACTGACGTCAAGGCTACTAGGAAGGTTAATTTGTTGCTAGATAATTCAGCCAAACTGAAATGTAAACCAGTGCACAGAAATAGAAGTTATGTCCTTACCATAACGTTCCATGTGGAGTGTTCATCTCGCCTTTGTTCTTACACATGGGTTCGGAGCCGATCCTCGGCTCCATGCCGGCCTCTTGCAAGCTCTGCATCGAGAAGAAGCTCGAGACAATCTAATACCCACAATCCCCCTCTGCCTTTACCTCAGATCTAGTTTGCAAGCAAACCAATCTCCAGAGAGAGCACATTCATGCTTACATCACATATTCACAGAATAAGAGTCTATACATAACAATATATATAGAAAGAACAAATAGACATATATATATATATATATATATATATATATATATATATGCCAACTATGTACACAACATCTGCAAGCAGTAGCAGGATGCTCCTGGCCAGGCATCAAAAGAACGTTCTTCTTAAGGGCGGGAGGGTGGGAATGTAAGAACAAAGGCGAGATGAACACTCCACATGGAACGTTATGGTAAGGACATAACTTCTATATGTGATAGTGTTCAATCTCGCAGTTTGTTCTTACACATGGGTAGCGTCCCTAGCTCCTTGTTCCTGAGGAACTCACGGAAGGACGTTCTTGAGCACAGTGGAACCAAAGGTTGCCCTGTCCCTAGAAGCCTTGTCTACCTTATAATGAGAAATGAATGTATGTGGCTTAGACCAAGTAGCAGCCGCACAAATAGCGTCTAGTGGTAGGCGGGCTGCATGAGCCAAAGATGTAGACACTGACCTTGTGGAATGTCCTTTGGGTTTGTGCAAAAGAGTTTGATTTGAAGAATCATAGACATAGATTATACAATCCGTTAACCACTTAGAAAGAGTTCTTTTGGTAACTGCTAGTCCTTTCCTGCTATCAGCAAAAGCCACAAAGAGTTGATCAGTTTTTCTGTGATCTTTTGTTCTATCCAAGTAAAATCTTAGTTGTCTGTGAACATCTAATTTGTGCAACATATACTCCATTTTGTTGGAGTGATTTTTGAAGAAAGTGGGTAATTCAATGGACTGATTAATATTGTTAATAGAACACACTTTAGGGAGGAAGGATGAATTAGTTCAAGGAAACTCTGTCAGAGTGAAAGATCAAATAAGGGTGCTTGATGGAGAGAGCCTGAAGTTCAGATACTCGCCTAGCGGAAGTAATGGCTACCAAAAAGAGAGTCTTCCAGGACAAAAATTTTAATGGGCAAGAAGAGGCAGGTTCAAAGGGGGGCAACATTAATTTAGATAACAACAAATTTAGACTCCAAGGTGACGTAGGAGATCTGACTGGTGGTCTAATATGAAAACCCTTTTAAAAGGCTTTACAAAGTCTGTGGGCCATAACAGGAGCCCCACATTCTTCCACATGGAAATTTGAAATGGCAGCCAATTGAACTCTTAGTGTAGCAGGAGAAGCACCCTGATGGAATAAGTCCGTTAAAAATTCTAATATTTTATTCAAAGGAGCTATAAAAGGATCCACTTGCTGTGTATTCGCCCAGAATACAAATCGCTTCCATTTACTAGAATATGTTTTAGTAGTGGAAGCTTTATGAGAAGCCACCAAAATATTCCGAACTGCTGGCGAAAGAAGATCAGACCTGGCTAAGTTGGGAATTGGAGCAACCAAGCTGCTAGATGAAGGAACCGGAGCGCGGAATGGGGAGCCCCTGACGAGTGAGTCAATAGATCTGGCTCTGGGTCCAGAATCCAGGGTCCCCGAATGCAGTGTGTCTTCAGGAAGGGAAACCAAATTTGACGAGGCCAGAATGGGGCAATGAGGATTATTGTCCTGTGGAGGTTTCTGGCTTTCTGGAGAAACTTTGATATCAGGGGAAATGGAGGGAACGCGTACAGGAGTCCCGGGGGCCAATCGTGAATCAGTGCGTCCCTGGGGACTTCCCCTGGAGGGGGTAATAGGGCAAAGTAGCTCCTGCATTTGGCGTTCATTGGAGACGCAAACAGATCGCAGGAAGGCTGGCCCCACGTGCGAAAAATCCTTTTCGCCACTGACTGTTTTAGGGACCACTCGTGCGGTAACAGAATTGCTCTGCTCAGCCTGTCGGCTATGACGTTGGATGACCCCGGGATGTGCGTTGCTATTAGAAAGCGACCCGTGGACTCCACCCACTGCCAGATTCTCATGGCCTCTCTGCATAGCTGATAGGACTTGGTTCCCCCTTGCTTGTTTATGCACCAGACTACCGACATGTTGTCCGTCTGAACTGCAATAGTTCCTAGAGGAAGAAGGGGAGCAAAGTGTTGCAACGCTAGAAACACTGCCCTCAACTCTAGAACATTGATGTGCAGATTGTACTCCAAATTGGTCCATTCGCCTTGGACTGTCTGTCCCTGAAAGATGCCCCCCCACCCTATCAGGGAAGCGTCCATGGTCACCGTAACTGTAGGTGTGGGTAGCACAAATGGTCTCCCCTTGGAAAGGTTGCACGTTTGAAGCCACCAGTTTAGGTGTGTCTTGCATGTTTTTGTTATAAGAATCTCGTGTGTTAGAGGTAGTTGTTGTAACTACCATTGTGCAAACAGTAGCCATTGAAGAACTCTCATGTGCAGCCTTCCCAAGGGTATTGCAATAAGGGAGGCTGACATGAGTCCCAGAACCTTCAGTACCAGTTTTGCTGGAGATTTCCTTGCCAAAAGTAGAAGACGTATGTGAGTCTGAAGTGATAGTATCCTTTCTGGGGGAAGTCTTAGAATTAACTGACGTGTGTTTAATTCTGCTCCTATGAACAAAATATTTTGTGATGGTTGAAGCAAGGATTTCCCGAAGTTTACGGAAATCCCTAGGTGAACACACAGCTGAAGAGTAAAGTCTCTGGCCTGTAATAGTTGACGCTGGGTGGTGGCAGAAAGGAGCCAGTCGTCCAGATACGGAAACACCTGGAATCCTTGGCATCTCAAGTGAGACGCTACCACTGCCATGCATTTGGTGAAGACCCTGGGGGCTGAGGTCAGACCAAAGGGCAGGGCTCGAAATTGAAAGTGACTGGCTCCCAGCCGGAAGTGCAAATGATCTCTGGATGCCCTGGCCATTTTGATGTGGTAGTATGCATCTTCTAGATCTATTGAGCACATCCAGTCGTCCTTCTGTAAGAATGGAAGGATCGATTGAAGCGTGACCATTCGGAACTTTTCCTTCCTGACGAAGGTATTGAGGTAGCTTAGGTCCAGGATGGGCCTCCAGTCCCCTGTTTTCTTTGGAACTAAAAAGAACCTTGAGTAAGTCCCGAATCCTTGCTGGTCCGCTGGGACTGGTTGGATGACTCTTTTTCTAGCAGCTTTGAAATTTCTATAGCTGCTGGCTCTCGCAGATGGGGCGGTACATCTGGGAGTCTTTTCTTTGGAATGGGATGGGATAGAAAGGGTATGTTGTAACCTCTGGTAACCACGCTTTTTACCCACTTGTCTGTAGTTAAATTTTGCCAGGCCTGAGGGTATAAAGCTAAGCGACCCCGACTGCCTCCAGAGCAGGACAGTCGGGCCTCCTCTCAGGAGTGCTGGAAAGGTTTACCAGGAGTGTATCCCTGTCACCTTGATGTTGCGGACCCCTCTGCCGCCTGGGCGTCTTCCACCTCTGCCCCTCCTCTGCCTCTAGAGGGGCATCTCCCTGTGTGCCTGGGAAAGCTCCTTGGGGTTTCGAAACCACATTTTTCCACCACGTTGCCCTTTGGGGTACGGTCTGGTTGGGGTGGAAAACGGACTCCGACAGCAGACAGAGTCTTTCCCTCCTGTTCACACCGGGTAAGGGTCTCCTTTACTTTGGGGCCAAAGAGAGTGGCACCGTCAAATGGGGCGTTAGTAAAGGAAGACTTGAAGGCTTCCGCAAAGGAACATAAGCGCATCCAGGATTGTCTGCGAAGAGCAATCGCTGAACCTGCTCCCCTACTCGAACCTTCGCCGCGAGGAAATCAGCCTCTTCGACGAGTTCACAATGGATGTAAGGGTATTAAGTTGTGCTGTCACTTTCTCCGAGACAGCAGCATCTGTAGTACCCTGGAGGGTATCTCCCAAATCTTTGACTAGATCCCTCTGTAGACGTGTAAAATGGGTCAAATAGTTCAGGGATCGCATGGAAAAAGCCGCTGAACTAAAAATGCGCTTCCCATACCTATCCATCGTCCTAGAATCTTTATTAGGGGATGGACAGATGAGGAAGACTCTGACATCTCCTTTTCGTGGCGCTGCCACCACCATAGCGTCCACTGGAACTCCTTTTGTCAGGTAGGACTTGTCCTGAGGTGCCGTGATGTATTTATTGGGTTTCCTTGGGACTGGTTCCACTGTGTCAGGAGCCTCCCGCCCTTGAGCAATTAGTTCCATTAATTCATCGAAGGCGGAGTGACCCAGGAGGAGGAAGGGCGAGCACCAAATGCCTTCAGCAAAACTGACTCATCCTCAGAAGGGAAGGGACTGCCAGTCACCTCTCTGTTTCAGGATCTCCAATATGTCCGAAAAGAGACATCTTCTGAAGGTGACTTAGGGGACCCTTCTGACTCATCTAAGTCAGTATCAGATGTCAAGGATTCTTGTGGAGAATCCAAGTGTCTCCTCTTACACAATCTTTTCCTAGGGACTTCTTCGTGGGAGCATCCGAAGAAGCCTCCGAGGAAGAGGGGCACCCTCCAGGGTGGCTGAGACACTGGTGCCCGACGCTTGGATGTGGCCGTGGGTGCAGAGGAGGATAACGGCCCTTTATGGGGAGGAGAGGTTGCTTCCACTGATGTGGTTGTCTGGGTAGACAACACCTTCCTCATTAGGTCGAGCGCCCCGGGTCCCGCATCGAAGAATCTCCGGTTCGAAGAAATGGGAAGAATCCCGACACAGGCACCGAAGCATCGACCCGAGGACGGAGCCAAATCGATCCGCCGAGGCCCGAGGGAGAGTCGGAACCGAACGTCGGTTCGACTCGCCCCGGAACCAAGGACAGACCGTCGGCTCCGAGACTCCGGTATCGGGTCCGACGGAGTCGAGGTGAGAGGAACAGACCGAGAAAAGGACGGTTCTGGACCCGAGGGCTCCACAATCAGTAGATCAGCCTCTTCCGGCTCCAAAGACTGAACAGGTCTCGGAGGAGGAAAGGATGGAGACACTGGGGGGCCTTCAAGTTTCGACACCAACTGGGTGGAAACCGAAATAAGTTTGGACAGGGCCGAATGCTCCAATAACTTCTGCACCACACGATCCACATCGATATCAGAGAGTTTGGAAGAAGAACGGGTCGAAGGAACCGAAGACGGAGCCAACCTCAATAAGGTCGAAGGAGGGAGCTCCATCACCGGTTCCAAGACTCGAGGCTCAGGAACCGATACCAGTTGAACACTCGGCCCCGAAGTCTGTGGAACCGGTGATCTAACCTTTGCTGAAGAGCTCGGAGCCGATGACTTGGGCTCCGACGTCTTCGATTCCTTAGAGGATTTTGATGCCTGGTCAGAAGCATCCAGAGCCTCCTGAAAAGAAGGTTTTAATAAACCTCTGTCCATGAGTTTCCTGCGCCTATCTGTCATGACCCTCCCACTAAAAGAGTGACAGATGGAACAGTCCTCTTGCAAGTGGAGAGGGCCAAGGCAGTAGACGCAGGAACTATGGTTGTCAGTCACTGACATTTTCTGGCCACACTGACAACGCTTAAATCCTGATTTTACCTTATCAGACATTATACAAGTAAAAGACAAGTCCAGTAATATAGTCAAATCCGAGAAAAAAGTGTCAAATCCGGTTTAAATGTCAAATCCTTTTAAATTTAAGAAGGGTTGTAGGCCCCGAAAAACTCTAACCGATAAAAAAGATTAACGGTACCGAGAATTTAACCACTCAACAACACAATCACTCAGTATATCAAGATATATCAAGTATAACAAGAAAATCCAATAAAATATAACAAATAAAGTTATATCTTAGCTTTAGACGCTCGAGCTAGCTCCCAGCGATGCGAACGCAGCAGCGGCAAACTAGATCTGAGGTAAAGGCAGAGGGGGATTGTGGGTATTAGATTGTCTCGAGCTTCTTCTCGATGCAGAGCTTGCAAGAGGCCGGCACGGAGCCGAGGATCGGCTCCGAACCCATGTGTAAGAACAAACGGCGAGATTGAACACTATCACATGGTTAATTACAGATTATATGGAAGCAAAACAGTCACTATGTAAAACCAACTGGAGTGAGGTGTTCAGTGGAAAAACTGCAGGTGGAATGGGGAAAGTTTTGAAAGAGAAATTGAGTGCAATCAATCAAAAATGTTAATCAGGATCTAGGCATACAACATCAGGGGGATATATTTCCATAAGAACAAGATATCTGATTGAGATGAGAGAAAAAAAAATATAAGAAATGGAAGAAAGGTCGAAGATCAAGAAACATATGAAGAAAATTTATATAAAGATATTGAGCATACTTAACATACCTCTCAACTGTACAGATTTTCACAGAATGTCCATATTTTTACCTCATATTTTTGGCAAATTAATGGCAAATCATTAAAGACTGAAGTTAGAAAACAATGACAGACATTTCAGTTTCATACTTCATACCCTTCAGAAAGATCCATGATAATGCAAAACCTGTCATTCTATCAACTTTCTAAGATTTTAAGAGCAATATTTAAAAATTGTCCCTATTTTTGGGCATCTGTCCTGCTTTTATTTATGGCTTTGTCCAGATTTCTTTCTGTAAGAGGTACAGAGCATAACAGGAAACCTTTTTATAGATACATAAGCTACGGAAGGAGTAAAGACACACAAACTGATAAACTGTGTGAAGATTCTACAATTGATTCTCAGACCCAAAAGACTATAGATATATTTACAAAATCTTACGCAAAACAGTTTGGCTCCACAAAAGGGGTAACAAGTTGTCCTAGCGACATCCAGGTAACTCCAGATAATGGAATCAAATTAGATTATATTGAAAAAGAACTGTGCACACTAGATCCAAACAAAGCACAGGAAGGAGACATAATTAGTAACAATCACCTGAAAAGACTTCAGCAAGAACTTACAGTACCATTATATCTATTATTCACTAGGTCATATAAATACGGGGAGATTCCTCAAGATAGGAGACATGCACTTATTAAACCTGTCTTCAAGGGAAAGGGGAGTAGGACAAACCAAGAGTCATATAGACCCTGGGTGGAAAAATAATGTAGAAGAAATATTGGATAAGGTATTGTCAGAAATGGATAGGTTGGGACTTGAAACCATGTATCAGCATGCATATGTTGAAAACAGATCTATTATCACCTGTAACACGATGTTCTATAACAATATAATAACAGCTATGAGTGAAAAATTGTGTTGTGATGTAATTTGTATAGATTTAACTTCAGCATTTGACAAGATCATACACAAAACACTGATCAATAAATTAGTACAACTAGGTATTGATGTACTCTTGATAAGATTGATAGCTGCAAATAGGACATGGCACATTTCACACAGCAACTGGACAGGTGAAATCCTTGGTTACCGTTAGGGTGTTCCACAGGCCTCTGTCCTAGGTTCTTATTTGTTTAGAATGTATCTTTCAGACCATTTTCATCTGAGGTGTTCTACTGTCTATACGCAGATGACCTGAAATTGGGTAAACTGACTATGTGTGTTACAGATAAGGCATGTCTGCAAAATAACTTGATTAAATTGACCATTTGGGTACAGGAGAATAATATGCTGATAAATGCATCAAAAACTAAGCATATGAGATTTGGGAGACATAAATTGAAAGGTGAACATTTAATACACACACAGTAATTGAAACTGTAGACTCATTTAAGGACGTGGGTATATAGGTAGATTCAGCTATGAGTTTTTCTAATCATATCAACTAATTGGTTAATGATAGTTATAGAACTATAGGTTGTATAAAAATATTTATAAAGTCTAGGAAATCAAAAATGATTAAGTCATTGTTTGTTAGTTACATTAGACCCAAACGTAAGTATGGAATAACAATATGGAAACCCTATAAGAAAACAAGCATGAGTAAACTGGAAAGAGTACAGCAGAAATATACTAAGGGCATTCATGGATGTGAAAATTTAAACTATGGAAAGACTAAAATATCTGAACTTGTACAATGTGTCTTACAGATATCTACGAGGAGAATTTATTCAAATATATAGGACATTTAGAGGCAACTACCTCTGGGAATGTTTGGGGTTATCAAAAAGTACTAGAGAATCAGACAACTTATGTAGAAGGTTCTATAGAAATGAGAAGTGTACTTATTGGTTCTCTGACAGAGCACCTGATGCATGGAACGGACTGACAAACTACATTAAAACAAGAACTAGTTTAGATATTTTTAATAACAGCCTGGACACTTATTATGGGAACAAGTTATGATATATTGGCAAGCTAGGCTTTAGAAGCTAGTTCAAAGGGGGCCACCGTGAGCTTCTCCAAGACATAATTCGGGTCCCAGGGTGGAGGGATGGGTTTCCTGGGGGCCTGAGATGCAGCACTCAATTTAGGAATAACTTTGCAGGCAATCGAGAAGCCAAAGGAGGATCTAGAGGCAGACAAGCTGAAATAGCAGCAAGGTGGGCTTTAACATAGTAGTATGCCAAAAACCAGTCTGCAGAGTTCACATAGGTATGACAATACCAAAGGAACATGATCCTTGAAAGGGTCCAGTTGTCTTTGTAGACATCATGTGGAGAATCTTTTCCATTTAGACATACAAGATCTCCTAATATTAGGTTTCCTGGCCTCCTGTGGGACTGTGAGCATGTCCTCATTGTAGAGGTGTCTGTAAGGGATCAGAATTCTATCAATCACAGGGTAAGGTTCAGAGATTTTAGGTGGGAGTGGATTAGGGATCCCTTGTTCTGTATGAGGAGGTCCACCCTGTGAGGTAACTTGTGGTGATTGCCCCTGGGTAAATTCAGAAGCAGGGGGAACCAGTGCTGTTTTGGCCAAAAGGGAGTCACCAACAAGATTTTTGGTTTGTCCTGCTGGATTTTCAGTAGGACTTTCTGGAGAAGTGAGCAGGGGTGAAAATGCATACAGAAACATCCCCCTCCAAGAGACTGAGAAGTCATATGTTGCCCTTGCCAGAGAACTGGGGAGCCTGGTGCAAAAGGATGGAAGTTGTCTGTTCACAAGGAAAGCAAACAGTCCACAAATGGGGTACACCTCAGATAAATCTATGTCCAAGAACACATCCCTGTGAAGCATCCATTTGTGGAACTGTGACATAGACCTGCTTAGTGTGTCTGCCTGAGTATTCTGCTCTGAAGGGATATACACTGCCTGTAGTGGGACTCCCTGTTTCATGGCAAGCTCCCACACCTGGAGAGCTCATCTGCGTAGCAAGTAAGATTTTGTCCTCCAACTGCTTGTTCACATACCACAGAACTGTAGTGTTGTCTGTCAACAATTTTAGTGGGTCCTGCTTCAGCATATGTTGGAAGCCCCTTTAGGGCCAACAGAATTGCTCTCATCTCTCCGATAATGAAAGGTTCCTGTTTGATGGAGTCCAGCCAAGTGCCCTAGACTCTCAGGGAACTCATGCCTGCTTTCCAGCCCAGATCCGAGGCATCCATGTACATCTCCTGCACTAGCAAAGTAGCCTGTAAAGGGAGTCCTGGGATGCAGTTCACTCGATCCAACCACCACTGAATCTCTTTCTTGATGCACGGTAGGAAGAGTAAGGAAGGGGATTTTGTACTCTACAGGATGAGAGTGCTGTGTCCAAATAGACCTTAGGGTACCACTGTAGCTTTCTCATGTGGAGCCTTGTCAATGGCAACATGGGAATGGTCGATGCCATATGACCCAGGAGTCTGAGGTACTGCCTGGCAGTCAAGTCTGTAGCCTGAAGGACAGTGAGCAGGTACTGCCTTAAGCTTTCCACCTTTTGGGGTGGCAAAAAGGCCCTCATGACATCCATCCTTATCCTGCACCCCAGGAACATCTGGTCCTGAGAGGGGGTCAGGTTGGACTTGGGGTAGTTTATCTTGAAGCCCAGTGCTTGCAGGAGTGATTTTACTGTTTGTAGATGGCATAGCAGGTATTTCTTGCAGTCTGCCTTAATGAGGTGGTCATCTAGGTAAGTGAAAATCTGAATCCCTTGGGTCATGCAGAAGGCCACCACTGGAGCAAAGCACTTTGTGAAGACTTTTGGTGCTGTAGAACGTCTGAAGGGCAAGGCACAGAACTGAAAATGTGAGGAGGCCACAGAACACTGCAGGTACTTCCTGTACTTGGGCCTTATGGGGATGTGCAGGTAGGCATCCTTGATGTCCAAGGTGGCCAAGAACCTGAGGGAAAAACAAGGGGAAGAGGGTCTGCAGAGTGAGCATTCAAAAGCTGGGAACATGCAGAAAGAGACTGAGGTGGGAAAGATCTAGAATTGGTCTCCAGGGGCCATCTTTTCTTGGGAGTAGGAAGAGTCTTGAGTAGAATCCCTTTCCCTTTTCTGTCATAGGAACAGGCTGAATTGTTCCCTGGGCAAGAACGCTGTCTACATTTAGCTGAAATAATGGAAGCTGTTCTTTGGGGGGTGCGGAATTCCCCTCAAGGAAGGGGTTGTGATACAGGTCATAAAAATAACCCATCTCTATAATGGACAAGACCCACCTGTCTGTGGTGATGTTTTTCCAAGCAGGGAGACAATGAGACTTAGGGATATGGGAATGGAGTTGAGAGGTTGTTTCAGGAATGGCAGGTAGTTGCAGACTACCTGACCTGTCTTGAAATTGAGGCTTTTGGGCAGGAGTCTGGGCAGGCCTGGAGGGCACTGTTTGCTTCCTGGCAGTCATTCTGCTCCTGGAAAGAGGAGAAGGAACAGTGTGTTTCCTGATGAATTGGGAAGTTCCTGTGGAATTTGGGGATAGGAGAAATGAACAGCTGTTTGAGGTCTTGTAATTGCTTCCTGTTTTGTTGCAGAGCTTTGAATAACTCAGCCACCTCTGTCCCAAAAAGGGCAGAGTTATCAAGAGGTGCATCCGAAAGTTTTACCCTAATGTCATCAGGCAGGGTTGTAACCTTAGCCAGGAATATCGTCTCAGGAAAGAGTCAGATGAAGCAGACCTGGCAGAAGCTTCAGCTGCATTGTAACTGCACTTAATGGAGTGCCTTGTGAGCTGAGAGGATAGAGTTATAAGGCTAGACATCTGAGTCTTGGCAGGACAGTCAGGGAATTCACTCAAAAGTTTAGTGGCTTGTCCTAAAAGGGCTACAACATATTTGGACATGTGGGTTTGAAAATTTACTGTCCTTAATGCCAAGGTGGATGACGTGTAAACCTTTTTCCCAAGGTGCGTCATGGCCTTGCTGTCTTTTCCTGTGGGGAGGAGTGCAGAGAATGGAAGGAGCTCAGAAGTCCTATCAACTGACCGTGATACAGTGCCAGGGTCCACTGCAGGGCACTTAAGTAATTTAGTTACCTTAGGGACCTTGTAGAATCTATAAAATCTTCATGGTGCAGAAGGCTGGGAGTCTGGATTGACTGATGCTGCATTAAAAGCATCCGTGAAGGCCGGAAGTACTGGGGGAATGGCTGAAGTGGCAGGGGAGTCCATCTGAAGAAGTTCATACTATCTTTTCTGAACTTCTGTTATTTCAGAGGAGACCCAATGGAAATGTTCCCTCATCTTTGTAATAGTCTCCCCAAAGGTGAGATCCTCACCTGGGGAAACTGTTTCTGCAGATTCTTCCTCAGAGGAGGCATAACCAAGAGGAGATGGCATTTGGGAGACATAAGACAGGGAATCCTCTGTGGAAGAGTCAGAGGATTTCTCAGCTTCAGCTTGGGAAGTATCCAGGGTCTGAGGTCTAGGGCTCATCACAGGAGGAGCCACTGGGGAGACTAAGGGTGTAGTAGGCCGCAGAGCCATGAGGGCATTAAAAAGGATTTGAGAAAAGGCCTGCCATTGAGTCTGGCTCTCTGCTGTGGGAGCAACATGCTTTCTTTTCTCTTTCCGTTTGAGGGAAGGCCTATTGCGCATCGGAGTCAAGGTAGGCCTGGATTCAGTTATCTCTGCAGTAGTGGAGGAATCTGTCTTGGTGGCCGGTACAAGCACAGATTCCCACTCGACGCTGGTAGCCAATGTCTGCATAACCTCCGAGAATGTGCCTTGTGCTCTGCGGCTTCCACAGCGGTACCTGCTGTACCCACATCAGCCATGCCCGATCGTTCCTTCAGGCTGTCAGCCACAGGAGGATGTCAGATGGACGAGGTGCGGCTACGGATTCAGCGCTAGCAGCCTTGGCCTTTTTCTTATGTGGCTTGATGGGCTGACATGATGGCCCCTCCATACCTAAAGCTAAGTGCTTAAGGCACCGATTCTCAAGATAAAAGTTTAACGCATGCAGACGGATGTGTAGCATTTTTGGAATGAAGGTCTGCCAGACAGAGCAGGACTTGTGGTTGTGTGTAGGTCCTAAACAAAAAAAGGAAAGTTTGCGGGCGTCTTTATGACAGCTGCACCTACACTTTTCATTCCTGGATGACATGAACCTACACATACATGCAGTGATCAAAAGAAACAAAACTTCCCCAACGGGGTACTTATCTTAGAATTTTTGATGTGACGTCCGGTACGGCAGGAACAAGTGATGTTTGACTGGCAGCAGAGAAGTTCTGAGGTCTGGTATGTGCACTTTTATGGCCCACATTCCCTTAGCCATTGTCAGATTCCCACGTACTCACCAGTGACTACAAGGTTTTGTATACTGGCCTGACATTTGGGTAGCAAGAGAGGAAAACCCAAGAGTTGGAATACCACAACATGAGAATACAAGGACTTTTTGTGTTTATTAATATAACAGATTTGTGAAAAACAGTATATAGACCAGGAAATGACCTGCTTGGAAAAAGACACATCTGAGGAAGTGCGAACATATAAACAACAAAACCTATTCATTTTTGAAAAGTATAAAAAAGAAATATGAACTTGGGAAATAAATAGATTTGATATGGTGCAATATTTATGCAACACTGAAAGCCAAATTAATCAATACAAAAAAGTCAGCCCCAAAGATATTTGAAGAGAAATACAGGCAAAGGCATCTGGACATGGAACACTTTACATTACAAAAGAAAAGAAGACAAAGAGGAAACGTACAAAAGAACATTAGTAATGGAGAAGTTAAATAAATAGAAACTGAGGTCATGGAGTACCTGTGAAGTGAAGGATTCAGTGTAGAAAATCTAACTCAGAAAGCACCACAGAAGGGTAGAGCAAAAGGCATCTAAACTAAGGAGAAACCAATGGAATGGGAAGCAACAGGTCAATTGCCATATGAAGATATTTTGAAGCCTTCCACAGGAAACCAGTATAAATGTTCACTTGAAGCTGGACAGCAAGGGAAGGAACAGGAAAAGTACAGTTTTGTACCTACCATAAATGTAGATGTTCGAAGATCCACATTGCTGCAGTCCTTACATATGGGTAGTCCGCTGTCCTTGGTCGGCCCGAATACCAAAGTATTAGGCTGACGTCGGTCAAGGTGCTTAAAACTGACATCAGGACGTCAGGGTACAAAAGCGCATGACCGACGTCATTTCCTCAGTCTTTTCTTGCCCCAGATGTCAGAAGGCCCTAACAAGAAAGGCCAAAGCCAAAAACCAGCAAAAACTAACCAACCACCCGTGCACTAACCATATTTACAATATGTACAACACAAACCACACCACCACCTTCAACAACAGAGGGAAGGAGGGAGGTAAATTGGACTGCAGCAATGTGGATCTTGAACATCTACATTTATGGTAGGTACAAAACTGTACTATGTTCTTCATCTCACATTGCTGCAGTCCTTACATATGGGTAGAATCCCAAAGCAGAGGTAAGGGAGGATGGCAAAACTATAAAGCATTAGGAGCTGCCAAAATGCCCTGTAAAATAGCAGTGGCAAATCCAGCCCTAGATTTAGAGTAAAGTGGAAGGTGGTAATGCTTAGAGAAAGTATGCACTGAACTCCAAGTAGCTGCTTCCAAAATATCTTTAGTAGCCACCCCTTACAAAAGCTGTAGAAGTGGCAGTAGCCCTAGTGGAATGAGGCCTAATCCCAGCTGGAATCTCCTTACCATGATGGGAATAACAGAAAGCAATACAAAAACCAATCCACTTAGAAATAGTTTGTTTTGAAACAGGTTTGCCCTGAGAACCCAAAGCAAAAGAAACAAACAACTGCTGAGACTGCCTGAACCCTTTAGTTCTGCTCAAATAATATCGCAACTGTCTGTGTATATCCAAAGTGTGCAAAATCCTTTCCCCTTTATTTTGGGGTTTGCATAAAAAGTAGGCAAATGAATAGTTTGGTTTAAAGCCACACTAGAAACCACTTTAGGCATAAAAGAAGGGTTAGTGCAAAGACACCCTATCCTTGTGGAAAATTAAGAAAGGCTCAACTGCCATAAGGGCCTGTAATTCAGAAACCCTTCTCGCAGAGGTAATGGCCAACAAAAAGCAGTCTTCCATGATAAATATTTCAACTCTGCAGATGCTGCAGGCTCAAAAGGTTGTAGAGTGAGTTTCTCCAACACAAAATTGAGATCCCAAGCAGGAGTAGGAGCTCTACGTGGGGGTCTTATATTCTTTGCCCCTCTAAGGAATTGCTTAAACAAAGGCTGAGAAAATAATGGTGGGTCACAGTCATAGTGAGCAGAAATTGCTGCAGCATGAACCTTTATAGAGGAGAAGGACAAACCTTTGTCCAATAACTCAGTAAGGTATTGAAGCGCAACACTTAAATTAGGTTTAGAAACATCAAAGTCCTTTGCTGTACTCCAAAATAAAAATCTCCTCCATTTATCAGCGTAAACTTTCCTTGTACTAGGCCTTCTGGCCTCCAAAATAACATTCAAAACTTGTTGTGGAAGCTGAGACCCTCCAGGGTTTAAAACAAAATATGCCAGGCTGTCAGATGTAGAGAATGAAGTTTGACATTGAGTAAATGACTGTTCTCCTGAGACAGCAGGTGAGGAATCGAAGGCAAATGCCATGGAGGCTCCCGTACCAGACTTCTCAGTAATGGGTACCAGTGCTGTCGAGGCCAATTTGGAGCTATTAAAATCATGTTTGGCTTGTCCTGTCTGACCTTCAGGAGTACCTTTGGGAGGAGAGGCAGAGGTGGAAAGGCATACACGTGAAGATTGCTCCAATTGAATGAGAGAGCATCCACTTTCCAAGCTGTGGGATGAAACCATTTTGTGCAAAACTTTGGCAGCTGGTAATTTAGTGGAGAAGCGAACAGATCTATGTCTGGAGTTCCCCATAACACTGTCAATCTCTGAAATACATGACGATCCAATTTCCACTCGTGGGGATCCATAATTTGTCTGCTCAACACATCTGCTAAGGAGTTCTGTGCTCCTGGCAGAAACCTTGCCTGAAGATTTAGCTGTAAACTGAGAGCAGTCTCCCACAAAATCATTGCTTGCCTACATAGAGGATAAGAATGCGTTCCCCCTTGCTTGTTGATGTACCACATGACAGTTGTGTTGTCTGTTTGAATCAACACCTGCCCTGGAAGAAGTAAATCCTTGAAAGCTATCAATGCAAATTGGACTGCTAACATCTCCTTTAAGTTGATATGTAGATGTTGAAGTCTGGCAGGCCACGTGTCTTGTACCCATTTTCCATTTAGATGAGCTCCCCAAGCTTTGTCTGAGGCATCTGTCGTTAAAATCTGACTCGCCTCTGGCCGGGTCACACAGAGTCCCTTGTTTAGGTGACATTCCTGAGCCCACCACAAAAACTCCTTTTGAATGCAAGGTATTATCTGAATGACAGTGTCCAAATCTTGGCAGTGCTGTGTCCATACATTCTTGAGATACCATTGTAGCTTCCTCATATGCAGTTTGGCATTGGGAAGTACCAGAATACAAGATGCCATGAACCCCAAGGCTTGAAGGACTGTCCTTGCAGTCAGCCTGGACTGACGAGACAATTGGTGGAAGTAAAGAGAAAGATTCTTTTGTTTGTCCGGGGTCAAAAGGCCATCTGGGATGCTGTATTCAGTCTCACACCCAGAAAGCACATGTCCTGAGAGGGTACTAGACTGGACTTTATTTCGTTCACAGAATACACCAGGCATCTTAACACTGCCATCACATACTGTAGATGATGAAGAAGTTCGTCCTTTTCTTGGGCCAGAATCAGGCAATCGTCCAAATAAGGATAGATTTGTATTCCTCTTAGCCTGAAGAAAGCTACCACTGGAGCCAGAACCTTCGTGAACACTCTGGGCGCAGTAGATAAGCCAAAGGGCAATGCAGAGAACTGATAATGTGAAGTCCCAGCCCGAAAACGCAGATACTTCCTGCAACTGGGCCTGATATGAACATGAAGGTAAGCCTCCTTGAGATCCAGAGTCACCATCCAGTGATCTTTGCCCAGCAGAGGTAAAAGCTGTTGTAACGTCAACATTTTGAACTTGGGAATGTCCAGATATGTGTTGAGGATAGATAAATCCAAAATTGGTCTCCACGTGTTTCCTTTCTTTGGTACTAGAAACAGGCGAGAATAAAATCCTAGGCCCACTTCTGGCAGAGGGACCGGTTGTATGGCCCCTATTTGAAGTAGTAGAGAAATTTGTTTGTGAGCCTCTAGTCTTTGCTGAGGAGGAACGTCCGGCATGCCTTTGAAAGGAGGCAAGGTATGGAAATAAAACTTGTAACCCTGGTGTATGATATCCAATACCCATTTGTCCTGGGTAATCAACATCCAATTTTCCTTGAAGAGTGCTAACCTTCCTCCCAAAGGTGCTGCCATGCAAGAAGGATCTGGCAGCTGAAAAAGTAGGTCATTGGGCCTGTTTACGAAAGGACTGGCCCCTGCCCTCACCCGAAGATTGTGCAGGTGAACCCCCTGTTCTAGGCCTGAAAGAACTCTGAGCTCTGCCCCTACCACGTCTAGATCTACCCCTAGACTGAGAATCATAAGAAGGATACGTCCACCCCTTAGCAGGCCAATTCCTACTAAACTTCGGAGGCTGAACTTGCAAAAAATCTTTAACAGCCTGCATACTTAGCCTTGTCTTCCATTTTCTTCAAGACTGACTCCACAGGTGAACCAAACAACACCTCAGACTGCAAAGGAGCATCCAAAATCCTTGTCTTAACATGGTCAGATAAATTCTGATCCTTCAGCCAGGCGTGCCTGCGAAGAACTGAGCCAGTGGCAGCCACCCTAGACGAGGCCTGCACAGCATCAAAACCACACTGTAATGAATGCTTACCCACCTGTTCAGAGACATGCACCAAATCTTGTAATTCTTTACACTCAATGCCTTCCGCCAGAGCATCCACCTTAGACTTCAATTGAGAAAGAAGAAAGTTTTGATATTTCAACATATGAAACTGGCAATTCAAAGCCCTCATAGCTAAGGTAGAAGATGTATAGACCTTCTTTCCCCATCTATCCAAAGCTCTGGCTTCTTTATCTAGAGGAACCGGATTCTTAACAACAGAGGCCTTGACACCCTTAGGTCCCTGACTAATAGTTTCTGGGTCCGCCCTAGGACTCTTATAAAGATATTTATGAGCCTCAGGCACCCTGTAAATACCTATCCGGTTTAACAGGAGCAGGAGGCAGAGAATCAGGATTAAGTGAAGCCTCTGCAAACACATCTTCCACAACATCCAGAACAGGGGTATAGCCAAGGGCCTATGCTGGGGTAACAGCAAAAATTCCCTAAGCCTTTTCCGAGAATCAGAGAAGTCCTGACCTTCCCACTTAAAATGTTCCCTCATAGAATGAAGTGTCTCTGAAAAAGAAAAATCCTCTGGAGGAGAAGCAGAAGGAGTGGAATCATCTGCATCAGAATCAGAATAAGGAGAGTACTCCTGCAAGTCTTCAGCTGAAGACTCTGAAACATCCAAGCCTGCTCAAAACTTCCCAACTCTGGCTCCACCCTAGGCCTCTTATCAGGAGGGGGCAAAGAACCTCTAATCAGAGTAATCAAATCTTCTGCCATTTTAAGCATGTGCTTCTTAGGCACAGACCCTGCTGAACTAGGAGAGACACCAACAGAAGCTAAAACTGGCCTGCCTCTGGGAGAAGCCTTGGAAACAGAAGGAGAAGGCCTAACCACCCTAGGAAGTGAGGGGAGTACAGTAACTTGAGAAGCCCCTTCAGCCTGACCTGCCTCCGGAGAGACCGCCTCCTGCAAAATCAAAGTCTCCCCCTGAGACTCCAGAGAAGTCTCCGTCGGAACCACCGGTTCCACTGAAGCCTCTAAAGAACCGGCGTCCGGAACGGACGACTCATCTTGCCTGGGTTTAACTGCTTTGTCTTTGCGCTTCTTCGGAGGAGCGGGCGCCGGGGAGTCCGGCGGCATATTATAATTGCACCGCTTCCCAAAGACCAGCCTAGCACAATCTAACCTTCGCTTAATAGTGCGTTTATTGAACCTAGCACAAAAGCGACACCCAACAACGTCGTGCTCAGGCCCCAAACAAGGAATACACAAAGAATGATAATCCCTATGCGGTATCTGTTTCCCACAAGAAATACAGTTATTCACTTTTTCTGACATCCGGTAAAACACTGAGGCAAGAAAAACAAAATATTCCCAACGGGTACTTAGCCAACTTGGATTCGGTCTGAAACTCCGAATTCGAAAAATTTCAGAATGCCGAACGGCACTTGCAACGCTGCTTCTGCATCGGACCATGCGGCAAAAAAGACTGAGGAAATGACGTCGGTCATGCGCTTTTGTACCCTGATGTCCTGATGTCAGTTTTAAGCGCCTTGACCGACGTCAGCCTAATACTTTGGTATTCGGGCCGACCGAGGACAGCGGACTACCCATATGTAAGGACTGCAGCAATGTGAGATGAAGAACATCTGTGGAAACTCTGGAGCAGTCAATGCTGAGGAGTGATAGGCCAGTGAGTCCCCATATGACAGAGCAACGGATGACACAGGATTGTAACTGAAAATAATGTGCCACAGGAAGATGGTATAGAATTTCCTACAGAATGCCCACAGAAAATGGAGAACAAAAAATGTGCCCTCAGTTTAGAAGAAAATGAGCTAAGAGAAGACTTGCCTGATTTAATAGAGACTGATAGACATATTAAGATCAATGAAAGAAATAGAGTGAAGGTCAATAAAACCCAAAAAGCCAGAAGTTTGATATAACAAATTAACACAGTAAATAGGACTGTCCACAGAGATCCATACAATATAATAGAAGTAAACAGGATATATTACTGTGCTAAATTATCAACAGGTAAAATTTCTAACACAAGGTAGTAAGGGAAAGGAAAGGGAGAAATTAAATACCATCATGGAAGTATCGAGTAGAGAAAACTTACTGCTCAGTTAAAGACAAGAAGTGACACTGTTAGGAGTACAGAAGAGGAAACAGATCAATAAAACTACTCACAAAGATAGATGTGATAAAAGCAATGCACAGTATTATAATGGATCAGGAGCTATCATGCACTATCGCAAAAAATGTCAGCACAGGCAGAAAACCTTAGAAGATACACAAATAAATATAAAGGAAAAGTACAAAATAAGCAATTTACTGATGACCACAAACAGTTTTATACAGAATTTGGAAACAAAGTAAAAGGAATTGAAGGACCACCAAAAAAAGAAGAAATTGATACATTTTGGAGAATTATTTAAGAAGTTCCTGTGGAACATAAAGATGCTAAATGGACAGAAGTAGTAAAAGAAAGTATAAAAAGTTCAAAGGTACAGAATATGAAAAGGGATGAAGTAACCGCCAGATAGACTGAAACAGAGTTAAGAAAAGCTGTAACTGGAAACCACCATGCCCAAATGCAGTACCTAAGTTCTTGTTAAAAGTACTAACATCTTTGTTCAAAGATTTAGCCATGAGTAAGAACCATTTATATGTGTAAGCTGAACAGACACCAGCCTGGCTAACATCAAGAAAAACAATGCTCATACTTAAGAGTGAACCTGCAAGCTACCCTAAAAATTATAGAACAATAACTTGCCCTCCAACTACGTATCAACTATGCACCAGACGTGATGCTGACAGAGTTTATAGTCATTTAGAAGAAAACTCAATCACGGCAATAGAACAAAAGGGCAATAAAAAAAATTCATGTGGAACAAAGGATCATCTGTTGCTAAATAAAGTCATAATGGAGAACTATAAAAAAGGGAAGAACCTAAGTATGGCATGGATTGCCTACAAAAAAAGCATTTGACAGTATCCCGCATTCATGGATAAAAGAGTGATTAAATATGTATAAAGATACATCCTACACTGATCAACTACATTACAGTGACCACTGGCAGACCACTCTGCAATTAAGCCATGATAAAGGACAAATTATTATTCCAGGGATAAAAATCCAAAGGGGGAAATTCCAGGGTGACTCCTTGTCACCTCTGCTATTCTGCCTTGCCCTTAGCCCATTAAGCTGTCTCCTTAACAGATTAGGCCATGGCGATAATTTGGCTACTAGAAAACAAAGTGTAAAGACTTCTCATCTTCTATTTGTTGATGATTTAAAAATGTATAGCTCATCAGATGAGGAAATGAAAGCACAACTGCAAGTAGTCAAAACTTTTTCAGATGATAAGAATGTCATTTGGTCTTTGACAAGTGTGCAAAAGCAACCTTTAAAGCAGGAAAACTGCAGCACCAAGAAAAAGTACAGTTGTGTACCTACCATAAATGTAGATGTTCGCGTGTATTCACTGTTGCAGTCATTACACTTGGGTTATCCTGCTGGCAGGCTAACCGCAGTCGGCCAGAATTCCAAAGTCTAGGTCCGGCGTTGGTTGCTGTCGCCTCTTCCCTGACGTCAGTGCGCTAGGGGTATAAAAGATGCAGCCGACGCCATTTTCTTCAGTTTTTCTTGCCCCAGATGTCAGGTGCCCCCAAATAGGTAGGCTAAAAAATATGCCAAGAAGCATGCATGTACTAAAATAAGAAGTTATGTACCTACCATAACGTTCCATGTTAGTTGTCTTCTCTCGCCTTCTTTCTTGCTTGATGGGTTCGGAGCCGATCCTCGGCTCCGACTCGGCACTTGCTTTAGCTCGAGAACTCCTTTTACCAGCTCGAGGCAGCCCCATATCCCATGATGCAAGGCAGTAAGTACCCAGATCTCGTTTGTTGACAAAGGGCAATAACACCAAGCATAAAATACTTCCCAAAGGAAGAAGAAACTTACAGATGGAAAAAGGACCAGGTCTGAATGGTCTTTAGCATAATAGTTTCTTATACAAGGTCTGTCCAGGCCAGGGGAAGGAGGGAGGGTCGCAAGAAAGAAGGCGAGAGAAGACAACTAACATGGAACGTTATGGTAGGTACATAACTTCTTAATGTTAAGTTGTCAATCTCGCCTTCATTCTTGCTTGATGGGACCGTCCCTAGCACCTCTATCCTGGGTGGCTCAATGGAACAAACTCTTGAGGACTGTAGAGCCAAAACTGGCTCTGTCCCTGGAGGCCAAGTCCAATTTGTAATGGGAAACAAAAGTGTGAGGAGTGGCCCAAGTGGCCGCTGTACAAATAGTGTCCAAAGGCAGTCTAGCTTGAAAAGCTGTAGAAGTAGCTAAACTCCTAGTTGAATGTGCTTTAGGTTTTGAGCACAGCTGTTTTCCCCTGATCGTATAAATTTCAGTGATGACCGAAGAAAGCCATCTGGACAAAGTCACTTTAGAAACAGGAAGGCCTTTTTTATTATCCGCATAGGAAACAAAAAGTTGATCAGATTTTCTAAATTTTTTTGTTCTGTCCAAATAATATCTAAGCTGACGGTGGACATCAAGATAATGTAGCTTTTGTTCAGCTCTATCTGAATAGTTAGGAAAAATACAGGAGATCAATGGATTGATTCAGATTGTTTTTGAAGCGACCTTAGGTAAAAAGGATGGATTAGTTCTCAAAGATACTCTGTCTTTGTGAAAAATCAAATAGGGGGTCGAACCGAAGAGCATGAAGTTCAGACACCCTCCTGGCAGATGTAATAGCCACTAGGAATAACGTTTTCCAAGAAAGATATTTCAGGGAACAAGAAACAGCTGGCTCGAAGGGGAAGAATCAAGGATGTCAGCACTAAATTTAGATCCCACTGAGGAGGAGGATTCCTGATTGGAGGCTTTAGTAGGAAAATTCCTTTCAAGAAGGCCCTGCAGAGCCTATGGGACATAATATTATGATCTGCTATCCCGACATGAAAATTAGAAATAGCAGCCAACTGAACTCTGACTGTGGAAGAAGAGGAGCCTGCATGAAAAATCTCTGCTAAGAAGTCCAGAACTGCCTGAACAGGGGCAGTAAAAGGATCAATATTTTGGGCCTTAGCCCAATAAGAGAAACGTCTCCATTTGCTTGTGTAAATCCTCCTGGTAGAGGATTTTAGTGAAGCTACTATGATATCTCTAACTGGGTTAGAGATCAAAGGAAGCCTGGCTAAGGAAGGAAGTGCAGCAACCATGCTGTGAGGTTGAGAGAAGGGATTGACCGGTGCAGCTGACCGGATTGGTGAATCAGTAGATCTGGCACTGGGTCCAGATGCCACGGCTGCACCAAAAGGTGATGATGGAGGAACGGGAACCAAACTTGTCGAGGCCAGTAAGGGGCAATGAGAATCAATTTGGCTCTCAAAACGGTAGCTTTCTGGATCACCTGAGGGATCAGAGGAAATGGAGGAAGGCATAAAGAAGTCCCTGGGGCCAATCCTGGGTCAGAGCGTCTCTGGGGATGGCCTGATAGAGGGAAGAGGCTGAAGAAGTCTGGACATTTGCTGTTTTGGGGAGTAGCAAAAAGATCGCAACATGGACGACCCCATTCCAGAAAAATCTCTTCCACTATGGATTGCTTGAGAGACCACTCGTGAGGCATGAGAATAGCTCTGCTCAATCTGTCCGCTATAATGTTGGTTTTCCCAGGGATATGCGTTGCTACCAGAAACCGATGAGAGGAGATCGCCCATTGCCATAGTCTGACTTCTCGACACAAGGGGTAGGACTTGGTTCCGCCCTGTTTGTTGATATACCAAACTACAGACATGTTGTCTGTGTGGACTGCAATTGTCCCTACGGGAAGAAAGTCGTTGAGGGCTTGCAACGTTAAAAGCACTGCTCTCATCTCCAGGACATTTATGTGCAGATGGTACTCGAACGGTTGCCACGTGCCATGAACCATCCTGCCCTGATAATGACCCCCCCACCCGATCAGGGAGGCATCCGTGGTGACAGTGGCTATCGGGGACGGAGGTACAAAGCACCTGCCTTGGTGAACCTGAGACGATGTGATCCACCAAGCAAGATGTTCTTTGCATGTTTGTGTCACCAGAATCTGGTAACGCATTGGGAGTTGCTGGTATGACCACTGAGTGAACAGCATCCACTGAAGGAGGCGCATGTAGAATCGAGCCAGGGGAAGAAGAGTAATGGCCGCAGCCATGAGACCTAATACCTTTAGAACCATTCTGGCCTGTACTTTCTTGCTGGCCAGAATGATCCTGACATGAGTCTGAATGTCTGAAACTCTTTGTTCTGTAAGGGTAGCTGACATCCGAACAGTGTTTAAGTTTGCGCCTATGAAGGTAATAGACTGGCAGGGCGATAAGGATGACTTTTCGAAGTTGACTGAGATGCCCAAATGAGAACAAAGGTCTATTGTGTAATCCCTGGCTTGTATAAGCTGATGCCTGGTGGTGGCTGACAGGAGCCAGTCGTCGAGATACGGAAACACCTGGAATTCTTGACGTCTCAGGTGAGCCGTGACCACTGCCATGCATTTGGTGAACACTCTGGGGGCTGTAGTGAGACCAAAGGGCAGGGCTCTGAATTGGAAGTGACTGGACCCCAGCCGAAAGCGGAGAAATCTCCTGGAGCGTCTGTGAATTTTATTGTGATAGTACGCATCCTGAAGATCTATTGAGCACATCCAGTTGTCCTTCTGTAAGAAGGGCAGAATTGACTGAAGAGTGACCATTCGGAATCTTGTCTTCCTGACAGACTTGTTGAGTCTGCTGAGATCCAATATTGGTCTCCAGTCTCCCGTCTTTTTGGGGACCAAAAAGAACCTTGAGTAGATTCTGGGCTCTGAATGGTCTATTGTAACTGGCTGAATGGCTCTTTTTTGCAGTAGTTTTGCGATTTCTAACTCTGCAATCTCCCTTAGACCGGGTGGTACATCTGGAAGGGAACTTGAGGGGAAGGGACTTTCCTCGAAAGGAATTATGTAACCCTTGGATATAATCGACTGTACCCATCTGTCTTGAGTGAGGGAATGCCAGGCTTCTGGGTACAGTGATAATCTTCCCCCGACTGCCTCCAAGGAGGGACAGCCGGGCAACACCTCAGGGATGCTGAAAGGGCTTATCAGAGAGAGGCTCCCTGTTTCCCTGGTTCTTCGGACCCCCTCTGCCTCTAGAGCGGCGTCTGTTGTTGTTACCCCCTCTGCCTCTAGGGGTAAACTGACCACGTGAATCCGGCGTGACTCCTTGGGATTTACGGAACCACATCTTACCACCCTTCTGTCCTTTGGGATAAGGCCTAGAAGGGGTGGAAAACGGACTCCAACAGCAGAAAGAGTCTTGCCGTCCTGCTCACACCTGGTCAAGGTCTCCTTCACCTGAGGGCCAAACAAAGCTGACCCATCAAAGGGAGAATTTGTGAAGGACGCCTTAAAAGGATCCGCAAAATCACATAGCCGCATCCAGGCTTGGCGTCTAAGAGCCACACCTGTGCCTGCGGCTCTACCGCCCATCCACAGCATAAGATATTAGCCGCATGGCGGAGTTAGCAATGGAATTGAGGGTTCCTAGCTGCGAAGCAATCTTTTCTTGAGCCCCTGCAGCTGTAGGATCCTGAACTACTTCTCCCAGCTCCTTCAGGATATCTCTCTGGAGTCTGGTGAAGTGACAAAGATAATTCAGCGAGCATAGCAAAGGTCGCTGAGGAAAACATCCGCTTGCATACCTATCCATGGTCCTAGAGTCCTTATTAGGAGGATGGACGGGCACGGAAGGATCTGCAAGTTCCTTTTGGTGGCCGCAGCCACCACCATGGCATCAGCGGGACACCCTTGGTTAGGAATTGTTTGTCACTAGGGGCAGTGATAAATTTAGAAGGCCTCCTAGGGACTGGCTCTACAGAGTCAGGAGCTGTCCACGCCTTCGTGCAATAACCTGCATAAGGGGTCGAAGGCGGAGACACCCAGGAGGTGGAGGGCCGAGATCCAAACGCCTCTAGGTATACTGACTCATCCTCAGAGGGATTGTTGGTGGGCCAGTTTCCCTCTGTTTGAGAAGTTCTAGGATGTCTGAGAAGGAGACATCCTCAGAGAGGATCTAGGGGATCCCTCTGACTCATCAAAGTCAGTATCCAGTGACAGACTCGGGAGTCTACATGCTTCCTCTTACAAGTCCTCTTCCTAGGAGGATCTCCCGAAACATCAGGAGAATCCTCGGAAGAGGGAAATTCCCAATGGGGAAACCTGAGGCGGAGGATCTCTGGGTCCTGTAGCAAGAGAAGTGGCAGAGATGTCAACAGGTACCATAGAGGGAGGAGCTACGGGAACAGACTGCTGACTGATACCAGTGGCCAGTACACTCTTCATCACCTCGAATGCTCCCCTCCCAGGCAGGTCCGAGAGAACCCGCTCAAGAGCTAGGAACTCCAGGAACCACCGAAAGGAAGTCTCCGAGGCAGATGTCGGAGCCGAGCTCACCAAGGCCGAGGC
This sequence comes from Protopterus annectens, assembly GCF_019279795.1. Taxonomy (NCBI): domain Eukaryota; kingdom Metazoa; phylum Chordata; order Ceratodontiformes; family Protopteridae; genus Protopterus; species Protopterus annectens. The sequence goes on from NC_056747.1 coordinate 159,376,991, forward strand.
TCCAAGGGGAAGAGCGGGCTCGGACAAGGGTCGATGCCACTCACCCCTCGGAGGAGACCATGGAAGCCCGACCACGAATCCCTCTAAGGAAGAGGAGATAAGAGTAGGGGCTGAAGGAACAGAAGGGGTATCCGTCCTCCAGCCGTAGCAGTAACCATGCCTGAAGACTCCAACTCCAAGCTCTGGGGTAGAGTTGAAGGAGGAACTGTAACGGGGTGTGGACCAACAGTCGTCTGCTGAGACGGACTGTGTAGCATTTGGGCCAGTACCTGTGACTTGAGTAATCTACTGACCACTCTCTAGGTCATGATCTGACAACCTGGATGACCTTGAAGATCGGCTCCGATGGCTCCGTTCGATAGAAGAGGCGGCCGAAAGTATCGGCTCCAAGGAAGGAGACCTTGACCTCTTCCTGGAATGGGCCATCGGAGCCGATACTAGATCCTGTCGGCACCGACTTCTCGGAGCCGACAGAACATCGATGTATCGGCTCCAGCGAGCCGATACAGCTACCAGTAACGGTGTCGGAGCCGATCGGGCCGACACCGATGCCTGTGCCACATGGGTGTCGGAGCCGATCGGGCCGACATCGAAGTGGTCAAAACAGATTCGCACCGATAGCCATCGGCGAAAGCTTTGTGGATTCAGAATCGGCTCCAGCGGAGCGATCTCGACTCAACGAGTCGGAGCCGAGGCCGCAGGCTTAGAAACAGAAGCCTGGGCCTTGGCAGTTTTAGTTGATTTTTGTGGAGCCGACTTAGCGGAGAGCCCTCCGGCAAGAAGACCCCTGAGAATCAACTTGTTAAATCTCTCCTGCAGGACTCTCTGGCTGAAGGAGTGACAAATAGCACAGGAGTCCTGCAGGTGAAGAGGGCCCAAACAATACAGGCAAGAAGTGTGACCGTCTGTCAGAGACATCTTCTGACAGCACGAGTCACACTTCTTAAAACCTGGAAACCCTCTCCTTTGACATGGTGCCGAAACACAACACACACAGACACACCAGTCAAGATTAAATTAAACAAAATACCAAGAGGTATTTTATAAAACACCAACACACACACCCTAACAGGGGGGGGGATGGGATAGGGAAAATTGACTAACTAAAACTTAAAGGAGACAGGGATTTCTGTCAGAAAAAGGGTAGAAATAAATTTAAACTATCAAAAAATTAGTTTTAAACTAAAAGGGGCTTGAAAAATCACAAATGTGAACTACTTACCAGGAGCTGGTAAAGAGAAGACCTCCCAAGCGACAAGCGAGATCTGGGTACTTACTGCCTTGCATCATGGGATATGGGGCTGCCTCGAGCTGGTAAAAGGAGTTCTCGAGCTAAAGCAAGTGCCGAGTCGGAGCCGAGGATCGGCTCCGAACCCATCAAGCAAGAATGAAGGCGAGATTGACAACTTAACATTAAACATTTCCTTCATCTACAAGCAAATACACCACATAAGTTGTATAGAATAGAGAAGTACAATAAAGTCCCAGCAAAGAAAAAGTACAGTTTTGTACCTACCATAAATGTAGATGTTCGAAGATCCACATTGCTGCAGTCCTTACACTTGGGTAGTCCGCTGTCCTCGGTCGGCCCGAATATCAAAGTATAAGGCTGACGTCGGTCAAGGCGCATTTGACTGACATCAGGACGTCAGGGTACAAATGCGCATGACCGACGTCATATCCTCAGTCTTTTCTTGCCCCAGATGTCAGAAGACCCTAGAAATAAAGGCCAAAACCAAAAGACAGCAAACCAACAACCAACCATCCTAGCACTAAAATATGTACAATATATACAATATACACCCTATTTACAACCCAACCCACACAACCGCCTCTAACTACAGAGGGCAAGGAGGGAGGGTAAATTGGACTGCAGCAATGTGGATCTTCGAACATCTACATTTATGGTAGGTACAAAACTGTACTATGTTCTTCATCTCACATTGCTGCAGTCCTTACACTTGGGTAGAATCCCAAAGCAGAGGTAAGGGAGGATGGCCAAACTATAAGGAAGCAGGAGCTGCCAAAATGCCCTGCAAAACAGCAGTGGCAAAACCAGCCCTGGATTTAGAGTAAAGTGGTAGGTGATAATGCCTAGAGAAAGTATGCACTGAACTCCAAGTAGCTGCCTCCAAAATATCCTTAGTTGCCACCCCCCTCAAAAAAGCTGTCGAAGTGGCAGTAGCCCTAGTGGAATGAGGCCTAATCCCAGCTGGAATTTCCTTGCCATGATGGGAATAACAGAAAGCAATGCAAAACCCAATCCACTTAGAAATAGTTTGTTTTGACACAGGCTTGCCCTGAGAACTCAAAGCAAAAGAAACAAATAACTGCTGAGACTGCCTGAACCCTTTAGTTCTGTCCAAATAATACCGCAACTGCCTGTGTACATCTAAAGTGTGCAAAATCTTTTCCCCTTTATTTTGGGGGTTTGCATAAAAAGTTGGCAAATGAATAGTTTGGTTTAAAGCCACACTAGAAACCACTTTAGGCATAAAGGAAGGATTAGTACGTAAAGATACCCTATCCTTATGGAAAATTAAGAAAGGCTCAACCGCCATAAGGGCCTGTAATTCAGAAACCCTTCTTGCAGAGGTAATAGCCAACAAAAAAGCAGTCTTCCATGATAAAAACTTTAATTCAGTAGTAGCTGCAGGCTCAAAAGGTTGTAGAGTGAGTTTCTCCAACACAAAATTGAGATCCCAAGCAGGAGTAGGAGCTCTTCGTGGGGGTCTTATATTCTTTGCCCCTCTAAGAAATTGCTTGAACAAAGGATGAGAAAACAATGGTGGGTCACAATCATAGTGAGCCGAGATTGCTGCAGCATGAACCTTAATAGAAGAGAAGGACAAACCTTTGTCCAGTAACTCAGTAAGATATTGAAGAGCCACACTCAAATTAGGCTCAGAAACATCAAAATCCTTTGCTGCACTCCAAAATAAAAATCTCTTCCATTTATCTGCGTACACTTTCCTTGTACTAGGCCTTCTAGCTTCCAAAATAACATTCAAAACTTGCTGTGGAAGTGGAGGCCCACTATGGTTCAAGACAGAATATGCCAGGCTGTTAGGTGCAGAGAGTGAAGCTTGACATTGAGCAAATGACTGTCCTCCTGAGACAACAGGTGTGGAATCGAAGGCAAAGGCCATGGAGGTTTCCGTACCAGGCTTCTCAGTAATGGGTACCAATGCTGTCGAGGCCAATCTGGAGCTATCAAAATCATCCTTGGCTTGTCTTGTCTGGCCTTCAGTAGTACCTTTGGGAGGAGAGGCAGAGGCGGAAAGGCATACACATGAAGATTGCTCCAATTGAAAGAAAGAGCATCCACTTTCCAAGCTGTGGGATGAAACCTTTTTGTGCAAAACTTTGGCAGCTGGTGGTTTAGTGGAGAAGCGAACAGATCTATGTCTGGAGTTCCCCATGACACTGTCAATTTCTGAAATACATGAGGATCCAATTTCCACTCGTGGGGATCCATAATTTGTCTGCTCAACACATCTGCTAAGGAGTTCTGTGCTCGGCAGAAACCTTGCCTGAAGATTTAGCTGTAAACTGAGAGCAGTCTCCCACAAAATCATTGCTTGCCTGCATAGGGATAAGAATGTGTTCCGCCTTGCTTGTTGATGTACCACATGACAGTTGTGTTGTCTGTTAGAATCAACACCTGCCCTGGAAGAAGTAAATCCTTGAAAGCTATTAATGCAAACTGGACTGCTAACATCTCTTTCAAGTTGATATGTAGATGTTGTAGTCTGGCAGGCCACTTGTCTTGTATCCACTTTCCATTCAGATGAGCTCCCCAAGCTTTGTCTGAGGCATCTGTCGTTAGAATCTGACTCGCCTCTGGCCGGGTCACAGAGAGTCCCTTGTTTAGGTGACATTCCTGAGCCCACCACAAAAATTCCTTTTGAATGCAAGGTATTATTTGAATGACAGTGTCCAAATCCTGGCAGTGCTGTGTCGATACATTTTTGAGATACCATTGTAGCTTCCTCATATGCAGTTTGGCATTGGGAAGCACCAGAATACAAGATGCCATGAACCCCAAGGCTTGAAGGACTGTCCTTGCAGTCAGCCTGGACTGATGAGACAACTGATGAAAGTAAAGGGAAAGATTCTTTTGTTTGTCCGGGGTCAAAAAGGCCATCTGGGATGCTGTATTCAGTCTCACACCCAGAAAGCACATGTCCTGAGAGGGTACTAGACTGGACTTTATTTCGTTCACAGAATACCCCAGGCATCTTAGCACTGCTATCACATAATCCAAATGATGAAGAAGCACGTCCCTTCCTTGAGCCAGAATCAGGCAATCGTCCAAATAAGGATAGATCTGTATTCCTTTTAACCTGAGGAAAGCTATCACTGGAGCCAGAACTTTCGTGAACACTCTGGGCGCAGTAGATAAGCCAAAGGGCAATGCAGAGAACTGATAATGAGAAGTCCCAGCTCGAAAACGCAGATACTTCCTGCAACTCAGTCTGATAGGAACATGAAGATAAGCCTCCTTGAGATCCAAAGTTACCATCCAATGATCTTTGCCCAGCAGAGGTAAAAGCTGCTGTAACGTCAACATTTTGAACTTGGGAATGTCCAGATAAGTGTTGAGGATAGATAAGTCCAAAATTGGTCTCCACGTGTTCCCTTTCTTTGGTACTAGGAACAGGCGAGAATAAAATCCTAGGCCCACTTCTGGCATAGGGACCGGCTGAATGGCCCCTATTTGGAGTAACAGAGAAATTTGCTTGTGAGCCTCTATTCTTTGTGGAGGAGGAACGTCTGGCATGCCTTTGAAAGGAGACAAGGTATGGAAATAAAACCTGTAACCGTGGTGAATGATATCCAATACCCATCTGTCTTGGGTAATTAAACTCCAATTTTCTTTGAAAAGTGCCAACCTTCCTCCCAAAGGTGCTGCCAGACGAGAAGGTTCTGGCAGCTGAAAAGGTAGGTCATTGGGTCTGTTTACGAAAGGACTGACCCCTGCCCTCACCCGAAGACTGTGCAGGAGAACTCCCTGTTCTAGGCCTGAAAGAGCCCTGAGCTCTGCCCCTACCACGTCTAGATCTACCCCTAGACTGGGAATCATAAGAAGGATCGTCCACCCCTTAGTAGGCCAATTTCTACTAAACTTTGGAGGCTGAACCTGCCAAAAATCTTTAACAGTCTGCATAGACTTAGCCTTGTCTTCCATTTTCTTTAAAACTGTCTCAACAGGAGAACCAAACAACACATCAGATTGTAAAGGAGCATCTAAAATCCTTGTTTTAACATGGTCAGATAAATTCTGATCCCTCAGCCAGGCGTGCCTGCGAAGAACTGACCCAGTGGCAGCCACCCTAGACGAGGCCTGTACAGCATCAAAACCACATTGCAAAGAATGCTTACCCACCTGTTCAGAAACATGCACTAAATCTTGCAACTCTTTACAATCAATACCTTCCGCCAGAGCATCAACCTTAGACTTCAATTGTGAAAGGAGATAGTTTTGGTATTTCAACATGTGAAACTGGCAATTCAAAGCCCTCATAGCTAGAGTGGAAGACGTATAAACTTTCTTTCCCCATCTATCCAAAGCCCTGGCCTCTTTATCTGAAGGAACCGGATTCTTGACAACAGAAGCCTTAACACCTTTAGGCCCCTGACTAACAGTATCTGGGTCTGCCCTAGGACTCTTAAAAAGATACTTATGAGCTTCAGGCACCCTGTAATACCTATCCGGTTTAACAGGAGCAGGAGGCAAAGAATCAGGATTAAGAGAAGCCTCTGTAAAAACATCTTCCACCACATCCAAAACAGGAGGTATAGCCAAAGGCCTATGTTGGGGTAAAAACAAAAATTCCCTAAGCCTTTTCCTGGAATCAGAGAAGTCCTGACCTTCCCACTTAAAATGCTCCCTCATGGAATGAAGAGTTTCTGAAAAGAAAAATCCTCAGGAGGAGAAGCAGAAGGAGTAGAATCATCCACATCAGAATCAGAATAAGGAGAATACTCCTGCAAGTCTTCAGCCGAAGACTCTGAAACATCGAAGCCTGCTCAAAACTCCCTAGCTCAGGCTCCACCCTAGGTCTCTTATCAGGAGGGGCAAAGAACCCTAATCAAAGTAATCAAATCTTCTGCCATTTTAAGCATATGCTTCTTGGGCACAGTTCCTGAAGAACTAGGGGTGACACCAACTGAAGCTAAACCTGGCCTGCCTCTGGGAGAAGCCTAGGAAACAGAAGGAGAGGGCCTAACCACCTTCGGAAGGGAGGGAGTATAGTAACCTGAGAAGCCCCTTCAGCCTGACCTGCCTCCTGAGAGGCCACATCCTGCAATAACAAAGTCTCTCCTGGGATCCCAAAGAAACCTCCGGTGGAACCACCGGCTCCACCGACACCTCTAAAGAACCGGCGTCCGTGCGGACGGTTCTTCCAACCTAGGCTTAACTGCTTTGTCCTTGCGCTTCTTCGAAGAAGCGGGCGTCGGAGCATCCGACGGCATTTTATAATTGCACTGCTTCCCGAAGACTAACCTGGCACAATCTAACCTTCTCTTTATAGTGCGCTTATTGAATCTAGCACAAGAGCGACACCCAACAACGTCGTGCTCAGGCCCTAAACAAGGAATACACAAAGTATGATAGTCTCTATGCGGTATCTGTTTCCCACAAGAAATACAATTATTCACTTTTTCTGACATCCGGTAAACCACTGAGGCAAGAAAAAACTAAAATATTCCCCAACGGGGTACTTAGCCAACTTTAACTCTGTCAGAAACTCCGGAATCGAAAAATTTCAGAACGCCAACCGGCACTTGCAATGCTGCTTCTGCATCGGACCATGCGGCAAAAAAGACTGAGGATATGACATCGGTCATGCGCATTTGTACCCTGACGTCCTGATGTCAGTCAAATGCGCCTTGACCGACGTCAGCCTTATACTTTGATATTCGGGCCGACCGAGGACAGCGGACTACCCAAGTGTAAGGACTGCAGCAATGTGAGATGAAGAACATGGGGGATGGTGGGTGGGTAACCTGGACTGCAACAGTGAATACATTGGAACATCTACATTTATGGTAGGTACACAACTGTACTATGTTCGTGTTTCACTGTTGCAGTCATTACACTTGGGTTGAATCCCAAAGCTGAGGTTGGGTGGCTGGGCCTACATAGGATTAGAGGAGGCTACAAGGCCCTGCAGAACTGCAGTGACAAAGCCTGCTCTGGATTTAGAGTAGAGAGGTAAGTGGTAGTGCTTGGTGGAAGTGTACACTAAACTCCAGGTTGCAGCCTCTAGAATGTATTTGGTTTGTACTCCTCTGAGGAAGGCTGCTGAAGTGGCTGCTGCTCTGGTTGAATGTGGCCTAATGCCCTTAGGCACTGATTTGCCATGTTGTGAATAGCAGAAACGAATGCAGTGTCCTATCCATTTTGAAATAGTCTGCTTTGAGATGGGCTTTCCTTGTGATCCTGCAACATAAGCTACAAACAGTTGCTCAGTTTTTCTGAAAGCTTTTGTTTTGTCCAAATAGAAGTGTAGCTGTCTGTGTATGTCCAAAGCGTGCAGACGTCTCTCCCCTTTATTCTGGGGATTTGGATAAAATGTTGGCAAATGAATGGTTTGGTTAAGAGCCACACTGGATACTACCTTTGGCATAAATGTTGGGTTTTGTCCTTAGAGAAATCATGTCCTGATGAAAAATGATGAAAGGTTCCACTGCCATTAATGCCTGTAACACTGAGACTCTTCTTGCTGAAGTTATTGCTAGGAGCAGAGCAGTTTTCCATGATAAGAAATTTATATCAGCTGTATTGGCTGGCTCAAAAGGAGGCAGTGTGAGCTTTTCTAAAACAAAATTGAGGTCCCCCATGTAGGTATCTGTGCTCTCCTTGGGGGTCTTATGTTTTTTGCCCCTTAGTAGTGGATGAGAGAAAATAGGAGGTTCCGTATTGTAATGAGCTGAAATGGCAGAGGCATGGATCTTAATTGATGAGGACAGGCCTTTGTCCAGTATCTCAGTTAGGTACTGTAAAATCTGAGGTATATTTGGAACAAGTGGTTCGAGTCCTTGTGCCTGGTTCCAAGCACAGAATCTCTTCCATTTTTCTGCATACGATTTCCTAGTGCTGGGCCTCCTGGCTTCTAAAATGACATCCATAACAGCTTTAGAGAGTGGTGTGGTCTGAGTGGCTATATTATCTGCCATGCAGCCAGATTTAAGGTTCTGAGTTGACTGTGCAGAATCTGATTGTTTTGTTGAGTTAGAAGATGAGGAATTTGAGGTAAAGCCCAGGCTGGGCCTTGAGACAAGCTCTTTAGGATTGGGTACCAGTGCTGGCGTGGCCAGTCGGGTGCAATCAGAATCATTTTTGGCTTCTCGTCTGACTTTTAGGAGCACCTTGGGAAGAAAAGGCAGTGGAGGAAAGGCATAAACTGTCAGTGTTTTCCAGCTGAATGATACAGCATCCACTTTCCATGCTTGTGAGTGATAAGTTCTTATGCAGAATCTCTGTAGTTGGCAGTTGTGAGGGGAGGCAAAAAGATCTATGTCTGAGTGTCCCCATTTCCTTGTTATCATGCTGAAGACCTGTGGATTTAGTTTCCATTCGTGAGGATCCATGAGATTTCTACTTAGTCTGCCAGAGTATTTTTCTTTCCTGGCAGGAATTGTGCCTGCAGATGTTCTTGACAGGTCAGTGCTGTGTTCCACAAAGTCATGGCTTGTCTGCAGAGGGGGTAGGAATGTGTGCCCCCTTGCTTGTTTATGTACCACATAACTGTGGTATTGTCAGTCTTTAGTAATAGTTGTCCCAGATGCAGTAGATCCTTGAAGGCTGTAAGGGCATGCTGTACAGCTAGCATCTCTTTTTGACTGATGTGAAGATGCATTTGTTCCTTGGGCCACATGCCCTGAATACATTTTCCTGCCATGTGTGCCTCCCCAGGCATAATCCGATGCATCTGCTGTTATTGTCTGCCTGGTTGTAGGTAAGGTGAAAGGCTGTCCCTTGTTGTGGTGACAGGCCAGTGCCCACCATCGAAACTCCTGTTGCAGGCAGGGAATAAGAGTTGTTATTGTTTCCAGGCTGTGGCAATGTTGTGTCCAAACACTTTTTAGATACCATTGTAGTTTCCTCATATGCAGTCTTGCATATGGAATTACTAGAATGCAGAATGCCATGAAGCCCAGAGCCTGCAGAATTTTTCTTGCAGGGAGCTGGGTCTTTGTTGTCATCATTTGAAAGTAATGATTCAGTTGCTTTTGCTTGTCTGGCGTGAGATAAACCATCTGGCCAGTTGTATTTAAGCTTGCACCCAGGAATATTATCTCTTGAGAGGGCACTCATTTTGACTTCTTTTCGTTTACTGTGTACCCTAGGCAAATTAGTAATCTTTTTACAAATGCCAGATGCTTTAGTAGAATGTCCTTGCTTTCTGCTTGAATAAGGCAGTCATCCAAGTAGGGATATATTTGAATTCCTTTTTGTCTGCAAAATGCAATTACTGGTGCCAGGCATTTTGTGAAGACGACCCTGGGCGCAGTAGATAAGCCAAAGGGCAGTGCAGAGAATTGGTAATGCATTGAGCCAGCTATGAATCTGAGGTATCTTCTGCAAGATTGTCTGATTGGGACATGCAGGTATGCCTCTTTGAGGTACAAAGTAACTAGCTAAGCCTTCTTGCCCAGCATGGGTAGAAGTTGCTGCAGTGTTAACATTTTGAATTTTGGAATATCCAGGAAAGTATTTAGGATTGACAGGTCCAGTATTGGTCTCCAGGCTTTGTCCTTTCTGGGTACCAGGAAAAGTCTTGAGTAAAATCCTTGTCCCTGTTCTTGCTGTACTCTCTGAATAGCTCTCATGTCCATGAGAGCAGAAATTTGTTTTTGTGCCTCTGCCCATTGGTTTTGTTGTCTGGCATACCTTTTGATTTTGGAAGGGTGTGAAAGTGGAACCTGTAACCCGTAGAAACAATATTCAGTACCCATTTGTCCTGGGTGATCATGTGCCAATTTTGTGAGAAAAGTGCTAGCTTTCCCCCTAAGGGTGCTGCCAAAAGCTAAGTGCTTGGCATTTGTAGAGGAAGTCATTGGGACTGTTTCCTATAAGGTTGTGATTTGTCTTCTCCTTCTTTGGGGGCTGAAGCACCCCATTGCTTAGGTCTGTATGAGCCTTGGGACTGAGATCTGCCTCTTGGGCATCTGTATCTGCCTCTTTGCGGCCTGCCTGACACCGGAAAGGACCAATTTTTAGAAGCCCAGTTTCTGCTAAATCTAGGTAGCTGAACCTGTAAGAAATCCTTTACTGTCTGCATTGACTTTGCTTTATCCTCCATTTTCTTTAACACCAAAGTATCATGCTGTAGTGGAGCATCCAATACTTTTACTTTAACATGATCAGGTAAACTTTGTTCTTTTAACCAAGCATGCCTTCGAATGACAGAGCCTGTAACTGTGGCTCTGCAAGAAGCCTCTAATGAATCAAAACCACATTGCAGAGTATGCTTTCCCACTTGTTCAGCTGCATGCAATAAATCCTGCATTTCCTTATTGTCAGGACATTCTGAGTTTGTAAGCATTTTCTGTTTTAACCAAGACATTGGGTATCGTTGATATTTAAGCATGTGAAACTGGGAGTTTAAAGCCCTTACAGCTAAAGTAGCAGAAGTGTAAACTTTTCCCCCCATCTATCCAGAGCTCTGGAATCCCTATCAGAGGGGACTGTTTTTTTGCAGTGGAAGCCTTAACCCGTTTGGGACCCTAAGAAATTGTTTCTGGGTCAACAGCAGAGTTTCTATAAAGAAATTTATGAGAGTCTGGGACCCTGTAGTACCCGTCTGGCTTGACTGGTACAGGGGGTAAAGAATCAGGAGACAAACTGGATTCAGAGAAAACATCATCAACAATATCAAGCACAGGGGGGATAGCCAGGGGCCTGTGCTGAGGGAATAAAAGAAAGTCTCTGAGCCTTTTCTTGGATTCTGAATAATCCTGGCTCTCCCAATGGAAATGCTCCCTCATGGTGTGCAAGGTTTCCCCAAAAGAGTAATCCTCAGGCGGGGAGGCTGAAGGTATAGATTCTTCTGCAGAGTCCTCATAGGGAGGGAGAGAATATCCCATATCTGAAGAGGAATCAGAGGAAATAGAAACCTGGTCAGAGGAGTCATAGTCAGTGCCTTGCCTAGGCCTTTTATCAGGAGGGGGATGGGAACTCCTGATCAAAGTAATTAGGTCCTCGCTCATTTTAAGCATCTGTTTCTTTGGCATGGATGTCCAGGAGAATGCTGCACTTGTTTCCTTGTTTTTTAATGGTGTTTTTGACTTTGCCTTGGCTGCTGTAGTGGACTTAATAGTAAGCTGTGAAGGTCTGAAAAAACCCTCAAAAGCCGATGCCTGCTCAGCGGCTCTGGACCCATCTAAGGGAATAGTTTCCGCAGGCCCAATACCTTGAGTTTCCAGAGGCCTAGGTGTCGCCACGTGGGAGTCGGATGCAGCCTGTGGCTCTGAGGCAGCGGGTGCCAGGGGCTGCGAAAGCACCTCACTGAGAACCAGCGAACCGGCGACTGGCCTAGAAGAGGCTTCGTCGTCGGTTTTGGACCTCGGATGCCTGTCCTTTTTTTTGTCTGCGTTTTTTATGAATTCCGGTCGGTTGTTCCAATGGCATTATGTAGTTAAATATTCGGCCAAAGTAATGTAAAGCAAAATCAAACCTACGCTTAATAGTGCGTTGGTTGAATCTAGCACAAAACTGACAACTAGAAATATCGTGGTCAGGGCCTAGGCAAGGAATACAGTAAGAGTGAAAATCCTTACGAGGTATTTGCTTCCCACAAGAAATACAATTGTTAACTTTTACTGATATTGGTCTGAAGCAAGAAAAAGTTTCCCCAATGGGGTACTTAGCTTTACTGAAGACTTCGGTTCTGAAATTCAATTTCGAAAATCTCAGGAGTCGGCCGACCGGCACTTGCGAACTGCTTTTGCTTTGGGTACCGCGCAGCAAGAAAGACTGGAGAAAATGGCGTTGGGCTGCGTCTTTTATACCTCTGGTGCACTGACGTCAGGGAAGAGGCAACAGCAACTGATGCCGGACCTAGACTTTGGAATTCTGGCCGACTGCGGGTAGCCTGCTAAGCAGGATAACCCAAGAGTAATGACTGCAACAGTGAAACACGATGAACAGCATCAGTTTGGGACAAGAATGTGATATAAAAAACTTCAGCAAGATAGAGTGCATAAGTATTTGGGAAATGATGAAGGATCAACAATAAAATATGAACAAATGTGATTAAAACTCAGTAAGGAATATTTTAGAAGACTTAAATTAATCCTGAAAACAGCAGTGACATCTAGGATCAAAATTCAAGCTGTAAACCGATTTGCTCTTCCTGTCCTAACTTACAGTTTTGGAGTGACTGACTGGCCCCAAAACATGCTGGGTAGATTAGATAGGAAAACAAGGATGCTTCCTGCTCACCAAATGCTTTACAAAAATCAGTGCATACCAAGATTATATATTCCCTGCTCCGAAGGAGGTATGGGTGCCCCTGAAACTGATCACATGTAGAGATCTCCAATCGTGGGACTACACATATATCTGCTGACCTCAAAGGACCAAAACGTAGTGAAAGGTCTGAAATATGTGGAGAATAAATCTAAGACAACATCCCTGCTTAGCCTAGCAGAAACATATTGACGTCAAGCAGGAAAGGAAATCAAACCAGTAGTAGATAAAAATCAGGCAGCAACTCAATGTGCCAAAAAACAGAAGAATGTAAGGTGAAGGATCCGATGAGAAGGCAAGAAATGTGGAAAACGCATATAGTTGCAAGTATAGAAAACTTCTGGAAGAACCTCATGGTGATGAAAATCAAATGCAAAAATGGGTAAGGAGAGGCAAAGTCAAACCAAAAGATGAAATGTTAATATTGGCAGCCCAAGATAGTGGGCTACGCACATGTTGGTTTACAAAATCCATTGAACATGTGAGAGAAACAGACAAATGTATGTTTTGTAAAACAGAACTGGAAACAGTCACACTCCTCGTTGCTGGCTGTTAAATACTAATGGCAGCATGACTGTATACGGAAAGGCATAACAACACTGCAAGACTGTAACACTGGGGATTATGCAAACATAATGGTATTGAAGTGGCTAAAACACACTGGAAACATAAGCCACAAACCATCATACAAAATGATGGACGAGGCTGGACATCCTATGTATCCAATAGACAAGATGGAAGGGCAGTGCAGCAAAGCCACTTGGCTTGGGATCCAGACTCTATTACTCAGGAGGGGACAGGCTAGAAATGGTGTAGGAATTGTGGGGACAGAGAGGTTTCAGAAGCCAGTGAGGGTATCATCAGAATTAATGACAGACTCATGGTAATCAGACTCCAGTGTAATGATACGGCAGTATTCATAATCTCAGCCTATACCCCACAGCAGGATTGCAACAGTGAGGAAGAGTGCATTCAGACAGCAGTTGCAGGACCTACTGGATAAAGCAACATGCAGCACAGGTAGACTTCCTCCTAGTAAGGAAACGGTACTGGGGTAGAATCAATGATTGCAAAGTCATCCCCAGTGAACCAGTCAGCCCACAGCATAAACCATTATTTGCAACAATCAGCTGCAAGCAGTGGCCAGAAAAGTCTCTAAGGTCAACAGAGACCAGGCTGAGGACCTGGAAGTTGACTGGAGAGAAAGTACAACAGTTCAAAGAATTACTCTGGGCTCTAGCACCTCAAAAAGAGAAGGAAATAGGTGGAGTTGACCAAAAATGGCAGCTCCTAAAAACAGCATGTGTTAGGACTACAGAAAAGATATGTGGCTGAGCCAGGTATAGAAATAAGGTACATGAGGAAAGCTGGTGGTGGAATACAGAAGTCCAGAAAGACATCAAAAGAAAGAAGTGCAGGAAAAAGTGGGAGACAGAAAAGACTGACCAGGCTAGAAAGTACTACTGGCTGGCTAACAAAAAAGCTAAGAAAGAAGTTGCAATAGCAAATAAAAGGGTATCAGAGGCACTCTACCAACTTCTGGAGTGTGATATAGCTAATGTAACAGAATATATTGAGTTAAGATGAATTCTTGACCTGAGGGCTACTGTATACCCAGGTTTGAATAATGCTGTGTCTTTAAAACCTGCTCTGAAGGGGAGAGGATTGCATCATTAATTGCACCATGTGATCTGACATCCCTTAACTGTATGGCTGGTTATCTGTATATAAGGTTGTAAGTGTCTTTTATTTTTTCATGGTCTGAAGAAGCGGGTAAGCCATGAAAGCGCTCACCAGTTTGTTTTGTGTACATCTATTACTGTTATTAAAACTGTTTTTACTCAACTTCACCCTTTTGGATGTCCATTTTTGTAAACCTCTGGAAAGTGACTCAGTAAGTGGCCCAAAAAAACTGTATCAGGTTGCAAAGCAATGGCAGAAAGAAAAAGGAGACAGACACCCTTCATAAGGGATGCCAGCAACAACTAGCTCACCAGTCCACAGGACATCAAAGGCAGATGGAAGGAGTATTTCCAGCAGCCTCTGAAATAAGAAAACCCTACAGAAGCTGTTCTGCCCCAGAAACAGCCTACAATGAGAGAAGAGGAGGAACCCACCCTAGAAGAAGTAAGAACAGCACTAAGGAAAATAAAGTCATGGAAAGCAGCAAGGACAAATGAGTTCAGAGCGGATGTGATAAAGATGCTGGGTGAAATAGCGGAGAAATGGGAGTGTGGAGAGAAAAGCGTATCCCAGATGACTGGAGAATAAGTGTACTCATGCCAGTGCACAAGAACAAAGGGGATCATCCACAACTGTGTGAAGTACAGAGGCATCAAATTTCTAACACATTATATGAAAGTTCTGGAGAGGGTGAATGATCAACAGATACACAGAGCAGTAGAATGTAAGATGGGAGATGAACAGTTCAGATTCAGATTAGGATGCAGCACAACTGACCCGATGTTTGTAGTGAGACGGATACTTGAGAAAAAGCTAGAGATGAGGAGTGTGTCCAACTGGGCATTCCTAGACTTGGAGAAAGCATATGACAAGGTCCCAAGAAAGATGATATGAGCAGTACTGCGGTGGTTTGAAGTCTCAGAAACATAAGTAGAATTAGTGCAGGCAATGTACAAGGACACAATAACTCAAGTATGAACAGTGTTCGGGCTCACAGAGGGGTTCCCAGAGGAAGTGGATGTACACCAGGGTTCAGATCTGAGCCCACTGTTGTTCATACTAGTAATGGACTACATTAGCAAACAGGTCAGAGGGGACAGATCAACAAAGTTGCTGTATGCAGACAATGTGGCATTATAGGCAGACTGAACAAAAACTTCAGCAATGGATAGGAGAACGGAAACAAAACTGAAGGCATATGGGATGAAACTAAGCACAGATAAGACGGTGGTAATGGTAGCAAATTGGGAAAATCAGAAGAAGCTGAGAATTGAGATAGAAGGTTAGATAGTGAAGATAGTTAGAGGAAGCGAGAAAATCCAGCAAAGAGGTGGAGGGATTGTGTGAAAGAAGATATGCGACAGTCAGGCATGAGTGTTGAAGAAGGCAGAAGTGTGGCACTGAATCAAGAGAGATGCCAAAAGTTAAAGTGACACCCTGACCCAGTGTAAAAAATGGGATAAAGGGGACTGATGATGATGATGAAACAATATGACTGAATATTATTGGGGTCCAATGGAGCTATGAAAAGGCAGCAAGCCAAGGAGAGTAGTACTGCTAAAACTGAATTCATCCTTAAGTCTTGGCGAGTACCTTAATGAAGTGGTCCCTGTTTTTCACAAAATCTCACCAAGACGACACTGATATATAGACTGTATTTTATATAACATACATCATGGACAGAAGTATGTAAAAAATTTAAAGATAGCTGGGTGCAAAAGAACCAGGATAAAACGGGTCTATATTACATCGCCGAATGCTTAAAAAAGTGAACGGTGATTAATTGACCCTATGTAAGCGAAAGCTTACAATGTCGACCTGTCAGAACTGCGATTTTTTTCCAAGGGAAATCCATATGGTTATTATTTTCCTTAGGGATCTGAATTCAAACTCCCATTCTCCTCTTATTTTCTGGACTGCCCCATCCTGCTTTATCATCCCTTTCCATTTTGAATTATCTTCTTCTCCTTTGTTATGCATATTAGTCTTAACTGTCCAGCTCTAAAATATCCTTTCAAATCACGTAATCTTAAACCACTTTGTGCTCTTGCAATGATTATTATCCCACTTAACTCTCGCCCTCCTCCCCTCACATAAATTCCTACAACTCTTTATCAACTATTGTCCATAAATTCTTCTCTAATTGATAAAAATATGCCTGACATGTATGCAAAATTAAAGGAACTAAAAACATTTTCACTGCTTGTATCTTACTATTCATGTTCACAAACCAGAGTTTCCAGTTTCTCAGTTTTTGTACTATCATTTGTTTAGTCGCTTCCCACATATCCTTAGCTGCCATAACAGAAGACTTTTTAATCCATACTTCTAAATATTTCATTTTATTGTGTCCCCATAAATATGGTTATTGTTGAAACAGTTTATCTGTGGGTACCATAATTTAGAGCCATAGCCTTCGTTTTACCTTCATTAATTTTATCCTAAAAAGAGTTGAAAACGGTCTCAAATGTTCCACAACACAAATAACTTTTTTCTGGATTTATCAGGTACAAAATATCATCAGCTGCAAATAAAGCCAACATTTCTTGATTACTATACCATTTATAACCTTGCATTTCTCAGTCCCTTATTTTCTTTGCCAATAGTTCTAAGGATAAAACAAATAAAGAGGAAAGAAAACACCCTGCCTGGTTTCTGTTCAAAAACATCTGATCAGGGAGGAACCTTGTGACTTTTATTCTTGCCATTGATCCTTCATACATCTTCCTATTTAAGCTTATCATTGTATCAGAAGAATGCGGGAGCCCATGGTAGTACAGCGGTTAGCATTGCCACCGCACAGCAAGAGGTTCTCCTTCTTCTGTGCGGAGTCTGCATGACTTCCCTCTGGTCAGGTAGGTTTCTGCAAGATGCTCTGGTATCCTTGCACATCCCAGAGACATGCTGCAGGTGGATTGGACACACTAAATTGGTCCTAGGTGTGAGTGTGTGCCTTCTGTAGAAGGTTGGGCACTGGGCTGACATTTCGCCACCGTAAAACTCCACTGCCAATCATTCTGCGGACCATTGTTCTGTTATGGTGACCCCTAGTAGGAAAAGCCAAATGCAAACCCTACACAAATGCACTCTACAAGCACTTACACGAATGCATGGATTGTGCTATCCCAAACAGAACCAAGACGCTATCCTCAAAAAAAAGGAAGCCAATCAGGTGGTCCCCTGCCATAAACAAACTGTACAACAGAAGGAAGAAACTTTTGCAAAAGAGAGTAAAATCCCACGAGTGAAGGAGCTCCCTGTTCAGCCTCAGTAAGAAGTTGAGATCCCTTACAAGATCATCCAAAGCTAGCTACGAAAACAAAATCACCACTAAATCCAAGGACAACCACAAAGCATTCTACAGCTATGTCACAAACTTAGATGGCAACACCCAGATCTGCTCTGAGTTACAGCAAAAAGGCAAGAAAATTACAGAACCAACTGATACTGCCAACATCCTGGCAGATCGGTTCAGTGCTAACTTTACCCCCCTCTCACCCCCTAAAGGGCCCATATCTATTCAGGAAGAATGCAGAGTCCCTGTAATCACAACTATGCAGGTAAAAGCTGCACTCTCTAAAGCCAAAAACACAGCATCCATGGGACCAGACAACATCCCAGGCTGCGTTTTACATGAACTTCAAAACAAACTGGCTCCCCACTTAAGCACCATGTTCAATCATAGCCTCGCATCAGGCTTTGTGCCCACTGAATGGAGCAAAGCAACAGTTATCCCACTCCACAAAGGGGGAGCCACCACTGATCCCAGGAACTATTGACCTATTAGCCTGACAAGCCTTGTCTGCAAGCCCATGGAACATATCATCATGGAACTCATGAACAAAGACATTGGTAACTTCCAAACTCTGGATCCCACCCAGTTCGGGTTTGTGAAAGGCAGATCAGGCCTCCTGAACCTGATCAACTTCTCTGAAGCAGTCACCAAAGCCATGGATGAGGGTAAGGTGGTTCACACAGCCTATCTTGACATCGCCAAGGCTTTTGACACCATCTGCCATTCTGGAATTATAGCTTAACTCACTAAACTAGGTATAAATCCCTACGTCACAAGATAGGTTGCCAACTGGCTCACTGACAAAACCCACACTGTAAAAGTTGCAGACTCCAAATCTGACCTCAAGGCAGTGACAAGTGGAGTGCATCAGGGTTCCGTCCTGGGACCTCTCCTGTTTGCTATCTACTTCTCTAAAGTACAGGCTAACACAGAAGGCCTCTGGCTGATGAAGTTCGCAGATGACTCCAAACTAGGAGCCATAATCAAGTCCCCAAATGATGTGGACATCCTACAGAAGGGCCTCACTGAGACAGATGCCTGGTGTCAGAGCCATGGCCTCAAGCTCAATGCCAAAAAGTGGTGTCATCCCCTTTGGTAAAAACTCTGTACCCATGAACTACCTCATAGGCAGCAATCTACTTAACACCGAATGCGTGATAAGAGACCTTGGGACCCAGGTGGACAGTAGTCTCTCCTTTGTTAGTTACATCGCCACAGTAGTCAGGAAGTCCTTCTATGTGGCACACCATCATAAAAGGGTTCTCATCCAGGAAAAAAAGAGGTCATTGTTACCCTCTACACGTCACTCATTAGACCCATTATAGAGTACAACTCCCCTTTTGGAAGGTACCCCAAAAGACATCTGCAGCAGCTGGAAAGGCCACAGAAGTACCTCACAAAGAGGATTACTGGCCTCAAATGCCCTACACTGACTGCCTCCGTAGCATATCGCCTACTCTGAGGTGATCTCTGCCTAACATATAAAGCTATGTCAAACCCAGAGCTGTTGGACATGCTACACCCAAAGAAATCCCAATCCCTCCAAGCTACACACTCTAGGGACCTAAACCTTGTCACCACAATAAACAAGACACGCTGGAGGGATAGATTCCCATCCCAGAGACTTCCTATACTCTGGAACAAGCTACCTATCTATGTCAAGCAAAATTCTTCATTAGCACTCTTCAAGAAATATCTTGATGAGTGGATGGGAAATAGGAAATACACCCCGGGGATCACTTCTGTCTCTCTGCTGGACAGTGGCACAGGAAAATAACTTTCTTGGGTGGCATAAGCTATGGTACCTTGCTGGCTAGGCTTACGTAGGCCCTTGGGCTGATAGCCTAGTACCTACCTATGAACCTTTAAGAGGAAGATGATTCTATCAAAAACTGCAAACACTTCTATTGCTCTGTTTATAAAATCCTAGTGTACTCTGTTGAATGCTTTCTCTGCATCAAAACCTACCAACAGCAGATGTATTTTCTTACATTCTGCTTCCCACTGGATAATCATTGTTCTGTTAATGTTGACAGATGTTTTCCTCCCCTCCACAAAACTGCACTGATCCATATCTATGGATTTTGGAAACACACTTGCCATTCTTTTTTTGTCTATACTGGCTAGTATAGACAAACACTTTATAATCTTGGTTTAAAAGTGAAATGGGTGGGTATGAAGCTGGGTCTGATGGAGCTTTACCATCCTTAGGTAATGCAGCCACACAGCTTTCTTCCAAGATGTTGGTGTTTCACCTCCTTTTAAAATAATGCCAAACAAAATTTTCCAGATCTTTATCACTTCTCTCTGAATTTCCAGTCTTTCACAGGAATACTACGTCCCTTAACTGGGAAGTTGGCAGAATGGTTAAGGTGTTTACCTTACAGACACAAAGTGCTGGGTTTGACACTCACATGAGGTAATTGGCTAGACTTAAAATAACCCACAAGGGCACTTAGCCTAGTACTAATCTATGAACCTAAGAAACTATAAATGATAATGTTAACTGTTAGTTCCTGATCCTCATCTTCCTCTAACCCTGGCATAACTAAGTCTTCCAGAAATAGTTCCATTTCTGCTCTGTCTTGATTTCCACATTTACTGTGTGTTATACAATTTTACACAAAATTTCCAAAATCTCTCTAAAGTCTCTTCAGGATCTCTGGTTGTTTATCTTGTTATAGGCTCCCCAAATTTGGGAATAACCCTGTCCCTGTCTATTTTCAGCTGCCTAAGTTACTGTGGTAAAAGTTTTTGTGCTCTGGAATTGTAAAAATAGTTGCTTAACAGCAATTTTTCTTCTAGAGTCCTTTTTTGTCAAATTCATATTCTCATTTCAAAGTGCGCTTCCTGTAACTTATTTATCCCCTACACTTCCTTAACATAATTTAATAGTCTCTGATATTTGCCCATACCTACTATATCATTCACATTCTATGATACGACTGATAAGGCAGTCATTATAATATGCTACTGCTTTCACATATTCTACATGACAACTTTTTTTTAAATATATGTTTCCAACTAGCAATTTATATGCATACATCAGTGTTTGGCAGGCTGAATTTATATGGAATTGCACTTTTTTCATCTTGGTTTAAACTCATACCACATTTCCCCAGACTTTTAGTTTCAATAAAAACATTCAAAAAAGTATGTACATTTTTATCTTTAAACCCCTTTTTAACTCAAAACAAACATACACAGCTACGGACAAACAAAACACAAACCAACAGGGGAGGTGGTGACGCACAGGGGGTCATAATGGACATTCTAATATACATACAGAGAACAAATCATGTGGTGATGCGGAGGACTGAGCAAAAAACATGGTACAATATCCAAGGAAGGTGAACAACCATGACAGGTAACAGGGTGACTACTTAGCTACAGACCATACTGCCTTTGCTAGGCCAAGAAAGAGGTCAGTCCTCACCATGACTCATTTCAACACTGGACACTGCCTCAGATGGTGGACAACGGCAGTGCTAGATAGAGGTGCGATTCTGTACGCAGCAAAAGGACTCGCTCCAGGTGAACAGTGCAGGCTTCAACTGTCCAGTCCACACACACCCAATCTCCTTTTCCAGCTCTCTCTGGGTGATAAAATGTGACTCCTGGCAGCATTACCAGAGGGAGCAACAACACTCTCCTCCAATAAGCAAACACAAGAGGTCACTAGATCCCACCCATTATCACCCCCCCCCCCTTGAAGGACTTCAACAACCAATGAAGAAGCATGCCTATAAGTTGACAGTGTGCTAGCAGGGAACAGAAAAGTCTGAAGGGTGGGGGGAGACTGGTACTATGCCACAGGTACAGCCATGGCAAATGTTCCAAAAATGGTAAAATAAACAAATCAAAATAAATAAATATGTATGTGTGCGTGTCCATGTGTATGAAAGAACAATGTGAGAGAGATTAAAGAAATACATTACTCCTCTCACTGTGACTGGTGATCATTCTTACAGATTATTAATACTGAGTAAGGCACTATGCCAGGAACAATACTGCTATCTACAAACACTCAAATGTCCTTAATGGGATGATGTGCATACAGGTATGCAGTGTCAGGGTACCCTTAACTAAGGGTATGGGGCTGCACTGGCAGGATGGTGATGCTGGATATTATAGGTTATGAAGGGTGTGTGCAGGCGTGTCCCCATGGACACGTATTATGGGACAAGGTGAAAGACTGACCATGTGACAGTAGTTATACTGTATAAGCAGACCAAGGTGGGCATATTCCTGCAAATAAGGACTCAAAGTATGCTCTTCCTTAGATCACGGCTACAATATTCCTGACTTACAGGACATATTCTGCAAGGGCACTGTATGCCCAGCTTGTCTGCAAAAGTTTAAGTACCTTCATCTTGCATCCCGTGTCAAACCTTTTATCTATCCCCACAATTATTGTGCTGGTTCCTAAGGGATATACCGGCAGAAAAATCCTCAAAATCTTTTTTGCTGTCGACTTACCCAGTTGCCTACAAACTGATTGATTAACAGCTTAACTTTGGCTCTCCCAATAAGAAAAAAGAAAAAAAATGAAAGACAACGGCCAGAAACTGTCACTTTTAGTAAATTTTATTGACTAGTAAGTACGCTGCCTGGATATCAGCAAAGAAGCTAAGACAGCCTGAAAGAATCAACAATAAAAGGCGAAGAGAAAAAACTGGGAAGAATCCTGCAGCTGTAAAGCAAAAAGTAGTTCAAGCTCAAGTTCTGGAGTAACTCATGGCTTCCAGTAATTTAGAGCAAAAATAAGCCAAATGTGCTCAGAGCTGATTAAAATAAACGAAACACTGAAGGAGTATATTAACTCAAACAGCAAATGCATGAGAAAAAAAACTGAAGAAGCTTTAAACAAATATTCAGATGAACTAATAAAACTGCAAATATCAGAGGTCAAAATAAAGAAAAGGCTGGCTGAGCATGAAATCCATTCATGAACAGATGTTTTCAAAGAATGGTAGAATTAGAGTACGGAAAATCTGAGATTTTCTGCTGCACCAGTGAAAATAGAAGGAACAGACTGTAGTAATTTTATGAAGGCACAAATAAGCAAATGGACTGGAATTCCACAAGAGGAACTGTAAATTGAAAGGGCACACCCCGTGTATGCTCTAAACCTGGTCATGAGAAAGCAGTCAACACCTTTACTTTGAGTTATCTTTATTGAATTATCAGTTATGACAAAACAATTACACTTATATAAAAGAAAAAACATATTGACATTCTCGGTTAGAAACATTATACATTACATATAACAGTGGACCTTTTGGGCTCAGCATGTCAAAATTCGGAAAATGCCCTAACTTGACTCCACTGGCGTGACCCCCCCAACAAAAGAAAAACAATGCTTTACATATTCATTTATTTAAAAATATACAGCCCAATCGTGTGGTGTTATGTATTATAAAAGTAAAAGAAAAATCAGTGACTCACCATAGAGAAATGATATGGGCACTGATAATTGGGCTTAAAACTAACAAATTACCCTACTTTTAACAGTAATATTAAATTGAACTGAAAAGAAATATGGAACAGATTGCATTTGATTTGGCAACAATTAATGACTTTTTTGTTGCTGAGTTTAAAAAGATAAGTCTGAAATTGAAAGTCAGTATCTTGTACACTTCAAGCCCAAGCAAGCAGCACTAACCTCATCTGTCAGTTGGTTTCTTTTGTCTGTTTTCATTTTGTTTAATGTTGAGAATAAAGTCTCACAAAAGCATGTAGAGGAAAAAATTGTGAGTAAAGCCATTGCAAGATTTTTAAGGCTGTTAAATTTCCAACATTCGGTTCCAAGCATTCAAAATTTCTTGTTTGTAGTGGCACTCTTCATTCTGCAGGTGATTTATTTCCAGATCCTCAAGTTTAGACCTCAGGTTGACAAACATGAGTCCAGTTGCTAGCCTGGAACTCTAACTGCAGCTCTAATCCTTCAATTTGTAACCATTGGAAATTATGTATTTCCATAGAACTGTAGACTACTACATCCAGATACTTATTTTGATTGTCTGTTCCAAACTTTTGAAATGAGTAAATCTTCCACCAAACTGACTGCTGAGTCTAAAATGTGCTGGAACTTTATATGCAAGGGTTCCATTTCATTTTGTACATCCAAGCACCTCCTTGAAATATTTTTTTAGTCAAAGAATACTTACAAGTTTTAGCCAACACATCTCGTTTAAAGATTTGAAGTTTAGTTTCAAAGGCTTTTATATATTCAAACATATCAATACTTTTGGCAAAAAACTTGTAACTTTAAAAGTTCAGTTAATTCATATGAACCGAAAGGTCTGTAAAAACATCAGTGTGCTGACCCATGTACAATCGTTGAGCTGAAGAAACTGTTCCAAATTTTTATTCTCAATAGATAATTTCTTCATAGCACTCCATAAATCTTTCTCAAGGACCTTTTCTTGGATCAACCACCTCATATTGTTGTGCATCAGCAATCCACTGTAAGTTGATTCACCTTCCTGCATCAGTGCAGAAAACTCTCACTTGTGAAGGTGTCCAGCAGCTATTAAATTCACTGTTTTTGTTTCAACTGTCATTACACCATATATTTCTGTGACTCCTGCCTTGGCATACAACACCTCCTGGTAGATAATGCAATAAAATGGCACAAGTAGACATCCAATAGCTTCCATAAACAGTTTCACAAATTCAACCTTTTTTCTTACCACACTGGTTGCCCCCCATCCTATCATCACAGACGCAACTTTAGACATATCAATACTTAGGTCATGGAATATTTTCAGAATAATGTTACATATTTCATTCCCTGATGTACTTATTGGCACTGTTTCTAGCTTTACCAACTCTTCTCTCATCGTTTGACTATTGGAAAATTTAGCAATAGGTTCATACTAGGCTATCTGCCCTAGGGCATTTATAAGCCTAGCCAGAGTGTGTTTGGCTTTTGCCACCCATTTTAAATTAATTTTGCTATGCCCTTTTTTGAGGTTAGTATACTGTGCCTCTGTCTAACAGTGACACAGAAGTGATACCCGGGGTAAACCTATGATCCCCCATCCACTCATCAAGATTCCTCTTGAAGAGAGTCAATGAGGGACTCTGCCTAACCTGGACTGGGATTTTATTCCAGCGTAAAGGGAGCCTCTGGGTTATGAATCTTTCCCTCCAGCATGTCCTATTTATTTCAGTGCTGAGGTTCAAGTCTCTCGAGCGCGTAGCTCGATTGGATTTGGATTTTCTAAGGTGCAGCATGTCTATTAATTCCAGGTTGGACATGGCTTTATATGTCAGGCACAGATCGCCTCTGAGCAGGCGGTATGCCACTGAGTAGAACTTTTAGTTATGTACTTACCATAACTTCAGATGTTTGGGATCCATCTCGCCTACATTCTGACTGATGGGTTCGGAGCCGATCCCTCGGCTCCGACTCGGCACGCTTATGCTATAGAGCGAGGCCTCTAATTGGCTGAGCTATCTTTATCCCAGGATGCACCACTAATCCCCCAGATCTTGTTTGTCCGCATTCATGCACACATGCACAGCTTGTTTATATAACATTGTTAGATGTTTCAAGATGAAACAACAGGATTCGGACCTTCTGATATCCTCTGATCTCCAAGGAAGGGGGAAGGAGGGTGGGTTATTAGGAATGTAGGCGAGATGGATCCCAAACATCTGAAGTTATGGTAAGTACATAACTAAAAGATGTTATGTGATCCTATCTCGCCTACATTCTGACTGATGGGACAGCGTCCCTAGCACCTAAATCCCGGGTGGCTCATTGGAAAACACTCCTGAGCACTGTGGAACCAAATGAAGCTCGTCCTCTAGATGCCACATCTAATTTGTAGTGAGAAATGAAGGTGTGCGGGGAAGACCATGTAGCCACAGCACAAATGTCAACAATAGCAAGCTTAGAATTAAATGCTACCGAAGTAGCCATAGCCCTTGTAGAATGAGCCTTGACAGAGGTGGAAAGCTCTTTGTTAGAATAAATATAAGCTTGAGTAATACAGTCCCTGATCCATTTGGCAATAGTGACCTTTGTGACCGCGTTGCCCAATTTGTTTTCTGCAAAGGACACAAACAACTGATCTGTCTTCCTTGATTGTTTGGTCCTGTCCAAATAAAAACGTAACTGCCTGTGGACATCTAGTGTGTGGAAAATAAACTCCGCTTTATTGGAGTATTTTGGGAAAAAAACTGGGAGCTCTAACGACTGTTGCAAGCATAAAGTAGAACAGACTTTAGGAACAAAAGAAGGATTTGGTCTGAGGGATACCCTGTCTGTATGAAAAACCAAGTACGGGGGTTTCACTGACAAAGCTTGAAGTTCTGAAACCATCCTGGCTGAAGTAATTGCCACTAGAAAGGCTGTCTTCCATGATAGAAACTTTAGATCACAGGTAGCTGCCGGTTCAAAGGGAAAAGAAGTCAGGGCACGTAATACTATATCAAGATCCCATGGAGGTGCAGGATGAGAAATCGGAGGTCTTAATAAAGCAGCACCTTTCAAGAAGGTCTTACACAACCTGTTGCTCATTAAAGGTGGGTCTATGGATTCATGAAAATTAGAAATCGCTGCCAATTGTACTTTGATGGTAGAAACAGAAGAGCCTTGATTGAAAAGAGAGGTCAGGAATTTGAGTACTTCTGCCACGGAGTAGAAATGGGGTCCAGGCCCGGAGTTGAGCCCAGATAGCAAACCTTTTCCATTTGCTAGAATACAGTTTCTTCGTAGCCGACTTGTGGGCTGAAGACAATATGTGCACCACATCTGGATCCAGTGCATGTCTCCTGACTATGGTCGGAAGAGGAGGAGCCAGGCCGTCAATTTTAATGTGTGTAGGGACTGGTGTAGTAGTCCCGACTGATGAATCAGTAGGTCTGGGACCTGGTCCAGGAACCATGGACCTTCCAGAGCATGTTTCCGAAGATAGGGAAACCACACTTGACGAGGCCAGTACGGAGCAATTAAGATCATCTTGCTGCCTAAGAGAGATGCCTTTTGAATCACTCTGGGGAGGAGAGGAACTGGAGGGAAGGCATAAAGCAGTCCGGTGGGCCAAGGATAGACTAATGCGTCCATAGGGCTCTTCCCCGGAGCCGGGGTTAGGGAGAAAAATTCTTTGCACTTCGCATTCAGAGGAGTCGCGAAGAGGTCGCAACACGGAACTCCCAATTTGCTGAAAATCTGCCTTGTAATTGTCATATTCAGAGACCATTCGTGAGGAGAGAGGATGGTTCTGCTCAACCTGTCGGCTATGACATTGGATTTGCCCAGTATGTGGGTAGCCACAAGGAAGCGTTTGGTCGAGACTGCCCATTCCCAAACTCTCATCGCTTCTCTGCAAAGAGGATAGGATTTGGTCCCTCCCTGTTTGTTCAGGTACCAGACAACTGACATGTTGTCTGAGTGAACAGCAATTACGCCCTGAGGGAGGTAATCGTGAAGGGCTCGAAGGGACAGGAGTACTGCCCTCATTTCTAGGATGTTGATGTGGAGAGGGGTCTCTACCGGGTGCCATTTGCCTTGGACTGACCTGCCCAGGGAATGCCCCCCCACCCCGTCTGGGAGGCGTCCGTGGTCAAAGTGGCCGCCGGATGAGGAAGAACAAAGGGTCGTCCCTGGTCCAAATTGGAGGACACTAGCCACCAGCGAAGGTCCCGTTTGCAAGATTCTGTGATCCATATTAGATGATTGAGAGGGAGTTCCTGAAAGGACCACTGAGTTGAAAGAAGCCACTGGAGGATTCTCATGTGTAACCTTGCCAAGGGAACTAGGAGAACTGTGGCAGACATCGATCCCAATAGCTGTAGGACCATTCTGGCTGGGGCTTTGGACCTGGGGAGTAAGGCTCGAACCTGATTTTGAATGGTCTGAATTCTGTCTGCAGGTAGATAGACCCGCATCTGGTTTGAATCTATCTCTACCCCTATGAATCTTATTCTTTGAGATGGCCTTAACACAGACTTTGGCCAATTGAAGGTGATTCCAAGGGAATTGCCCAGTGATATTGTGGCTTGCAGGTTCCGTAGAAGTAGATGCTTGGAGGTGGCAGTTAGGAGCCAGTCGTCTAGGTACGGAAACACCTGGAATCCTAGACTTCTCAGGTGAGCAGTCACTACTGCCAAGCATTTGGTGAACACCCTTGGGGCTGTGGTGAGACCAAAGGGCAGCGCACGGAACTGAAAATGACTGCATCCTAGGCTGAAGCGCAAGTGTCTCCAGGACGTTTGATGTATTTTGATATGGTAATACGCGTCCTTGAGGTCTATGGAGCACATCCAAACACCTTTCTCCAACAATGGGAGAATGGTTTGTAAAGTGACCATTCGGAACTTGGACTTCTTGACTGAACGGTTTAGGTTGCTTAGGTCCAAAATGGGCCTCAAGTCCTCGGTCTTTTTTGGCACCAAAAAGAATCTTGAGTAAGTCCCTAATCCGATCTGGTCTGCGGGGACCGGTTGGATGACTCCTTTCTGCAGCAGCTTTGAAACTTCTACGGCTGCGGTATCCCGTTGACTGGGTGGCGGGTCCGGGATTCTTTTGGACTGAGGGGGGGGGGGCAACAGAATGGGATGGAGTAACCTCCGGCGATAATTCGAAGCACCCATCGGTCCTGAGTGATCCCTTCCCAGGCCTTCAGGTGCTTCGAAAAACGACCCCCGACTGACTCCGGAGCAGCACAGTCGGGCAATCCCTCAGGGACTATGAAAAGCTGAAGAGCCACGAAAGGACTCGCGGTCTCCAGTGTTGCGAGGGCCTCTGCCGCCTCTGGGACGGCATCTTCCTGATGAATTTCCCCCTCCTCTGCCTCTGGAGGGGGAACCTTCCTGCTGAGAGGGGTAAGACTTCTGAGATCTACGGAACCACATCTTCCCTCCTCTTTTAGCCTTGGGATAAGGCCGAAAGGGAGTGGAAAATCGTGCCCCTACGGCAGTCAGAGTCTTACCCTCCTGTTCACAGTGGGTAAGTGTGTCTTTCACCTTGGGCCCAAACAGGGAGGACCCATCAAAGGGGGCGTCGGCGAATGAAGACTTGAAGGCCTCCGCGAAATGACAGAGGCGGAGCCAGGCTTGTCTCCATAGAGCAATGCCTGTACCCACCGCTCTACTCGACCCTTCGGCCGCATACGAAATGAGCCTCATGGACGAGTTTGAAATGGACGACATCGTAGCCAGCTGAGAACCAACCCTCTGGGCCAGCTCCTCAGGCAGGTTACCTAAGAGGGTATCGGATAGCTCCTTAATCAGATCCCTCTGGAATCTCGTAAAGTGCGTCAGGTAGTTCAGAGACCTCAAAGTAAAGGCCGCTGAACTAAGGGTGTACTTACCATACAGATCCATGCTCCTAGACTCCTTATTAGGAGGATGGACGGACGTAGAAGCCTCTGCTACATCTCGCTGGGTAGCAGATGCCACCACCATAGCATCCACAGCCACACCTTTCGTAAGGAACTCTCTATCTGGGGGCGCCGAAAGAAATTTGTTTGGATGAGCGGGCACCGGTTCCACAGAGTCTGGGTGTTCCCACGCCCTTCGACAGATCAAATCCAAGAGCTCGTCGAAGGGCGGAGACACCCAGGAGGCGGAGGGCTGAGCCCCAAAGGCCTTCAGGAACACCGACTCATCAGCAGAGGGAGGTTTGGACTGCCAGCCGCCTCGTTGTTTTAGGGCTTCCAGGATGTCTGCAAAGGAGACATTATCCGAGGATGACTTGGGGGACCCCTCTGCATCATCGAGATCGGTGTCAGATGTCAAAGACTCGTCAGGGGAGTCAACGTGCTTCCTCTTGCACGTTTTCTTCCTGGGAGGTTCCTTCGAAGAGGCTTCAGAAGGACCTCCAGGAGGGGGAGAAACCCCAGCGGGGGTAACCTGAGGCCCAGGGGCTCCGCTGTCTGCGGACAGGGGGACTGCCAATGACCCAGTCTCCAAATGTAGGGAAGGAGCTGGGGAAACTGTGGAGGTAGCCAATGAAGATTTGGCTAGAGCACTCCTCATAGCCCTGAAGGCGGGACCACCAGAATCCTGGGAAGGTCCCCCCTCCGTGGCCACGACAGTGGACGGTACTCCCGCCGCCGACGCACCAAGGGGGAGACTTGGGACCGAAAGCATCAATCCCGAAGCCTCCCCCCAGGGCCGAAGGAAGAAGTCCGTGCACTGAACTCCGACCCGAGAGCCGGAGTCGGAGCAAGGGTCGGGCCTGACCCTAACACCTCCACTGGTTCCACCAACACCTGCTCCAACGGTGCCGAAGCTGTTGGAGGAGGAAGTACAATAGGGGAGTGGACCATCGGCTCCGAAGCCAACTGGGCTGGAGCCGAAACCATCTTTTGGAACACCGGAGACTGGAAGAGTCGAAGGAGCACCCTGTCGATGTCCGAATCAGACATCCTGGATGATCTCGAGGATACCGATCGGGCCCGAACCGATTTCTCCATCGGCTCCGAAGGGCTCGGGGACCGGCTCCGAAAGGACTAAACAATTATCGGCTCCGAGGAAACCTTCAAGGAAATTTCCCTCGGCGCCGATAAGGACTTCGGCTCCGAGG
This sequence comes from Protopterus annectens, assembly GCF_019279795.1. Taxonomy (NCBI): domain Eukaryota; kingdom Metazoa; phylum Chordata; order Ceratodontiformes; family Protopteridae; genus Protopterus; species Protopterus annectens. The sequence goes on from NC_056747.1 coordinate 159,406,997, forward strand.
GGGAAGAGTCTGAGCCGATGACCCTTATCGGCTCCAATATCAGTGAAGCCGATGAGGGTGACCCGCCTCTCGATGCCCCAGACCTCTGCTCCGAAACCAGAGGGGTCGAGGCTGGAGGCATCGAGGCAGACCGTTCCGACCTCGGCTCCGAAGTCCGTGGAGCCGATGGAGAAGTCTGCTTAGCTTTCTTAGCCGTCGGTTCCGACTGACTGGTCGGAGCCGGCGCTTTCCTCTTCTTAGAAGGAGACAGAGGAAGATAAAGCCTCCTCGAAAGAAGGCTTGATTAATCCTTTGAGGATTGATTTGTTTTTCCTCTCCTGGAGGACTCGGGAGGAAAATGCATGGCATACACTGCACGATTCCTGCAGATGTTTGGCGCCAAGACAATAGACGCACGAGGAGTGGTCGTCCGTTATGGACATTTTGAACCCACACCTCGTGCACTTTTTAAACCCGGAGGGTTTATGTTCTTTAGACATAGTCCTACAAGAAAAACAGACCACAACATCAAACTTAAGGGTTTGACACACAGGAACAATAAGTATGCCACTAACTCAGAATATTAAAACTGAAAAACTTTTTTTTTTTTTTTTTTTTTATACACACAGAAGCGAGAAAGAGAAAGGGGAAACAAGGAGGGTCAAGACCCTCTAACTCAAACGGGTACTTGACCCACACACAACCACTGAGAAGTAGTAACCACAGGGGAAGGCCCCTCTAACTTAAACGGAACCTTCTCTGACAGGAAATTATACTAAAAATTCAATCAAACTGCCAGAAACACACTCGTACACAAAGAATAGCCGTTAAAACAGCTTTTGGGTTTAAATGAAGCAAATACTGACAGGAAAAAACACTATATATATATTACTTAGCCCAGCCAATGTTGAGACCACGTCCAAGCTCTGTAAGCGGCAAACGAGATCTGGGGGATTAGTGGTGGTGCATCCTGGGATAAAGATAGCTCAGCCAATTAGAGGCCTCGCTCTATAGCATAAGCGTGCCGAGTCGGAGCCGAGGGATCGGCTCCGAACCCATCAATCAGAATGTAGGCGAGATAGGATCACATAACATCTGGAGGTTCTTTAACCGGGCAGCATATGGCATCTGTTTGAGCCCTTTGATCCTCTTGGTGAGGTACTTTTGGGGTCTTTCCAGTTGCTGCAGGTGTCTGGTAGGGTACATCCCAAAAGGGGCATTGTACTCAATTATGGGCCTGATGAGGGATGAGTAAAGAGGCACAATGACCTCCCCGGAGCTAGATGTGAATCCCTTCATGATTAGGTGGGCTATATAAAATGTTTTTCTAACCACTTTGGCCACGTGGTTGTCAAATGAGAGATTGCTATCAACTTGGGTCCCCAGGTCCCCAATTACTTCTTCCATACTTAATGGATTACCACCTATGTGGTAATTTGTGGGCACTTTGTTTTTGCCAAAGGGGATGACTATACACTTTTTGGCATTTAGCTTGAGGCCATGGCTCTGGCACCAGTTGTCTGTTTCTATGAGGCCCTTTTGGAGGATGCTTGTGTTGGCTGGAGAGTCGATTATGGCGCCCAGTTTGCAGTCATCTGTGAACTTGGTCAGCCACAGTCCTTCCGTGTTGGCCTGTACCTCTGAGAAATATATACCGAACAAGAGAGGTCCCAGGACTGAGCCTTGTGGGACGCCACTTGTAACTGGTTTGGAGTCTGACATGGCTCCAGCAATTCTAACCATGTGGGTTCTGTCCTTGAGCCAGTTTGCACCCCATCTAGTGACATAGGGGTTTATTTTTAAGCTGGTGAGCTTATCTATAATGCCCGAGTGGGGTATTGTATCGAAGGGTTTTGCGAGGTCCAGGTAGGTTGTGTGGACCACCTTCCCCTCGTCAATGGCCTTGGTGACTGTTTCAAAGAAATTGACCAGGTTTAAGAGGCAGGATCTGCCCTTAACAAAGCCGAACTGGGTAGGATCCAGTGTCTGTAGGTCCCCAATATCTTTATTTATAAGGTCCATGATGATCCTTTCCATAGCTTTGCAGACCAAGCTAGTCAGGCTTATGGGGCGATAGTTTCCAGGATCCGTTGAGGCACCACCTTTGTGGAGAGGGACCACCGTTGCTGTACGCCACTCTTTGGGTACATATCCTGTAGTTAGGCTGAGATTGAACAGTAGTTTTATGTTTGGGTTTAGCTCTTCTTGGAGTTCATGTAGGACGCAGCCCGGGACACCGTCTGGTCCCAATGATGGTCAACCAAGCCAATGAGATGAAATCGGTAGTTTTGTCAAGACAAACTGAAAAAATATTTACAGTTATTTAAGTCTCTTTTTAATTGATGTTGTGCACTGGAGATCATTGTCATCATTCTGTCTTTAATGGTATTTTTGCTGAGTGGTAAATTAGAAATACGCTTAACAGCATCTTCATTTTGCATATGTTGAAACCAAAAAGGTGCACATTTTAGAAGAGTTTATTTAATAAATTCTCCTTCACTGAGGGCCTTTCCATGCTGAGCCATGGCGTGAGCAAAGCTGAAACTTGCTGATGTTAAATTCATAGGGGATCTTAAAAATTCAAGGAAGTTATTGACGGACACTCATTGTGGTGTAGCTGCTGAGAAATGTATTCCTTTCTTTCATCCTCGCTTTTTGCAAAAGCCAGTGATGATTTGTTTCAAAATGTCTTTTTATATTCTTAGTTCTGCTTACTACTGTTTCATGACATAATAGACACACAATGATTCACCACTTCTGTCAATAACGCCATACTTCTCAGTCCATGCATATTAAACGCTTTGACCACTTCCTTTATCATTGAGTCGGGATTTTTTAATTTAAAGTTCCTCCATAACAGGCCTAGAACATTAAAGAAATAAAAATTTACAAGTTCTCAGAATCTCAAAGTCCGTTTCTCCTGGTTTCGTCATTCTTGACATCTTCAGAGGAATTACAGACATTATGATTCTTGTATGCGTACGGTATCACATTTACATTCAATAAATGGTACAATTTATTTTAATTTCATAAAGTTCTTGGCCATAAATTATAGGGGCCAAGGCCTGCTGTTTTTGCTTTAACTTTAACCTGGGAGGACGAATGGTAAAATAATAATTTTCCTCCACAGGTGTAGTGTATTGCCAAATAACTCTGTTTGCTCATTTATGGAGGGCTTTGCATTTTTTATGCTAAGTGTCTCATAAATTTGCAATCAGCCCCAACAGAATGTAAATTATTACACACATCCAAGCAAGGTGGCTACTGTGCCCTTGCACTCCCTGCTAAACACAATTTTAAGTTCCACTACTTTGTAGTGGTACTGTGTTGGGGGTGCAAAGCTCCCAATGGACATTAAACTCTCTAGATTTTTAACCTCTCATCCTGTTAAAAACTTATCACAAACATTCACTTTGTGAAAAATAAGAGGCATGAACTTATAATTACGTCTGCCATCATCACACTGGGAGCGGGACTTGTTAGTGTGTATCCTAGTGTGTCCTAATATGAACAGTCACCAAAATTATGCCCATTTGAATGCAGACAGGAAATCCAAGTGAAACCGCAACTATTTTGAAGCTTTCACTTTTCCCTTTCTCATACTGACAAATACATCACTTAATTCAAATAAATTACAAAAAAATAAAATAAATGTATAAATATAATAGCTGGAGCATAAAATGAACGTGAATTAATATACATTTTCTGAAGTAAAATAAATCTATAAACCCAATTATTGTCGTTAAGTGTAAAAGTTACCAGTTTTAGGAGGGATTAAGTGGGACAGTTGAGAGGAATGTAAAACAGCACACTCTTAGAAATGCAGACTACCTGCCCTTTGCAGAAGTGTAACCACTAACAGAAAATGTCAGCACTGCCCTCTGCAGATTCTCGAGACAGTATACCGAATTAGTCTTTGAGGTTAACTTCCTTACCTCTGCAGTAGTCTTACTGAACTGGCTTCCTGGCACAAAATGATTCAATGCACTTCACACTAGCAACAAATGTAAAAGCTGATTTCAAACATGCTCATTCAGAGACTGCAGTTGCAGATATCTTGGTTGCACCTTGAAAATGAGTTTCCAATGTAGCGGTTAGAAGTCAACTGAACTGTGCGGCTGCTATGATGACAGATTATGTGCTGATATGAATGGTGAGAATCCATTTTAAGCTCTGGGTGGTGCAGGGTCTCACATTTCTTATATTTTTGTTTGTTCAGTTTCTTTGGTAACTGGCGTGTCACCTTTGACACGCTGTCATAGGTTCGTCATCACTGATGTATCTTCTGTAGTCATTCTCAATCCAGCATTACAAAGTCTCTCAATTCCTACCTTCCCTTACATCTCATCCCCCCTCCAAAACATTATTCTGCATGTATTGTTACCACAGTTCCAATTCTATGTAATTTGCTCCTACCCTTTTCTAAAGATCCCACTTCCAGTTCTTTTCTCTCTGTTACTACATTCACTACTTCAAATAAGAGTTGGTTTAGACTTGGATTTCCATTTTCTAGTAACTGCCTTTTTGGCAGCCACCAGAATTCAACTTAACAAGACCTCACTATGTGTAGACGATACAAATCCTGCAACCAGGTTCAAAAAAATAATTTCCTTAGTTGCACCATGTTGCTCACCAAATATTTCTGACAGAGTAATCTGTAGGGAATTTTTAAAGCCTGCCAACTCATTATGCTCCCACAAAATGTGTTTCCAATTACCTCTTTCTTCCCCATCACATCTCCAACATTTGCAATCTGCCTCAGGAAAAATTCTTTGGAGTCTGCGTGGGGTATAAAAATGCCTATGCAAGCACTTCATGCTAGTGCACTTTAATGGCTCAATTTTCAGCAAAATAACAAACCTTAATCATGTTTCATTTCATGAACAAAAAACACAATTTTAAAATCAAAATATTCATTACGACACTTCATAATTAAATCAACTTTAAAAAAAAAGCATTAATTAAGCTCTAAATTCAAAGATGTTCAACCATACTGTGTCAGCCACTTCTTATTCCAATAAACAACTCATTCTACATATGACATAAAAATTCATAACAACAGCATATATTAACTACATCTACCTTGGTAGGCCCTGGTGTTGCCACTGATGAAAATCAAGCAGTAATGGAGGATCTCCACTTGTCATTGAACCTGTATTTATACCATTAAAGTGCACTAGCATGAAGAAATTTAGAGCTACTTAAGCAGTATTTGTTTAGAAGCCAGGATTTACAGAGCATTCTGTGTCACCAGTCCTTGTTTACTGCTTATATAATATGAGGCTTTACTGAATTTGTTATATAGCTCTCAGAGAAGCACTATTTTTACTTGGCTTTGACCAAGAACTCGACATATTATCTTGCATATGTTTCATACAGTATGGATGGTTGGGAGTAGTTACTACTCATTTTAGAATTTGATGTTTTGTTATAAGTGGACATAGTTATTTATGTATGAGTGCACTTTTAGCATAAACTGCAAATGATATATATATTTTTTGCAAGTCAGTTAAGTGATTTCCTGTTTTGAATGTTATGACATTGAACATGATGACTTTGGCATTTAGTAGTCTTCAGTTTCTAGTTGCAGCATTAACAACTTGATGGGGGTTTCATATAATGATGATGATGATGAAGTAATTAAGCTACACATTCTATAGGTTGTCTTTAATGACTACCCTCTACATTAGTAGTAGTTGTTTAAAGTGATTTTATTAAAGTCTGAGGAAGCATTCGGACCAGAATGCAAAAGCACTTACTTTTATCAATAAAGCAATTATTTTTCAGCTGCTGAGTCATGTGGAGGAATTTTATTAACTTTATTCTTACAAGATGATGAATGCAGCTTACTGATAAAAATATTTAACAGTAGAGAGGCCGAGGATGGATCCTTGTGGGACTCTTGGGGAAGTGGTAAGGTATTTATTTATTTTATTTATTCTATTTTACATTTGTTGACCGGGCTAGTTTAACTGGAATTAGATCCATTTTCAGTAGAGGCCCGGGGAGAAAATCTCCAACACAGTTAATATTATACAGTAAAAAAATAATAAGTTCAGAGTAGTAAAATAGCTCTAAGCAGTTACAGCCATATACAGACACACTATATGACTGTAATTGTCACAAATTCAAAGAATTATAATGATAATTAAAAAGGGTCTAAACAGGTTACAGAGATACAGATTAGGTACAGTTGTCATTACAAGCATACCTAGCTCATGCTGAGGTGATATGGAATGCAATAGAAATAAAAATAAATTAGTAGTTTTCAAGTGGAAACAGGATAACAAAGAGTATATACTGTTGATAAATTATACAAATGTATCATATGATACAGTGAGATGAAGATATATAGGAAGCAGCAAGAGTATGTAAGTAGGTGGAATATACTCTTGTTACGAGCAGAGAAGACATTTAGTCAGGGTTAGTACAAGGACAAAGCCAGTGAGAACTGAGAAATTGTTTTATTTTTAGTTTAAAGAGCCTAGTGGAGGTCAGAGATAGGAGTTCAGAGGGCAGTCTGTTCCACTGTTTGCCTACGGAGTTAGAAAACAAAGAATCTCCAGCTGTGTTGTTGGATTTGTTGATAGTAATAAGTGGCTTATTAGAGGAGCTTAGGTTCTTAAGATTGTTGTAGGGGGTAATGAGGGTAGTCAGTATAGGTGTATAGGTGGGGTAGTACAAGTTCTTATGGATAATAGTGAGTTGTTGAGATAGTATCTGGTTATGAAACTCTAGCCATCCTAGTTGTTTTAGGTTGTTGCAGTGATGTGTTTTGAAAGGAGATCCTGTGGCAAATCTAGCAATGGAGTGAAGGCAGTAGCAAGTTTGTTTAGGTTGTTTTTTGAGAGATTGGTGTATATAGGTGAGGCATAGAGTAAGGTAGTGATTAAATGAGTTCTAGCTATAGCAATTTTGGTTGAAGGAGTAAGGGTGGGTTTGATTCTGTAAAGGGATCCCAGTTTATTATTTACTGTTTTTATAGTGATGTTAGTATGTGTGTCGAAGTTTAGATTATTATCTATGGTTATTCCAAGAAGTTTGGTGGTTGTGTCAGGAGATATGAGAGTCCCATTGTTGGATGTAAGAGTAAAGTGAAGAGGGGCAGACCTACGAGTAGGAGTAAAAAGTAGGAGTTTGTTTTTTTTTAGGGTTAAGTAGAAGGCAACGGTTTAAAAACCATTGTTCCACTGTATTAAATGCATTTTGTGTAAGGGAATGTAGCTTGGTAGCGGTATTAGCTGTGCAAATAATAGTGGAGTCATCTGCATATTGGATGCAGGTAGCATGTGGGATTGCTAGGTGGAGGTCATTAATGAAAATGGAAAATAACAATGGGCCTAAAATGGAGCCCTGGGGGACACCAAGGGAAATAGGGAGGTGAGAAGATAGGTTACCTTCCCATAGTACTGCTTGTTGTCTATTTTCTAAGTAGGATTTGAACCATTGTAAAGTTAGAGTATCAAGAGAAAGAGATTTAAGTATTTCAATAAGGAGCTGGTGATTAACCATATCAAAAGCCTTAGATAAATCAATGAAGACAGAAGAGGAAAGGGTTTTGTTATTATGGTTAGAATTTATACAGTCTGTGAAGGAGAGAAGGGCTGTGGTAGTGCTGTGGTTAGGTCTAAATCCATGTTGACAGTTGGCAAGTAAGTTATTATCAATTAGATGGGTGAGTACTTGCTTATGGACACATTTTTCCATTATTTTTGCCAGTGGAGAAAGTAAGGCTATCGGTCTATAGTTTGAGATGTCAATGGAGTTACCACCTTTATGTAGGGGGATGATGTGTGAGATTTTCCAGATAGATGGGATATTTCCTTCGGTTATAGTTCTGTTTATGAGTATGGAAATTGGGAGGGCTATGGCTTTGGCACCTTTTTGCAGGTATTCAGCAGGTAGATGGTCAGCAGAGGGGGTAGTAGGTTTCAGTTTTTCTAGAAGAGAGCAAATGAAGGATGTAGGAACAGTTTTTAGCTGAAATAATGGAATAGTGTAAGTTGAAGAGGTGGTTAGATTAAGGGAAGTTGGAGATAATTGCTTAGCTAGTGTTTGAATGGTATCTGTAAAGAAAGAATTAAAGGCATTGGCAGTATGTGTTGGGTTATCTTGGTTAGAGCCTTGTGGTATAGGTGTAATAGTTTGGCCTGGGTGTAGGAGTTTGTTGATGATGGACCAAAATTTTTGTGGATTTCTTTGGTTAGTTTGTTGTAGTTGGATATAAAAGTTTTTTTTGTCTAGCAGGATAGCTTTTTTAGTAGTATTTCTAAGTTGTCTAAAGGTTTGGTGGTCTGTTGAATTCCTGGAAGTGCGCCATTTTGCCCAAGATTTGTTTCTGAGGAGAATATTCTGTCTAGTTGCTTTGGTGAGCCATGGGGCAGGTTTAGTGTTACTTCTAATAGAGCGTACAGGGGCATGTTGGTCAAGGATGGATAAGAATGTGGAATTAAAGTAGTCAACTGCGTTATCTAGGGGGAGTGTTTTTAGTGGTGACCAATCACAGTGTTTAAGTTCTAGCTGGAAAAGTTCAGGGTTGCAGAGATGGATCCTTGTCATTTTACAGCTTGCTGCCTATTGGCAAGGTAGCTAGAGATCCACTGAGACGATAGACCCAGGGTGGAAAGCTGACTGAGGAGTTTACTGTGAGAGACCAGTCAAAGGCTTTTGACAGATCTCGAAATAGTGCAGATACAAGTTTACTGGAGTTGCTAGCTTTCTTGACAGCATCTGTAAATGATAGTAATGCAGTGGAGGTGCTGTAGTATGGCCGAAGTCCAGGTTGCACATTGGTGAATAGCTTATTTTGTAAGAGATGATGGAGAAATTGTTGATGTATATATGTCCAGGCTTTCTTCTCTGTTTACAATGCAATGCCCACATTTCTTAAAAATGAAAAAGAAAGAAGGAAAGAACAAAAAGGCGGGGGGGGGGGGGGCACCTATTTCCTTTAGTATGCTTATAACACAAAAATAACTGGAAAAGTTTCACTATACAACATGCAGTGTATGCCATTATAACCAAATTGTTGTAACTACGGATTATTTTTTTTGAGCTGTGATGCAGAACTGGAACTGCCTAAACATACTAAGGCCTTGCCGAGTTTAACGCTGGAGGCTGCCAAAAAAAAAAAAACAATTACTAAAAAATGGAAATCAAAGTCTAACTAACCATAACAGAAGTAGTGACTATATTAACAGAGATAAAATAATTGGAAGTGGGAACTTTAGAAGAGGGTAAGAGCAAATTACACAGAGAAAAAAAGGAACTGTGCGAACAGCACATGTAGAATAATGTTTTGGAGGAGCAATGAGGTTTGAAGCAGAGCAGGAACTGAATGGGCTATATAACATTTGACTGGCAATGACTGTGTATAAAATTTTAAGTTACATATACTGTTTGCAACTGAAAATATGTCACTATTGTTTGTTCACTAATGTTACAAGTAATAATTCAATAAAAGATGTTTCTTATTTAAAAAAAGTCCAGTATGTGTAGTTTTTCTTGTTAAGCCATATTTCACAAATGTGACTGATGCTTTGTAATTGCATTTATTTGTTAAATTTCTGAGTTGCTATTTTTCTTCCTGTTGATCTCCATTTCTCAGCTCCAGTCTCTGGTTCACTTCCAATGTACTCCCAGTGCTTCTAGTCATTTCCTGTACTTTTCTGGCAACATCCTGCAGAATGTCAGGGACAAAGGTAAATAAGAGTACTTACATTAATTGCTGGAGGGGCTCCAATATTAACAGAGGAGGAAAAATAAGATAATAACTGTAGATTTGTGATAGTAAGGGATTAGTGACAAGGGATGAGGATGACAATGTTATTTATTTGCATTCCACCTAAACTGCTATTATGGATCTTAAAAAACTGGGAGAAATAATTTGCTTTCAGCAGGGAACATTACTTACAGGTGGGGATGAGCATTTTATTTGCAACAATGAGCTTGTATCGAGGGGGACTTGGAAGAGAAAACATAACTAAAGAGGGTAGACGTCTGAAGACATTTATGAAAATATTTGGTATGAAGATGTGAATTCAGTAGTAGAACATGGGTCTAGAAGTTTGAAGTCTGAAAACTTCGAATCTCATGATCGACTCTATATGAGCAAAGTTTTCAAACATCAAACTTATAATATAAACAAACTAAAAACAAAAAAACCTACCTGAATGCTCTATGCAGGGGGGTAAGCTCCCCTGCACCTCCCGCTACTTAAATATACCCACTCCGAGATCGCACTACATTGAAGTGAAAGGAAATATTCCCTATGGTGATCTCCGTTGAAACGTTCAATGTTTGAAAACTTCACTCATATGTCGTCGATCATATGAGATTCAAAGTTTTCAAACTTCGAACTTAAATATAAACCCGTAGAACACAGAATTGACTTATTCCCCAAGGTACAATAACTGGGCTAGACTAGACAGAAAAAAGTTATGTACTCATCATAACGTTCCATCTGTGTTGTTGATCTTTGCTCATTCTTGACAGATGGGATTCGGCTACGATCCTCAGAACAGGCCTGGTTGCTATACAGCTCGTGCAAACCAAAAACTCTCGACCCACAATGCCATGCCCCTGTGTTCATTACCTCAGACTGAGTTTGCAAAATTGCAGCAAGATGAAGCATCTAATATAATACTACTAATAATAATAACAATAATAATAATAATGGAGAGAAAGCCATGTCCAAGGTAAAAACCCTAGCATAAGCCCATGACAAGGGTTATCTGAAAGGAGGGGGTAAGGAGGGAGGGATGTCAAGAATGAACAAAGATCGACAACGCAGACGGAATGTTATGGTGAGTATATAACTTCTTCATCTAATGTTGTCAATCTTCGTTTATTCTTGACAGATGGGACAAAGACCCCATCGACCTATACCCTGGGTGGCCTTATGGAAGAATATTTCTGAGCACCATATAACCAAATGATGCTCATCCCCTGGAGACCATATCCAACTTGTAATGACTGATAAAGGTATGAGGCATTGACCAAGTGGCTGCTGCACATATTTCATCCAGAAAAGCGTTGGAATAAAAAAACAGCTGAAGTGGCCATCGATCTGGTTGTGTGCGCCCCTTACAGGAGCAGGTAATTTATGACTGTTATAATCATAAATTAAGGTGACACAATCTCTTAGCCATTTCAACAGGGTCTCCTTGGAGAATGGTTTACCAATCCTTGGTCCTGAAAAGGAAACAAACAGTTGGTCATCCTTAGTCCTGTCCAGATAAAATCTCAGCTATCTGTGAACATCTAACATATGTAGACAGTATTCACCTGTGTTAGAGAAATTTGGAAAGAAAATTAGAAGTTATGTACCTACCATAACGTTCCATGTTAGTTGTCTTCTCTCGCCTTCTTTCTTGCTGGATGGGTTCGGAGCCGATCCTCGGCTCCGACTCGGCACTTGCTTTAGCTCGAGAACTCCTTTTACCAGCTCGAGGCAACCCTATATCCCATGATGCAAGGCGGAACTACCTCAGATCTCGTTTGGCAGCTAACTGACCCTGCTAAAGACTATCCTAACATAATTAGGAACCATGGTTCCTAAAAGAAGTCCTCATAACAATGCTCCAGAGGAAGCAATCTAATAGGAACTCTCCAAGATCTGTCCAGGCCAGGGGAAGGAGGGAGGACGCAAGAAAGAAGCGAGAAGACAACTAACATGGAGCGTTATGGTAGGTACATAACTTCTAAATGTTAAGTTGTCAATCTCGCCTTCATTCTTGCTGGATGGGACCGCGTCCTAGCACCTGTATCCCGGGTGGCTCAATGGAACAGACTCTTGAGAACTGTGGAACCAAAACTGGCCCTATCTCTGGAGGCCAAATCCAACTTGTAATGAGACACAAAGGTATGAGGCGTGGCCCAAGTAGCTGCTGCACAAATAGTGTCAATGGGAAGTCTATCTTGAAAGGCTACAGAAGTGGATAGACTCCTGGTCGAATGTGCTTTTGGCTTAGAAGATAGTTGTTTGCCCCTTAGAGAGTACACATAGGAAATGGTGGAAGTCAACCATCTAGATAAGGTCACTTTAGAAACTGGAAGACCTAACCTGTTTTCTGCATAGGAGACAAACAATTGGTCTGATTTTCTTATTTGTTTAGTCCTATGCAAGTAGTACCTAAGCTGACGATGAACATCCAAAAAGTGCAGCTTCTGTTCAGCTCTGTCAGAATAGTTAGGAAAGAAAACTGGTAGATCAATAGATTGGTTAATATTGGTTTGAGATACAACCTTGGGAAGAAAGGAAGGGTTAGTTCTGAGCGAAACCCTATCCTTATGAAAAACCAGATAAGGTGAACGAATACAGAGGGCCTGAATCTCAGAAACTCTTCTTGCAGAAGTAACAGCCAGTAAAAATACAGTTTTCCACGTCAATAACTTTAAAGAACACGTAGCAGATGGTTCGAAAGGAGGTAGAATTAGGGATGCCAACATTAAGTTTAGATCCCATTGCGGAGGAGGATGTTTCACAGGCGGTTTTAGGAGAAAAACTCCTCTTAAAAAGGCTTTGCATAACCTATGAGACATGATGTTATTGTCATGCAAACCAACATGATACTTGGAAATAGCAGCCAGTTGTACTTTGACTGTAGATGACGAAGATTCCGAATGAAAAACCTCCGCCAGGAAATCCAAAACAGAATGTACAGGAGCGGTAAAAGGATCAATATTTCTGGCGTTTGCCCAAATCGAAAAACGTCGCCACTTGCTAGCATAAACAGTTCTAGTGGACGACTTTAAAGAAGACACTAAAATGTCTCTGACTGAGTCAGAAATCATTGGAAGCCTGGCTAGGGAAGGAAGTGGAGCAACCAAGCAGTGAGGTTGAGAGAATGAATGGCCCGGTGCTGCTGACCCGACTGGTGGATCAAAGATCCGGAACTGGGCCCAGATGCCAGGGCTGCACCAGAAGATGATGATGTAGAGACGGAAATCAAATTTGTCGAGGCCAATATGGAGCAATGAGGATCAATTTGGCTCTCAAAACGGTGGCTTTCTGAATGACTTGTGGAATCAATGGAAAGGGAGGAAAAGCATAAAGAAGTCCCGAGGCCAATCCTGGGTTAGAGAGTCTCTCAAGGGTTGGCCTGGAAGAGGAAATAGTGTGAAGTAATCTGGGCACTTGCTGTTTTGAGGGGTAGCGAAAAGATCGCAACAAGGGGTGCCCCACTTCAGAAAAATCTGATCCACTACAGATTGATTGAGAGACCATTCGTGAGGCATCAGAATAGATCTGCTTAGCCTGTCCGCCAATAGGTTGGACCTGCCGGGGATGTGCGTTGCTATCAGAAACCGCTGAGAAGAGATCGCCCATTGCCAAAGTCTGAGAGCTTCTCGACATAAGGGATAGGACCTGGCTCCGCCCTGTTTGTTGATGTACCAGACCACGGACATGTTGTCCGTCTGTACTGCAATAGTCCCTGTGGGAAGAAAGTCGTCGAGGGCTTGCAACGTTAAAAGCACTGCTCTCATCTCCAGGACATTTATGTGCAGGTGGTATTCTATGGGTTGCCACGTCCGTGGACCATCCTGCCCTGATAATGCCCCCACCCGATCAGAGAGGCATCCGTGGTGACTGTGGCAACTGGAGGAGGGGAACAAAGGGTCGGCCCTGATGAAGAAGAGGGGAAGATATCCACCATCGTAGATGAGCCCTGCACGACTGTGTTACCAAGATTTCGTGTCTCATGGGCAGATCGTGGTACGACCACTGCGTGAATAACATCCACTGCAGGAGACGCATGTGGAAGCGAGCCAGTGGAAGAAGAACAATGGCCGCAGCCATTAGGCCTAGAACTTTCAAGACAAACCTGGCTTTGATCTTGTTGCTTTGTAACAGAAGCTGAACAAATTTCTGGATGTCCAGAATCCTTTGATCTGTTAGCCTGGCTAACATTTTGATGGTATTTAACTCTGCACCTATAAAGGTGATAGATTGGCAAGGCAGCAGAGAGGATTTTTCGAAATTTACCGAAATTCCTAGTCTCTTGCAAAGCTGTAGGGTGTAGTCTCTCGACCGAAGAAGCTGATGCTTGGAGGTGGCGGAGAGGAGCCAGTCGTCCAAATAAGGAAACACCTGGAATCCTCGACGTCTCAGGTGAGCTGTGACCACTGCCATGCATTTGGTGAACACTCTGGGGGCTGAAGTGAGGCCAAAGGGCAGTGCTCTGAATTGGTAATGACTGGCTCCCAGCAGAAACGGAGAAACCTTCTGGGCGTCTGTGAATCTTTATGTGATAGTACGCATCTTGAAGGTCTATAGAGCACATCCAGTTGTCCTTGCCCAGAAAGGGCAGAATGGATTGCAGCGTGACCATCCGGAATCTTGCCTTTTGACAGACTTGTTTAGTCTGCTTAGGTCTAGTACCGGTCTGGAATCTCCCGTGCCTTGGGGGACCAACAAGAATCTTGAGTAGAAGCCGGATCCTACTTGGTCTGCCGGCACTGTTTGGATGGCTCTTTTCCAGGAGTTTTGAAACTTCCTGTCTTGCCAAATCCCTTTGACCGGGTGAGATGTCTGGAAGGGATTGTAGAGGTCGGAAACCTTTCAAAGGGGATTTTGTAACCCTCGGATATGATCGACTGTACCCACTTCTCTTGTGATAGGGATTGCCAGGCTACTGGGTACAGCGAAATTCTTCCCCCGACTGCCTCCAAGGGTGGACAGTCGGGCAACACCTCAGGGATGCTGAAAGGGCTTCTCAGGAAGAGACTCCCTGTTGCCCTGGTTCTGAGGACCCCCTGCCTCTAGGGCGTCTATTATTGTTACCCCCTCTGCCTCTGGGGGTAAACTGACCACGTGTGTCCGGTGTAGCTGTTTGGGCTTTACGGAACCACATCTTCCCCCCCTTCTGACCCTTGGGATATGGTCTAGAAGGAGTGGAAAACTGGACTCCAACGGCAGAAAGAGTTTTACCGTCCTGCTCACATCTGGTCAAAGTATCCTTCACCTGAGGTCCGAACAAAGCCGAACCGTCAAAGGGGGTGTTGGTGAAGGACGCCTTAAAGGGGTCCGCAAAATTACACAGCCGCATCCAGGCTTGGCGTCTAAGAGCAACACCTGTGCCTGCGGCCCTGTTCGC
This sequence comes from Protopterus annectens, assembly GCF_019279795.1. Classification (NCBI taxonomy): domain Eukaryota; kingdom Metazoa; phylum Chordata; order Ceratodontiformes; family Protopteridae; genus Protopterus; species Protopterus annectens. The sequence goes on from NC_056747.1 coordinate 159,422,074, forward strand.
TCCATCGGCCGCATAAGATATGAGCCGCATGGAGGAGTTAGATATGGAATTCAGGATAGCAATCTGTGAGGCAATCTTTTCCTGAGCCCCAGCAGCAGAAGGATCCTGGACTACTTCTCCCAGTTCCTTGAGAATATCTCGTTGAAGCCTGGTGAAGTGACAAAGGTAATTCAGCGAACGCATAGCAAAGGTCGCTGAAGAAAACATCCGCTTTCCATACCTGTCCATGGTCCTAGAATCCTTATTAGGAGGATGGACAGGTACTGAAGGATCCGCCAGTTCCTTCTTAGTGGCCGCCGCTACCACCATAGCATCCACAGAGACACCTTTGGACAGGAACTGTTTATCCGAAGGGGCCGTGATGAACTTGGATGGTCTCCTGGGGACAGGTTCCACAGAATCTGGAGCCGCCCACACCTTCCGAGCCACTACCTGCATGAGTGGGTCAAAAGGCGGAGACACCCAAGAGGTGGAGGGTCGGGATCCAAAAGTCTCCAGGTATACCGACTCATCCTCGGAGGGGTCAATGGAGGGCCAATTCCCCCTCTGTTTGAGGAGCTCAAGGATGTCTGAAAATGAGACATCCTCAGAGGGGACCGTGGGAACCCTCCGACTCATCTAAGTCGGTATCAGATGTAGTAGACTCAGGGGAGTCTGTGTGTTTCCTCTTACACGTCCTCTTCCGAGGGGGTTCCCCTGCAGGGTCAGGAGAAACCTCGGAAGAGGAGGAAATTCCCAGTGGGGAAACCTGGGGCGATGGATCCCTGGGCCTGAGAGCAAGAGGCTGGCAAGAGGCATCTGCAGGCACTGATGAGGGAGGAGCTAGAGGGATAGACCGTTGACCAGGCTCAGAGGCCAGGACACTCCTCATCACCTCAAAGGCTCCTCTCCCCGGGAGACCTGAACACACCCGCTCCGAAGAAACAGGAATGGTCGGCTCCAAGGAGAGAGAAGGCTCTGAGGCCGATGTCGGCGCCGAGCTTACCAAAGCGAAGCCCGAGAGGGAGGCGGGGTCGGACAAGGGTCCGATGCCACTAGCCCTCTCGGAGCCGACAGTGGAAACCCGACGACCGGATCCCTCCAAGGAAGGTCTCAAGGAGGAGATCGGAGCCGAAGGCAGCGGAGCCGAAGGATGTATCGGCTCCGGCATCGAAACAGTCGCTGTCCCAAGAAGCTCCGGCTCCGAACTCTGGTGTGGAGTCGGAGGAGGAATCTCAAGAATCGGGGCTATAGCCAAAGTCTGTTGAGACGGGCTATGGAGCATTTGGGCCAGTGCCTGAGACTTCAACAGCCTGCTTACCACCCTCTCCAAATCGTGGTCAGACAGCCTGGAAGATCTCGAAGATCGGCTCCGATGGCTCCGCTCCGACAAAAGAGGAGACCCCGGAGCCGAGTGAATACTTAGTATCGAAGGGGACTGGGATCTCTTACGGGTCGAAGCCATCGGAGCCGAAGTCCCTTGAAACCCAGATGGAGCCGAGGATATCTCGGCTCCGATGCTGGATAAAGTGTCGGCTCCAGCCGGAGCCGACAAGGCCACAGTAGTCAGGGTATCGGGCCGGTCGGCACCGAACCCACTACTCTAACAGAAGAAGTATCGACTCCAGCCGGGCCGATATCGGCTCCACGGAGCCGGAGCCACCGGAGGAGGCTTGGACACTGTAGCCTGAACCTTCGGTGGCTTAAGAGGTTTTCCTGCCCCTGACTTAGGAGGAGAACCTTCAGGTTTAAGTAAACCTCGGAGGATTAATTTGTTCCTCCTTTCCTGCAGGACTCTCTGGCTAAAAGCATGACACAACGCACAGGAGTCCTGCAGGTGCAAAGGCCCCAGGCAATACACACAAGAAGTGTGACCGTCTGTCAGGGACATTTTCTGACAGCACTGGTCACACTTCTTGAAGCCTGAGACCTTGCCTTCTCTAGACATCCTAAAAAGGATAGACACAAACAGTCCCCACAAACACACAACTTAATCCCTACACAGACACACAGGAAGGGAATAACTTGGGGAACTAGGCCTGACTAAAACTTTAAACTGAAAACTATAATAAAAGTTTAAAAGGAAGGGAATAGGGTGGGCTCTAACTAAGTACAGGCTAATCCAACACTAAAGGGAAAAAATAAACCCCTAACTGAACTTTTTCTTCTTTAACAAGAAAAAACTTACCTCAGCTGGCAAAGGAGACCTCTTTCGCTAAGCGGCAAACGAGATCTGAGGTAGTTCCGCCTTGCATCATGGGATATAGGGTTGCCTCGAGCTGGTAAAAGGAGTTCTCGAGCTAAAGCAAGTGCCGAGTCGGAGCCGAGGATCGGCTCCGAACCCATCCAGCAAGAATGAAGGCGAGATTGACAACTTAACATCTGGTAAATAAATGGACTGAATGATGTTTGATTCAGAGACCACCTTAGAAAGAAAGGAAGGATTAGTTCTCAAAGACTCTTTATCCTTATGGAAGATTATATAAGGTGGTTCAGCGCAGAGCACCTGTATTTCTGAAATCTTTCTGGTGGATGTAATGGTGACTAGAAAAAGGGATTTCCAGGAGAGGAATTTGAGTTGACAAGTGGCTGCTGGCTCAAAGGGAGGTAATACCAAATGTTGCAAAACGAAAGTAAGATCTCACGGTGGTAATGGCTCCTTGAATGTGGGGTTTTATACAAAGGAGACCTTTAAGAAAAACTTTACATATGTGATGGGAGATTAGGGAGTGGTCACCATAACCATCGTGAAGATAGCTGCTAGAGTAACTGTGACGGTTGAGGCAGCTGCTACTTGATTAAAAAGATCGACAAAAAATTCTAAGATTATTTTCAATAGGAGTTGAAAAGTGATCTAGATTATTCTCAGAAGCCCAAAGAGAGAATCCTTTCCATTTGCTGTCGTACCACTTTCTGGTGGATGATATATGAGAAGCCAGAAGAATTTTTTGGACAAGGGAAGTAATAGTAGATTGCCTGATGATTACTGTAATTGGAGAAACCAAGCTGTGAGCTTGAGGGATTGAAGGTCCAGGTGTAACAGCCCTTGGGGTGTGAGAGTAGATCCGGAGCTGGGTCCAGAATCCAAGGTCAGTGAACTGAGGCTACAGGAAGGGAAACCAAACTTGCCTGGGCCAGAACGGAGCAATGAGGTTTACTCTGGATCGCAACATTTTGGCTTTCTTCAGAAAAAAAGAGAAATGAGGGGAACTGGGGGAAATGCATAAAGGAGACCTGGGGGCCAATCTAGAAGGACAGCATCTCTGGGGGCCTCTCCCTGTGGAGGGAGTAAGGAAAAGTATGTACTACGTTTGTTGTTTATCAGGGAGCCAAATAGGCCACAGCAAGGTTCTCCCCATTGGCAAAATACCTGTTTTGCCACTTCGGGATTCAGAGACCACACATGAGGCAGCAATATTCGTCTGCTCAACTTGTCTGCTATCATGCTGAACTCCCCCAGATGTGCGCCACAAGAAAGTGCTTGGAAGATATCACCCATTGCCAAGAGCTTCCTGGCAGAGAGGGTAGGATTTGGTTCCTCCTTGCTTGCTGATGTACCAGACTACTGGCATGTTGTTGGAATGGACTGCAACAGTTCCCAGAGGAAGAACATTCTGAAAAGCTTGTAACACTAAGAACACTGCTCTCATCTCCAGGATACTGATGTGCAAGTAGGCCTCTTAGTACCTTGGACTGCCTTTCTCAGATAATGCCCCCCCCACACCCCATCTGGGAAGAGTCCATGGTCACTCCAGCTTTTGGTTGAGGGGGAACAAAGGGTCGTCTCATCAGGATCTCTTCTGACTCCATCCACCAAGACAGGTCTTTCTTGCAAGTTTGTGTTATTAAAATTGGATGACTTAATGGGTGAGTAAGAATGGACCATTGTGAGGCTAGAAGCCATTGAAGTATTCTCATATGAAACTGTGCCATGGGAACTAAGGCAATAGCTGCTGCCATGGAGCCCAGGGTTTGTAGAACAAGAGCAGCAGGTATTTTTTGCCTTGGTAATATGTATTGAACTTGACATCTTATTTTCTGAATCCTGTGAAGTGGTAGAGTAGAGAGGCTATGCAGGAGACTGTATCAAGTCGTACCCCAATGTACTCCAAAATCTTGAGCGGGGGACAGCTGAGATTTTTCGTAGTTTACTGTTACGTTGAGCTGTCTGTATATTTGTATAACTCAGTCCAGATTTTGAATCAGCAGATGCCTGGTAGGGACAGTGAAGAGCCAGTCGTCTAGATAAGGAAACACCCAAAATCCGTGTAATCTCACATGGGCCGTGACAGCTGCCATACATTCAGGTGAACTGGGGGCTGTGGTGAGACCAAGTGGTAGAGCTCTGAAATGGTAATGACTGGCTCCCAGCAGAAAGTGGAGAAACCCTCTTGAGAGCTTATCTATATTTATGTGATAATATGCACCTTGAAGGTCTACAGAGCACATCCAATCGTTGTTCTCCAGAAAAGGGAGGACAGACTGAACCGTGACCACCCAGAATTTTGTCTGCTGCACAAATTTGTTTAAAAGGCTGAGGTCTAATATTGGCCTGCATTCCCCTGTCTTTTTTGGCACTAAAAATAATCTTGAGTAGAATCGGGATTTTAGCTAATCTGGTGGGACTTCTTGGATGACTCTCTTTTGAAGCAGCCTGTGTGTCTCTTGGGTGGCTTGATCTCTTTGATGGGGTGGAACATACGAGATCTTCTTTTGAGAGTGGGGAATTATATTGAAGGGGATACTGTAGCCTCTGGCAATGATCTTCTGCACCCATGAATCGGTTATCTGATGCCACGCCATCAAGTGCAGAAAAAGTCTTCCCCCGACTGCTTCCAAAGGTAAGCAATCCTGCCTCCTTTCAGTAGCGCTGGTAGGGCTGTCCAAAGAAGGAATCTCTGGACTCATGGTTTTGTGGGCCATCTCTGCTTTAGGGTCAGCGTCTTCCATCTGAGATCCCCCCCCCCCTGCCTTGAAGAGAACTGCTGCCACATGTATCATGGAAAGGTCCCGGAGACTTTCTGAAAAACATTTACCCACTCCTTTGATTCCTGGAGAAGGATCATTGAGGAGTAGAAAAATGAATGCCCATGTCAGACAGGGTCTTACCATCCTTTTCACATCTGGCGAGTGTGCTCTTAACTGTAGGGCCAAACAAGGAAGAACCATCAAACAGAAGGTTGATGAAGGAAGACTTGAAGGGCTCCACGAAATCACACAAGCACATCCAGGCATGTAGCCTAATGGCAATGTCGGAACCCACTGCCCTGGTCGTCCCTTCGACTGCATGGGCAATCAGTTGCATGGATGAGTTTGAAATAGACTCCAGGGTGGCTAGCTGCGAGGCAACCTTATCTTGTACCTCGCTGGACACAGCCCCAGCTAGAGTTTCTGATAATTCCTTAATCAGGTCTCTCTGGAGTCTTGTAAAATGTGCCATAAAATTCAAGGACCTAAGAGCGAAGGTCGATGAAATGCAGACCCGCTTTCCAAACCTGTCCATCTAACTGGACTCCCTATTAGGAGGATGAACAGAGGGACTCTCTTCAGTTTATTCATTTTTAGTGGCTGCTGCCACCATCATGGCATCTACTGACAAACCCTTGGCCCAATAATGGTGGTATTCCGATGGGGTAATATTTTGTCCAGTCTCCGGGGGATAGGCTCTATGGCATCAAGAGCCTTCCAAGCCCACTGCATGATTAGTTTTACCAGATCATCAGCGGGTGGTGATATCCAGGTGGTAGATGGCCAAGCACTGAAGGCTTGCAAGTACACAGTTTCCTCTGACGATGGGTCTTCGGACTTCCAGTTACCACTTTGTTTCAAAATCTCTAGGATGTCTCCAAAGGAGATAGCCTCAGGGGGTGACTATGGGAACCCTCCCCTTCAACAAAAACCCGTGCCTTCCATGATGGATTCTTCAATTTCTTCTTCGGAGTCCTCCCCAGAGATTCACACTGAGAGGCCACCCCAAAAAAGAACTTGCAGTGGGAAGAACTGGAGAGGACTCCGAAGAAGAAAGACCCTGTACATGGGTAACTTGAAGCTTCAATGCTCTATGTTCTGTCGCAGAGACAGGTGTCAACTCAGTACCAGAGGAAAGGGAAACATGGCATTCCAATGCAGGTGGACCAGTTGAGAATCTGTAGAGGCTGAGGCCCTCTCCATAACCCAAAAGGTGGCAACCCCCTGAAGAGGAGTGGGCGCCTGGATCTGAGAAAGACCACCTCAGAACCAAGGTCACAGTCTGTTCCAAGGAGCTGCCTTCCAAGGTTGGAGCTAGGGAAGAACCCACAACCGCCAAGGTTTCTGGAACAGAGATTGGCAACGTACCCAAAGTGGGTGATGACCCGGGAACCATGGAACTGAAGGAGGGGTCTCGCCCCCGAGACTCAGTTGGCTCCAAAACAGGAACCAAGGATGTCAGAAAAACTTCTGGCACAGAGGTGGATACACATAAAGGCACCAAGACAGATGGTACCATGGGTATCGAAGTGCTGGGATCTGAAATTGTAGTCGTAGTCAGAGGAGGAGAACTAGGAGTCCCAGGAGAAAAGATCCCCCATCCAGATGGGAAAGGGGGATGAGAAGGGAAAGGGATACCTCTGAACAGTAACAGCTGATCCACCAATCTAACAACATCCAGTTCTGAGAGACTCCTGGAGGACAGTACCAAAAGGGCTGAAGGAGACTGACGGCATTCTAAAAATGGACTTAGTACTTGTCCTACATATGGATCCATCATAGGAGAATATCTTGCCCTGGGCACTTCTAATGTAAGTTTCGGCGCCGAGATGGTAGACTGAAATTGTGTTGGTGCTGATGTAGCAGGTTGCACTGAAATAGGTGAAGTTGGTGCCGAGCCAGGAACCACAGACGTCAGTGTCGACAAGGCAGTTGATGGCACCATAGAGGTTGATGGTGCCGAGGAGTCACAAATCTGTAATCTAGGACCCTTGGTCATCAGTTCTGAAGGATGTGTAACCAAGGATTTCTCTTTGGGAGCCTCTGGAACCGAGGGTGAGGTTGGTGCAGACAGGTTTTTCTTTTTTGAAGGATCTTTTTTTATGTCTGCCTTGGACAAGGCTTCACTAAAGGGGGATTTAAGGAGACCTTTAAATAAGAGCTTGTTCTGATGCTCTGCCAAAGTTTTTTGACTGAGCCCCTTACAAATTTTACAGACCAGGTCCAAATGAAGTGACCCTCAACAGTAAACACAAGAAAGATGCCCATCAGAATTTGGCATCTTCCAATCACAGTCTTTACATTTGAAACCTGATGTACCCTTAGGGGATTTGTCCCTTTTTTCAGTCATGGTTGGTTTGTGAGACATATCCAAAAAAGAAAATAAAAATACGCTTGAAAAGGAAAAATACACTCGTACACACACACACACACACACACACACACACACACACACACACACACACAAGGAAAGAGGAAGAGGAGAAATCTACCAATGATGCTAGAAAGGGGCTAGCACCAACAATGGTAGGAAGAAAAACTTGATGGGGTTAGAAAAAGGGTGGGTAGAGAAGGTAAATACAGTAATTTATAAGTAGGATAGAAGAAAAAATTATAGAACAGGAAGGAGTTTAAGGTGAAAGATTTAACTTTCTTACTAAAAGTAGAAAAATAAGGCAACACTTAACTGAGAGAAGGCTGACACGTCTTGCTGACAGAGAAGCAAATGAGATCTGAGGTAATTAATACAGGGCCATTGCGTGTAGAGACTTGGCTTGAGAGTTTTTGGCTGGTGCGAGCTGTATAATGGCCGATCCAGTTCTGAGATTTGGAACACATTCCCATTCTGTCAAGAATAAACGAAGATGACAATATCAGATATTATACTTCACAAGAACGTGTATTAAATTGAGAACTATGACACACATCCAATAACTATTTCAGATCATGCGACAATAATTACCAAGATAAAAACGCAGGGTAATGAAGTAAAGATGAGACACTAGCACCCCCCCCCCCCCAACAAAGGATGTATAAACAATCTACAAGAAAGTCTCTAGGAACAGATGGTATTCCGCTGGAAGTTTGGATGCTGGGAGGGAAGAAAGATATAAAAATATGGAAGGATTTGTTTAACAGTATTTTAAAAGGAGGGGAAGAATCAACATTCTGGAAAAGTTGCTGTGGCTATAAAACCTAAAGACAGTAAAGACTAATTAGATCCATCTTCACATAAACCCATTTCAATTTTAAATCGTAATTATGAAGTGTTTATGTCTATAATGGCTAAAAGTATGGTAAAGATGTTTCCAAAACTGAAAGATATGAATCAAAATGGTTTAGTGGAGGGGAAGCAAACATTTGACAACATTAAAATAATGATAATCCAGAGAGAAGCAGAATGTAAGAAAATACCACTGTTGTTGGTGGGTCTTGATGCACAGAAAGCATATGACAAAGTAAGCTGGAATTTTATGAGTAGGCAATGGAAGCATTTGCATTTCTTGTTACAATCATAAGGTTACTTAGGAGGATGTATGAGGGTTTGAAGGCAAAAATCAAAGTGGGATAATAGGGCATACAAAACATTGCACAGTAACTAAAGGAATCAATAGGAGATCATCATAAAACACTGGGAAGGGAAACTGGATAAGATTCACAAAGAAACAATGGGAGGACATTTGTATGGCTCCCTAGTAGGCAATAAAATCTAGAAGATTTAGGATTTTTGCTTGGAAGTGTACTTTTATACCCCAAGCAGACTCCAGTTTTTTTCCCTCAAGTAGATGGCAAATGTTGGACATGTAATATAGAAGAAAGATGTACCTGGGAGCATATGTTCTTGGTCTGTAATGAGTTGACAGACTTTAAAAATTTCCTGCTAAGTACTCTGTCAGGAATTCTGGGTGAGCAAATGAGTAACTAATTAAATTATTTTTTTGAGCTGGGACACAGCATCTGAACTGCCTAGACTTAAGGCCTTCTTAATGTTCATTTTGGTGGCTACCAAAAACCAGCTACTAGAAAATGGAAATCAATGTCTAAACCAACTATACTTGAAGTAGTGAATACTGAAACAGAGATAAAAGAACATGACATTGGACCTTCAGAAAAGGATAGAAATAAATGACATAGAAAAAAAACAGATTTTGTCTAAAGAATACACGCAGAAACATATTCTGGAGGAGGAATGAGGTATAAGAGAAGGCAGAAATTGAACAATTTATGTAATGTTGGTTTGATTATATTGTATAAAACACTATATGTGATGTATGTTTGTAAAGGTGAAATTGTTAATATAGTTTGATTGCTTTTATATCAATATAAGTTTGCCTATGTCACAAGTGATGGTTCAATATAGGTGTTTAAAAAAAAAACACATTCTTGCTGTCAAGTCCATGAATGAAGACTTCATTCATCCCACGGAAATACTGTGTTACAGCTACTATTGTATTTGGGCAGATATGTACCATTATGGACCTGTCGTCTTCAACTGTTAATCCTAGGAAATATTTTTACTTTTCATGTCAGCAAAAAGGGGAAAATCGACTGCAGTCGACAAATCCATTATAAGGACAAACATTCTCAGTGCCTTTTCTGTTTAGGCCCTGAACATAATCAGAGACTGTAATCTGCCAAGTCTTTTCTATCAAAGATCATTTACAGTTGTCCCAGGTCTTCAAAATTTTACATGGAGAATAAGAGACTTCAAGCTTTAACTCTTGTTAGTGTGGCTTCTGAGTGACTGTCCTCGCACGCTACCCCCTCAAACCTAAAAAAAATTAAAAAGTTAAAGTAAGAAGCCACATTACCTAAGAAGTCTACTTCTTTTAATCAAAGTCAAACATCTTCACTGAAGCACTTGATCATCCCACAGACCACCTGCCTTGACTGTTCCTGCTGTTGGTTGACATGATGCAGGGCTCCAGCACATCCAATTCAACTGAACAAATGCCAATACAACCAAGAAGGGAGAAGCAAGGCTGATTATCTTTGATGAACCTGGGGGAATCCCATATTTTCTTTTCCAGGAATATGTCCCAGTTAGGGTATTGGAGGTATGTCCAAGTTTTGTTCCTACTCAAACAATTTCTTTGCAGACTACTAAGAAAAGCAGACAGAAGTCTAAACGCATTTCGCTTCCACCACTACTTCTTCCTCAGGGACCCTATGGAGGAATGGCTCAATTTTTCTCAAGGGTTTTTTAAAGCCTTCATGGCTTTATAGCTCCTTATTGTGCTGCTTCTTCCTCTGTTTTTATATCTTAAAAAAGAAACAAAGTCCTCTTATGAGGGAAAAACTTTCTTTGGATTCAGAATCTAAGGGCTTGGATTACTCATTGCAAATTTTCAACCTTGGGGGTTATGAATCTGAAGTGGAAGACATTATTTCTTCCGATTCCTATTATGAAGAATTCATGTGTGGTAATACCATCTACATAATGCTAGTAACACCAAAATTTGAGTTAGCAAATATCTGACTCTCAAAAAAAGATATGACTTTATGCATATGGAAATACCAAAACCCTCAGCTATTCCACCTGTTGTAGGGGCTCTGGAGAATAATTCTGTCAGCTCCTTTGACTCTTGCATACTAGCCTTCTGCCACCAAGACATCTGACAAATTTTATAAAGTACCGGATTCTTATAGGTACTAATAAGACCTTATAAGTACTAAAGTCTCTATGTTGTTCTTTCTGCTAACGATTTAACCAGTGAAAGACAGCAGGGCCATGGACAGATATGGTAAAAGTTTACACATCTGTCCTTTCTCGACATTAACTGGTCAGAAAAAAACTTTCTATTTTTGATGTGTTTAAACTGATTTCTAACATTCCAGATTCATTCCAGACCAAATCTTCCTTATAGGATATGTTCAGCTGAGCATTAGAAGTAGCAAGGCATTCCATTAAATGTGGGTATGACACTTCTGATGCTTCCCTTAGCTTAGCTGCCACAAATTCAGTTATCAGAAGGCATGCTTGGCTTAGGCTGCATCACTGATGATGTCAAATCCAAACTACTAGATATGCTTCAGACAAAGAATTTGTTTGACAGTTTTCAAAAATTGCAGGAAAGGGAAAAGATTTTGCAAAGTTTTAAATAGCTGCACCCCCCTGCAAGTTTCAGATTCTCTCTCTCCAAATCAGGATTATTTTTTCATAAATCCCAAAAATCTTCTCAGCAAAGGGTAAGACATTTCCAAAACAGAAATGGAAAGATAAACCAAAGTCTAAATGCAAAAGACCCAAAGATCTCTTCCTAACAGGAATATTATCTTCTACTACATCCTCCACCTCAGACAACCTCCTACCACCTTGGGAGGGAAACCTTCTCTTTTCCTCCCCTTAGAAAAACAATAACTTAATATTCTTGTGTTTTGGATATAATAAAAAAAAACAGATGAGACAGAGGAATTTCCCTCCAATTTTGTCAGGGATTACTCATGTACCCTCAACAATATATCAACAATATATCTTAAATTTTTTCATCTCTATTTCAACAGCAGCTAAAAGAATCAGTTTCTTCATCTCAGACAATTAAAGAGTATTACTCCAGACTCTTTCAAGTGCACAAAAAAGATGGGGATTTGGGAACCAATTCTGGAGTCATCTCTGCTAGCCACTTTTCTAAATGATCCAAGTATTCAAGATATTAACCCTCCATACCATTTTTCCTCTCATCTTCCCTCAAGCATTCATAGTTCCTTTCTCTTAAACACCTTTATTGAATTATCACTTGTGACAGGCAAATTGAGCAATCATAGTTACTTTGGACCTAAAAGATGGCCAATCTGCATATCTTTATTCACACAAAACACAAGAAATTCTTAAGATTTCACTTTCAATTAACCTCTTTTCCATTTGATTTATCTATGGCCCCAGTGGTTTTTACAACATATTTAGCTCCTCTCATAGTTTTCTGCAGACTCTAAGGCATACATATCTATCCATACCTAGATAATTTCTTCATTCAGGCCACTTCAGTAAAAGAAAATGTCTAGGACTGGCACTTTTCCAACCAATCTTTTTCATCAACTAGGACTTACTCTGAATACAAGAAGCCAGCCCTAGAACTCATTCACTCTCTGGTGCATCTATGATGTCTCCTGGACATTTCCAACATGATGGCATTCATACTATCACAAAAAGTTCAGTTTCTGATAGCTTATTTTCCATTACTGACAAATCTTCAAATGAACTCAACAAGAGAAAGTCTGAAAGAGCTGGAGTTTATGGCATCCATAATCCAAATGATTCCTCATGCCAAACTTCACATGATGATTCTTTGTTACCTCAAATGTATTTGGGCGTAACAATGGTGTCCTCATCGTTTTCCATTCTCCTTTTGCATTTTGTGAAGAGTGAGCTTTTCTGATAGATGAACCACTCTACCCCCATTTCCTTTTCTTGTCCTAGCTCCCAAGCAAAAGGCATCAATAGATGCTTTAGATTTTGCATGTGGTACCTGTTCAGGGAGTCTAGACCAAACAAGACAAGAGCAAACAGCCATCAAAAAGATAAAAGTTCTAATTTTTTGCCATTCAAACTCAATCATCGCTGGAACTCAGGACCACTTCAAATTCGTACAGACAATACCACAGCCACATGGTGCATCAAAAACAGGTGAAAATTAAATCATACCCCTTGTGTAGACTTGCTGTAACAGCCTGGAATCTTGTAATGCAGCACAACTCTTTATCCAGGCTGTATCCATTTCCTCAGAACAGAATTCAATGGCAGACAACTTAAGCAGATCCAAGGCAGACCCACATTAACGGATGTTGAACATACAGATATTTCGTCAGATAGTCCATCAATGGGAAGTCCACAAATCTTTCTGCATCCATGTAAACAAGCAATTCAGACTTATCTGCACCAGAGTCCATTACAAAGAAGCCTGGGAAATGGATGCCAGCTCCTTCCCAAGGAAAGGGAAATTCCTGTCACCCTTCCATACTCTTCCACTTATTCCAAAGCTCCTTCTGAAGATTCAGAAAAATACCCCAAAATGAATTTGGTGACTCATCCATTTGGCCCACTCAGCACTGGTTCTCCTTTCTTCTTCACTCAGCCAAGGGCAATCACAAGTTACCTCACAGGATGAACTTGCTTACAAAATAAAATGTCTCTTTCATTCATCCATCCCTAAAGAATTTAAACCTCACAGTTTGGATGACAGACTAATTCCTTTCATGCAACTTTACTCTGAGGACAACATGAAAACCCACGGCAAAAAACTTAAGTTTTGAAATGGAAAAAATGCTCTATATGGTATTACAATAGACAAAACAAAAAGTGTGGTTCCCTACTGTCCTCCAATATTTGTGGACGCTACTTAACTCAGGTTTCAAATATACCTCTGTTGAAAAGAATTTCCAGCCATTTCAATTTGCTTGTTCTTTCTTCACGTTATGACATCAGTTTCTTAAAGGCATCCTTCCACCTCACACTTCCCAGGGAATCTATTCCTCCTCATTGGGACCAACGTTTTCTGCTTCTTTAAAATTTCTGACCAGACACTTTTATTAGTGGCCTTGACTTCTGCCAAGAGAGTTTCTGAACTGCAGGCTATCATGGGTGGTTCTCCCTTCTTAGTCTTTCATAAAGACAGGGATAGTCTCAGATCAAACCCTTCTTTTATGTCAAGGGTGGTTACGGAGTTGTCTCTGAACCAATTCATCCACGTTCATGCCTTATTTTCCACGCCACAAAATAAAGGAAATGGATTTTTTCTTTTGCAGGATGTCCACTGGGCAGCTTGGATTCTATCTAGAAAGGACAAAAACAATCAAAAAATCCAATCAACTCTGTTTCGAATAAAGGAAATAAATTGGTCTTCCAGTCTCAAAACAAACCATTTCAAGATGGCCATCCCTTTCTATTATCTTCTGTTAGTCCTTTCACAGTAAGTTTCTTTAGGGACTGGTAGAAGCCCATTCTACCACAGTTATGGCTTCTTCTGGAGCTTTTTTCAACAGCGTAGACTCGAAATCCATTTCTAGGCCTGATCTTCAGTTCACACTTTCATGAAACATTACAAGACAGATGCCTTTTTTTTTTTTTTTTAGAGTCAGAGCAGGTTTTGCTAGAATCATTCTTCAGTGTTTATTGGACTCCAACTCTCTTCCTTCTACCTCCACCTTCTCTTCCGAAGAGCTCCTAGAATCATTCCATACGTTAAAAATAATGCAACACTGATTTAATGAAAAACACAGTACAACGGTGCAAGTCCTTACCATAAGAGCATAAGTAATATCATGCAAAAGTCAGGCATACAGCATAACAGGAAGTTGCCTAAGTATTTGTAGACTAACTGGCCATATGAAACCCTTAGGATGCATCCCATAAGTCAAGAATATGACAAAACTGATGTAGTCAAATATCTACATTTACAGTAAGGTCTTACACAACTGTACTAAGCCCTGAATGTCATATACCCGATGCCATAGGAGATTCAACCCTGAAGCTTTCTCAGTTGCACTAAATTCACTGAACTGATACCCCTTAAAGACTCTTCCCCTTGAAAATGCTATCACTCACTTTAATACCACCTTCCTCAACCTTCTAGATACTCATGCCCCATTAAAAACCAAAAGAATAAAAAGGCAATCCACACCCTGGTTAAGTATAAACACCCTAACCACCATGCAACTTAGAGACAAAGCCTGGACACAATATCAAAAGAACAAAACTACTTCTTCCCTCAATGAATACAAAACCCTTCGTAACTCGGTTAAAAAACTTATCTCTGCAGACCATCGTAACTACTTCACCTGACTTCCAAGTAATTTCAAAACCAACCCTCAGAAGTTCTGGAAAGGCATAACTACCCTTTTAAAACCCGGGAAACGCAGGAAACCCATTCCCTTGCCTAAATACTGATGATACTGATCTTGCAACCCAATTTAAAACTTTCTTCATAGACTCTATTTCCAAACTCACCAGCTCTTTTTCAAACAACAATACTCCTCCAACCTGCATTTCCTCTCAGGTATCTTCCCCTACAACTTCTCCCACTCCTCCTCAAGCTCTTTCATCTCTAACTTCTCCCACATCACCTCATACTTCTCCTCCCCCACCTTCACCCACTCATTCCACAACTCCACCTTTCCTCATCAAACCTATTCCTACATCCACCATAAAAAAAACTCCTGCAGATACTAAAACCATGCACAAATGCCCCTGATAACATTCCCTCATACTACCTTAGTATAGCTGATGAAGCCATTGCCCTCCCTGTCAGTATCCTAATTAACCGCTCAATCCAAGAAAATTTTGTTCCTCTAATCTGGAAAAAAGCCTACATCATTCCCCTGCACAAAGGTGGGACCAATACTAATATTTCCAACTTCCGTCCTATCGCCATCCTTTCTCCCATTTCAAAACTCCTGGAGAAATGTATCCATCTTCAACTCCTTCCACATCTTCAGGATAACAATCTACTAACTCCTACACAGCATGGATTCAGACCCCATCATAGTACTATGACTGCCCTCCTATCCTTCCTTGAAACTGTGAACAAAGCTAAGGACTCTGGCCTCATTGTATCTACCATCCTCCTCGAACTCTCTAAAGCTTTCGATACCATCTCTCATAACCTCCTTCTTACTAAGCTTTCTAACCTAAACCTTTCTCCCTCTTCCCTCTGTTGGTTTACTAGCTATCTCTCCAATCGGCAACAAGCTGTCAAGTGGAAAAAAGCCACCTCCTCCTTCCTTGATACACCCACAGGTGTCCCACAAGGCTCTATTCTGGGCCCCCTCCTCTTCAATATTTTCATTAATGACTTTTTCCGCTCTATCCCCCTTGCAAATATTATTCAATATGCGGATGACTCCACTATCATCTGTGCTGCCCCATCCATCCCAACTCTCTTAAAACTAACTCAAGATGCCTTCTCCACCACAGAACAATGTATGAAAGAGAACCACATTGCACTCAATGCTGCTAAAACCAAGCTTATGATATTCTCCCCCTCCAAAACTAATAACTTTGATAGAAATGTATTCTTCATCACCAGCCAGAACAATACATGTCTCGAGCTGGTATCTGAAGCCAAACTACTCGGGATTCAAATTGATGACAAGCTGAAATTCAACTCCCATCTACTCCTACATATAAAAAAAACCCATCAAAAACTAGGCATGCTCTACCGCGACCATCGGTTCCTCACCTCTACTACCAAAAATTACCCTTTCTACCACATTTCTCCTTTCCTCCCTTCTCTATGGCGCCCCTCTTCTAACAAACCTACAATCTTCTCTGAAATCCAAACTATCATCTTGCTACAATAAAATAGCCAGATTTGCAACCAGCAGCAAATCATCTACCCATCACTGTGACTCTCTCCAAAAACTCAACTGGCTAGAGCTACCCAACTACCTCTCCTACACTCAACTCACCTATGCACATAAACTCATCTTCCAGCCAGCACTCTGTCCCTCTCTTTCAACTACCTTTAAAATGCATCAAACACGAAGACTTCTAAGATCTAACAATCAAAACCTCATAGAGGTCTATAGACCCATACACGCTCCACGACAACACCTCCTGTCCTTCTCACTAGCACGGCAATGGAACTCCCTTCCCCCATCCATCCGTACAATTGCTAGCCTCCCACACTTGAAAAAATTACTACACTCTCATCTAACATCCTCATGGGAATGCTCCTGCTCACATCCTTCATAACCTACCCTACTTCCACCACTACTCCTCTTTCTTTTTCCATTCCCAGCTAGCAAATTCATGCTTGCTTCCACCAATCAACTCCTCACTTGTACCAAGTAATTAAAAAAAAAAACAATACTATTTCTTTTTATATTTCGCCTCTATTACTTGTTTTGCTTGATACTTATGTTTTTCTCTATATAATCTATGTATTGAAATTAATATTTGTATTTTATGTATTGTGTAACATAATCTTTGTATAATCTGTATGTGAAGCTTTTCTCCCCAGGACTCCATTGAAAATGGGTTATTTGGACACAATGGACTATCCTGGTTAAACAGCAGCAAATAAATAAATAAGTTATTCCAATAAGGCAAAAGGCAGAGGTACCAAAATAAAGTTTTGAAGTCCTATGGTCTCTGTGTGGTGAAGCTTTCCTTTGTGGTGATTTTTTTGCTATCTTCTTTTTGGTGTTTTTGCAATATGTCTGTGGATCCAGCTTCTGCCTTGCTGGGGGTCTCTACTAATTTTGGGACCTCAGAACAAGTTCATAGGTTTATACTAGGCTATCTGCCCTAGGGCATTTATAAGCCTAGCCCAAAGTTATGTGGCTTTCACCACCCCTTAAGTTTGAAAGGTACTATGCCCATTAGTTTACCGTGCCTCTGTCCAGCAGTGACACTGAGGTGAGCCCCGGGGTAAACCTGCGATCTCCCATCCATTGATCAAGATTTCTCTTGAACAGGGCCAGCGAGGTGCTCTGCCTCACATGTACCGGGATTTTGTTCCACAGCACAGGGAGTCTCTGGGTGATGAATCTGTCCCTCCAGCACATCCTATTTATAACTGTGTTAAGGTTTAAGTCTCTTCCTCTTGTATTTCTTATGGATTTAGATTTTTTGAGGTGAAGCATGTCCATCAATTCCGGGTTAGACATGGCCTTGTACGTTAGGCACAGGTCACCTCTGAGCAGACGGTATGCGACTGAATAGAGCTGGAGTTCCTTCAGTCGGGCAGCATAAGACATATTTTTGAGACCCTTTATCCTTTTGGTGAGGAACTTTTGGGGCCTTTCCAATTGCTGCAGGTGTCGGGTAAGATACATTCCGAATGGGGCATTGTACTCAATCATTGGTCTGATGAGTGATGAGTACAGGGGAACAATGACCTCCTTTGATCTAGATGTGAATCCCTTCATGATCAGGTGGGCAATGTAGAAGGTTTTCCTAACTACCTTGGCAACGTGGGTGTCAAATGAAAGGTTACTGTCAACCTGGGTCCCCAGATCCCTGATAACCTCTTCTGTGCTTAGTGGATTGCCACCTATATGGTAGCTAGGGGTAACCTTGTTTTTCCCGAAGGGTATGACTATGCATTTTTTGGCGTTTAACTTTAGGCCATGGCTTTGGCAACAGTTATCCATTTCTATGAGTCCCTTCTGGAGGATATCTGTGTCTGATGTGTTTTCAACTATGGCGCCCAATTTGCAGTCATCTGCAAACTTTGTCAGCCATAATCCTCCTGTGTTTGCCTGTACTTCTGAAAAGTAGATGCCGAACAAGAGGGGGCCCAGGACTGAGCCTTGTGGGATGCCACTTGTGACCGGCTTGGAGTCTGACATGGCGCCAGCCACTCTGACCCTGTGGGTTCTGTCACTTAGCCAGTTTGCAACCCATCTTGTGACGTATGGGTTTACATTTAAGTTGGTGAGTTTTTCTAGGATACCAGAGTGGGGTATTGTGTTGAAAGCTTTTGCAAGGTCAAGGTAAGCTGTGTGGACTGCCTTGCCCTCATCAATGGCCTTGGTGACTGTTTCAAAAAAATCAACCAAGTTTAAAAGGCATGATCTGCCCTTGACAAAGCCAAACTGGGATGGATCCAATGTCTGTAAGTCCCCTATGTCTTTATTTATGAGTTCCATTATGATCCTCTCCATAGCTTTGCAGACTAGGCTTGTCAAGCTGATGGGGTGGTAATTTCCAGGGTCAGTGGAGGCACCGCCTTTGTGAAGTGGGACCACAGTTGCCGTACGCCACTCCTTGGGTACGTATCCTGAGGTGAGGCTAAGATTAAACAGCTGCCCTAACAGCGGGTTTAATTCCTCATTGAGTTCATGGAGCACACAACCGGGGACACCATCTGGTCCCATAGATGCTGTGTTTTTTGCCTTGGAGAGAGCAGTTTTCACCTGAGCATTTGAGATGTGTGGGAGGCTACAATCCGCTGGGATAGATATCTCTCCTTTTGGGGGGGAGAAATTAGCACTGAACCTGTCAGCCAGTATGTTGGCAATGTCTGTTGGTTCAGTGATTTTTACATCATTTTGAACTAATTCTGAGCATATCTGGGAGTTTCCTCCCAGGTTTCTAACATAGCTAAAAAAGGCCTTATGATTGTCTTTTGAGTCCTTAGCGACTTTTCTTTCAAAATTTGCCTTGGATGATTTTATGAGCGATCGTAGTTTTTTACTTATAGTGATCAAGGGTGTCTTCCTTTTAAGGATTTTGCTCTATCTTGTAGTAGCTTTCTCCTTTTATTGTAGAGCTTGTTAATGGCTGGGGTCCACCAGACTGGGCGCTTGCCTTTGGTGCAAAGAGTCTTTGTTTTGTTTGGGATTGCCTGATCCATGCAGTCCTGGAGGTGCTGATAGAAGGCATTTGTAAGTGATTCAGCTGTTTGGGTAATGGTTTCCGCTGGCTCAGGGGCCTTGAAGGAAACCACACCAGTCTTAAGAAGTGTGAAGTTGGCTTTTGAGAAGTTTTTCACTGTGGTCTTTTTTATCTGGGGTGGGGGCGGGATGTGGACTTCCAGTGAGATTAGTTTATGATCTGATCTCACCAATGAGGGGTACACCTCTGGTGCTGAACATTGTGTTCATGATGATGAGATCTAGTATGTTTTCTACTCTTGTGGGGATGGTGACTAGTTGTTCCATGGCATTTGAGTTTATGAACTCTAGGAACCTTTGGGCTAGAGTGTTGGGGCTTGAGTAATGATCCCAGTCTATATTCGGGTAGTTGAAATCACCTAATATGATGGTGTTTGGAGATACATTTATCCCCTCGAGTGTTTTCAGGAAGGCTGTGTGTGAGGTTCCTGAGTTTGAGAGGGTGGCCTGTAACATGCTACAAATTGCAGAGCAGTCTTTCCTATGGTTAATTGCACCTGGATGGTCTCCGATGCTTCGTACGTTGCCACCAACCTGGAGGTGTGGGTATCCTTGATGAATATGGATACCCCCCCTCCTTTCTTTGTGTGGTCCGGGTTTTGGGGCCAGAACGCATGATATAAGGTAAAACCTGATAGTGCCGGGGTGCTCTCAGGAGCCTTGAACCAGGTTTCAGTCACAGCACAGACATCGATGTTCTCCATACTGAGAAGGGCTTCGAGTGCGTGCATCTTGAGGTTTAGACTTCTGGCATTGAGCAGCATTACCCTTAGTTTATTTTCTTTTTTGTGTTCTAGGGTGGTAGGTTTAGAATTTGAGCCTTGCCTAAAAAGGCACTATGGGGGTGGCAAGAGCCTTTGCCAATATCCGGAAGCCCAGGGGTGACAGGTGCAAGCCGTCCCTTGCGAAGCAGCATGGCTTGTCCAGCATGTCATCCCAGGCAGACAGACATTGGATCCCCTTTGAATGACACCAGTAGTTAAGCCAATTGTTAAAACTGATCATTTTGTCTTTGTACTGTGGCATCATTCTTGGTGAAGGTAGGATACTGCTCAGGGTCAGGGTCATACCTGCCAGGGCTACATAATCAGAGAGCTCCTCTATGTCTCTTTTCATGTAGTCCAGGGAGGTACATCTCAGGTCATTCACACCAGCATGGACAATGACTGAGTCATACTTGTACTTGCTGTTGAGTGACCTGTGTGCTTGCGTTATGTGGCGGATTCTATCTCCCGACAGGCAGCTTACTGTGACCTTCTCCTTACAAAATCTGGTGAGTGGGATGTCAGTGTGTCTGACTATGGAGTCACCTACGACAAGTATGTCTGGCACTGTGTTTGGCCTTAAGGGCTGTGACTGTTTGGGACACTGACTTTGTGGTCGGTGTGTTGCATGTGTTGTGTCATGAGGTGGCAGTTGTTTGGGTGTCTGCTTTGGTGGCCTCTGCTGTTTTGGTAGATTTTTGATCAGAGCCTTCGAGTATGTCTTTGTGTGTT
The DNA here is from genome assembly GCF_019279795.1 of Protopterus annectens. Classification (NCBI taxonomy): domain Eukaryota; kingdom Metazoa; phylum Chordata; order Ceratodontiformes; family Protopteridae; genus Protopterus; species Protopterus annectens. The sequence continues at coordinate 159,442,854 of NC_056747.1, forward strand.
TATGTGTATGATTTGAAGTTGTGATAGTACTATGTGAGACTGGGTTTGTGGTGTGTGTGGTTTCCTTCTCCTCCTGTCTGGTCTTGCCAGTCTTATGTTGAGAGAGCTCGGCCTCCAGTTTGGCTGTATAGTTGCATCTCTCGCATGTATTTGTGTTCTGTGGGAGAAGGAGAGGGTTGTCTGTGTACATGAGGCAATTGTAACATTGCCTCAATATTCCCAGATTCACCAGCTGGGCAGGAGAGGACGCTAGCAACTGACCCCCTCAACATGCTAGAAGGAAAGGACAAAAAGCTTTCTGTTAATTGAGTTTGGAAAGACTTCGAGGGATGTGGGTGATTGAAAGAGGGGTTTTAGGCAGGTGGGGTACTATGTATAATAAAAAGTGCTATATCAGAGAAGAAAGTACTTTAGGAGCAAGTGCAAGCTTCCCAGCTAGAGAATAGTCTCCTTAGGAACCAAGTAGAGCTGAATCTTTCAGATAGAGAATAGGCTGTTTTGGTTAGAAGTAGAGTTCAAGAAGAGCTGTTCTAAGGGAAAAAATGAAGAGTTGACTTTAGGTAGCCTGAATAGTTTAACCCCAATTAACCGCCGCTGCTCTTGTGTGCTCCTGTGGCAACTCCGCGCTAAAGCGTGCTTTATAGCAGAGGGTTGAAAAGAGCTGGGAATTGACCCAAAATGGCCAATGGACTACTAGTTTCTGGCTGAAACCACTCCAAAATGGACAAATAGGCTGCTCAGTGCTTCCCACTCCCACTGGTAAACAAGAAGCTTCCTTTCTTCCAAATAAGGATATGGAACAGTTACAGGAACCAAGACAAAGCCCAGAGATCAGCAAACTCTGATACTGGACTATTCTAGTTCAGTAAGGCGGGAAACAAGAGATTTTTTTTTTTTTTTTTTTTTTCAGAACAGAGAAGAAAAACAGTCAATAAATGCTTTAAATGCTATAAATCGGCTAGCGCACTTGAGTGTGTAGCCTACAGATACAATTTGCAACAATTGGAAACTTAGTGCAAAAAACAGTTTAGACTCAATAAATCAGTTTAAATGCAGTAGCAAACAGGCGAAAATGCAGTCGCTAGACAGTAAACAGTAGAAAAGCCACAAAAATTATACTTGTATCAAGAAAAAGTCACTCTTTTGCTCTCTGCTGCTTGAATCACTCTGCACGACACCACGAGGAGCTGTGCTGAGTGCTATTTGTGGATACTCTGCGAGAGAGGGAGTTAAAACGGACATACAGGGATCAGTGGCTTCTTACTAATGAGGATAGCTCGACCGAGAATTTCAATCGACTTGAGCGTCTGATGCTTAAAAAGCTGTTTTCTATGACAAAGCTCCTGGTAAAATGTGTGCCCCTGCATATTACCCCGAGGGGCTTGCATATAGACCATTTGCCTGTGGGGGAATTTACAGAAGAGAAGAATTATTTCAGGAGTGGAAACTGGCAGCTTTAAATTGTACTTTGGGTTGGCTCTGGATCTTGATTAAAGTCAACTTAAGTCTATGAAACAAGTTGTGTAAGGAGATCACAGAGGTGCAGGATGCTTTGATGAATGAAGCATCTGAAGGGAGATGTAAGGAGTCTATGAACATATCAAAGCCAAAGTACAACACGCTGAAATAAAATGTTTTGGAGCGTAAAAAGAAAAAACTTAACAAGGACATCAAGGACTTTGAAAACAATACATGGCAACGGAAGGGACATTCTGGTAGGTCAAGGGCTAGTGGAGACGCTATCAGCCCCAAGGAAGTACGGGACTCTTTTTTTCCCTCAGGTGGTACTAGTTTAAGAAAGAAAAATGAAAACATCCAAGTGGGGGAAGCTGTGAATTCTCCAACAAACTCCGTAAAATCTATACAATCCCCACAGCAGGGACATGTGCACATCAAGAAGGGTCGGGGAAGATGCAACAAAAAATAATGGAATCTGTGGTATGTTTTTCCAAACCTCATGTACACAGTTCTAATGAGTATATTTCTGAAGAACTACAGATAATACATTTATCTGATTTGTAACTGACTGAAAATGTTAAAAACATATTGCTAAAGGGGGCAAAGTTTGTTCAGACTAGAATTTTGTGTTTAGCGGATTTCATATTGGATGTTACACGTTTCTGTCGGAAACTATCTAAAGGTGCATTTTCAGGACAGTAATCAATTGAATTTACTTAATGATGATGCTCTTTTAGATGTAAGCTTACATGAAACTAACTTTTTTTCTTCAACTGTTGGAGGAAGGGGAAACTGATGCTAATAATCTTGGTCTGGATGATTCTAGCATCGACATACAGAATTAGAAGTTATGTACTCACCATAACGTTCCATCTGAGTAGGTGACTTCATTCGGATGCAACCTGTGGGTATCGGATCCGACCTCGGATCCGAGCCGGCAATTCAAAAGCTTAGGCTCCGAGCTCCTAGCTCCTCCCTCTTACCCATAACCCCTTGCCAAGCCCTGACTGACCTCAGATTGAGTTTGCCTCAAATACTGACAACAGTACACTAAAACAGCATAAATACTCGCTCTATAAAGGTCAGGGGGATGGAGGGGGGGGTGGTTGCATCCGAATGAAGTCACCTACTCAGATGGAACGTTATGGTGAGTACATAACTTCTAAATCTGAAGTAGGCAGACTTCATTCGTCTGCAACCTGTGGGACAGAGTCCCTAGCTACCTGAATCTTGGGCGGCCGTCATGGAAGGATGTTCCGGAGCACCGCTGAGCCAAAGGATGCTCTTCCTTCTAGAAACAACATCCACCTTGTAATGAGAAATAAAAGTATGAGGCGAGGCCCAAGTAGCTGCCGCGCAGATATCATCCAATGATACTCGGGACCTAAAGGCGGCTGACGTGGAAACTGCCCTAGTAGAATGAGCCGTAACCCTCTGAGGAGCAGGTCTGCCTGAAGTGTCATATGCCTGCAGAATACAATTAGCAATCCACTTAGATAGTGTGACTTTAGATACTGCTTTACCCAGAGCAAATTTAGCAAAGGAGACGAACAGCTGATCTGATTTCCTGTGGCCAGCTGTTCTGTTAATATAAAAACGTAATTGTCTATGAACATCCAAGGAATGCAATTTGTATTCTCCTTTGTTTGAGTACTTGGGAAAAAACACAGGTAAATTGATTGACTGGTTACTATTGGATTCAGAAGAGACCTTCGGAAGAAAGGAAGGATTGGTCCTGAGGCACACCCTATCAGGGAAGAAAGAAAGGTAAGGCGGTTTGACGCACAGAGCCTGAAGCTCAGACACTCTTCTGGCTGAAGTGATAGCTACCAGGAAGGCAGTCTTCCAGGAAAGGTACTTTAAATCAGTAGAAGCTGCAGGCTCGAAGGGAGGAGCAGTAAGGGCCTGCAGGACTAAAGACAAGTCCCAGGGTGGTACAACCTCCTTGACTGGAGGCCTCAACAAAAAAACTCCTTTGAGAAATGTTTTGCATAATTTCGCCGTCATAAGGGGAGCTGTGTCATGACCAATGTGATAATGCGAGATAGCTGCCAATTGTACCTTAATCGTGGAAGAACTAGCCCCTTGATGAAAGAGGTCTGTTAGAAAATCCAGCACCGCTGACATAGGTGCCGAGAAAGGATCCAAAGTTCTCTGTACTGCCCATATAGAGAATCTCTTCCATTTACTCCGATAAACCTGCCTGGTGGAAGGTTTATGAGCTGCCACTAAAATGGCCTTGACCGGTGATGAGATACCGGGAGTCCTAATTAAGGATGGAACTGGAGCAGCCAAGCTGTCAACTTCAGGGTCCACAGGTTGGGAACTGACATTCCCAGAGGGTGAGAGATGAGATCCGAAATTGGATCCAGAATCCATGGTGGATTGATTTTGTGAGACCATACGAAGGGGAACCAAGGTTGTCGAGGCCAGAATGGGGCAATGAGAATCATTCTGCTCCCCAAACTGTTGGCTTTCTGCAGAAGCCTCTGCATCAGAGGAAGTGGAGGGTAGGCATAAAGGAGACCGGGAGGCCAAGCATGCACCAGAGCATCTCTCGGGAACTCCCCTGGTGGGGGAAGCAGAGCGAAGAAATTGTCGCATTTGGCGTTTGAGGGAGAGGCAAAAAGATCGTAACAGGGTTGCCCCCAAACGGCAAAAATCTTCTTCGCTACTTGAGGATTGAGAGACCACTCGTGTGGAGAAAGGATGGTGCGACTGAGCTTGTCCGCAAGGATGTTGGACTTTCCCGGAATGTGCGTTGCTACCAGAAAGCGTTTGGTGGAAATTGCCCATTCCCAGACTCTCATGGCCTCTCGACAAAGGGGTAAGACCTGGTTCCTCCCTGTTTGTTGATATACCAGACTACCGACATGTTGTCTGTCTGAATCGCAATAGTCCCTGAAGGAAGAACGTGGTGAAGTGCTTGCAACGCTAGGAGCACCGCCCTCATTTCCAGGACATTTATATGCAATGACGTCTCTGTGGGATTCCACGTGCCTTGGACAATCTTTCCCGCAGAATGCCCCCCCCACCCGAGGCAAGAAGCGTCCGTGGTCACTGTGGCTTGGGGAAATGCAGCGCAAAAAGGTCTCCCTGCCAGGGGCCCCGGAGAAAGAAGCCACCAAAGAAGGGAGTCCCTGCACGCTCTGCTGACCGCAATTGGAGCGTTTAGAGAAGAACAAAGAGGGGACCACTGAACTTGAAGGGTCCATTGAAGAACCCGCATGCGTAAACGGGCATGAATGAGAAGCGGAATAGCTGCCGCCATAGAACCTAGGGCCCTCAGGACCGAAGCTGCAGTTGGGGATGGTTGCAGGATCGCTGTCACATGACACTTCAGGCTGGCAATACGGTCTGGGGTGAGGAAGGCTCGCATTGATCTGGTGTTTAGTCTTCCTCCTATGAAATCTATAACTTGTGTGGGGTTCAGAAAAGATTTCTCCCAGTTGATCGTGATGCCCAGCCTTGGTGCTAGTTGAAGAAAGTAATCCCTGGCTGAGCACAGAAGATGCCTTGATGATGCCGTCAGGAGCCAGTCGTCCAGGTACGGAAAGACCTGTAATCCCTGGAGCCTCAGGTGGGCCGCTACCACCGCTAGCACCTTGGTAAACACCCTGGGGCTGAGGTGAGACCAAAGGGAGGACCCTGAACTGATAATGACTGGCTCCCAGCCGAAGCGAAGAAACCTCCTGGATCGCCTGTCCATCCGAATATGGTAGTACGCCCTTGAGGTCTATGGAGCACATCCAGTCGTTCTCCTCAAGAGGGAAGTATAGATTGCAGGGTGACCATCCGGAACTTTTGCTTGGTTACTGACAGGTTCAACTGGGAAAGGTCTAAGAGTGGTCTTAAGTCCCCGCCTTCTTTGGCACCAAAAGAACCTGGAGTAAAACCCTAATCCGGTTTGATCTCGGGGGACGCGCTGGATGGCTCTTTTTTCTAGCAGCTGTTCGATTTCGATAGCTGCTGCCTCCCTTTGGTCGGGTGGAACATCTGGGAGGCTGCGAGATTTGGGAACCTTGAATAGGGGAATTGAATATCCTCTGGATATGACTCGAAGCACCCAACTGTCTGTTGTTATGGACTCCCAAGAAGTCAGGTGCCTCGAAAACCGCCCCCCAACTGCCTCCAGAGATGGACAGCCGGGCAACCCTTCAGGGCTGCTGCGTGGGTCTATCAGAGAAAGGTTCTCTGGACCCAAAGTTGCCAGGAGCCCCCCTGCCTCTAGCACGACGACCTCCCCGTCCTCCTCTGCCACGGAAGGACTGGTTGTCCGGAGCAGGTTGGGACTGCTGCGACTTCCGGAACCACATCTTCTTCTGTCCCTTTTGGTTCTTAGAGAAGGACCTCTGGGGAGCTGAGAAGTGGACTCCGACGGCAGACAGCGTCTTCCCGTCCTTTTCGCTCTGGACTAATGTATCGCGAACAGTCTTGCCAAACAAGGCAGAACCATCGAAGGGAGCATTCGCGAAGGTCGCCTTGAAGGCCTCTGCAAAATCACAATGGCGGAGCCAGGCCTGTCGCCTCATGACTAGGCCTGCTCCGCTGGCTCTAGCGGCTCCCTCAGTAGCATGAGAAAGTAGCCGCATAGATGTATTGGAAACTGATCTGAGAGTGGCCATTCGGGTGGAGTAAACCTGTTTATCCTCACTCGAGATGGACTCCGGGGGAGATGCAGCGTATTTTTTAATCAGATCCCGCTGCATCCTAATGACATGTGCCATGTAGTTCAGCGCTCTCAAGGAGAAGGTTGCTGAACTAAAAACTCGCTTCCCAATGCGATCCATCGAACGGGACTCCTTGCCCGGAGGATGCACAGAGGGACTCTCCTGGGCCAATTCCCTCTTCGTGGCTGCAGCCATCATCATGGCATCTACTGGGGGACCCTTACTCCAGTGGGTGCGGTCCGACGGAGGGGAAAGAATGCGGTCCGGGCGCTTAGGGATAGGCTCAATGGTGTCCGGATCCTTCCACGCCTGATGGAAATAAGATCCACCAGGGGTCAGCAGGAGGGGACACCCAAGAGGTAGAAGGGCCCGCCTCGAATGCCTCCAAGAACACAGACTCGTCCAAGAAGCCTTGGGGCAGACCACCCCCTGATCCTTAACATTTCCATGATGTCTCCAAATGAGACGTCCTCAGGGGTGACCTAGGGAGCCTTCCCTTCATCCAAATCTGTGTCTTCAGTGACGGACTCAGGGAGTCCATGTGCCTCCTCTTGCACTTACGCCCGAGGTACTTCATCGAGGGGCTGTCCGAGGAGTACTCTTCAGCAGTTGGATGTTCCAAGGGAACCACTTGGGACATTGAGGCGGGCTGTCCCTGGGACCGGCTGGTGGGGCCTGGCCCAACTGCAATGGAGTGCGGGATGGAGCCGTGGCAGGGACCGGGGTCCGGATGTCTCGACAGTGCCCTTTCCACTACGCCGAAAGCCGAGGGGAGCCAGCTTCTCTAAGCCCTGAGAGCCGACCCCACTCGGATCCGACTTGACGGATCGGAGTCGGAGCGAAACCGCCGGATCCGAGAGGCCGGTGTGCTCCGACCTGGACGGAGCCGAAGACACACCAGCTCCCTCGGATCCGAGGCTCGCCCTTGGCTCGAGAGGTCGGGTCCGGCACCAAGCACTTAAGGGATGGGACGGATCCGAGGTGCGCCGACCCATCGGATCCGACCCACCCGGATCCAAATCTGCCCGGCGCCGACAGCTCCGAACCCGTGGTATGGGTCGGAGAAGGAGCCAAGGGGCTAAAGGGTCAAGCCCTCCCGGATGGGGGCTAGGAGCACTCCCATTTGCATTTGGGCCTGGATGAATTTCCTCATCATCCGTCCATATCAGCTTCACTCATAGAAAATGTTGACCTAGTGGAGGCCACCGGCGGACCTAGAGAGCCGCCTCGAGACCTCCTGGAAGGGCTAGCCTCCTCCTCCTCGGGTCCAGGAGAGAACCGAGGGGAGTGGAGCCGAGGAGGAGGAAAGCTAGAAGGCACAGGGGAGGCCCGCTTAGATGGAGGAGCCGAACTGGAAGTTTCGGCTCTTCGCTTGTGGTGCTTCTCCCTGTGCCTCTCCTTCTGTCTTTCCCTAGAGGATTCCTTCCTCCGCAACTTAGAGGGAGGTTGAGTCCCAGCCGGAGGGGGAGAACTCACAGCAACAGGTTGCTGAGTGGAAGGGGCAGAGGCCGAAGCGGTATCTGGAGGTAAAAGACCCGCCAGCACCAACTTCGACCTCCGCTCCCTCAAAGCCCGGGGGTTGAACCCTGCACAAATGGTACAACCAGATGACAGGTGTTCAACCCCAAGATTCTTGACGAGTGTGGCCATCCGCTGGGGACAGCTTATGGCCACACTCGGTACATTTCGAGAACACAGCCTTATGGGCTTCAGACATCGAACCCTAAGGCCTAACACAAAACACACACAAACAAACTACGCAAAACCCGAGAAAATTAAATAAAAGAGAGAGGAAAGCCTAAACACACTCAACACTAACTATATCAATAAAGAAAATAAAGATTTTTAAAACTTTTTTAGTCAAAAAATTAGTTCTGATCTTCACCAACGCCAGGAGCTCTGGAATTCCGTAGCTACTTGAAAAGCGGCAAACGAAATCTGAGGTCAGTCAGGGCTTGGCAAGGGGTTATGGGTAAGAGGGAGGAGCTAGGAGCTCGGAGCCTAAGCTTTTGAATTGCCAGCTCGGATCCGAGGTCGGATCCGAACCCACAGGTTGCAGACGAATGAAGTCTGCCTACTTCAGACTGATGGTTTCAGCACTGGCTATGGTCATTTAACTGTTCCTATGTTTCCAGTTAACAGCCGGTTTATACCACCTAAAAACCCTTTGGCTGTAAATTTGTTTGAAAACATGGTTTGCAGAAGGATAGCACACAAATTTAATATGTTTTTGAAGAAAGAGGAGGAGTATAATCTTACAAAAAAATTAATGGACAGACTTGCAGAATCTATGATTGCATTTAAACAAACATGTTTTTTAATGAAGCAGATAAGGGTGGTAACTGGGTTGTGATGAGTAGAAAACAATATAGTGATATGGTTAACAAGCTAATATGCGATATTGAAAACTATAAATTAAATAACAGCAAAATAACCACCCAGTATCCAAAACACTACTCTTCTCTCTGACGTCTCGGCACAAAGCCTTCAAGGAGGAAAACATTCCTAGTATGATACCCTAGTCTTGAAAGGGTTAAATTTAGAATGTAACTGGAGATTTTTTATATGATGGCTGTATTGAAATGCTTAATGAAGTGTTTAAGTGTTAAATGGTTAATTAGTGTGTACATATAAGGCAGGTACTTTTTAGAAATGTTTTACTCCTTGAAACTTTGTGCCAGGACATCAGAGAGAGAAGAATAAAGTGTTTTGGATACTGGCTGGTCGTTTTGCTGCTTTTACTTCTGGTGGTTTATCAGTGTGTTGGTGGTTCTGTCTGGTATTTATGGCCAGTGATCCGAATACAAACTTGCCTTGTATATTTCAAAATAATCCATGATGGATATCACACAATGGTCTTTGGATAGCTTCTTCATACAGTCTGGTGAGTGGTCTAATCAGCATAATGGTGTACATGTCTCTGTGAATAGAGAGCAAGCTTCCAGACCATGGGATAAATGGGAAGAGGATCAGAACAAATTCTGCAATAATTCATTTGTTACTATGGGTCGCAGGTTTACCTCTTCACTTACATCAGAAAATAAAGTACTATTTGACGAGCTAGAGAAATTAATGTGGAAAGAAAATGCCGTGTTTTTGAACATCCAAAGTTTGTATAAATATATTGAACTTGATATTACCCAGAGGGGACTGGGGGCATATAAACACCCTTCTATGCCGTTCCACAAACGGTAGGTAGCAGCAGCCCACAAATGTACCACTGAGAGGGTTACTACACTGCTGGAAAGAGATAGGGTGAAACAGAGGGAAATGAAATGTGTCCTTCCCTATCTTCAGATCTAAATATAGAGTATCTGGACAAAATTTTAATGGACAGCAATGTTAAATTGAAATCCTACGAAGGGGATATTGTGGGAAAAAAGAAAGGTAAACTGTTTAGAGATTTCCACGACTATGACAACGGTAGAGCTTTCTTGGCGAGAACAAATCGAAAGCGGCCTTGCAATCATGCGAGGTTTGAGGAAGAAGGAGGGAATGGTCAGCATCAGCTGAATTAATCATTTCTGACATCAGAGGACATGTACTCATCTACAAAAGATAAGAATGAAGGAAGGAATGATTACCCTCCACTTTCGAGGGTTCAACAGGAGGAGCAGTTTCGTCATACCTTTCGTAATGGTCTAAACAATCGAGAGGCAACTCAGGGGAGGAAAAGCCAATGGGAATCTACTGCCCTGCAACACAAGGAATATCAACCACAACGAATTATAAGAGAATTTGTTGCCTCTAGCTAACAGTGATTCTTACATTAATTTATCTGGGCATACTTTTAGTGACTGTGAATATGCAGTTCTTAACTGTGGTCTGAAATTCATACCTACAGTTTTGCCGCAACTGCATGAAATAAAATGTGACATTTATAAATTGGTGAGGAAGCTGCATCTTAAGTGTTTCTTTAATGGTAATTCACATAACAGTACTGTGAGTTATGATAGTAATGTAAATGTCTCTACTGATGAAAGCTTCTATTCATGTCAGTCTGATGGAGAATTTAATGCATATTGTCCTTTAGATACAAGTCATATTGGGTATAAAAGTGTGTTTGTACCACCTTTCAGTTATGAAAGGGTGCAACACTTTTCGTCCATGTTGAATTTTGCTATTGAAAGAGGAATTTTTAATTTTAATGAACAAAAGAATGATGTATGTTATAATGTGACTAAAAATGAATGGAAGTCATTAGTGTTATTAAGTACAAGGAGAGATCTGATATTTAAACCTACAGATAAGGGCAATAAATTGGTAGTTATGCACCATACACATTATTTTAATAGGTGTAATGAACATCTAAGTGATAATGTGTATGATAGAGTAGAACCTTTAATATATTTAACAGCTATACAGAAATATAATGATTTGATATCTAAAGTTTAAGGTTAGGCTACTTCTCATATGAGAATGTAAAGAAAAAAATTAATGTGGAGGGATGCAAAATGGCACATTTTTATTATTTGCCAAAAATACACAAGGATTTGAATAACCCACTGGGTCGTCCCATAGTCTCAGGTAAGGAATATTTTTTTTTTAACAGAAGATGGGACAGATTCTTAATTTTTACTTGTCATCTAAGGTAGGTCCATGGTGGTGCAGCGGTAGCGCTGTTGCCTCACAGCAAGAGGTTCTTCCTGTTCGATTCTCGGCTGGAGTGCGGGGGAGTGCCTTCTGTGTGGAGTCTGCATGTCCTCCCCGCGGTTGGATGGGCATTCGAAAGACATGCGTAAATGGGTGTGCCTTCGTTGAAGGTTGAACATCGAGCTGGCACCTCGCCGTTCGTCAAAAATCTACTGCCAATCATTAGCAGACCGGAGTTCCACTGTGGCGACCCCTAACTGGGAAAAACCGAAAGACAGCAACAACAAGCTAAGGTACAACTCCTGCCCTCATATATAAAGAATGTTTTTGACTTTTTGAATAAAATCAGTGGGATTCAATGGAACCAAAACATGTACTGGATCACCTTAGATGTAAAGAGCTTGTATACTAGTATCCACCATAATTTCGGGATTGAGGCCCTGAGGTTCTTTTTAGGTAATAGTCCAGTGTCAGAATATATTATAGAACTGGTCTATTTTTGTTTAACAAAGAAGTTTTTTGAATTTGATGGGACACTGTACCATCAGAAACAGGGAACAGTGATGGGGCAGCTTTTGCCCCCTCATAAGAAAACTTAATAATGGGCCTATTTGAGGTTGAGTACATATACAAGTCCAAATTATTTCAATGGCATATAATAAACTATTGCAGGTTCATTGATAACTTGATTTTTTTTTTTTTTTTAATGTGAAGGAGGTGAGAATGAGATAAAGACATTTATAGGGGAGCTACAACACAACAGATTTAATTTAGAATTTGATGGATAAAAGATAGGTAAAAAGTTTCTTTTTTAGATGTGGTGGTGGGTACTTCTGATAGAAAAAATAATAGAACATCAATACACAGAAAAGTTGAAGGTGGAATACAGTATTTACAGGCACAGAGTTGCCATCCACCACATACCCTTGCAGGCTATACCATATGGAGAAATTCATACCTGTGTATAGGTTGTGTAATAATGATACAGATTTTACAGCAGAAATGAAGAGAACTGTTAACATGATTAGACACAGAGGATACAGTAGTGAGCTGTTGGGAATGGTTTATCAAGGAACATAAAAATAAGGATAGGAAGGAAGAAGGCACAGAGGTAATAAACCTTTATGGAACAATAATCAAAAAAGATATTTATTTTGTTATAACTTATAGCTGTTTTAGTCTGAAATTAGTGGATATGGTGAAATTTCATTGGAGTTATGTGACTTCCCTGAAATATTTTTTTCAGTGAATAAATCATGTGCCTAAAATATTGTACAGGAAGGGAAGAAGCATCAGGGATTTTGTAGTTAAGGGAAAATTTGTTACCCCCCCATTAATTATACAGGAGTCCCTACTGACTATGGAACTAGACCTTGTGGAAAATGCAAAACATATAAATATATACTCAAGAGCTTTACTAAAATAAATGGTGTGAATTTTAATTTTAAATACCAATTTCGGTGTGATACATGCTTATAATATTCTTAAATATAATATAATAATTTAATATGCTTATAATATGCTTAAAACATTCTTGTAATAAATTTTGTGTGGGAGAAAGAAAGAGGCCCTTTAAAGTGAGGCTAATGGAACATATTAAAGACAGTTAGTAATAAAAAGGAGAGTTCCATAGCAGAACATTTAAACAGTGTATGTGGGGGGGGGGGGGATCTGCAGGTTTAAAACGTACTGTACTAGAAAAATTAAATGACGTACAGTATGAAAATGTGGATATTAAAAACAATCATTATATAAGGGATCTGTATATATTTTAAAGTATGATACCCTAGTCCCGAAAGGGTTAAATTTATAATGTAACTGGAGATTTTTTATCTGATGATTTTACTGAAATGCTTAATGATGTGTTTAAGTGTTAAATGGGTAATTGGTGTGTATATATAAGACAGGTACTTTTTAGGAATGTTTTACTCCTTGAAGGCTTTGTGCCAAGACAAGAGAGAGGAGAATAAAGTGTTTTGGATACTAGCTGGTCGATTTGCTGCTTTTACTTCCGGTAGTATATCAGTGGATTAAATAACAACCCTGTTAAAAGATTTAATTTGGAATTACATGAATAGTTGGAAAGAGGAGAGAGACAGATTCCTGGGGGGGGGGGGGGGGGTAAAGATGTTGAAAGGTTAATTGTTAAGGAACCCAGGGATCCTAAGTTTTATGCTATTCCTAAAGTCCATAAAAGTTTGATCAACCCTCTGGGGAGACCTATTATATCAGGAATAGGTTCATATTTGGAGAATGTGGGGACTTTATAAAATCCCAATTAAAAAAAATATTTATCTCGGGTGCCCTCTCATGTAAAAAATACAACAGAATTGTGTAGTAATTTGAAAATGGTGAAATGGCAGAATGATTATTTTTGGGCTACTGTTGACGTTAGTACGTTATATACTAACATCGAAACTAAGTGGAGGTTGGATGGAATGTGCAGGATGATGGGAGAAGGTCTTCGTACTTCATATTTGCTGTCCATTTTGGAACTGTGTCTCACCCATAATTATTTTAGATGGGATAGCAGGCTCTTATTGCAAAAAGATGTGGGGACAGTGATGGGGTCATCTTATGCCGCAACTTGTGTCATCATTTATATGGGTGAATTTGAGAGTTAATTCATGTGTATTTTACCATTTATTTTACAAACCATGTGGTGTGTTATAAAAGGTTCATTGATGATTTAAATTTTTTGTGTAGAGGAAGACAAGAGGAGTTTTTAGAATATGTGAGACAAATTAATAACAATCCACATGGTTTGAAATTCACTTGTCATTCAAATCCATAAAGTATAGACTTTTTGGATGTGGAATTTTATGCTTGTGATGGAAAGCGGGTTCAACATAGGCATTAGAGAAAACCTACATCTGTTAACTTTCTTCATGCAAAATGTATGCACCCCCCCTATTTAATCACTTCACTATGGGGTGTTTAGGAGAATGTATCCAAACACATTGGACATAAAATGAAAGAAATTTGAGCGAAGTTCATAGTAGACTGGCTGTTATGGTTATTCTAAACTGACACTAACGAAGGCCAAGAACAGAGTTTTGAGACAGAATAAGGGGTTTGAAAAATATTGTGGAATTAGTGATAGTAGCATCAGGTATTGGAACAGGGAAGGTTTAGGTTATAATGAAGATAAAATATTCTTTGTGATGAAATTTTCGTCTTTTTCTGTCACTTCAGAAAAATAATAAGGGAGTCTTGGCATACATTTTGTTATGATACCACAATAGCACATTTATTTCCTAAACATGTTACTTTCTCATACGGAAGGTATAGCAATTTGAAGGAATTGCTGAATGAAGATGGAATGATTGTGAATAGAGGGGACAGAGTGGGGACACGTGCATGCAGAAACTTCTGTATGCAGTAGGGTCAGGAACCTAACTGACCATAAAATTAATGTAATGAATTACAGAGCCAGGGAGTTTTTTTATTGCAATTCTCAAGTGGTTGTTTATATAACTGGATGTGGATGTAAAAATAAAAAACGGTATGTTGCTCAAACTAAAAAAAAGTTGAAGATCAGAATAATGGAATACCTTGGGGACATCAGGAGAAAAAATATAAACAGCCCTGTAGCGAGTCATTTTTATCTGCATATGGGAGGGGTTGGGGAACAGCTTGCATTTTAGTGTATTAACACAACCACATTTGAGTACAGGTGGTAACTTTAAAGAAGAATTAAACAGATTGAAATATAGAATGATTTTAACTTGTAGAACATTACATCCCATGGGAATGAATTTGGATATTAATTAAACTTTGTAAGGGTGTATTTATGGTATACTGAAGTAGTGTTTTTCTTATGGTGAAAAAATACAAAATAGCTTTTTTCAGACATGATTTTAATGTTTTGTGTAAAGAAATTTTGATTAATAAAATATCAGGGTGATTTTATACTTAATTGTTTAATGGAAGCACTGGGTGTATAAATTGGGATAAGTTTGATGTGTAATTTATTCCAAGAAGGCAAAAAGCAGAGGTACCAGAATAAAGTTTTGAAGTCCTATGGTCCCATGTGGTGAAGCTTTCCTTTGTGGTGGTTTTTTTTGCTATCTTGTTTTTGGTGTTTTTGCAACAATTCAACATAATCTCAGAAACACTCACTCTGAGTTCCATTTCCCACTGGCTCAGAAGATTGGGGTGGCATCTCCTCAGGTCACTGCAATGGTTCTGGCACTGATCATGAGAATGGCTGACAGCAGTAATAACAAACACTGCCCTGGCAAGACTGCAAGAAATCTACTTTATACTGGAAACATCATTCCACAAGCCAACACTCACAGTGGATTTTGCATATAACGTAAAGAAAGACTTTACTTTCTTTACTTCACCATCTGGAAGCCATGCCGTCTTCAGTACCCTCAAAAGCCATGGCCTTTCAGTAGGTCATAATTCAGATAAAAAATGGTAGCTTTCTTGCGTGCAGGCAAACTGCTGCTGGTGAGACATGACATGCATCTCCGAGCACCTCATTAGAATAACCAGTCTTCACTGACACCACTGCAGAGTGAAAATACATGGCATAGCAAGATTATGTAGGGTGAGAACAGTGACATGGAAAGAAGTTGCAAGAATTACAATGTATGCACGTCAACATTTTGCTTTTCAGCCTCTACAGGCCATAACATTACAAGTTTTCGCCACTTACCTGCCCTACTTACTGAGCCTTGCAGGTACTTCTGCAAGTACACAAAGGTTATATCAAGCTTTGTATTGTGACATAGGTGAACTGTGCAATGAGATAAATGTATGACTTAGCTTGGGCTTCAGGCCAGTTATTTCACATTAAGAAGGTTCGTGGTCAGCACTCTTGTGGGAGGAGAGGCTGGACTCTGCCTTTCTGAGCTGGGAATTTCTGGTTAAAGGCTTATAGTGCCTGCATATTTGAAGTGTTTCTTACTGAAATTGGTACACCTTGTTTGCTATAGCATAGACTAGATCCAGGCCTGCTGAATATAGCTTTGTTTGTTTGCTTGTTATTTCCCTGAAAAGCTAATTCCACCTAAAACGCGGCTTTTCAGCGCTTCTGTGGATCCTTAGTGATATCTGCATTGCTTACTGTACTTATTTCCTTGTTTCACTTAGGTTCATAGGTTCATACTAGGCTATCTGCCCTAGGGCATTTACAAGCCTAGCCAGAGTGTGTTTGGCTTTCGTCACCCATTTTAAAATGAATTTTGCTATGCCCTTTTTCGAGGTTAGTATACTGTGCATCTGTCTAACAGTGACACAGAAGTGACACCCGGAGCAAATCTACAATCTCCCATCCACTCATCAAGATTCCTCTTGAAGAGAGTCAATGACGGACTCTGCCTAACCTGGACTGGGATTTTATTCCAGAGCGAAGGGAGCCTCTGGGTTATGAATCTGTCCCTCCAGCATGTCCTATTTATTTCAGTGCTGAGGTTCAAGTCTCTCGAGAGCATAGCTCGATGGGATTTGGATTTTCTGAGGTGCAGCATGTCCATTAATTCCGGGTTGGACATGGCTTTATACGACAGGCACAGATCGCCTCCGAGCAGGCGGTATGCCACTGAGTAGAGCTGGAGTTTCTTTAACCGGGCAGCATGTGTCATCTGTTTGAGCCCTTTGATCCTTTTGGTGAGGTACTTTTGGGGTCTTTCCAGTTGCTGCAGGTGTCTGGTAAGGTACATCCCAAAAGGGGCATTGTACTCAATTATAGGCCTGATGAGGGATGAGTAAAGAGGCACGATGACCTCCTCTGATCTAGATGTGAATCCCTTAGGTGGGCTATATAAAATGATTTTCTAACCTCTATGGCCACGTGGTTGTCGAAAGAGAGACTATCAACTTGGGTCCCCAGGTCCCTAATTACTTCTTCTGTACTTAATGGATTACCATCTATGTGGTAATTTGTGGGCACTTTGTTTTTGCCGAAGGGGATGACTATACACTTTTTGGCGTTTAGCTTGAGGCCATGGCTCTGGCACCAGTTGTCTGTTTCTATGAGGCCCTTTTGGAGGATGCTTGTGTTGGCTGGAGAGTCGATTATGGCACCTAGTTTGCAGTCATCTGCGAACTTGAGTCAGCCACAGTCCTTCTGTGTTGGCCTGTACCTTCGAGAAATATATACCGAACAAGAGAGGTCCCAGGACTGAGCCTTGTGGGACGCCACTTGTAACTGGTTTGGAGTCTGATATGGCTCCAGCAATTCTAACCAGGTGGGTTCTGTCCTTGAGCCAGTTTGCAACCCAGCTAGTGACATAGGGGTTTATATTTAAGCTGGTGAGCTTATCTATAATGCCAGAGTGGGGTATTGTATCGAAGGCTTTTGCAAGGTCCAGGTAGGCTGTGTGGACCACCTTCCCCTCATCAATGGCCTTGGTGACTGTTTCAAAGAAATCAACCAGGTTTAAGAGGCAGGATCTGCCCTTAACAAAGCCGAACTGGGTAGGATCCAGTGTCTGTAGGTCTCCAATATCTTTATTTATGAGGTCCATGATGATCCTTTCCACAGCTTTGCAGACCAAGCTAGTCAGGCTTATGGGGCGATAGTTTCCAGGATCCGTTGAGGCACCACCTTTGTGGAGAGGGACCACTGTTGCTGTATGCCATTCTTTGGGTACATATCCTGTAGTAAGGCTGAGACTGAACAGTAGTTTTATGTTTGGGTTTAGTTCTTCTTGGAGTTCATGTAGGACGCAGCCCGGGACACCGTCTGGTCCCATTGATGCTGTGTTTTTTGCTTTGGAGAGGGCGGCTCTTACCTGAGCATCTGAGATGTCAGGGGGGCAGCACTCTGCTGGGATAGATATTTGCCCTTTTGGTGGGGAAGGGGGGGGGAGAAGTTTGCGCTGAATGTGTCAGCTAGGATGTTGGCAATGTCTGTGGGTTCGGTGTATTTTTTTTCATTTTGGACTAATTCTGAGAATATCTGGGAATTCCCAGCCAGGTTTCTAACATAACTAAAAAAAAACTTGTGATTATCCTTAGTGTCCTGTGCAATTTTTCTCTCGAAGCTGGCCTTAGACGATTTTATGAGTGCCCGTAATTTTTTGCTAATACTAATCAGAGATGCCTTCCCTTTTTGGGATTTTGCTCCATAATGTAGTAGCTTCCTCCTTCTATTGTATAGTTTGTTTATGGCTGGGGTCCACCAGACAGGACACCTGCCTTTGGAGGATTGGGTCTTGGTTTTGTTTGGTATTGCATGATCCATGCATTCCTGAAGATGTTCATAGAATGCGTTTATAAAGGATTCTGCGGTCTGGGCCGTATTTTCCACAGGCCCGGTGGCTTTGAAGGATTCCACCTCAGTTTTGAGGAGTGTGAAATTTGCTTTAGAGAAGTTTTTCACTGTGGTTTTCTGGGCAGGGGCTGGGGTCGAGATGTGAATATCTAGTGAGATTCGTTTATGGTCTGATCTTACCAGTGAGGGATACACTTCTGGTCTGGAGCATAGAGTCCCCATATTGGTGATGATCAGGTCCAGTATGTTTTGCCCTCTTGTGGGAGTGGTAACAAGCTGTTCCATAGCATTTGAGTTTATAAATTCTAGGAACCTTTGGGCTAGGGTGTTGGAGCTAGAGTAATGCTCCCAGTCTATGTTTGGGTAGTTGAAGTCGCCCAATATAATGGTGTTTGGAGAAACCTTCATATTTTCCAGTGTTCTCAGGAAGGCAGAGTGGGGTTCCTGGGTTTGGGAGGGTGGTCTGTAGCAGGCTATAAACTGGAAGGCAGTTTTACCCACTCTTAGTTGCACATGGATAGTCTCTGATGCTTCGTGCCGTGCCAGCAACCTGGAGGTGTTGGTATCTTTGACAAATATTGATACTCCCCCCTCCTTTTGTGTTTGGTCCAAGTTTTGGGGCCAGAAAACATGGTATGAGGTATAACCTGGTAGTGCTGGGGTGCTCTCGGGAGCCTTGAACCAGGTTTCTGTTACTGCACAGATATTGATGTTCTCCATGCTAAGGAGAGATTCGAGTGCATGCATCTTGAGGTTTAGACTTCAGGCATTGAGTAGCATTACTCAGTTTCTTATCCCTTGTGATACCTATGGAGGTGGGTTTGTCTTTTTTGTCTTTTGAGCCTTGCCTAAAAAAGGCACTATGGGGTGGCAAGAGCCTTTGCCAATATCCGAAAGCCCAGGGGTGACAGGTGCAAGCCGTCCCTAGTGAAGCATCGTGGCTTGTCACGCATGTCATCCCAGGCTGGCAGGCATTGGATCCCCTTTGAATGACACCAATACTTAAGCCAGTTGTTGAAATTGATCATCTTGTCTTCATATTGTGGCATCATTCTTGGTGAGGGTAAGATGCTACTCAAGGTCAGGGTCATACCGGCCTGGGCTACATGCTCAGAGAGGTCCTCTATGTCTCTTTTCGTGTAGTCCAGGGAGGTACATCTCAGGTCATTCACACCAGCATGGACAATGACTGAGTCATATTTGAACTTGCCTTGGAGTGACCTGAGTGCTTGTGTTATGTGGTGGATCCTAGCGCCCGACAGGCAGCTCACCGTGACCTTCTCCTTGTTCAGCCTGGTGAGCGGGACATCAGTGTGCCTGACGATAGAGTCACCTATTACAAGTGTATCAGGTGTGTTGTTTAGCCTTAAGGGCTGTGACTGTTCGGCACACTGGCTTTGTGAGCTATGTGTTGCACGTGTTTTGTTTTGGGGTAGCGGTTGCTTGGGTGTCTGCTTTGGAGGTCTCTGTTACTTAGGCAGATTTTTATTTAGAGCCTCCGAGTATGTTTTTGTGTGTTTATGTGTTTGGTTTGCTGTCGTGGTAGGTCTATGTGAGACTGGAATTGTAGTGAGTGTGGTTTCCTTCTCCTCCTGACTGGTTATGCCAGTACTGAGTTGAGAGAGCTTAGCCTCCAGTTTGGCAATATGGTTGCATCTCTCATGTGTTGGAATTTGTTGGGAGGAGGAGAGGGTTGTCTGTGTACATGAGGCAGTTGTAACATTGCCTCAAGATTCCCAGATTCACCAGCTGGACCAGAGAGGAGATTGACAACTGACCTTTGGACATGCTAGAATAGTATTGGGAATTCCTTTATAATTGAAAAAAGGGCCAATGGGTAACAAGGTACTCAAGGGGAGTTTGTGAGGGTGTAGTGCTTTTAATTTTTGAGTGCTGACTTATATAATTGCTTTAGTGAGCAAGTGCCAGGTAACTTAAATGCAATGCGTTACAGGTAAAGTAAATGCAAAAATGACTAACAGTAACTTTCTTTCAAGTCAATTCAAGTTCAAGTAAGCATGCGCAAGTGCAGTGGTTAAGGTGTATGCCTTTCAATAACAAGGTGCAAGGTTTGATTCTCGCCACTGGAAAGAGCTTTTTGTGTGTCTTGGATTCAGTAAATATTGTGTCTCTCTCTGAATCTCTGCAGTAGTTCCCCACCTACCCTCCCTGTTTCTTGTTGTGGTGTTAATCTTGGTGGTTTTGGAATTGCCCGCCCCTGCTGTAAATCTCTTTTTGCACACTCCTCCTGGACCCATCTCATTCGCTCACTCAGCTGAGTACAGTGAGATCATATTTTGATTTTGGATACACTTACCAGTCCCATCTCCTCTGCAATGTACAGAGAGAGCACTTGGAAAGGCATTCCCCTATAGTATCTTAATCTGCTCTGTTTCCTCCATCTCAAAAAAAAAAATGACAAACCCAATATATCAATATTCATCAAAGATACCCATACCTCCAGGTTGGTGGCACAGCACGAAGCATCAGAGAATATCCATGTCCAACTAACAGTGGGTAAAGCTGCCTTCCAGTTTATAGCCTGCTACAGACCACCAAAACCCAGGAAAGTACAGTTGTGTACACCTACCATAAATGTAGATGTTCGAGTGTCTTCACTGTTGCAGTCATAACTGTAGGGTGATCCTGCCGGCAGGCAGCCCGAGGTCGGCCAGAATCACAAAGTCTGGGTCCGGCGTCGGCTGCACAAGCTAGTACCCTGACGTCAGTACGCTCTGGTACATAGCCCTCAGCCAACGCCATCTTCTCCAGCCTTTCTTGCCCCAGATGTCAGAAATCCCCAATAAACCAAAAATTAGTTCCATAAGGAAACACAAATACACCATAAAAGTGAAAAAAGAGGGGATAGGAGGGAGGGAAACACCGACTGCAACAGTGAAGACACTCGAACATCTACATTTATGGTAGGTGTACACAACTGTACTATGTTCTTCGTGTTTCATTGTTGCAGTCATAACTGTAGGGTGGAATCCCAAAGCAGTGAAAAAAAAAAAAAAAGGGAGGAGGCTTAAATAGAAGAAGGGGCAGCAAGAAGGCCCTGCAAAACAGCAGAGGCAAAACCTGCCCTGATCTTAGAATACAAAGGGAGATTGTAGTGCTTGGAAAAGGTATGCACAGAACTCCAAGTGGCAGCTTCCAAGATATCCTTGGTAGGAACTCCTCTGAGAAAAGCTGTAGAAGTGGCAGCTGCTCTAGTAGAATGACTTCTCACAGTACCTGGAAACTGTTTTCCCATGATGAGTGTAACAAAATCTTACTCCATAGGCAATCCATTTGGAAATAGTTTGTTTGGAAATAGCCTTCCCAAGAAAACTGGAGGCAAAAGAAACAAACAATTGGTTAGATTTTCTGAACTCTTTAGTCTTGTCCAAGTAAAATCGTAACTGTCTGTGTACGTCCAATGAATGCAAAATCCTTTCCCCTTTATTTTGAGGATTAGGAAAGAAGGTAGGAAGGTGAATTGTCTGATTTAAAGCAACTTTCGAAATCACCTTAGGCATGAAAGTATGATTGGTCCTCAAGGATACTCTGTCTAGATGGAAAATTAGGTATGGTTCCACAGCCATGAGAGCTTGCAACTCTGAAACCCTTCTGGCAGAAGTCAATGCTAACAAAATAACTGTCTTCCAGGATAAAAATTTAATATCAGAAGCCGCAGCAGGCTCAAAAGGAGGCAAATTGAGTTTTTCCAAAACACAGTTAAGATCCCAGGCAGGGACAGGAGGGGTCCTAGGAGGCCTCAAATTCTTAGCTCCTCTCAAGAATTGTCTCACCAATGGATGAGAAAAAACAGGAGGGTCAGTATTAAAATGAGCAGATATAGCAGAAGCATGAATCTTAATGGAAGAAAAGGAAAGGCCTTTAGACAAAAGGTCTGAAAGGTAAAGCAAAATAGACGAGAGATCAGGCACAAAAGGGTTAGAGCCACTGTCCTGCATCCAAATACAAAATCTTTTCCATTTAGAGGCATAGGATTTCCTAGTGCTAGGCCGTCTAGCTTCTAGAAGAACATCCAAAACTTGTTTGGGGAGCTTAGAAGAAATCAAATTTCCTTGAAGAGCCAAGCTGCCAGGCAAAGGGTCTTGAGATGAGGGTGCAGCATCTGACCCTGATGCTGGGACAGAAGAGAAGGGTACAGAGGAAGGATCCAAGGAGGTTCCAAGAACAGATGCTGTAAGGTTGGATACCAAAACTGTCGAGGCCAATTTGGAGCAATCAAGATGATGAACTTGGGCTTGTCCTGTTTTATCTTCAGTAATACCTGGGGAAGAAGAGGAAGAGGAGGAAAGGGATATCCAGAAAGGTTCCTCCAACTGAATGACAGGGCATCCACTTTCCAAGCTGTTTTGTGGAAGGACCTGGTGCAAAAGAGAGGCAGCTGATGATTGAGATGGGATGCAAACAGATCTATCTGGGGACACCCCCAAACTGCAGTTATCCTGTTGAATAAGTTGGTGTCTAGCATCAATTTGTGAGGATCCAAAATGTTTCTGCTTAGGCTGTCTGCTAAGAGATTCTGCTTTCCTGGAATGAATTGAGCCTGAAGATGCAGATTCAGACTTAGAGCTGTGTCCCATAAAGCCATAGCTAGTCTGCAAAGGGGGGTATGAATGAGAGCCCCCCGCTTGTTTATGTACCACATGACTGTGGTGTTGTCTGTACGAATTAGAAGAGGCCCTGGTTGCAAAAGGTTCTTGAAGGCTAGAAGAGCATTTTGAACTGCCAACATTTCCTTCAGATTGATGTGCCAGTGAAGGTGATTCTTTGTCCAGGTCCCCTGCTGGCAATTGTTTAGAAAATGTGCTCCCCAAGCATAATCCGAGGCGTCCGTGGTTATGATTTGAGAAGGTTGAGGTAGACGAAAAGGCTTCCCTTCGTTTAAGGCACACACCCTGGACCACCAAAGGAACTCCTTCTGGAGGCAGGGGATCAGAGGAATCAAAGTGTCCAGATCTTGGTAATGCTGTGACCATGCACTTTTCAGGTACCACTGAAGCTTTCTCATATGAAGCCTTGCATTTGGAATTAACAGAATGCATGAAGCCATATAGCCCAGTGCCTGCAGGAATTTCCTTGCAGTGAGCTGAGTTAAAGTTGCCAAGGTTTTGAAAATTGAAGCCAGCTGTATTTGTTTTTCTGGAGTAAGGAAAGCCCTTTGTAAGGCTGTATTTAGGAGGGCTCCCAAAAATATCATTTGTTGAGAAGGGATCAATTGTGACTTTTTTATGTTCACTGAGAATCCCAGGAGGAGGAAAAGACGTTGAACAAAATCCAGATGTTGAAGTAAAAGGTCCTTGCTGTCTGCCTGGATAAGGCAGTCGTCCAAATAGGGGTAAATCTGAATCCCCTGAAGTCTGCAATAAGCCACTACTGGGGCCAGGCACTTGGTAAAAACCCTGGGCGCAGTAGATAAACCAAAGGGCAGTACAGAGAATTGAAAGTGCCTCGAGCCTGCCTTGAATCTGAGGAATTTCCTGCGTTCCTGCCTGATGGGAATGTGTAAGTAGGCCTCCTTTAGGTCCAATGTCACCATCCAAGCGTCCTGGGAGAGCACTGGAATCAGTTGTTGTAGAGTAAGCATTTTGAATTTTGGAATTTCCAAAAAGGTGTTTAACACTGAAAGGTCCAGAATAGGTCTCCATGAATTTTGTTTTCTTGGAACCAGAAATAGTCTTGAGTAAAAGCCTTTTCCCATTTCTGAGAGAGGAACAGGCTCTATAGCTCTCATGGCCAGTAGAGCATCCACTAGATTTAAGGCCTCTGCCCATTGATGTTTTGGCAGATCTGGCCAACCGATAACCCTTGGCAGAGTATGAAAATGGAACTTGTATCCTCTTAAAATCACGTCCAATACCCATTTGTCCTGGGTAATAGGAGTCCAATTTCTGTAAAAAAGAGAAAGCTTTCCTCCGAGAGGGGCATCCAGGTAAGGAGGTCCTGAAGCCCAACCGAGAGAGTCATTGAGTCTGCTTCCTTTGAGATTGGGATCTGTCTTCTCCCCTTCTAGGTGAAGAAGCAGTCCATTGTCTGGATCTGTAAGAGGCCTGAGCTTGACCACGACCTCTGGAGCGTCTATATCTTCCCCTTTGAGGCCTGTCAGACGTGGGAAAGGACCAATTTTTGGAGGGCCAATTCCTGGAAAATCTAGGAGGCTGAACTTGTAAGAAATCTTTCACAGTCTGCAAAGATTTTGCCTTTTCTTCCATCTTTTTAATAACCTCCTCAGCCTTGGATCCAAATAAAACATCATGCTGAACAGGGGCATCTAAAAGTTTAGCCTTAACCTGTTCCGGCAAACTTTGTTCACGAAGCCAGGCATGTCTCCTAATAACAGTACCAGAGGCTGCGGCCCTGCAAGAAGCTTCCAAAGCATCAAAACCACAATGCAAACTATGCTTGTTCACTTGTTCAGTTGCATGCAATACATCCTGCAATTCCTTATCCTCTGCACATGCCGGAAAGGTAGCAAGCTTTTGCTTCAAAACAGACAAAATAAATTGCTGATACTTAAACATATGAAACTGGCAATTTAAAGCCCTAATAGAAAGGGTAGCAGAAGTATATACCTTTTTACCCCACCTGTCTAAGGCACGAGAATCCTTCTCGGAGGGAATAGGATTTTTGGAAGAAGCAACCTTAGCAGCCTTAGAACCCTGAGAAATAGTTTCAGGATCCGCAGAAGGGTTCTTAAATAAGAATAAATGAGAATCAGGGACCCTGTAAAATCTATCAGGCTTAGAAGGAGCAGGGGGCATGGAATCAGGATTCAAATTAGCCTCAGAAAAGGCATCATCCACAATATCAAGAACAGGAGGAATAGCTAAAGGCCTGTGTTGAGGAAGAAGAAGGAATTCCCTAAGCCTCTTCTTGGAAGCAGAATAATCCTGACCTTCCCAATGAAAATGTTCCCTCATCTCATGTAAGGTCTCCCCAAAAGAAAAATCCTCAGGCGGAGAAGCAGAGGGCAAGGAATCCTCTGCATCCGAATCCTCATAAGGAGGAAAGGAATATTCCTGATCAGAGGAAGAAACAGAAGATACAGAAGCCTGGTCAGAGGAATCCAAAGGAACATCCTGTCGAGGCCTTTTCTCTGGAGGGGGGTGAGAACCCCTAATCATTGTAAGCTAACCTTCAGCCATCCTTAGCAATTGCTTCTGTGTCTTGGGAGTAGCTTCAGAAGTAGCTTGAGCAGAAACTTTAAGCTTAACTGGAGTCTTGGACTTGGCCTTTGTCTTTGAAATGGTGATGTGAGTAGGCCTGAATACCCCCTCAGAAGCCGGTACCTGCACAGCGGTTCCGGACCCATCTAAGGGAGCGACGTCCGAAGGTCCTGCAGCAGATAAAACAATAGGCCTTGATGGCTCCCCATGGGAGTCCGTATCAGCCATCGGTTCAGAAGTGGCAGACGACAGGGGCTGCAAAAGTGCCTCACTGACGACAGCCGAACCAGACGCTGGCTCCAGCTGCGATGAATCTTGTTTGGACCTCGGAGGCCTGTCCTTGTCTTTGCGCTTCTTTTGAATTCCGGTAGAATCCGACGACATTCTATAACTGAAGCGTCTGCCAAAGTAATCTAAAGCCCAGTCGTACCGACGCTTAATAGTGCGAGAATTGAACCTGGCACAGAACCGACAACAAGAAACGTCGTGGTCAGGGCCTAAGCAAGGTAGACAGTAAGAGTGGAAATCTTTATGAGGTATCTGTTTTCCACACGCTATACAATTATTAACTTTTTCTGACTTCGGAGGAACAAGAAAAAAATTCCCCAATGGGGTACTTAGCTTTGAAAAGAGAAGTAAGAACTTCGGACCGACAACAATCAAATACGTTGTTCGAAAATCGCCAACCAACGACTTGCGAGCTGCTTTCCACCGCACGGCAAGAAAGACTGGAGAAGATGGCGTCGGCTGAGGGCTATGTACCAGAGCGTACTGACGTCAGGGTACTAGCTTGTGCAGCCGACGCCGGACCCAGACTTTGTGATTCTGGCCGACCTCGGGCTGCCTGCCGGCAGGATCACCCTACAGTTATGACTGCAACAGTGAAACACGAAGAACATCTCCACTCTGCCTTTCTGAGAACACTGGAAAATATGAAGGTCTCTCCAAACACCATTATACTGGGCGACTTCAACTACCCAAACAGACTGGGAGCATTACTCTAGCTCCAACACCCTAGCCCAAAGGTTCCTAGAATTTATAAACTCAAATGCTATGGAACAACTTACCACCACTCCCACAAGAGGGGAAAACATACTGGACCTGATCATCACCAACATGGGCACTTTATGCTCCAGACCAGGAGTGTATCCCTCACTGGTAAGATCAGACCATAAACTAATCTCACTGGTCGATTTCTTTGAAACAGTCACCAAGGCCATTGACGAGGGGAAGGTGATCCACACAGCCTACCTGGACCTCGCAAAAGCCTTCGATACAATACCCCACTCAGGCATTATAGATAAGCTCACCAGCTTAAATATAAACCCCTATGTCACTAGATGGGTTGCAAACTGGCTCAAGGACAGAACCCACATGGTTAGAATTGCTGGAGCCATGTCAGACTCCAAACCAGTTACAAGTGGTGTCCCACAAGGCTCAGTCCTGGGACCTCTCGTTCGGTATATATTTCTCGGAGGTACAGGCCAACACGAAGGACTGTGGCTGACCAAGTTCGCAGATGACTGCAAACTGGGCACCATAATCGACTCTCCAGCTGACACAAGCATCCTCCAAAAGGGCCTCATAGAAACAGACAACTGGTGCCAGAGCCATGGCCTCAAGCTAAACACCAAAAAGTGTATAGTCATCCCCTTTGGCAAAAACAAAGTGCCCACAAATTACCACATAGGTGGTAATCCATTAAGTACAGAAGAAGTAATTAGGGACCTGGGGACCAAAGTTGATAGCAATCTCTCATTTGACAACCACGTGGCCAAAGTAGTTAGAAAAACGTTTTATCTAGCCCACCTAATCATGAAGGGATTCACATCTAGATCAGGGGAGGTCATCATGCCTCTTTACTCATCCCTCATCAAGCCCATAATTGAGTACAATGCCCCTTTTGGGATGTACCTTACCAGACACCTGCAGCAACTGGAAAGACCCCAAAAGTACCTCACCAAGAGGATCAAAGGCTCAAACAGATGCCATATGCTGCCCGGTTAAAGAAACTCCAGCTCTACTCAGTGGCATACCGCCTGCTCAGAGGCGATCTGTGCCTGATGTATACAGCCATGTCCAACCCAGAATTAATGGACATGCTGCACCTCAGAAAAATCCAAATCCCATCGAGCTACGAACTCGAGAGACTTGAACCTCAGCACTGAAATAAATAGGACATGCTGGAGGGACAGATTCATAACCCAGAGGCTCCCTTCACTCTGGAATAAAATCCCAGTCCAGGTTAGGCAGAGTCCCTCATTGACTCTCTTCAAGAGGAATCTTGATGAGTGGATGGGAGATCATAGGTTTACCCCGGGTATCACTTCTGTGTCACTGTTAGACAGAGGCACAGTATACTAACCTCGAAAAAGAGCATAGCAAAATTAATTTAAAATGGGTGGCGAAAGCCAAACACACTCTGGCTAGGCTTATAAATGCCCTAGGGCAGACAGCCTAGTATGAACCTATGAACTTAGGAACATTTGCTTGAAGCAAGCAAAAAACCCACACTGATTGCCTCAATACTGCATGATAAAAGTGCTGTACGAACCTGCATGAGAACCAATACTCCAGTTAATATCTCTGAGGAAAAGCTGAAGGTTGCAAGATATAAAAGCTTAAAGAGAAGTAAGTGAATGGAAACCAGTATTACCCTTAATTTTATAGTTTGGGGAGTGGCGTGAAGGCATAATACTGCAAGGGGTAAGCTACTGGGTGTAAATGACAAGAACTGTGTACACTCTTTGACGGACTGTAAACAGCCTTTAATGCAATGGCAGGGAAAGTGGAAATGATGTAATGTGGCAAGCTCACTACAGAACAGTAAGGTTTGTTTCCTTTTACTATACGCTGGCAGAGCACACCCAGGTGTAGGATCGGGGGACTGTGTGTGTGTGTGTGTGTGTGTGTGTGTGTGTGTGTGTGTGTGTGTGTGCATTTATGTCCCACTCATTGTTGAGATGCAAGTTTCAAGATGTGTTCTCTTTGATGCTAAGTTGCATGGCTAGGCTTATAAAGGCCCTAGAGGTTGTTAGCCTAGTTTATACCTATGAACCTATATGATACAATATATGCTGTGGTGTTCTGTAAGGGAGGGTTACATCTGTCAAGTGGGCAATGAACCATGTGAGTCATGCAAGTTCTTACATGCTTGATTAGTGGAAGTACTGATACAGTATCTGTAAGGTGGCAACCTACACAATCCAGAGGTATGCCTGTAGTGACCTTATATTCCACATCCCTTCATGGTAACACTAGGTGGTGAGTCCATATACTTTTTATAGTCATCTTCCTACTATAGTCTGTATATATATATATATATATATATATATATATATATATATATATATATATGAGACACACACTGATGTCCCTCTCACCAGGCTGAGTAAGGAGAAAGTTACAGTCAGCTGCTTATCAGGTGCTAGGATCTGCCACATTACGTTTGCACTCATGTCACTGGAACACAATTACAAATATGACTCAGTCATAGTCCATGTGGGAGCGAATGACCCGAGACACACCTCCCTACACTACATGTAGAGAGACATCATAGAGCTCTCAGAATACATTTTTCAGCCTGGTATGAGCCTAGCATTGAGCAGCATTTTACCTTCTTCAAGGATAATGCCACAATACGAAAAAAAGATGATTGACTTTAACAATTGGATTAGTTTCTGGTGTCATTCTAAGGGGGTGCAATATTTGCCGGCATGGAAGGAGATGGTCAACAAACCATGCTGCTTTGCCAGAGATGGTCCGCACCTCCCCCCTCTAGGCTTTTGAATATTAGCTAAAACACTGTCTTCCCCCATAGTGCCTTTTTTAGGTAATGCCAAACTGAAAGTTCTTCAGACATAGCAAATCAAAACCAAGAAAATCTAAAGTTATGACTGCTCAATGCTAGGAGGCTAAACAAAAAACTTCACAACCTAGAAGCTCTCGTTACCCTAGAAAATGCTGATGTCTGTGCAGTCACTGAGATATGGTTTAAAGCTGCACAGAGCACACTAACAGTGCAAGGTTATAATTCCTTCCACAGATTTAGGCCAGCTACTTTACAGGCAGGGACTAAAGGTGGAGGTGCCTCTATTTACATCAAAAATAAACATATTTTAAAGCTAGTCAACAGGACAATGCACTCGAGCTACTACATGTTCAAATCACCATAGATAAAATCCAATACCACTTCCTTTGCCAGCTATAGGTCCCCTTCTATGACCCAGGAAACCCATATAATGGTATTTAAACTTATTAGAAACACTAGCCATCTAACCCAATACTATATTCATGGGTGACTTTAACTGCCCCACTATTAACTGGGAATCCTATATAACACCAAATATACATGCACAGAGATTCCTGGACTTTGTAAATACAAATGCCCTGGACAAGATGGTCAATACACAAACCTGAGTTGCAACCATACTGGATCTGGTCCTCACTAATATGGGAGACTGGACTGCTGCACACACCCCCTACTGTAATGCTTTCCCTGCTAAGGTCAGACGACAAAATGGGTCTCCTTTGAAGTAAAAGAATAAAACCTGGACCCCCAGATAAAACTGGAATATTCATGAACTATTCCTAAAGCTAACCTCCTACTATTAAGTGAGAACCTGGCAAAATTTCAAGCTTCCATATACCCTGAGAACACTTCAGCCTATGCAGAACTTTTCACAGAAACCCTGTACAAGCATGTTAATATCTGCATGCAGGCAGCTGTACCCACCAGGAAGTAGTACAGAACTAACTCAAAAAACAAGCCACCATGGTGGAATCACAAAATCAATCAGATGTATAACAAAAGGAAGAAAACCATGGAAAAAATTAGGAGGTGCAGCACCCAGCAGGATAAATACACTCTCAAACTAAACAAACAACTCAGATGACAAAGTCTACCAAAGAGGCCAAGGACAACCACAAAGCATTCTTTAGCTATATCTGCAACCTCAAAGGCAATGCACAACTGTGCGCAGAGTTCACTGTAAATGGAGCTACCCATACTAAGCCAGAAGATATAGCAAACCTCCTGGCTGATGCATTCAGCTCCAACTTTACTACTCTCTCCCCTTCAACCTTCCCTCAGGAAATATCATCAAATATAACTCCCCGTACCATCACTAGGGAACATGTCCTTAATGCTCTCTCTAAGACCAAGAAAACTGCATCAATGGGCCCAGGCAATATCCCAGGATGCTTTCTAAATAGCATGAAAATAGAAGTTATGTCTTACCATAACGTTCCATCTGTGTTGTTCATCTTCTTTCATTTATCACTGATGGGTTCGGTTCCGAGTCCTCGGAACAGTCTTGGCCTTTTTACCAAGCTTGTGCCAGCCAAAAAAACTCTCGAGCTAAGTCTCTACCCAAAATGCCCTTCTCCCTGTTACCTCAGATCGAGTTTGCTAGAGAAAAGGAAGTAAAGCCAAGGCCACTTCTGCGCAACTACCCAAGGGCACCACATAGACACAAAGCATCTCCCAGGAGCCTTTGGAGGGGGAAGGAGCGTGGGATATGATGAATGAAAGAAGATGAACAACACAAATGGAATGTTATGGTAAGACATAACTTCTTTACCTGTTGTTGTTAATCTTCTTTCCATTCATCACTGAATGGACAGAATCACAAGCTACCTTGAGGTCCATGGGTGGCCCTTATGGAGGAACATTCCTGAGTACCATTTGTGAGAGTCAAGAACAGGTTAAAATGGATTTCTGTGAACTTTTCTGAAAATGTGAAATAAATATTCTGCATTTCAGTGTGTAGAGTGTACTCAGCTAGAACTCCGTTACCTAACCTGGGAAGAATATATAGCTTGGCATTCATTGTTAATAAGAATCAGAAGTAAAATATTTTCTCTCAAACTATGCAGCTTTGTAAAATTATTATCTACAAGCAGGTCAAGATGAATTCTTGTATGCAGCTGTATAACAAACTACTGATTAATATAACCAAACCCTGTAACTCTGCAGGTGACCGTCTCTTTTCCAACTCTGTTGGAAAAATGTGGAACAATCTACCCTCTGATATCACATCTTTATCCTCTCTCCCACTTTTTAAAAGACAGTTGAAAATTCATCTCAACACTGGCTTTGCTCCTGCACCAACCCAGCTTAACTCTTCCTCTTCCTCTCAATCTATTCTTCTTCCTTAATTCTTACTATCTCTGCTCCCTTACCCTTGTAAGGTCTACCTGATATAACAACTTTATAGATATATGTTATCCCTCGCTTACTGTATAACTATAGCAAAACAAAAAAAAAAAAACCTTTAAGATATTCTGTTCATTATATTTTTTGATTTTTGCTTCAATTGTATTTGTGTACTTAGTGTAATCACAACCTCTTTCTCTACCCGTTTGCATTGTATTGCCTATCTTTGTTTAAACTTATCATAACCATTGGAGCTTTTCTCCCCGGGCCTCTACTGAAAATGGACATATATCCAGCTAGACTAGCCCGGTCAACAAATGTAAAATAAATAAATAAAAATAAATAAATCTCGTCAACATGATACGCAAAGATAGGCCAAGGATGAAAGGAGTTATTCTTCAGTAACAGAATGTTTAAAATATGGAAAACAAACTGTCAGCAGACCAGCTTGAAAGAAAAGACTTATTATTCTGGCAAATTCTCAAAACTGCTGATGCAGGTAGAAAAGACAGTATAAAGATTGGTACGTTTTATTTTGTATCAGAGACTGATTATTCGATTCTTGCAGACCTAAAACTGTAAGCTGAAGTACGGTTTTGATGTATATACCTTTCATTGTTAAGCTACATGTAAACCTTGTGTGCAGTAAATGAATGTCGTAACAGCAGAACTGTCTCAGTGTCTTCATTCAGTACAGGTACAGACTACATGAATAGTGTAGTAGAACATAAACACCACTGAGCTGAAGGCAGCTCTCCCTCTGGAGACAAAGTCCAGTTTGTAATGATTGATAAAGGTATGAGGCTTAACCCAAATAGCTGCTGCACAGATGTCATCCACCGAAGCCCTGGAATGGAAAGCTACAGATGCTGCCATAGATCTAGTGGAGTGAGCTTTATTCCTTGGCATAGGTTCACTACTGAGGGAATAGATGAAACGTATGCAGTCCCTTAGCCATTTTGATAACGTAACCTTGGAAACAGCTTCTCCCACTCTGGGCCCAGAAAAGGAGACAAAAAGCTGTTCAGATTTATGGATATGTTTGGTCCTGTCTAGATAAAATCTCAATTGTCTATGTATGTCTAAAGAGTGAAGGCAGTACTCTCCTCTATTGGCAAAATTCAGAAAGAACACTGGTAGGTCAATGGTCTGACAACTTTGGGGAGAAAGGATGGATTTGTCCTAAGTGATACTCTGTCTTTATGAAAGACCAGATAGGGCCTCTTGATACACAATGCCTGCAACTCCGAGACTCTTCTGGCAGACGTGATGGCTACCAAGAACAAGGATTTCCAAGACAAAAACTTTAGGGCAAACTTCGCAACAGGTTCAAAAGGTTTCTGAGTCAAAGACTGAAGGATTAGAGTGAGGTTCCATGGGCTGTCTGACAGGAGGCCTGAATATGAGAAGTCCCCTTGAAGAAAGCCCTGCAAAAGCATAGAGAGATAAGAGGGGTGCCATCCAGACCATTGTGGAAATTGCCACAAGACGTACTCATATAGCAGAGGTGGAGACTCCATTATCAAAAAACTTAGCCAAGTATAGAAGCACTGCAGTAACTGGGGCCAAATACGG
This sequence comes from Protopterus annectens, assembly GCF_019279795.1. Taxonomy (NCBI): domain Eukaryota; kingdom Metazoa; phylum Chordata; order Ceratodontiformes; family Protopteridae; genus Protopterus; species Protopterus annectens. Next base: position 159,475,716 of record NC_056747.1, read on the forward strand.
GTCTAGCATGTTATCCTTGGACCAGATGGAGAATATTTTCCATTCATCCTGGTATAGTCTTCTGGTGGATGGTTCATAGGTAGGTACTACGCTATCTGCCCAAAGGCATTTATAAGCCTAGCCGGTATGTGTTGGCTTTCCCCGGCCCCTTAGATTAGTTCCCTGTGCCTCTGTCCAGCAGAGCCACTGAAGTGATCCCCGGGGTAAACTTCCTATTTCCTATCACCTCGTCAAGGTTTCTCTTGAAGCGTGTTAGTGAGGAGCTCTGCCTAATGGAGATTGAAATCTTGTTCCAGAGCAAGGGAAGTCTCTGGTACAGGAATCTATCCCTCCAGCACATCCTATTTATTGTTGTGGTGAGGTTTAGATCCCTAGAGTGTGTGGCTTGATGGGATATGGTTTTCTTTAGGTGGAGCACGTCCATCAATTCTGGGTTGGACATGGCCTTGTACGTCAGGCAGAGATCACCTCTGAGTAGGCGGTATGCAACAGAGTACAGCTAGAGTTTCTTCAGTCGAGCTGCATATGGCATCTGTTTGAGGCCAGTGATCCTCTTGGTGAGGTACTTCTGTGGTCTTTCTAGCTGTTGCAGGTGTCTTGTAAGGTACATCCCAAATGGGGTGTTGTACTCTATGATGGGTCTGATGAGTGATGCATAGAGGGGCACAATGACCTCTTTTGATCTGGATGCAAACCCTTTTGTGATTAGGTGGGCCACATAGGATTTTCTAACCACTCTGGCAATGTGATTATCAAAGGAGAGATTACTATCTTCTTGGGTCCCCAGATCCCTTATTTTGTCTTCCATAATTAGGGGGCTGCCACCTATGTGATAATTTGTGGGTACTTTGTTTTTTCCAAAGGGGATGACTATGCACTTTTTGGCATTTAGCTTGAGGCCATGGTTTTAACACCAGGTATCTGTCTCAGTGAGACCCTTTTGGAGGATGTCTGTATCAGCTGGAGAGTCAATTATAGCCCCTAGTTTGCAGTTGTCTTCGAACTTGGTCAGCCATAGTCCTCCTGTGCTTGCCTGTACCTCTGAGAAGTAAATGCCGAACAGGAGGGACCCTAGGGCTGAGCCCTGGGGAATGCCACTTGTAACTGGTTTAGAGTCAGACCTAGCTCCCGCAACTCTTACCATATGGATTCTGTCCGTGAGCCAGTTGCCAACCCATCTTGTGATGTAGGGGTTTATGTTCAGGCTGGTGAGCTTGTCTATAACATCAGACTGGAGAATGGTGTCAAAGGCCTTTGTGAGGTCTAGGTAGGATGTGTGGACCACCTTTACTTTGGTTATAGCCTTGGTAACAGTCTCAAAGAAGTCCACCAGGTTTAGAAAGCATGATCTTCCCTTAAAGCCGAACTGGGTAGGGTTCAGTGTTTGGAGGTTCCCAATGTCTCTGTTAATGAGATCCATGATGATGCGCTCCCTAGCCTTGCAGACCAAGCTAGTCAGGCTTATAGGGCGATAGTTCCCAGGGTCTGTTATGGCTCCACCTTTGTGGAGTGGAATACCCATTGCTGTGCGCCACTCTATGGGCATGTAGCCTGTGGACAGTCTAAGTTTGAACAGTGCGTTTAGGTGAGGGGTGAATTCATCTTTGAGCTCATGTAAGATGCAGCCTGGGACATCATCCGGTCCCCATTGATGCTGTGTTTTTGGCTTTGGAGAGCGCTGTTTTAACCTGAGTGTCTGTAAATTTCAGGGGCACTACATTCCTTTGGTATGGTTATGGGCCCTTTTGGGGATGAGGGGGGGGGTGAAGTTTGCACTGACCCTGTCTGCCAGGATGTTGGAGATATCGGTCGGTTCAGTGCATTTTGTGCCATTCTGCACTAACTCCGAGCAGATCTGAAAATTCCCACTTAGATTCTTGACTTAGCTAAAGAATGCCTTGTGGTTATCTTTGGAGTCCTTGCCAATTTCTCTTTCGAAGCTAGCCTTAGATGATTTTATGAGGGATCGTAGTTTCTTGCTGAAACTGATCAGGGATGTCTTCCCCCTTGGGATTTTACTCTTTCTTTTGTACTAGTTTCCTCCTTCTATTGTATAGCTTGTTTATGGCAGGGGTCCACCAGACTGGTTTCCATTTCTTGGAGGAGTGAGTCTTGGCTTTGCTTGGGATAGCACGATCCATGCACTCTTTTAGGTGCCTGTAAAGTGTATTAGTAAAGGAATTTGCAGCTTGGGCAGCGTTATCCTTTAGCATGGAGGATTTGAAACTTTCCACCTCGGTCTTAAGTAACGTGAAGTTTGCTTTTGAAAAGTTTTTCACAGTGGTTTCTTTGACTGGGGGTGGTGGCAGAATCTGGATATCCAGAGTGATTAGTTTATGGTCAGATCTAACCAGCGGGGGGATGACCTCCGGTGTGGAACATCGGTTGCCCATGTTGGTGATGACCAAGTCCAATATGCTGTCACCTCTGGTGGGGGTGTTGGCCAAGTTGATCCAGGGCGTTTGAGTTTATAAATTCTAGGAAATGTTAGGCAAGGGAGTTTGTACTTGAGTAGTTCTCCCAGTTAATGTTTCGGTAATTGAAATCACCCAATATCAGGGTGTTTGGTAGGACTTTTTGTTTCCAGAAATGCAGAAAATGGGGGTCCTGCGACATGGTGGGTGATGTGTAGCAAGCTACAATTTGAATTGCAGTTCTGCCCATTGTTAGCTGCATGTGAATGATCTCTGAAGCATCGTGCTCTGCCACTAACCTGGAGATGTGGGTATCCTTGATGAATATGGATACACCCCCACCTTTTGTATTTCGGTCCGGGTTTTGTGGCTGAAATGTATGGTATGAGTTGCAGCCTGGTAATGCTGGGGTGCTCTCTGGAGCCTTAAACCATATTTCTGTCACTGCACATATATCGATTTTCTCCATACTGAGGAGTGCCTCGAGTGCATGCATTTTGAGGTTTAGACTTCTGGCATTGAGTAGCATTACCCTCAGTTTTTGGTTAATTGTGCTATTTATGGTGGTGGGTTTGTCTTTTGAGCCTTGCCTAAAAAAGGCACTATGGGGATGGCAAAAGCCTTGGCCAGCATTCGAAAGCCTAAGGGTGACAGGTGCAAGCTGTCTCTAGCAAAGCAGCATGGCTTGTCGAGCATGTCATCCCAGGCTGACAGACACTGGATCCCCTTTGAATGATACCAGAAGCTTAGCCAATTGTTGAAATTGATAACTTTTTCTTTATACCATGGTATCATTCTTGGTGAGGGCAGGATGCTACTCAGAATCAGGGTCATACTGGCCTGGGCTACGTGATCAAGTTATCAGCTTGGTTTATGAGAGGCCAGAATAATGTCTCGAACAGGCGAGGAGAGATTAGCTTGCCTGGCTACTAGTGGAAGTGCAGAAACCAAGCTGTCAGCTTGAGACTGGACAGAGTTGGGTGACTCAACTCTTGGGGGTGAGTAATCAGATCAGGTAGAGAGTCCAGAATCCATGGCGGGCATACTAGGTGAGGCCGATGGAAGGGGAACCAAACTTGCTGAGGCCAGAATGGGGCTATGAGGATCACCTTGCATCTCAACTGAAGAGCTTTCTTTAGAAATTGTGGGATCAGAGGGATGGGAGGATAAGTGTAAAGAAGTCCTGTGGACCAATCATGGATCAGAGCATCCCTCGGTGACTCCCCCACTGGGGGAAGTAGGGCGAAATAGCTGCTGCACTTGGTGTTTGATGGGGAGGCAAAAACATAGTAGCAGGGTTGGCCCCAGTGGCTGAAGATTGCTGACGCCACCTCGGGGTTGAGGGACCACTCGTGAGGCATGAGGCTGCATCTGCTCAGCTTGTCCGCAATCACGTTGGAGCTCCCCGGGATATGCATTGCTATTAGAAAGCGGTTGGATGCTATCACCCACTGCCAAATTCTCATGGCTTCTCAACACAGGGGATAAGACTTGGTTCCTCTTTGCTTGTTGATGTACCAAACCACTGATATATTGTCCGATTGAATTGCAATTGTCCCAGAAGGGAGAGCCGAATGGAAGGCCTGCAACGCTAACAGCACAGCTCTCAGTTCCAAAACACTGATATGCAAGTGGGCCTCTGAGGTGGATAATTTGCCTTGGTCAGTCTTTCCCTGTAAATGACCCCCCCCCACTCAATCAGGGAAGCATCCGTGGTCACAATGGCTGAGGAGATTGAAATGGACGACTCCAAAGTTCTACATTTGGCCTCATCCACCAAAGCAGGTCCTGTTTGCAGGAGTTGGTTATTCAAATCTGGTAACTGAGGGGTTGATAGTTTGGAACCATTGACACAGAAGGAGCCATTGCAGAATCTGCATGTGTAGCTTTGCAAGAGGCACTATTGGGATTGACGCTGCCATAGAATCTAGGGCCTGAAGAACTTCCCTTGCAGAAACTGTTGGTTGTGAGAGTATCACCTGGAGTTGAAGCTTCAATTGATGAAGTCTGTGAATTGGGAGTGATACCAGACAGGACTGAGTATTGAACACTGTTCCAATAAACTCTATCTGTTGTGTAGGAACAAGGTTTGATTTCTCCCAATGTATCATTATTCCCAACAATTTTGCCAGAGAGAGAGTATAATGCAGTGCTGTTACCAGAAGATGCTCGGTGGGGGCGGTAAGGAGCCAGTCGTCCAGATATGGAAACAGCCGGAATCGTTTTAGTCTCAGATGAGCAGTTGCCACTGCCATGCATTTCGTAAACACTCTGGGGGGCTGTAGAGAGACCGAACAGCAGGGCATGGAATTGATTATGACTGGCTCCTAGCTGGAAGCGAAACAGACTCTTGGAGTGTTTGCCTATCTTGATGTGGTAACATGTATCCCAGAGATCTACAGAGCATATCCAATTGCCTTCTCTTAAAAAGGGGAAAATGAAATGAACCATGACCATCCAGAATTTGGTTTGGGTGGCAGACTTGTTTAAGCTGCTGAGATCCAAAATGGGTCTCCATTTCCCTGTCTTTTTTGGCACCAAAAAGAATCTCGAGTAAATTCCAGATCCACGTTGATCTGGTGGGACTGGTTGGATGACTCTCTTTCGAGACAGCTTTGTAATCTCTGAAGCTGCTTCTTCCCTTTGACTCGGTGGAACATCGGAAAGTTTTCTTGGGAAATTTGGCTGACAAGAAAGGGGAATGGTGTAACCTCTGGTGATAATGCTCTGCACCCAATCATCGGTGATGATGGACTGCCAGGCAGCTTGGTGCAGAGAGAAACGACTGCCCACTGCTTCCAGAGGCAAGCAATCAGGCTGCTCCTCAGGAGCGCTGATAAGGCTGTCCAGAGAAGGAGTCCCTGGACCCTTGGTTGCCTCTATGGGGGGGGGTTCTGGAATTGTTACCCCCGCTGCCTCTGAGAGCATCATCATCATCACATGCGGCATGGAAGGGACCCTGAGATTTGTTATGCCACATCTTTCCACTTCTCTAATTCCTGGAGAAGGTACGTTGAAGGTGGGAAACCATAGGCCTAAGGCAGACAGGGTCTTTCAATCTTGCTCGCACCTGGCTAGTGTGTCCTTCACTTTGGAGCCAAAAAGGGAAAAAGCTTTGATGGGAGCATTCAGAAAGGAAGACTTGAAAGGGTCTGCAAGGTCACAAATGAGCATCCAGGCATGACGCCTCATAATCCTCAAACCCGCTGCTCTAGCTGCCCCTTCAGTTGCATGTGACAGCAACCTCATGGACGAGTTGGATATTAATTCCAGTGTTGCTAGCTGTTTGGCCACTTTGTCCCTGACCTCAGACAACTGCCCTGCGAACGTCCCAGAGAGTTCGGAGATAAAGTCCCTCTGGAGCCTCGTAAAATGTGCCAAATAATTCAGGGATCATATAGCAAAGGTCCCTGATGCAAAAACATGCTTCCCAAGTCAGTCCCAACCACCCAGGACTCCCTGTTGGGCAGGTGGACAGTGGAACTTTCCTCACCCAAGTACTTTTTCATGGCTGCCGCCGCCACCACCATAGCATCAACTAGTAACCCTTTGGACCAATGCAGGTTCTCCTCGGGGGGGATTTTGTCTGGTGTCCGAGGGATCGCCTCAATGTAATCAGGGATCTTCTCGTAGTGCTGCACGATGACCTAGACAAACTCATTGGCAGGCGGGGTTCACCCAAGAGGTAGAAGGTCGGGCGAGAAAAGCCTGCAGGAACATGGTCTCCTCAGATGAAGGGGTGGAAGGCTTCCAGTCACCTCTCTGCTTTAACATTTCCAGGATGTGTCCAAAGGAGACATCATCAGGAGGTGACTGTGGGGACCCTTCACCATCAACGTAATCCACGTCTTCCATTAAGGACTCCTCGGGTGAGTCCATGTGCTTCCTTCTTCCACGTCGTCTTTCGATTGGGCTCCTCAGTGGGGGGTCTTTCGATTGGGCTCCTCAGTGGGGGGGGGGTCTCTGAGGAGGACTTGGAAGAGCGGAAACCCTGAATAGGTGTGTCCTGCGGCTTCTCTGCCCGGTGTCCCGGGGGTGGTCTGTGACAGCTGTAGCTCAGGGGGTGAAAACAAGAAGTTATGTAATCACCATAACGTTTGATGTATGTAGTCCATCTCGCCTCACATTCTTACTCATGGGTTCGGAGCCGAATATCGGCTCCGACTCGGCCAACTTTTATTTTCTAGCACAAAGTCTCTTATTGGCTGGGCTAAACAGGCATCCCATGTTGCACTGCTCCATAGCCCCAGATCTAGTTTGCTGCAAACCCACAATCACACCTCATGCATAACAATAACCCACTACAGTAGAACACTATCAAGGGGAATAAGAAAAAATAACTACCATTGAAGGGTACTCAAACGCCAATTCCAGCCTCCAAATCCTCCAGGAAGGGGGCAGGTGGGAGGGTACGTAAGAATGCGAGGTGAGATGGACTACATACATCGAACGTTATGGTGAGTACATAACTTCTTGATGTTATGTAGTCCAATCTCGCCTACATTCTTACTCACGGAACAGCGTCCCCAGCACCTCTATCCTGGGAGGCTCAAAGGAAGATACTCCTGAGGACTGTGGAACCAAAGGAAGCCTGGCCCCTAGAAGCCACGTCCAGTTTGTAATGAGTAATAAAAGTGTGTGGGGAAGCCCACGTGGCTGCAGCACAAATATCATCCAAAGAAAGTCTAGCATGGTAAGCTATTGACGCAGAAACAGCCCTAGTAGAATGAGCCTTGACTGGGAACGGTAGATTTCTGCCTGCAGAGGAGTAAATAAAGGAAATACAACTTGAAATCCATCTGGAGATTGTAACCTTGGAAATGGAGGATCCTGCTCTACTTTCTGAAAAAGACACAAACAATTGGTCAGCTTTTCGTAGTTGTTTTGTCCTGTGTAAGTAGAATCGTAATTGCCTGTGCATGTCCAATTGATGAAATCTAAACTCTGCTTTGTTTGAGAATTGAAGGAAGAAAACTGGCAGCTCGATAGACTGAATGAGATTAACAGTAGAAGTTACTTTAGGAAGAAAGGATGGATTGGGTCTAAGAGAAACCCTATCCTTATGGAAGATTAAATACGGGGGTTTGATGAACAGGGCTTGAATCTCCGACATCCGTCTAGCTGATGTGATGGCTATTCGGAAAGCAGTCTTCCAAGACAGAAACTTTAACTCAGAGGAGGCAACCGGTTCGAAAGGTGGGGAAGTCAAGGCTTGCAAAACAAAGTTTAGATCCCAGGGCAGGATGGGTTCTGACACAGGAGGCCGGAGTAACAAGGTGCCCTTCAGAAAGGCCTTACATAGTTAATGTGCCATAAGGGAAGGTTCGTAGGAGGTATGAAAATTAGAAATAGCAGCCAGCTGCACTTTAATGGTAGTAGGGGCAGAACCTTGTCGAAAGAGCATGAACAAAAAATCCAAAACAGCAGGTACTGGGGCTGTGTAAGGGTCAAGTCCTTGGGCCTGAGCCCAAATGGAAAATCTCTTCCATTTGCTGGAATAAATCTTCCTGGTTGAAGACTTATGAGCAGAGGATAGAATGTGTACCATCTCAAGTGAAAAACGAAGTCTGACTAATGACGGAAGTGGAGTAGCCAGGCTGTCAACCGGAGGGTCCTCAGGGAGGGGTGGAACTTGCCCCATGTGCATCAGTAGGTCTGGTACTGGGTCCAGAATCCAAGGACTGTCCACCGCGAATTGATGAAGAAAGGAGAACCAAACTTGGTGAGGCCAGTGTGGGGCAATTAGAATCATCTTGCTTCCCAAGGATACGGCTTTCTGAATCACTCTTGGTAACAGAGGGAACGGAGGGAAAGCATAGAGCAGACCGGAGGTCCAATCGTGGACTAGAGCGTCCCTGGGTGACTCCCCCTGTGGGGGGATCAGGGTGAAGTAGCTGCTGCATTTGGCATTGAGGGGGCTGGCAAAAAGATCGCAGCAAGGCTGACCCCACCTGCTGAAAACCTGTTCTGCAACCAGAAGGTTCAGGGACCACTCGTAGGGCATCAGAATAGCTCTGCTCAGCCTGTCACATTGGCCTTCCCCGGAATGTGTGTTGCCACTAGAAACCGTTCGGAAGACACTGCCCACTGCCACACTCACATGGCCTCTCTGCACAAGGGGTAAAATCTGGTTCCTCCTTGCTTGTTTAGGTACCACACAATGGACATGTCTGAGTGAATTGCAATTGTTCCCAGAGGAAGAGAGCTCTGAAGTGCCTGCAACGCCAATAACACCGCTCTCATCTCTAAAACATTGATGTGCAAATGTACCTCGTGATCTTGCCACGTGCCTTGGACTGTCCTGCCAAGATAATGACCCCCCACCCCATCTGGGATGCGTCCATGGTCACCCGTGGCGACAGGTGACGAAGGGACAAACTGTTTTCCCTCGTCCAGATTGGTGGAGCATAGCCACCAACGGAGATCCTGCTTGCATCGGTCCGTGAGTAGGATCTGGTGGGAAAGGGGGTGTTTCTGAAAGGACCATTGGGCAAAGAGGAGCCACTGAAGAAGCCTCATGTGTAATCTCGCTAGAGGCACTAACATAACGGTAGCTGCCATGGATCCCAGAAGCTGAAGTACCCATCTTGCTTGTACTTTCCTGAGGGGTAAATAAAGCATGAACCTGATTCTGCAACACTCCGATCCTTTCTTGGGGCAGGAAGGCTCGCATTTGGATGGTGTCTAGCTCTGCGCCTATAAATGTGACATGCTGTGAGGGCAGCAAGGGAGATTTTTCCCAGTTCAAGGTAATTCCTAGTTGCTGACAGAGGGTAATGGTAGCGTCCCTGGCCCTGATTAGAAGATGCCTGGTGGGGGCGGTGAGGAGCCAGTCGTCCAGGTATGGAAACACTTGGAATCTTTGATGTTTCAAGTGAGCTGTCACCACCGCCAAGCACTTGGTGAACACCCTGGGGGCTGTGGTGAGACCAAAGGGCAGGGCACGAAACTGAAAATGACTGGCTCCCAGCCGGAAGCGTAAGTGACTCCTGGATGCCCTGTCCACTTTGATATGGTAGTAAGCATCCTTGAGGTCGATGGAACACATCCACACTTTTCCCAGCAGCGGGAAAATGGACTGAAGGGTGACCATTTGGAACTTGGACTTCAGAACGTAGTTGTTTAATTGGCTGAGATCTAGAATGGGTCTCAGGTCCCCTGTTCTTTTCGGCACCAAAGAGAGTCTTGAGTAAGTCCCTAATCCGATTTGGTCTGAGGAGACAGGTTGGATGACTCCTTTCTTTAGCAGCTTTGAGACTTCTAGTGCTGCGTGATCCCTTTGACTGGGTGGAACGTCCGGGATTCTCCTGACTGGAGGGGGATCTGACACAAAGGGAATGGTATAACCTTCGGAAACTATTCATAGCACCCATCGATCCTGGGTGATGCTTTCCCAGGCTTCCGGGTACAACGAAATGCGGCCCCCGACTGGCTCTGGAATAGCACAGTGGGGCAACACATCAGGAACGATAATAAGAGGAACCACAAAAGGAATCATGGTCTCCCGAGTTGCGGGGTCCTCCTCTGCCTCTAGGGCGGCGTCTTCCAGAATAACCTCCCCCTCCTCTGCCTCTGGAGGGGGACTCACCTTGTGCGGCAGGGAAAGACTTCTGTGATTTCTTGAACCACATCTTCCCTCCTCTCTGAGCCTTGGGGTAAGGCCTAGAGGGAAGGGAAAAATGGACCCCTACGGCAGACAGGGTCTTTCCCTCTTGCTCGCAACTGGTGAGGGTGTCTTTCACTTTGGTCCCAAAGAGTGAGGACCCATCGTAGGGGGAGTCAGTGAAGGAAGACTTGAAGGCCTCCGTGAAGTGACAGGTGCATCCAGGCTTGCCTCCTGAGGGCTACTCCTGAACTAGCTGCCCTACTTGCCCCCTCGGCTGCATACAAAATGAGCCTCATGGACGAGTTGACAATTGAATTGAGGGTAGACACCTGGGCGTTAACTGTGTACGCTAACGCCTCAGGTACGTTACCCGCTAGAGTATCTCCCAACTCCTTGAGGAGATCTCTCTGGAGCCGAGTAAAATGACAAAGATAGTTCAGCGACCGCAGGGTGAAGGTCGCTGACGAGAGGGTACACTTCCCATACCGGTCCATGCTCCTGGACTCCTTGTTAGGAGGATGGATGGAGGAAGAAGACTCTGCTACTTCCTGCTGTGTGGCCGCCGCCACCACCATGGCATCTACAGAAACCCCTTTGGACAGAAACTCTTTCCCCGGGGGGGGGGGGGGGGGCAGAAAGAAATTTATGGGGCTTTCAGGGCACAGGTTCCACCGAATCAGGATTCTCCCACACCCTTCGACAAATTAAATCTAGGAGTTTGTCGAAGGGTGGAGACACCAGGAGGCGGAGGGTTGAGCCACAAAGGCCTTGAGGAATACCGACTCCTCCTCAGAGGGGGGTTTGGACGGCCAGTCGCCTCTCTGTCTCAATATCTCCAGGATGTCGGAGAAAGAGACGTCATCAGAGGATGACTTGGGGGACCCCTCTGACTCCTCAAGGTCGGTATCAGAAGTGAGAGACTCGTCCTGGGAGTCTATGTGCTTCCTCTTGCATAACTTCTTTCTGGGGGACTCCTCAGGCACGGACTCTGAGGGACCCTCAGAAAGTTTGGAACCGCTCATGGGGGTATCCCCAGACCTTTGGGCTCCGCCATCTACTAATAGGGGGGCATCAGAAGCTCTAGCCGGGGTGGAAGGGGACGGAATGACTGATCTGGGTGATGTAACTGAAGATCTGGCCAGTGCACTCCTCGTGGCCTCGAAGGCGGGTCCCCCCGAATCCGAGGACCGACCGGTCTCAGAGGTCATGATAGGGGTTCCCCAAGTCGAAGCATGGAGCAGGAGGCTCGGAACCGACAGATTTCCCGAAGTATCCCCTTCGGGCCCAACAGAGGAAACCCAAGTACAGAAACCTGTGGACGGAGCCGACATGGTTGGAGCCGACGTCTGCACAGATAAACCCTTGAGGGGTATCAGAGCCGGCACAAGAACATCACTCGGAGCAGAGCACTCCAGCTCCAAAGACAAGGGAGTGCTCAGAGGAGGAATCATCGACACAACCATCGGGACGGGCTCCGGAGCCAAAAATAATTTAGCCACCACCAGCGACTGAAAGAGCCTCTGAACCACCCTATCAACATCCAAATCGGAAAGCCTGGATGATTTGTAGGACAGAGAGGGGGATTGGGATCTCCTATCAGGAGAACCATGTCTAACACTGGGAGACCGGCTCCGAATGGGTTCCAATAAAATTGGAGCCGAGGTCGATTCCAGCACAACCGATACCTCCTGCAGCCCCGAGGACAGAGGAGCCGAGGAGGTAAAGTCCAGTTTAGAAGTTTTCTCCGGTGGCTCCGAGATGACAGACGCAGCCGGAGACCTTATCTTCACCTTCGAAGCCTTAGACTTGGACTGGGTACTAGAAAGTAGAGTCTAAACACTCCTCAAATGAAGGTTTTAGGAGTCTCTTCAATATAAGCTTATTTTTTCTTTCCTGTAGCACCCTTGGACTGAAGGCGTGGCAGAAGCTACAGGATTCTTGCAAATTAATTGCTCCTAGGCAATACACACATACGGAATGTCCGTCCGTAATGGACATCTTGTAGTTACATTTGGAACATTTCTTAAAACCCGAAGGTTTATGTTCCTTTTGATCCTTAAACATCTCAAGTAAACTACTCAACACCAAAACCAAGGAGATGACTTAGCCGAAAAACAGCAAGGCGGGAACTATCACTACAGACAAAAAAACCTCAAAGAACCTCCAAGTTAAACGGTTCTTTGAAAACTTAAACACATAATCCAACCAGGAAAAACTACTCACTAAAACTAGGAAGGTTTTAAGGTAAAACACTACACAAAAAGGAAGACTAGGTCCTCTAATTTAAATGGGCCTAGCCCACCGGAACAGCTAAGGATACCAACTCACACACAGACAACACTTCAACAAAATTTAAATAGTAAACCAGAAGAAATAGCTATGAAAATAGCTTTTGTTAGACTAGCAACAATTTTCTGAAGAGAAAATAGAAATTTAGAGGTACTTAGCCACAGCCAAGCGAGACCACGTCCTAGCTACACGAGCGGCAAACGAGATCTGGGGCTATGGAGCAGTGCAACATGGGATACCTGTTTAGCCCAGCCAATAACATACTTCGTGCTAGAAAATAAAAGTTGGCCGAGTTAGAGCCGATATTTGGCTCCGAACCCGTGAGTAAGATTGTAGGCGAGATTGGACTACATAACATCTGGGGTTCTGACATCAAAGGAGTGCTGCCAGAAGCAAGTGCCCTCTCCATCGCATGGAAGGCAGGCCCACCTGAAGAGGGATGGGAGCCTGGAACCCAACCTCGGGACCGGGGTCACACCCCACTGATGAATCTGCCCCCACAGATGGAGCTTCAAGCAGGATCAGCACGGACGCGGCTATTGGCACTGAGGATGGAACCAAGGAGAGAGGTGGCTCCATACCCCCGGTTAACGTGCCCGTAACCCAATCCCAGACTGAGGAAGGACCAGTTCAGTGGGAGCCGAAGACCAAAGGGACAAACGCAGAGCCGGAGTGAGATGTACCATAGATGCAGTGGTGATGGGTTCCAAGAAGGGTGTCAGAGCAGAAGGATTCAGAACAGAGATGGTCAAAGGAGAGTGTAAGATGGAGTCTGTGCATAAGGCAACCCAAGTCCTGCAGGTGGATGGGTCTTAGAAAGTGAGGGAATCCTATTGGCTAACAACAGCTGGTCTACAAGATGCACCACGTCATGTTCAGAAAGGTTCTTGGTGGAGCTACTGGAGCTCAGGGCATTTGATGAAGGGGCTATAAAGCTTGGCTCTGAAATGGATCTATGGAGGGGGGAGTATTGGGTCCATAGTACAAAGTCTGCCGGCACCGAAGTCTCTAGTTTCGAGACCAGAAGTAAAGGGGTCAAATCCAGTGAGGTCGGTACAATACTTGGTGCCGAAGTGGCACTCAGAGCCGAAACAGTCAGTTCCAAAATGAAAACTAATGGGGTAGTCAAAGAGGTGCCCTGAGCCGAAGTGGCCACAGGTGCCAAAGTTGAAATAGGTGTAGTAAGGTCTATAATTGGTGCCAGAGGCAGGACCGGTGCCAAAACGGGCGCCGGTACCGAAGGTTTTGAGATGGTCGGAGCCAAAGAAGATGGAGCCAAGGAGGCTGATTTATGCTCCTAAAATAACTTTGGGACCTTTGATTTCCCAAGCTTGCTCTGATCACCCAATGGTGAAGAAGGAAAAGAGTGGGATCTCTTTTTGTCCTTAGAAGGAAGGGTTGAGACCTCCATCACAGAAATGGCCTCTGATAATTGAGACTTGAGTAACCCTTTCAGAATGAGTTTATTTTTGTGCTGATTAAGAGTGGGTTGACTGAAACACTGACAAATGTCACATGGAGGCTACACCAAAAGGTGGGACACTCCCAAACGGTATACACAGTCATCATGAGAATCACTGTTAGGTAACTTGCTCTTACATGAAGTACAGTGCTTAAAACCTGAAGTACCTTTCTTATCAGACATCTTGATAGAGGAAAAAAAACACCACAGGCCAACTGCATAATCCAACTATAATCAAAGTCAACTCCATTCAAAAAAGTCACAAATATAACCATACACTGGTATGACAGAGAGAAGGAAACACCTAAATAAAGGTCAATAGGTTAAACAATACCAACAATGGTATTGAAGAAATACCACAAGGGTAAGGGAGGAAAGGCCGCACCAACAATGGTACTTGCTAGGGTCCCAACGGTAACTACGGGTAAAGAGAAAAAAACAAGGTCAGACAGAAGAAAAAACACTAAAAAAACTAATCGCTTAATAAAACATGAAGATATCCAAAAGTTTTCACACAAATATAAAAAAAGTTTCACTTTGTTGAGAGCTCGGCTGAAATGCGGCTTTACGGCTACACGGCAAATTAGATCTGAGGTAACAGGGAGAATGGCATTCTGGGTAGAGACTTAGCTCGAGAGTTTTGTTGGCTGGCATGAGTTTGGTAAAAAGGCCGACTCGGTTCCGAGGGCTCGGAACAGAACCCATCAGTGATGAATGGAAAGAAGATTAACAACATCAGATCATGACCTATCAGGGCCTCTGGAATTACTAGTTAACTGTAGCCTCCTAACAGGCTTCATGCCTCACGAATGGAGAAAGGCAACAGTCATTCCTCTGCACAAAGGTGGGCCATCTAAGACCCGGGAAACTACAGACCCATAAGTCTCACTAGTCTTATATGTAAAGCCATGGAAAAAATTATCATGGAGATAATCAAGACAGTGGACCCAACCCAGTTTGGTTTTGTCAAGGGCAGATCATGCCTACTCAACCTGGTGGATTTCGAGAAGGTCACCAAAGCAATGGATGAGGGCAAAATTGTTCACACTGCCTACCTTGACCAGGCCATGGCATTTGACAATACCCTACTCAGACATTGTTGACAAACTCAAGAGGTTAGGTACAAACCGGTATGTCACCCGGTGGATAGTGAACTGACTCACAAACAGGACCCAAGAGTTTAGAATTGGGGAGTCCACCTCTACAAAGAGGCCAGTCACAAGTGGAGTCCCTCAGGGATCAGTCCTTGGACCACTCCTTTTCAGCATTTACTTCTCAGAAGTCAAGGCCAATGTCAGTGGTCTCTGGCTGACAAAATGTGCAGACAATTGCAAATTAAGAGCTGTCACTGAATCTCAAACTGACAAAAATGTTCTCCAGGAGGGGCTGACACAAACAGCTGGTGTCAGAGCCATGGACGAATACTAAATGCCAAGAAATGCATACCAGTATCCTTTGGGAAGCCATCCATCCCTGGTAACTATTTTATTGACAACACAACCCTTAGAGTTGACCCAGTAGTCAGGGACTTAGGGACACAAATAGATAATAATCTAGCCTTTCATCATCTACAGTGGTGTGCATATCATTCTGTGTTGCGCAACTTTTAAACAAAAGTATGGCATCCAAGTCCAAGGAAGTCATTGCTCCACTGTATTCAGCATTCATCAGACCTATCATTGAGTACAATGCCCCCTTCGGTATGTACCTAACCAGGCATATCCAACAACTGGAACGTCCACAGAGGTTCTTCACTAAAAGAATTTAGAGCACAAGTAATATGTCCTATGCAGACCTCCTCAAGGCCCTATCCCTGTATTGTATCCTACAGGCTTTTGAGGGGAGATCTATGCCTGGCATACAGGGCATTGACAGACCCCACTGTGATGGACCTCCTGCATATCCACAAAACAAACCACACCAGAATTACCCATTCTAAAGACTTAAAATTATCTGTGATATAAATAGGACCTGCTGGAGAGAGAGGTATGTGTCCCAGAGACTATCCTGTCTATGGAACAGACTCCCCCCATCCATGTGAAGCAGAGTTTCTCCCTAACCCAATTCAAGTGCAACTTGGACAATTGGATGGGAAACTGGAAATTCAACCCTAGTTTGGCACCTGTGTCTCTAATGAACACAGGCAACCTATAAATTGTTCATCTCCCAGGCCCATGCTTACACTTAAGGTTATCAGAACTTGTCAGAGATTTGTGATGCATGGCTAGGATTAAAAAGGCCCATGTGGTCGTTAGCCTAGTACACACCTATGAACCTATGTGTGTGCAGTTGTAATTGGAGAGTTGTTGGGTTCTTACAATAATAAAGTAAATTTGCTTCTATACCACTGATCAATTTAGACTTTGCAAAAACACACCCATCTAACCTGTTTAGGGATCACTGTTGGAGAAGTTTATTCTGCAGTCAATGAAACTATTTTGGCCATCCACTTTCTACTTGTGTAAAAGGGTGTTTCTTGTCTTGACTGCAGTTCTTTTGTTTTGCTTTGAGGGTGGAGAATTGCTTCTACATATATCCATGTAGGGAGACATACATGAATAGTAGTAATAGTATTCAAGTGTTGTGGAATGTTTTGTTTTAGGCCCAAACCAACCTGTGAGCTGCACATGTGTACTCACAGGGTTCCCATAAAGCCTGCATGTGCTATGTAGCCAAAGACACTGTACATGACAAGCACACTGTATATCACTGGTAGGGAAGTTGTTGAATACTGCCACTCAAATCGTCTACTGGGTCTTTAGCTCTTCCACAGTTACGGGGAATAACAAGATGCATGCCACCACAATTATAATACTCTGTAGTTCCTGGAGGCAGTATGTTTCTCAGTTTGACCCATGGACATACACAGAAGGCATGAACTGGGCCAGATACATTCTTGTGTCCACAAGGTTTCCTGCTAAGAGTAATGTGACTCCTGCCCTACATCAGTACAATATCCAAAAACAGTACATATATACAATCCAAAGGATGGCAGACATGCACGCAGGCAGTCTCTCATCATTTCTGCAAAACAGAGACTTGGCCTGCTGACATATTGTATATTACATTTTCTACAATAGTTGGCAGTTGGAGTGGAACCTGTTACAGTTAATGTACCACTGTTCCTGCTCCACACGTGGGGCCTTTATTGTGATGTTGGTACAGTCAATGGCTTTCAGTACTGCACCTATGTTATAAAATACCTGCATGGTGTTGCCTTTCTCCTCTGTGGTGTTTGGGAGCAACATATGCTTCCACACATGCTGTAGCATGGCAGTGAGGAACTGGGGGGGGGGAGTATTCTTGAGGCTGATGCCAGGGACACACTCACCATGTACCTTGCAGATAGCTGAAAGCTCCAATTAGCTAAAATTCTGCATGCCACATATACCTTTGCGTCCACAAGGACAGGCACTCCATGCATCCCCATGAGCATATATGTGAAGGTGACACATCTAAATCAGCTTCTGCATGGTGCCTCTATCCACATGGTAGTGATCCAGTTCTTTAACGTAAACAACACTGTATTTTAGGAGTAGAACGATGACTTGGCAGCAATGATGATGAGGACACATCTCGGTGACTACCAGCAGTGACTGTGTTTACTGTCAGCAACAGCCTCCTGCATGTTTACATTTACTAATGCAACAGCTACCAGACATGTTTTCACTCTCTCTCTCCTGTAACCCCAGTACTGCTGCTTACTCTTTCCTGAAAAGAAAAGTTCATGCCCTTTTATTCGTTTTCTCCTCTTTTCCGTCACAAGATTCTTCTTCTTACATTTCTCCATTAAAACATATAAAAATACATAATGTTTTCTTCATTACAGCTTACTTCAAAATGGATAAAACTCCTGGATTTAAAAAGTGCACCAAGCATAAGTACAAACTTCTGCCCCAGGATGCACATAATCATTGCGATTCTATGCCTGGGGATAGCATATCTAAATGCACAATGTGAAATCTGAAAGTCTTATGGGCTATAATCTTTAACCAATAGGAGAAATAAGTGAATTCTAAAAGGCCTTCTCCCTGCCACAATGAGAATCTCGGCTAGGGATTCTATCTTTCAGTGACCAAAAAGTTCTGGGAAGGGTTATTTCAAAACTTCAGAAAAAGATACACCACGGAACAAAAAAGATTTAAAAAGGGAAAGAAGAGAGAAAGAGGCACATGGGCAATTATCCAAACACTTCTCGAGCTCCTAAATTTGCCAAGCCTGCTGAAACTGTTCCATGCTTTGGCTCAGAGTGCACTGAACCCTTTACTTTTCAGACCTTTAGTGTCAATGGCTATTAACACAGGTAACATAGTTATTCATGACAGGTCCATAAGAAAAGACACCCCAGGTAGACCCTGGCTCTCAGAGGGTGAGCTTTACAGCAATCTGTGCTACAGACCTCTCTCAGTATCAAATCTTGGACCTACCAAGTCCATCAGGAATGTAGTCAACACAGGGCATTTGTAAAAGCTTAGACAGATATGATATCTCTTCCCCCACAAAAGTGACGGAGGATAGGGCAAACACAACTCCTGTATCCTTCACCCCTTTCATGGTAATTATCTTGGTACCAGTGGTTTCAGAGCTTAAACCAGTCCTAAACCTCCCAGGGTCTGTGTCAACAGCACTCATTTTACTGACACTGGCCCAGCATCCAACACACTAAACTCCAATGCCTTTAAAGCAGTGTATATCTTGGTGCACAGCAGTCAAACCAATATTACAGGGCCTCTAACAGTAATGACCTGTTCATGTCCATATGTGGTTTCAGATTCATCTGTACTTGAAAATTTGCCTTTAATCATAATCTTGGACCTGACTGGACCCACAGCATTGGGGACACACTGTCTGGTCCTGCCTATCTCAGCTTCGCTATAGACAGAGACTACTCCAATTCGTTCCTCCTCAGTGCTGATGGAACCAGCTTCAGCATTTGAATACTTTGAGAGGATCATCACCTGTTCTACAAAACAGGAAGGGGGTGCTCCCTTGGCTTTGGCTCCAGTTTAGGTACCAGCCCATCAGGAATCTTCAGCTCTCATCATTGGTCACAAGTACAGCCCAGCTCAGACCACCTCAAACTCACAATTTATGAAGGCCACAGGGATGTTTCTGGCTCCTCAAAAACTTCCCTGAGAAGTTCATAGGAAATGTCAGTACAAAAGGAGGAACGCTGAGTTCCTCTGACTCATAAGTATCAGAAACAGACCTTGATAAAGGAAAAGGATTCTCCTACAGCTCCCTGAAGACTACACTTCTGGAGAGTGAGCATGGAAATCATGCATCAGACAAGGGTCTATTACCCATGTGGAAGTGATATTGGAGGCCTTTACAGCCGGCAACTCTTCCAGGGTGATCCCTCCCACAAATTCTCTTCAAGCTGGCAGTGGACAGGGCAGGACCCCCCCCCCCCCCCCAGCACTGACCCTACTGGAGTAAGGGCTATCTAACAGATTCTATTACAGTTGCAACACCTACCAAAAAGAAACATTTGGAGAGCTCCACTGTTCATCCTCCTAACAGGGAGTCTACGACAATGGATTGTTTTGCAAAGCAGAGTGCTAAATTATGTTATTCATATAACACTGTTTCAGTGGGATCTAGCACAGCTGACAAAAGACTTTCTCTGGAAACCATGCACACTAGACATTAAAAAACAGATGGCAGCTTAACTTCTATAATGGTGTCCATTACCAACTTGTCCATCAGGCTATCCCATAATGCAGTTGATTTGGTAGCAACAATAGCAGACAGAGGCATTGCTATGCACAATCATGCCTGGATGTGGTTCAGGTTTATAGACAGCTTTGAAGAATCCTTTGTAAAAGTTCCCAATGATGGATCGCATCTCTTTAGTTTGAACATTGCAGAAAATATGATGAAGAGCAAGCAGAAGGAAAGATATCTGACATCTGTGCCCACTTTGAAACCCATCAAAGATCTTACTCTAGGGACCAGAAGGGTAGCAAAGGGCTTTGGTTCAGAAAGTCTCACTGTTCTTCCTTCTACTACTTTTCCAACAGAGAAATTGGAAATAGAGGGGGTCCTTTAATGGATGTCACGCTGGGGCAGTGGAAGTTTGTGCAACTCAGGGCTCAGAGGTCCCTTTTCAAGAGAAAACCTTCTAGCACTCCTAAAAAATGCCAGACTGTTCCCATCTGGAGGCAGTCAAGGGACATCTTTCTCTTAACAAAAAGACTGGTTGGCCATCATGAAGGACAAACGTGTAAACAGCATCATACACAGAGGCTACTTTATATCATTCATTTCCACCTCCACACAAAATTTACACCACCTTCCAAATCTTATGTCACAAAAAAATTAATCTCAGCAGCTCAAGAGATATCTCAGTTTAAACAGAGAGCAATCCAAGGGAGTCCACCGGATTAGAAAATAGTCTACTTGAATTTCCTTTTAGTTCCAAAGAAGACTAAATACCTCAGGCTCATTCAAGATATCAACAGACAATCTACAAATAAAGTAGACAAAATTCTGGATGGACATGCTTCAGTTCATTTTTCCATTCCTACAACAGATGTGCCCAGCAGATCTTTAGGATACTTGCCCAAAGGACTTCCAAGATGGCTACACACAGATCAACCTCTTAATTTCAGCTCTCCCAGTGTGAAAACAAACTGAAAAAAAAATGCCAGTGAAACTGACAGTTTGGTAAAATTCAGTCAGTGGCTAGTTAAGTACACTGCCTGGATGACAGCAAAGATGAAATGGGGAGATGTGAAATAAAATCAGCTAGAAATGAACAACAGAAAACAATGGTTGGGAAAAATCCTGCAACTGCTCAACAAAAAGCAATTCAGGCTTCAGCTATGTTACAAAAGTTGACTACCAGGAATTTAGAGGAAAAATACATCAAGGTACTCAGAAGTGAATACAATAGAGGAAATAAAAAAGGCCTATACCAATAAAAACAACAAAAGACTTAGTAAGAGGTTCAAATGAAGAAAAGGCCGACTATGAAGCATCCGAAGAAGAGGTATTTCAAAACATAGTAGTATTTCAAAACATAGTAGAATCAGAAAACAGAGTCCAAAGAAAAAAAATGAGATTTTCTGCTATACCAGAGACAATGGAAGGAACAGATTATATCAATTTAATGAAAGCATAAATATGCAACTGGGCTGGTGTTTCACATCAGGATTTGTTAAGTGACAGGGCATATTGAGTGTATGCTCCAAACCTCAACATCAGAAAGGAGCTAGGACCTATTATTAGTAAAGATGCAGTCATACCAGCAGAAACACCTGATTCTGACAAAACTGAGGAAGAAAGAAAAGGTATTAAAAATTGGAAACAGCAAAGAGCTTGTGGAAAATTATTAATCAGTGTACACCAGACAAAAAAGAGAAGCAAATGTATCCCAGCAATCAGGGAAGTTCGAGCAGAAGATACGAGATTTAAGCTGCAGCAGCAAACAGCCTTCAGAATATTTTTTCTTAGGGGGTCAAAAACATTTTGGGATGCAGAACAGGCTACAAAGGAAATAAAACAGTTTATCCAACAAAGCAGAACAGGCCACTGCTTCTCATTCTTCTGACAATCCAGCTCATAGAGAGACTTAGCCTATGAAACCTTTTCCAGTGTTCCAAAAGAAAATTCTTGACAGATAGAAACAAAAAATACAGGAGCTGACTAAAAGAATCAGGAGTACCCTGGACTTGAACCAGAGTATGATGTTGGGAGATGGAGATGAACAGGAAGATGACCAGCAACACTGAAATTAGTGAATAAATGGAAGACTAATAAAGCAATCAATCACATTTATGAAATATGGTTTTGCAACAAAAAGTGGTTGAGAAAGACTGTAATTGTGCTTTCTTTATTAAACTGGTGGATGGATTGTAAACCACATACCCCTCTTTATATCATTATCTTTCGACGCACACTAAAAGGGAAAAAATTCAAAGCAATTTTTGTTCTAGTATAAAATATGTTATATACAGTAAAGCAGTTTTGCATAGTGTGCAGTGAGGGGTATTTTAAATGTGTGATGGAAGTTTTCTCAGTAACTGTTGCATGTGTTAAAGATGTTAAAGTAAACAAGTACTTTAAACTGTAAGACATTTACGGATTGCAATATCACAAAAGAAGAATTACTGGGCAAAAGCAAGTTTAATATTATGCTATGATATGGGGGTTGTTTGAAAAAGAGCACTGATTATATTATAGACAGAAATAAGATATTTTTCTCTTATTTTTCAGGGGTGACTAGATTAATGACCTTGGCTTAATTTATAAGCACCAAAAATATGTCAGTGAACCCCAAACCGTCCAAATACAAAGAAAACACCAGAATGTTTTCACTGACAAAATAAGTGTCACATCTCAAATGTCCATAATCAGCAAAAAATATCTTTAATATCCACAAAAGGTTGAGCACTTTCATCTACTAAACCATAGATTTCATCAGAACACTTACATGCTCTATGTCTTCCATTTAAATACATTCTATCTTCCAATCAAATTCAATGATGTACTACATATTAATTAACTGATATCTAAATTCATGTTTATACTCATGAATCACACTAAATACGTTATAAGTATATATTTGCTAATAAAACATCAATAATTAAAAAGAATAAAATTAACTACATGTTTTTATAAAAAACTATATATTAATAAATAACTTTCTCTAATAATTCAACTAAGTTTAAAAATTATCCATATAATTAAATATTGTGTGGTTGATATTATAAAATACTACAATTTACAATAAATATAAAAAATATATGTGAAAATTGTTTTGTAACAATATGTATGTATATCTACTGGGAGAGTCTTGAATAGCTGAGAATTTTGTGTGTAGGATATACATTCTGGTTAATAAATATAATGAACAATAAATATATTATAAAACAAAAGATAAAAATTTCTAATAACTTCTAAAAAAAAACTACAAATTCAAGCAGCACACTTCCATATACAATGTCAAAATGAAGTTTATACCTGTAATAAACGTTTGGTGGGGATACATCTGTTTATTCCTGGGGGATTGGCTGCATTTAACTTCTTTTTCCCCCAGTTTAGCCTTGATATTTCCCCCTCTTAAACTTGTCGCAACACAATCCAAAATAGCAAACTTAAAGGTGTCACAACTATTACTGACTTCCAGATGTATACAAAGGGCATTATTCTTGTCCTTTTTTTATACAGTACAGACTTCTAAATCTTCTGTCCGTTTTTCCTACATAGAAACTAGGACACTTGGTGCACATACCTAAATATACCACATGTTGGGTCTGCCAATTCCCCTTCTTAAATCTTATCTTAGTTTTGTTAAAGTTTCTCAATGTTATGGTGTTTTCCTCCATTATTGCGTGACATTGGTTACAGTGCCCTCACCTACTAGTACCTTCCCTTGAACCATTAAAGTTACTACCTTTATGTGAAGTCCTCATTTCTATCATTCTTTTTAAATTTGCTCATGTATTGTATACAAAATGGGGAGCATCTTCCAGTTTATTCTGAACCCCTTCATCACTCCTTAAAATGTTCCAGTTGTTCTGTATGATGTTTTACACATCCACCACTGATGGATTAAATTGTAATATACATGCTCTACTATATTCCTTTGTATTTTCAGGGTCCCTCTCCTTAATAGTTTGTCAATGGTCATATCTTTGCCTAACAGGGGTATATATTTCTTCCCCCATTCCCTTTTAACATAATTGGTGACATCCTTTATAAGATTGTCTGAATATCCCCTCTTACTAAACATGTCTCCTATGTTATTAATTTCCGCTACCATTTCAGAATATTCTGAAGTCATCCGCACTGCTCTTATGCACTGTCCCTTCAGAATGCTTCTCTTGTGGGATTTGGGGTGGTTACTGGAGAATTCAAAATAAGAATTACAAAATGTATCCTTACAATAAATTCTTGACTGGAAACCATTCCCATCACTATAAACATATGTGTCAAGATAATTTATACCCTTATTATTGTGTTTGTGGGTGAATTTTAAATATGAACTGGTACTGTTTAGATAATCAATAAACTGGTTAATAAGCTCCACTGAACCATTCCACAAGATTAATATGTCATCCAAAAATCTGACAATAGTCAATGGAATCATATCAGTGGGTATTAATAATGTTTTCTTCCTCTCAGTCTAATAGTACTAAATTGGCGTATATGGGGGCACAGGCTGCCCCCATAGCTACGCCCTGAGTTTGTTTATAGTAAAAATATATGTGGTTGTTGTCCAAAACAATGCCCATAAACTCCTGTATTAAATTTATTTTATCCCAGTCCAGTTGAGTATGTTTTTGTATACTATTAATGAATTTCCTAATACCATCCTCTCTAGGTATACTTGAAAAAAGGTCAATGGCATCAATTGTCATAAATACAAGGTTTTCCTTCCATAAATCTGTTTTAATTCTACTTAGGAAGTCCCACGAGTCTTTGACTATATGTGCAACTCCCTTATACATGAATTTTAACCACCTATCAATTACCTTTCAATATGGGAAAGTCTTACTTTTACTCCCCGATATGATGGGGTGGAACGGGGGATTTTCCAATTTTTTGTGTATTTTAGGTATTCCTACAATTGTAGCCAGCACTGGAAAATCCACCTTCAAGAATTGATGTGCCCATGTCTATTCGGCTATCTAATAAAAATTCTTCCAGGTATAAATCTATCCTTCAATGGGCAACATTAATTTGGTTAACAGAGGAAGTCTCATAATTCCCTGAATTGTTTAAAATATCATATATCGTCTGTGTGTACTCAATCACGTCATACAGTACTATTCCCCCTCCCTTATCTGGGGTCATAATACGTATATTGTGAGCATCACAAATATCCCATAGTGCTTTTTGTTCCTCGACACTCAATTTATCTCTGTGTCTATTATACTTAGATTTTTCCTGGAATCTATAAAGTTCATTAACCACAACCTTTTCAAAGGCAACCAAAGCATTGTGCATGGGTGGTGTAAAGACACTTTTCTTATGAACTACCTCATTCTGATTCTGAAAAAATAAACTCAAATTCAATTTCCTTAGATACAACTTGAATTCAACTATATTGTCCACAATATCAAACCTTCTTTTAGGAACATATTTCATACCTCTAGCAAACAATTTGAAATCTTATTTTGAATCTGATATTGTGTGTAATTGAAAATGCTGAAATCTCCCATGCTATGTATAATTCCTTTTTTATGAATTACTTCATGTTCCCCAAATGTTCCTATTGATTTGATCTCAACCTCTCTACTTGTGTCCATTGACTGTTATGTCAGATTTTTGGATGACATATTTATCTTGTGGAATGGTTCAATGGAACTTATTAACCAGTTTATTTATTATCTAAATAGTATCAGTTCATATTTAAAGTTCACCCACAAACACAATAATAAGGGTATAAATTATCTTGACACATACGTTTATAGTGATGGGAATGGTTTCCAGTCAAGAATTTATCTTAAGGATACATTTTGTAATTCTTACTTGGAATTCTCCAGTAACCACCCCAAATCCCACAAGAGAAGCTTTCTGAAGGGACAATGCATAAGAGCAGCGTGGATGACTTCTGAATATTCTGAAATGGTATCGGAAATTAATAACATAGGAGACATGTTTAGTAAGAGGGGATATTCAGACAATCTTATAAAGGATGTCACCAATTATGTTAAAAGGGAATGGGGGAAGAAATATATACCCTTGTTAGGCAAAGATATGACCATTGACAATCAAACTACTAAGGAGAGGGACCCTGAAAATACAAAGGAATATAGTAGAGCATGTATATTACAATTTAATCCATCAGTGGTAGATGTGAAAAATATCATACAGAACAACTGGAACATTTTAAGGAGTGATGAAATGGTTCACAATAGACTGGGAGATGCCCCCGTTTTGTATACAAGACAGGAGCAAATTTAAAAAGAATGACAGAAATGAGGACTTCACATAAAGGTAATAACTTTAATGGCTCAAGGGAAGGTACTAGTAGGTGTGGGCACTGTAACCAATGTCACGCAATAATGGAGGAAAACACCATAACATTGGGAAACCTTAACAAAACTAAGAAATACCCTGCCATCTCAATAGATTTGTATAACTGGAAATAAATTGCCTCCTGTAGCAGAGACAGGTTATTCACTCTGCAACAATAAGTCTAGCATTAGCATTTTCACAGAACCAGTTGCTATCAGTAAGCATTTATAACAAACAATCTAGTCAACAATTACTTACACTGAGACTCTAATACTAAGTAACTAACTGTGCTAATTACTACATTGTCTCTCTCATCTACTCTGACTCTCTCTCCAACTCCAATTCTCTTTAGAATGCTCTTTCCTTGAGTTCATTCACAGCTACTCTCCTCAATCTCTTTGTACTCTCCCATTCTAATGGTAAAGCTCCCTTTTTTTCTGGTATCCCCTCCACTCAAACAACTCTAATGCAGCCCTATCACAGTCACATCTGTCCATCTGTTACTTATCTTACCCTCTAACTCACTCTAAACAACATTATTGCAAATTATCTCACCCTTATACTACCTTTCTATCTTGTTTTACAGGTCCCTGCCTCTTAAATCAAGCTTCTAATAAACCTGCAAAAGCTGAAGGTCTCACGCGCCCTTTAGGTGTGCTGCTTCACCAGAAGACATCATCTCCAGCAAAAGTGCAGTCCCTGAACAACGTACGTTATAAAACAAGTATAAGTTACCCTGTCCTGTTTTTGACTTATGTGAGCCTTGTTAAAGTATTACTCCTGGTCAGCGTCAACAACATCACTGTGTCCCCCTTACCTGGGTTCTCCCTGGCCATTAAAACCCATCTCCCTCCCTCTAACCCTCATACCTCAGCCTTTAAATAGCTCTACTGCAGCCATCTAGTCCTTCCTGTTGGCTACCCCCCTCCATTGCTCACCCATCTTCATTAATAACTGACCCTCAAACCTCCATTGCTCCCTAGCCATAGCTTGAATCACCCTTCCTTCACTCACACAGCTCTCAACTAGACTCTCCAGTCCCTATCACTTCTTTCCCTACAAATTCCTCTATACCCACCCCTGTAGCCTAACTCCTAGCTTGGTCTCTTAATATCCCTCCCATAGATTTGTGCTACAAATCTCAGGCTGACCATTACTGTAACAGTAACCCAGTAAACACTATAGCTTAGCTCTCTCTTCTATTGCATTCCCCTACTACTCCCACTAATTGCTTTCCTTGACTACTGCTGCTGATTACTTAAGACTGTGCTGCTACGCTCACTCCGCTCCCCTACCCCCATTCCACCCACCCCTGGGCTACTGTAACTTTTAGCTAAACACCACAACCACTGGCAATTCTCACACATCCCAATTATCCTATCATTTATCTACAATCAATAACAAACCCCATCCTCCCACCTCATCCTCATTCACACATACCCCACCCTACACACAGAAACAAATCCATCTCCACTTTAATACCACTTACAGTACAATAAAAATGATGCTCAAAGCACACAACACTTCTCTACTACAAACATTAATCTATCCATCCACTACACTTACCATACTCCTACTCTCCCTTCTCTCCTCCTACCATATATCCAACTCCATTTCAGTAACCCACCACCATGGCAAACTGAACCCATAACTAATCACAATCAGCTCAAATGCCCCACAATTACTCTCAATGACCTTACCTCCTGCGAACCACACTCCTATATGTAACTTCCACCTGAAACTAAAAACCAACCCTTTCTCCTATCAAAAGAAATATAAAATACTAAACAAATTAACCAAACTATACCATAACCTACCACTACTAACACTCACTTGTTGCGGTGATATGCACCCCAATCCAGGACCTACACCAACTACCACATCTAACCCTAACATAGTAAACCCTTTATATAACCGACCCACCCCATCTCTGCTCTTCCTAAACATAAATATAAGAAGCATACTTAAAGTTCAGGACCTTCATGCCCTATTAGCCTTATACAAACCAGAGATAGTCATACTAACTGAAACCTGGCTTAAACCAAATCATCAGAACAATGAAATCATAGCACCTGGCTACAATATTATTAGGAAGGACAGATTAGACAAAAAGGTGGAGGGGTAGCAATATTATTCCAAAACCATTTAACTATAGAGCAGTATGACTGTGATAACCTGGATGTAAAAGACATAGAAATTATCCTAGCCATATGTAAACTAAACACCCACAAACAAATTATCATTGCAGGAGCCTACCTCCCTCCAAGCAATAACATTAATTCAACAGAAAACTTACTAAACTGTATCTCTAACTCCATTGCTCATGAAACCATACTACTAGGAGATTGTAACACAGACTGGCTCACTTGCTTAAACTTACAACCCCTCTAACCACATTAACCTCCACGGGTTCACCCAAATAATACATACCTCCACCAGAACCGACAAAACAACCAAATGTCAGTCCATCCTAGACTGGATACGGTCATCCCACCCCACTCTTGTACAACAGTCAGGGACTCTCCCAGACAGTCTAAGTGACCACCAATCAACCTATTTAATTAGAAACAGATCCAACCAACACATCAATCAGCCCAAACTTAGGGTCATACGTAACAAAAGAAATTTCATAGCAGCTGATTTTACCCGAGGTTGGGTAGCGTTCGAAAGACATGCGTGCGTAAATGGGCGTGCCTTTGTTGAAGGTTGGGCGTCCAGCTGGCACCTCGGCATTTCTTAAAAATCTACTGATAATCATTAGTGGACCAGAGTTCCGCTGTGGTGACCCCTTACGGGGAAAAAGCCAAAAGACAAACAACAAATACACTCTTGCAATTCAACTCCCCTTAAACACCTACCACTAGATGAGGCTGTACAATACTTTAATTCCACTTTCCTAGATATCTTGAAATTCCATGCACCCTCCAGAACCATCAGGATAAAAAACAACTATGCCCCATGGCTCACAAAGGATACTAAAACTACCATGAAAGATAGGGTTTAAAAGCTGGACACTATATCAAAAAAACAAAACCCCTACCCTAAGATAAAATTATTTGGAACTTAGAAACACAGCCAAAAGACAAATTAAAGCAAACAAGATCAACTACTATAGAAAACTTCAAGTAAAATTTGCCCACAACCTTCAAAAATTCTGTACTACCATAGCAGGAATACTCTACCCAGGAAAAGCCTCCACCCCTACCCCTGTACTACCAAATAATGAAACCAATATCCCCACCTAATTTAACAATTTCTTCACAGAAACAGTACTAAAACTCTCCAATGCCCAAATAAACACAAGCACACCAACACAACTAACCACTCCAATACAGCAGAATAACCAAAACACCCCTACCACCTTCTCCCTGCAGCTAGTCCCTACCAAGACCATATTAAAATGACTTAAGAAACTAAAACCAACCACCCTAGCTGCAGACAAGCTGCCTGCTGATTTCCTCCAGATAGCAGCAGAAGCTATATCCTATCCTATCTCTATCCTCATCAGTAGATCATTATCTGTACACAAAGTAACCACCTTGTGGAAAATCGCACACATCATTCCACTTCACAAAGGAGGGACCTCTCTAGAACTGACCAACTACTGCCCAATTGCAATCCTATCCCCTTTATCCAAAATTCTGATAAGGGTTGTTCACACTCAGCTAATACAGTTCCTTCTACAACAATCTCCTCTCCGATACACAACATGGATTTAGACCATCACACAGCACTACCACTGCACTTCTCTCTTACACCAACATAATTAACCAATACAGGAACAAAGGACTACTTGTATCCTCCATTTTTTTAGACTTATCTAAGGTGTTTGACATGGTGAATCACAACATGCTTCTTCAAACCATGTCAAAACTAAATATATGCCCATCTACTATACAATGGTTCACCAACTACTTATCAGGTAGGCAACAAGCAGTTCTATGGTAAGATAAACTATCCTCCTTACTGCCAGTTTCTATAGGAGTTCCCCAGGGATCCATCTTAGGCCCACTATTGTTCTCCCTCTTCACCAACAACATCTCCTCAACCCTACCCAAAGCCTTAGTAGTGCAGTATGCTGACGATACCACAATTATATGTGTCGCCCCCACGATAAACGAAATAAACTCCCTTACCCAAACTAACTTCTCCCAAGCGGAAACCTGGTTTGCCAACATCAAACTTATACTCAATCCAAACAAAACAAAACTGGTCCTCTTTAAACCTGGCAGACCCCATCCTTTAAATGAGAACTTTAACTTAATAGCCAAAGGTGATATCCAAATAAAACCTAAATCACACACAAACCTACTAGGTGTTGAAATCGACAACCAGCTAAAATTCAACATCCATATAGCCAGACTATCAAGAAAGTCAACAAAAAACTAGGACTTCTCTATAGAAACAAACAATTCATGACTAAACAAACCAAAGCTACTATCACTAGAATCCACCTTCTGTCTATACTGCTCTATGCCTCCCCCATACTAACCAACCTGAACCAAAAAGAACTAAATACAATGGAATCTTGTTATAACAAGGTTGCCAAGTTTACCACAGAATCCACACACAGGTCCCATCACTGTTTATCCCTAAAGCAACTCAAATGGCTTGAACTGCCACATGCACTACTATTCAATCAAATCTCAACAGCACAGAAACTATTTTACCAACCAGATTTAACCCCGGCACTCCAACATCTAATTCAGCCATATACCAGCTCCAGAGAGCTAAGATCCAGTAACCAGAACCTAATAAAGGTTATTAGACACAATAATGAAGCAGGTAAATCTCTGTTTGCCTGTACAATTGCCCAAACTTGGAATGCTCTACCAGGCTACATAACTTCTACTACTTCAACTAAAATATTCAAACACAACCTTAAAAACCACTATACTAACAATTGGTTCTGCTCATGCTACTCCCCTAGGTAAGCCACACTAATAATCTACTAACATCTCTGTCAAAACTAGCAGCTACCACCCTCTAAAGGAATAAACCTTTAAATCTCTATAAACTTCACTGTATTACTTAACATTCTCAACCTTTTTAAAGCAACAACAATCCCTATGCTAGTTGTATCTTACTTACATGGACAACTGTAATTAATGTCTGAACAAAAAATATTGCCTTTACCTATTCCTTTGTGTCATGACTTTATACTTACTTGATATTTTCATAAGATTGCTGTATAAATGAAACTGTTATGTGTAACATAGACCCTGCATTGTACTTCTTCCTTGAACTATTTTGGAAATTATACTTGGAGCTTTTTTGCTTTTGCTTAGGGTTTAGAATTATTCCAGGATAGTCTAATGAACAGTAAAAGTTTTGAATTAGGGAGGCTCAACATATGTTTAGACTTCATGAGATTCATTTTGACTAGTAACTATTTAACGTTTGAAGGAGAAATCTACCAACAGATCAATGGGGTGGCGATGGGGGCCCGTTGTGCCCCTGTCTTTGCCAACTTGGTCTTGTTGGCATGGGAAAGGAGGTTTATTTTATCATCCATGTTCAAAAAGCATATAGTATTATATAGCAGGTTTTTGGATGACATCCTAATTCTTTGGAAGGGCACAGAAGATGAAGTAATTGATTTCATGACTTATATTAATCAAATTACAGAGTATTTTAGGTTCACACACACATGGGATATGACATCAATTAACTATTTGGACATTTGCATTTCTAAGCATGAAGGTAAGCTAGTAAGTAATATTTATAGAAAACCTAGTTTTTCCAATTCAATGCTACATTTTACTAGCTGTCACCCCTTCCATCAGCGGAAGG
The DNA here is from genome assembly GCF_019279795.1 of Protopterus annectens. Lineage (NCBI taxonomy): Eukaryota > Metazoa > Chordata > Ceratodontiformes > Protopteridae > Protopterus > Protopterus annectens. Next base: position 159,507,250 of record NC_056747.1, read on the forward strand.
GTGTGATCAAAGGGCAAATGGTCAGACTCTCTAGGTTGGTCAGTAATGACGATATGTTTAAAAAGGAGATGTACATCTTGATAGGTTTATTTATTGAAAGGGGATATCCCTTGAAACTATTGCTAAAAACAAAGAAGGAAATCTATAGGAGAAGAAGGACGTTATATACCCCTATATTAAAAGATGTGGGCAATTTGGCAATAATGCAAAGTAAAAATAAGGGAATGGTGGACATTGAGGGAGACAGTCTTACCTTTGTGTTGAAGTTTAATGACATGGCTAAAGAATTTTGTAATAGTGTAAGGATTAATTGGAACCATTGTATTAACGAACAAACTAGACAGTTGTTGGGAGGTACACCAAAAATTGTCTTTAGTAGAGGAAGTAACATCAATAATATATTGGAAAGGGAGAACAAAGGTTATAATAGATCTAGGATGAGTAAATGTGGTAATTGTAACGCATGTAGATTTATTGCTGAAGGGAGTTATGCATGTGTGGTTGGCTTCACATGAACGTTGGCATGCCCTGGCCTGTGCAATTGTAACACAAAGAATTGTGTGTATTTAGCATCATGTGCCTCTTGTGATGCCTATTACATTGGCATGACTACCCGCAAGTTGCGGGAAAGAATTCGTGAACACACTAGATGCATAAAGAACAAGGATGTGCACAATGCTTTATATTTGCACAGTGGGGTCTGTACCAACTTCACTAAATTCTTGTTTTTCATCATAGATAGGGTGATGCCCCTTACCCCTGGAGACATCAATAATAGGGTGGCTGTTCTGGAATCAGAGTGGCAGATGAGATTAAATGCCACCAGATTCCCTGGTCTTAATGACCACATTTCTTTAAAACCACACCTTAAATTAAGAGCTAGCATAATATAATAAGCATAGTACTGTTTAGGCCAAAACGTATCAAGTATTTATGTTTTGACGGTTGTCAGAACTTAGGAAGGGTAAACAGACATGTTTTTTATAAAATGCCTTAAGTGTGATTTATTCATATATTAATTCCAAAGTCCGCTTGTCCATTATGCACACATATAGACATTTTTGTATAATAGACATATATTTGATGTAATAACGTTGGAGTTGACACCAATAGTAGGACTTCAGACTGCATAATGTGTTTTGTTACATTTTTTATTTTGCATTTTTTGATTTTTGAACACACTGATTGTTTATTTTACATATTTATATAACAAATTTTGTATAATCTGTGTAACCATATCAATATATATAGTCACATCATAATTTAATAATCAATTTAAGCATTTCACAATATGTTAACATTTACACTAAATTATTTATCATTTATATATATATATACTTTTTTCATGAAAAGTTATTTATTTATGCAAATTTTCATCACATTTGTATTCATAACTGTTTAAAGGCTGCTGTTTTCATTTTTATGGAGGTATTCCTTTAACGAATGAATGGAATGGTTAATTAATTAATTAATTGAGTGATTTATGACGTTTTGGTTGCTATTTAAGTATGGCTGGATTTGTGTTTCAACAGACTCTGATGATACCAGTTTACTGGTGAAAGCGCTAAGTCTGTATGTATTTGTCGGAATAAAAGGATTTCATCTTATGCTTTGGTGTTCCTGCATCCTGAAATTGCTGTTGTGGAAAATTGTCTTTATTACTTAGTTGTGGATCCTGGTTTTGGTTTCCTGTTTTTCGGCTGCTAATTGTGGTTCCATTCAGCAACTTTTTTGGAGGGCGTTGCATCTGGCATGGAGGATATCCTTAAAGAATTGACTAACGTTTTGGGTAAATTGGTCAAGATATACGGAGAAGTCAAAACTCAGAGAAATGTAAATGAGGTCAGCCCAACAGACTCTGAAGTGCGGTTGTTCACTCTGCACTCAAATGAGAGTATTACTCCGGGGCAAAGAGTTACTCATTCTAACACCTATAGTGGTGTTTTAAACAACAGCAACGAGATGTCCACAAGAGGAGGAAACCCAGCAGGGCCGGGGTATTCAGCGTCACCGAATGGTGTAAGCCGTGTTCATGAACTGGGTTCTTGGTTCGAGGCCCCAAGTTTTGAGAGTAACCAGGAAGCGCCGGAAGTAGGAGGTACCAACGGTCGAGGACAGCAGCACTATCCGCTTTCATTACGGGAGCAGATTTATAAGTATGAAAAACTTTGCCGTAAATATAGGGCTATGCAACTAGACAATTCTTTCCTAAATAAATCAAAGGAGATGAAGCAGGTCCCCAGAGGGCTTCGTTTGTGGAAGCTGCCTATGGGGGTCGACATCGGATCTGATGGTTTCAACGAACTGGTTGCTTTGTTTGACCAAACAGGTATGCAAATGCTTGACATTATAATCCGTAATAACAACAGTAAATTGTCTACATTACGTGATGAAATTAATTTACTACACACTAGTATAACAACGGATTTGTTGTTTTTTGACTACAAGAGTAATTTCGACAAAGTAATTAAAAAAGTTGAAATGTTTGTCTCTAAAAGTAAAATCACCAAGCAAAAGAAATTAGTTAGAGACACTTACGAATATCGAAAGGGGTTAGCATACCCACCAGGAAAAAAAGACTTACGAGTTGAAACAAATGCATCTAGGTTAACCACGGAGGGTGGAACAGAATTGATGGCAGCATCCATTACTGAGGAGGAGGATGCTGTTTTTTTAGAAACCGAAAGCTACCCTCGCAGGTCGAAGAGGCTCCTCAGCAGGGGACATCAAGTGAGGGGCGATGTGGACCACCCACCAACGAGGAGGGGGAACCGACGTTATTAACGGACATATTTTACCAAAAAGACTCAGTTGTTGATTTCAACATACGTTTTGTTTTTGATTCTTTTGTATATTGTGTTTGTGACAATGTTATGGTTGACAGTGGTATGAATGAAGTATGTATGAGTAGTGAGAAATGTAATCAAGAGTTTGTTGTTTCATCAGATGGTGACAAGTTTAACCAGCAGTCTGAAGTTATTTTAAATGGTGTCGAGTCTAAAGACGAGGAGCATTATGATAACACTCTTAGTATCTATTCTGAAAATGAGATTTTGTGCAACAGGAATGAAATTGGAATTGATACAGAAGTTAATGTTGGTGAAATATCCAAACAGTTAAGTTCAATTGAAGAGGTAGGGGAGCCCAAAATGAAATGTGAGGCACTAAAAAATGGAGGGTTTGTGATATATAACTACACTGATATGGACATTGGCAAGGTCCATTTTGAATTATTCAGTAAAGGGATTAGCTTTGTCCCGAGTTACAGAATAGACATAACACAGTTACTGGTGAATTTAAAGCTTTACACAAGAAAGTTAAACTTGCACCTATATTTTTCAAATTTAGGTGTGAGGTTAGCAAACCCCTGTTTTTCAGCTGGTGCCGCAGTGATGAAGAGAAAAAGTATTTTTATGCCCCCCACAAACGCTGACATCAACATTTTTGAACAAATGGTGGAACGTGATTTTCGTAGATTATGTGCACAGCAAAATCATTTACAAGACAATCTAACTTTTGAGGAGAGAAAGGTTATTAATGACCTTATGGTGACCAATGAATATAGATGTATGCGCCATGATAAGGGGGGAGGGATGGTCATCATGAGTAAGATGGATTACAATGGGGTCATGATGAAAATGTTGAGTGATGGAGGTACATACACTAGAGTGTCAAGACACGAAATGAATAGGGCTTATAGTAAGATTGATTTGTACCTTCTGGATGCAATTTACCAAGGAGTTATTAATGAAGATGAATTTGACTTTTTGAGTGTTAAATTTCCCAAATTACCTGTTTTATTTGGAATTCCGAAGGTCCACAAGGGTCTTGAACATCTTTCATTCAGACCCATTGTATCGGCAAGAGGCTCTAAGACAGAACCCATGGCAGCTTTTGTGGACGAACTTTGCAAGAAAGCGGTTGCGGACGCATCACACATTATTAAAGATTCCTGGCACTGCCTTGAGAGGATTAGAGCAGTAAGTGAAATTGATGTTGAGACCTATGGTTTTTTGACCATAGATGTAGTGAACCTCTTTTCAACTATCCCCCATAACGAGGGTTTAGAATTATTCCAGGATAGTCTAATGAACAGTAAAAGTTTTGAATTAGGGAGGCTCAACATATGTTTAGACTTCATGAGATTCATTTTGACTAGTAACTATTTAACGTTTGAAGGAGAAATCTACCAACAGATCAATGGGGTGGCGATGGGGGCCCGTTGTGCCCCTGTCTTTGCCAACTTGGTCTTGTTGGCATGGGAAAGGAGGTTTATTTTATCATCCATGTTCAAAAAGCATATAGTATTATATAGCAGGTTTTTGGATGACATCCTAATTCTTTGGAAGGGCACAGAAGATGAAGTAATTGATTTCATGACTTATATTAATCAAATTACAGAGTATTTTAGGTTCACACACACATGGGATATGACATCAATTAACTATTTGGACATTTGCATTTCTAAGCATGAAGGTAAGCTAGTAAGTAATATTTATAGAAAACCTAGTTTTTCCAATTCAATGCTACATTTTACTAGCTGTCACCCCTTCCATCAGCAGAAGGGTGTGATCAAAGGGCAAATAGTCAGACTCTCTAGGTTGGTCAGTAATGACGATATGTTTAAAAAGGAGATGTACATCTTGATAGGTTTATTTATTGAAAGGGGATATCCCTTGAAACTATTGCTAAAAACAAAGAAGGAAATCTATAGGAGAAGAAGGACGTTATATACCCCTATATTAAAAGATGTGGGCAATTTGGCAATAATGCAAGGTAAAAATAAGGGAATGGTGGACATTGAGGGAGACAGTCTTACCTTTGTGTTGAAGTTTAATGACATGGCTAAAGAATTTTGTAATAGTGTAAGGATTAATTGGAACCATTGTATTAACGAACAAACTAGACAGTTGTTGGGAGGTACACCAAAAATTGTCTTTAGTAGAGGAAGTAACATCAAGAATATATTGGAAAGGGAGAACAAAGGTTATAATAGATCTAGGATGAGTAAATGTGGTAATTGTAACGCATGTAGATTTATTGCTGAAGGGAGTTATGCATGTGTGGTTGGCTTCACACGAACGTTGGCATGCCCTGGCCTGTGCAATTGTAACACAAAGAATTGTGTGTATTTAGCATCATGTGCCTCTTGTGATGCCTATTACATTGGCATGACTACCCGCAAGTTGCGGGAAAGAATTTGTGAACACACTAGATGCATAAAGAACAAGGATGTGCACAATGCTTTATATTTGCACAGTGGGGTCTGTACCAACTTCACTAAATTCTTGTTTTTCATCATAGATAGGGGTGATGCCCCTTACCCCTGGAGACATCAATAATAGGGTGGCTGTTCTGGAATGGAGTGGCAGATGAGATTAAATGCCACCAGATTCCCTGGTCTTAATGACCACATTTCTTTAAAACCACACCTTAAATTAAGAGCTAGCATAATATAATAAGTATAGTACTGTTTAGGCCAAAACGTATCAAGTATTTATGTTTTGACGGTTGTCAGAACTTAGGAAGGGTAAACAGACATGTTTTTTATAAAATGCCTTAAGTGTGATTTATTCCTATATTAATTCCAAAGTCCGCTTGTCCATTATGCACACATATAGACATTTTTGTATAATAGACATATATTTGATGTAATAACGTTGGAGTTGACACCAATAGTAGGACTTCAGACTGCATAATGTGTTTTGTTACATTTTTTATTTTGCATTTTTTGATTTTTGAACACATTGATTGTTTATTTTACATATTTATATAACAAATTTTGTATAATCTGTGTAACCATATCAATATATATAGTCACATCATAATTTAATAATCAATTTAAGCATTTCACAATATGTTAACATTTACACTAAATTATTTATCATTTATATATATATATATATATATATATATATATATATACTTTTTTCATGAAAAGTTATTTATTTATGCAAATTTTCATCACATTTGTATTCATAACTGTTTAAAGGCTGCTGTTTTCATTTTTATGGAGGTATTCCTTTAACGAATGAATGGAATGGTTAATTAATTAATTAATTGAGTGATTTATGACGTTTTGGTTGCTATTTAAGTATGGCTGGATTTGTGTTTCAACAGACTCTGATGATACCAGTTTACTGGTGAAAGCGCTAAGTCTGTATGTATTTGTCGGAATAAAAGGATTTCATCTTATGCTTTGGTGTTCCTGCATCCTGAAATTGCTGTTGTGGAAAATTGTCTTTATTTTCATAAGATTGCTGTATAAATGAAACTGTTATGTGTAACATAGACCCTGCATTGTACTTCTTCCTTGAACTATTTTGGAAATTATACTTGGAGCTTTTTTGCTTTACCTGTTTTGTAAATGATACTTGGAGCTTTTCTTCCCGGGCCTCCGCTGAAAATGGACCTGTGTCCAGTCGGACTAACAAATGTAAAATAAAATAAAAATAAGATTTAAGAAGGGGAATTGTCAGACCCAACATGTGGTACATTTAGGTATGTGCACCAAGTGTCCTAGTTTCTATGTAGGAAAAACGGACAGAAGATTTAGAAATCGTATATATGATCATCTGTACTGTATAAAAAAAGGACAAGAATAATGCCCTATATAGACATCTGGAAGTCAGTAATAGTTGTGACACTTTTAAGTTTGCTATTTTGGATTGTGTTACGACAAGCTTAAGAGGGGGAAATATCAAGGCTAAAATGGGGGAGAAAGAAGTTAAATGCAGCCAATCCCCCAGGAATAAACTAATCTAGCCCCACCAAACCTTTATTACAGGTATAAACTTCATTTTGACATTGTATATGGAAATATGCTGCTCGAATTTTTTTTTTTTTTTTAGAAGTTATTAGAAATTTTTATCTTTTGTTTTATAATATATTTATTGTTCATTATATTTATTAACCAGAATGTATATCCTACACACAAAATTCTCAGCTATACAAGACTTTCCCACTAGATATACAAACATATTTTGTTACATAACAATTTTCACATATATGTTTATATTTATTATAAATTGTAGTATTTTATATCAACCACACAATATTTAATTATATGGATAATTTTAAACTTAGTTGAATTATTAGAGAAAGTTATTTATTAATATATACTTTTTTATAAAAACATAGTTCATTTTATTCTATTTAATTATTGGTGTTTTATTAGCAAATATACACCTAAAACATGTACTTAGTGTGATTCATGAGTATAGACATGAATTTAGATATCAGTTCATTAATATGTAGTACATCATTGAATTTGATTGGAAGACAGAATGCATTTAAATTGATGACATAGAACTTGTAAGTGTTCTGATGAAATCTACGGTCTAGTAGATGAAAGTGCTCAACCTTTTGTGGATATTAAAGATATTTTTTGCTGATTATGGACATTTGAGACATGACATTTATTTAGTCTGTGAAAACATTCTAGTGTTTGTAAGCATATCAGCTTGAAAAATGAGACAAAATTATGAAAACTATGAAAAATTGTTACGTTTCTTACATCTGTAAAAATATTATCTTCTTTTATTTCATTAGCATATGTTCAAGTAGGATTCAAGAAGTCTGCAGCTGAAATCAGTTGTACATTCTGTTCTGAATGAAATTTACAAAGATTCATTGTGGATAAATTTTACATGGATACGAGCTGCTGGCAGGTGCAAGCAATTAATCTTTTTGTTTGTTTTTAAACACCTTTATTTAATTACCAATTAAGAAGTAGGCAACCATATGTTAACAAAAAAGAAAACAAGCCATATTAACATTTCTTTCCATGTACATATTATGCATCACATATATGAAAGTTATGTACTGTAATGATAGAGCTATGTTGTCTCTATCTGGTTCAACCGGTGGGTTAATGGATCAGACACTGGCCAAATCCACTTGACATTAACTTGCTGGCCTCTGCCTCTCCTATCCACAATCTTTCACTGCCTAGCACACACATCAGATTAAGATTGCTCCCTCTTAATCTAGCTCCAAATTATATTTCCCACATAAAAGGACAGTGACAAAGAACTCCTAGAAAAAGAGAGCAACCAAACCACCACCACTCAGTCATCTTAGGTGAAAAAGTGGGGGTGGGGGGGGCAACACTGTCCTGTCATTATGGTAAGTACATAAATTTTGTATCTGATGTTATTTTCTCCATTTGGCTTCAACCTCCAGGACAGAGTTTCCAGCCATATAAAAATCCCTAGGAGGTTCTACAAAAGAATATTCTGCAACATGGTAAAGCCACAAGAAGCCCTAGAATGCGTTTCCAACTTGTAGTGAGAAACAAAGATTTGACGGTCCACCTATGTACCTACTACACAATCATCATATAAATCAGCTCTGGAAAAGAAAGAAAGAGAAGTAGCCATAACTCTAATGGAGAGACATTTAGGTTTAGCACTCAAAGTCTTGCCTCTCAAGGTGCACGAAAAGGAAATACATGTTAGACATAGGTCTACCCATCTAAAATTTGAAAAGGAAACAAATAACCAACTGAATTTTCTATAGGATTATGTCCTGTTCAGGTAAAATCTCAGTTCTCTATGCACATCAAAGCAAAGCAACAAGTATTCACCCTTGTTCAAGAAAACAAAAAAAAAAGAACACAGGAAGGTGATTAGACCTATTCAAATTTCTCTCAGTGGCTACCATGGGGAGAAGAGGTACTAAATGAAATGCTTTCTTTGTGGAACAAGTGAGGAGGAATAGAATCCAGAGCTTGTAGTGTGGATACTCTACTACACAAAGTAAGAGCCACCGGGAACAAGGTTTTCCAAGATAACTTCAGGTTCGAAGTAGCAGAAGGTTCAAAAGGGGGACCTGCAAAATGAAAGGTAAATACTAAGGAGGGATGTGATCTTGAATAGGGGGTGTAAAAGAAATATGCCTTTGAGAAACACCTTGGAAATTTTCACAGCAGCCAAGGAGATGTTATCCCAACCAACATGAAAATTAGAAATGGCTGCCAGTTGTATCTTAATCAAAGTAAAAACAGGGCCTGAATTAAACAACTTGGCAAGAAACTGACTTTAAGGGAGGGCAAAAAGGATCAATTCCTTGCGATTCCACCCATATCACAAAGCACATCCATTTACTAGAGTACCCTTTCATAGTAGACAGCTTTAGCTTGGGATTCCTGGCCATCAAGTGAACAGAAAAAAAAACATACATTGCAATCAGAAACCACTGATGAGATTGACCATTGACAAATCCTCATGGCCTTTCAACAGAGGATAAGAAAGTGTTCCCTTGCTTATTTGGATACCAGACATCTGGATCAAAATCACACTGCTGTGGAGGACATCCTGTAAGGCCTACAACGCAAGGAGGAATGCTTTCATCTCCTGATTCACTAATGTGAATGGTGGTCTCCACAGAAGACCAGGAGAGCTGAAGCATCCTCCCTTCAAAATGCCCCCCCCTCCAAGAATGGAGGCATCAATGGTGACATGACTGAAGGGTAGGAAAGACCAAAAGGTCTTTCTGTTAGTCACCAAGGGTGACTAACCACCAACATATTTGATTGAGACAAACCTTTGTCAATATGACGGGGAAATCTACTGGATTAGTCGAATAAGACCACTGTACTGTGAGTGCCCATTGTAGAGCTCACATGTGGAACCTCACTAAGGGGACCGACCCTAGTGGAGCTGCTACATGTCCCAAGAGTTTCAGAACTGCATTAGCTAGAGGTTTTCCAAGGGTAAGCACAGACATTGCCTGGAATTGAAGACTGATGACTCTGAAGCTTGGCAGCTTAGCAATTTGGGAGATGGTACCCAAGTGGCAGCCTATGAACTCCAATAACTGACAATTATACGAAAAATACAAGGAACCAAGCCAGCAAATCGATACAAAAAAATAAGAAATCCACCACAAGAATAAAAAAAAAACAAATGAATCAGAACCACTAACGAGCTCAAGTTCAATGTAAACCATTTATTAATACAAAATGCTTACTGTTTATTAAAACTAACAATTATCCTCAGATGGCCGTACAACTGGAGAAAGGTGTCCTGGGCCGTTACTAGAAAAGAACTTGTGGGGGCAGTGAGGAATCAATTGTCATGGCAAGGAAAGACTGAAATCCCTGCAGCTGAAGCCAGGCTGCCACCACTGTCATACATGTGGTAAACACTAGGGGGGCAGTGGTGAGACCAAATGGCAGGGCTCTGAACTGCTAATGATCAAACAGCAAGAACCTCCTGGAACGCTTCGCAATCTTCATATGATGGTAGATGCCCTTGATGTCTATCGAGCACACCCAGTTGTCCTTCAACAGTGGTAGAATGGACTGCACTGTGACCATCAGGAACCTCGTCTGTTTCATAAAGGGATTCAATTTGCTTAATTCGCAAACAGGCCTAAAGTCCTTGTTCCTTTTTGACACCAAAAAGAATACAGAGTAGCCCCAGGTCCACATATGTCTGGTGGAACCTCTTGGATAACTCGATTTGCCAGCTACTTCTAAATTTCTGACACTGCCAGCTCTCTCTGATGGGGGTATTTGCTGAAACCTGGAATTACTAAAAATGGGATGGTATACCTTCTGGATATGACAACACCCATGTTTCTGTAGTGATGTCCTCCCAAACTTCTAGGTGAAGAGCCTAGCAATCCCCAACTGCCTAAAGAGCAAGATAGTCTGGCAATCCTTCAAAATCCTCCAGAGAAAGACACATGGAAGCCCTGATTTTGTATAGTACCACTACCTTGTTCACGGCGACCATTATGTCCTCTCCCAGCCACAGGAGAAACCCTCACAATGAGCATCCTGGGAAGGCTGCAGAGATTTTCTAAAGAGGAGACATTTGCCCCACCCCCTTCTGATGCCTTCAGAAGGTTCACTGAGGGGCAGCAAAATGCACTCCTATCATGAACATTTTCCCATCTGGCTCACTCCTAGTCAATGTGAGTTTAATCTTCGGCCTAAACAAGGAAGAGCCATTGAAAGTGGCATTAACAAATTATGCCTTGAAGCAGTCTACAAAGTTGCATAGCCACATCCAAGAGTGGTGTCATATGGGAATGCTAGTGCCATCTGCTCGGTACAGTCCATTGGCTGAATTTGAGATGAGCCTCATGGAAATGCTGGCAACAGATTAAAGAGTAGACAACAGAGTCCTCAGTGTCTTCTGAATCTCCAGTTACTGCTGTGTCTTAATACTCCTACACAAGATCACGCTGAAGCCTTGTCACATGGTAAAGGAAGGTTAACTGCCCTCAAAGCAAACGTCACTGAGGCATAAGAGCACTTCCCTGGAAGGTACAAAGCCTGAGATTCTCTATTCAAGGATGGACTGAGGAACTCTCCTCTTAGATTTCCTTCTTTGTGGTGACCACCACCATAAGCACATCCATGGCTGGACCCTTACTCCAGTGCAAGTGATCCTTCAATGGAGCAAGAATAAGCCCGTGCCAAAGGCCTCCAAAAATACTGACTACTCTAGAGAAGGGGTTTTGGTGATCCAGCCCCTGCGCTTGTGAAGAAGCTTCAAAAAAACTGCCAAAGGGGCAATATAATGCAGTAACGTAGGGAACCCCTTCCCCTACTCAAGGTCAGTATCTTCAATGAAGAGAGTCAAAGTGGTTCCTCTTGCACCACCTCTTGCCTGAGATCTCCCACTCTGAAAAAGCCAGAGGATGGGGGAAGAGGCAGGTAGCCCAACAAAGGGGACCGATTGAATGCTAACTAGCATGGGTTGTCCAGAAGCAGACTGATGACTGGCTGGAGACACAGATGAAAAGGGGAAGGGAACATCGGCTGAAGAAGACCGACCCACCTCCTGAGTGGAGAACATCATCTCCACGATGCCAACTGTGGAGGTGAAAGTTGGACACCCAGAGCTTACAGTTGCAGGATTTGAACAAACCTGAATTGCACCTGAATCTGGGGGGAGGCTACACTTTGCCCCAATGCTGAGACCAGAGTGGAGTTGCTGAGGGCTGATGCACCGAGGGGGAGGGATGAACCCAAAGCAGGGATCATCGAACCTGACCCAGAAACACCAGCCTCTATGTCACAGCTCCAAGGTCCACATGGCCCCAGTGCAGCTGGAGTCAAAGAGACTGAGGTGGGAGTCAAAGCCAAACATGGCCAACCTGCTGGATAGAACCAGAAGGTGGAAACACAGTCAGGCCCAATGACCTTGAAGCCAAATTACCTGATGGAGGAAACCATGGTGAAAGTGCTGTGAGTCCAGGGAGGGATTCTGAACCAAAAGGAATAAGGATTAACTGCATATGAGCCTCCAAGAGGGATCTCTCATCAGCTGCCCCAAATCTGAAGCTTTGATGCTGCCCACCAACCTCGATGTCTGAGCAGATGAAGACACTGATGGAGGCTTGGAGGATCACTTTAATGACAAAGGACCCACCTGTTGGATCACAGCTGAACAGCCTTGGACCCAGGGTGGTCCAAGTGAAGACTTCAGTGACATCTCCAAGAGAGTGGAGGGGGAGAAGGGGGAAGTGACCATAAAGGGACTTGGCAAACAGAGCCAGAGGAGGAGCCTTACTTGTGGTTGACACAGAGCAATAAGATCCAAGGAGTATGAGCACAAGCCAAGGTCACTGGGTCACTCAAAGGTCTTGAAACCTTTGGGTCAGGTGAGCAGAAGAGTGTACAAGTGTGGGGAAAGAGGAGGACCTCTTAGGTTTCCTCCAGAAGCTTTGAAGTCCTTAGAAGGATGTTGGATCTTGTCAGAACCTTTCTTCTGAGCCAAAGAAGAACTGCAGGGGAAGAGACCTTTCACAGTCAACTTTGCCCTTCTGTCATTGATGCCCCTGGACTTGAAACCCTTACAAACTGTAGAGGAGAAAGCGTGATGGGCAGACCTGTAATGTACATCTTACACAAGAAGCTTGTGCCCAGAAGCAACACATTTCTTAAAATCCTTATCCATATCTAAGGAACAACATGTAGTAAAATACAACACAATAATACAGAAAAGACTACATTAACACACTAGTAAAAAAACTACCTCATGCTTTTGCAAAAGAAGAGAGTCAGCAAGGCAATAAGAAATTCTCTAAGGTGGGAGAAGCCCAATTTTACTTTAAATTCTAAAGGGTAGGGGTAGCAAGGACACCAGGAAAAACACACACAAAGGATACACTGTAGAGTGGAGTCAGATAGAGCTGCTGACTAGAATGGTGGCGAAATTGATCCCAGGTATTTGCTGAAGGGGGTTGTGGGTAGGGGAGACAGAGCCCAGTGAGTTTAAATCTACTGGACTTTGGCTGGTGACAGATCCAATTCACATCAGATAACCAGGAACAAAAACCAGCAGTGCAGTCCACACGATACCTCAAGCCAGTAGTACTTAAACTTTTTTATTATACAATGAAATCAATGAGCTAAGCGCTTTCATTCACAAATTACATAATGGCAGAAAGGGAAGACCAGTATGTGCTTAATAGCCCATATGCAAGACGTTGGGCTTTATGGAGAGAGAGAGAGACATGAGAAATTAGATGAACTTTTGCACTACCTAAATGCATCGGTTGATTTTTTTGTACTTTTCATGTCATGATTGTGAGAAAATTCACTACTCAGACACAGACACATCTAAGAACAAAGAAAAGAGTAAATTAATCCATGAAAAAAGATCAGTGGTTAAAGGGCAACTAGTAAGAGTAGCTAGGATGATGTCAGAAATGGATATGTTTATAAATTAATCTGAAGAAATAACTTCTATGTTTTTAAAGAAAGGTTAACCTATTGAATTTTTGGAAGAGGAGCTCTACCGAGTGATATTGTTTGAATGTTTTAATAGTTGCATTAAGCACGGACGTAGAGCAACGTTTTGAGAAGTAGCTTATTCGAGCTCTCTTTGACATTGTTTTTTAACAAGAAAGGTACCATATGCAGCATACTACTGCTGTTTCAATATAGTGCTTGTTTCAAAGGGGAATAGTTTCTATTTTATTATATCTAATTATAGATGCTTTTGAACATCAATGTTTTTGGCACTAGCTCTTTGATAAATGAACAACTGCCTGCCCTTTGACAATGCAATTTGGATTTATGAGTTCGGTTTGTTACGGAGGGACAATGTTGTTATGGTTCATTAGCCTGCATTCAGCATGGTCTTAGAGCAATGTTTTGGAAGGATGTTAATGGAAGCCTTCTATCATTGGTCATTTAACAAATCAGGAATTATAAACAGAATATTCTTCGTGACTTAGAGCAGTGATAACTTTAAGGTAACTCGCTCATAACATATTTATTTTACGTTTTTTAGTAATGTCAATAATCAGGAATTTTTAGAATATCAATGTTTACAAACTAGATGTTGAATGCGTTGAACAACTGTCTGTCTTTAATAATGCACCTTTGAATTACAATGTTTTGTACATTTCAATGTCTTGCAATACGAACAGCAGCCACACCTTCATTTAATTGTAAGCTTCCTTGGGGAATGATTGAGTTTTAATTTCTTGTTAGAAAGCTGCTATTGGATGTTGATTACTATTTGAACAGAGAAACTTTTTAGTTTAATTGTGATCTGAAGAAGCATGCCATGCGCATGCGAAAGCGCTTATCCTTCTATTTTTATGCTTTTTATGCTGATCATTGAATAAAAGAAGATTGTGCTCTTACTTCTCGTGGTGTGTCCTGAGGTTTTCGTTTGAATTTTTGGAAGAGGTGAGAAATTACGTCCTTAGGAAAAGGGAAAATGATTTTTACAAACCTATTTCAGACAGTAGTACAAGCGTAGAACAAATTACTGGAAGAGGTTTAACAAATAATAGAGGAGCTTTTAATTCCACCTACACCTTGGACAGCAAACCCATTAGGGATGTAATTAATACAAATTGGCAGATTTTTAGGGGTGATTTAAATATAAATGAAAGAATAAATCAAAAACTGGAGAGGGGGATTTTGTTTATAGAAAGGATAGATCTTTTAAAAAGTGGCTAGAATGGGGGAATAATGTAGGTATGTTAAATGGAATTTGTACAAGGAAATGTGGGGCTTGTCCCCAATGGTCGTATATTCTTAGTAGGAACGAATTTGTGGTTAGAAATGTGACATATAAAGTTCAGGGGAGTTGCAATTGTAATAGCACTAATGTGGTGTATCTGGCCCGGTGCAATCAGTGTTCAGCATTCTGTGTGGGAAATACCTCAATAAGGTTGAGAGATCGAGTATATGAACACTGTTTGGCCATTAAGAATTGTAAGACAAACAAAGCATTATATAAACATTTAATGAATTTTCCTAGCCATTCCTTTGGATTTCTTGTTGTACAAACACAAATTACCAGCAATAGTCCAAAGATCATCCACAAACGAAAATCAATGAAGCAAAAAAATCCAGATGACCACCACGGCTTAAAACAGATTTATTTAGACATGCGCTTTCACAAAGAACAAGCCACGCTTTCCTCGAGTCTTCAATAAAACAGTAAAAATCCTTACGGATTTTATATCAAAAACAATATCAATTAAATACATCATTAAAATAAATCCAACACTTAAATACATCAATTAAGTCTTCAGCTAATGTTGCATCTTATTTAAGTGAGCAAGCTTCTAGCTCAGGTTTAATGCAGTCATAGTTGTTCAACCCAGGGTATACATGTGCTTGCAGCTTTAATATCCACTTTAATTCAATTCTTTCAATTAAGTTGCTTAAATTACCCCCTCTCTTGTCATTATTGACAATTTGTAGGACTCTAGATTTGTCTGCATACATCAACTGGACATAAGCTGACTTAAGTATATTTTCTGCATTTTATTGTGGTTTTATAAGTTGGACTGATTCCTCAGATCTAGCTCTGTTGAAACGGTCTTGTGTGTGTCTCTGAAGCTCTGCACTAGTTGTTAAACTGCTTTGAAATTCCTTTAAGTGTTAATTAGCTTGGGGAGTTTCTGATAACATTAAAACCTGTGTTGGTTACATTTCTTGTAATCATTTTAAATAGAGTTGCTTGCTACTGAGATTTGTCTGCATACATCAACTGGACATAAGCTGATTTAAGTATATTTTCTGCATTTTATTGTGGTTTTATAATTTGGACTGATTTCTCAGATCTAGCTCTGTTGAAACTGTCTTGTGTGTGTCTGAAGCTCTGCACTAGTTGTTAAACTGCTTTGAAATTCCTTTAAGTGTTAATTAGCTTGGGGGGTTTCTGATAGCATTAAAACCTGTGTTGGTTACATTTCTTGTAATCATTTTAAATAGAGTTGCTTGCTACTGAGATTTGTCTGCATACATCAACTGGACATAAGCTGACTTAAGTATATTTTCTGCATTTTATTGTGGTTTTATAATTTGGACTGATTCCTCAGATCTAGCTCTGTTGAAACTGTCTTGTGTGTGTCTCTGAAGCTCTGCACTAGTTGTTAAACTGCTTTGAAATTCCTTTAAGTGTTAATTAGCTTGGGGAGTTTCTGATAACATTAAAACCTGTGTTGGTTACATTTCTTGTAATCATTTTAAATAGAGTTGCTTGCTACTGAGATTTGTCTGCATACATCAACTGGACATAAGCTGATTTAAGTATATTTTCTGCATTTTATTGTGGTTTTATAATTTGGACCGATTCCTCAGATCTAGCTCTGTTGAAACTGTCTTGTGTGTGTCTCTGAAGCTCTGCACTAGTTGTTAAACTGCTTTAAATTCCTTTAAGTGTTAATTAGCTTGGGGGGTTTCTGCTAACATTAAAACCTGTGTTGGTTACATTTCTTGTAATCATTTTAAATAGAGTTGCTTGCTACTGAGATTTGTCTGCATACATCAACTGGACATAAGCTGATTTAAGTATATTTTCTACATTTTATTGTGGTTTTATAATTTGGACTGATTTCTCAGATCTAGCTCTGTTGAAACTGTCTTGTGTGTGTCTGAAGCTCTGCACTAGTTGTTAAACTGTTTTGAAATTCCTTTAAGTGTTAATTAGCTTGGGGGGTTTCTGATAGCATTAAAACCTGTGTTGGTTACATTTCTTGTAATCATTTTAAATAGAGTTGCTTGCTACTGAGATTTGTCTGCATACATCAACTGGACATAAGCTGATTTAAGTATATTTTCTGCATTTTATTGTGGTTTTATAATTTGGATGGATTCCTCAGATCTAGCTCTGTTGAAACTGTCTTGTGTGTGTCTGAAGCTCTGCACTAGTTGTTAAACTGCTTTGAAATTCCTTTAAGTGTCAATTAGCTTGGGGGGTTTCTGATAACATTAAAACCTGTGTTGGTTACATTTCTTGTAATCATTTTAAATAGAGTTGCTTGCTACTGAGATTTGCCTGCATACATCAACTGGACATAAGCTGATTTAAGTATATTTTCTGCATTTTATTGTGGTTTTATAATTTGGACTGATTTCTCAGATCTAGCTCTGTTGAAACTGTCTTGTGTGTGTCTCTGAAGCTCTGCACTAGTTGTTAAACTGCTTTGAAATTCCTTTAAGTGTTAATTAGCTTGGGGAGTTTCTGATAACATTAAAACCTGTGTTGGTTACATTTCTTGTAATCATTTTAAATAGAGTTGCTTGCTACTGAGATTTGTCTGCATACATCAACTGGACATAAGCTGATTTAAGTATATTTTCTGCATTTTATTGTGGTTTTATAATTTGGACTGATTCCTCAGATCTAGCTCTGTTGAAACTGTCTTGTGTGTGTCTGAAGCTCTGCACTAGTTGTTAAACTGCTTTATAATTCCTTTAAGTGTTAATTAGCTTGGGGGTTTCTAATTAAAACCTGTGTTGGTTACATTGTGTAATCATTTTAAATAGAGTTGCTTGCTACTGAGATTTTTCTCTGCATACATCAACTGGACATAAGCTGATTTAAGTTTATTTTTTTTTTTTTGGTTTTTATATTTTGGACTGATTCCTCAGATCTAGCTCTGTTGAAACTGTCTTGTGTGTGTCTGAAGCTCTGCACTTTACATTTTGTAAATATTTTTGCTTGGAGTTGCTTTGCTAGATTTTTGTCTGCATACATCAAACTGACATAAGGCTAATTATATTATATTTTTTTTATATTTTTTTTTTTTTATAATTTGGACTGATCAGATCTAGCTGTTTGAAAAACTGTTGTGTGTGTGTCTGGATAACATTAAAACCTGTGTTGGTTACATTTCTTGTAATCATTTTAAATAGAGTTGCTTGCTACTGAGATTTGTCTGCATACATCAACTGGACATAAGCTGATTTAAGTATATTTTCTGCATTTTATTGTGGTTTTATAATTTGGACTGATTTCTCAGATCTAGCTCTGTTGAAACTGTCTTGTGTGTGTCTCTGAAGCTCTGCACTAGTTGTTAAACTGCTTTGAAATTCCTTTAAGTGTTAATTAGCTTGGGGGGTTTCTGATAGCATTAAAACCTGTGTTGGTTACATTTCTTGTAATCATTTTAAATAGAGTTGCTTGCTACTGAGATTTGTCTGCATACATCAACTGGACATAAGCTGATTTAAGTATATTTTCTGCATTTTATTGTGGTTTTATAATTTGGACTGATTCCTCAGATCTAGCTCTGTTGAAACTGTCTTGTGTGTGTCTCTGAAGCTCTGCACTAGTTGTTAAACTGCTTTGAAATTCCTTTAAGTGTTAATTAGCTTGGGGAGTTTCTGATAACATTAAAACCTGTGTTGGTTACATTTCTTGTAATCATTTTAAATAGAGTTGCTTGCTACTGAGATTTGTCTGCATACATCAACTGGACATAAGCTGATTTAAGTATATTTTCTGCATTTTATTGTGGTTTTATAATTTGGACTGATTCCTCAGATCTAGCTCTGTTGAAACTGTCTTGTGTGTGTCTGAAGCTCTGCACTAGTTGTTAAACTGCTTTAAATTCCTTTAAGTGTTAATTAGCTTGGGGGGTTTCTGATAACATTAAAACCTGTGTTGGTTACATTTCTTGTAATCATTTTAAATAGAGTTGCTTGCTACTGAGATTTGTCTGCATACATCAACTGGACATAAGCTGATTTAAGTATATTTTCTGCATTTTATTGTGGTTTTATAATTTGGACTGATTTCTCAGATCTAGCTCTGTTGAAACTGTCTTGTGTGTGTCTGAAGCTCTGCACTAGTTGTTAAACTGCTTTGAAATTCCTTTAAGTGTTAATTAGCTTGGGGGGTTTCTGATAGCATTAAAACCTGTGTTGGTTACATTTCTTGTAATCATTTTAAATAGAGTTGCTTGCTACTGAGATTTGTCTGCATACATCAACTGGACATAAGCTGATTTAAGTATATTTTCTGCATTTTATTGTGGTTTTATAATTTGGATGGATTCCTCAGATCTAGCTCTGTTGAAACTGTCTTGTGTGTGTCTGAAGCTCTGCACTAGTTGTTAAACTGCTTTGAAATTCCTTTAAGTGTTAATTAGCTTGGGGAGTTTCTGATAACATTAAAACCTGTGTTGGTTACATTTCTTGTAATCATTTTAAATAGAGTTGCTTGCTACTGAGATTTGTCTGCATACATCAACTGGACATAAGCTGATTTAAGTATATTTTCTGCATTTTATTGTGGTTTTATAATTTGGACTGATTTCTCAGATCTAGCTCTGTTGAAACTGTCTTGTGTGTGTCTGAAGCTCTGCACTAGTTGTTAAACTGCTTTGAAATTCCTTTAAGTGTTAATTAGCTTGGGGGGTTTCTGATAGCATTAAAACCTGTGTTGGTTACATTTCTTGTAATCATTTTAAATAGAGTTGCTTGCTACTGAGATTTGTCTGCATACATCAACTGGACATAAGCTGATTTAAGTATATTTTCTGCATTTTATTGTGGTTTTATAATTTGGATGGATTCCTCAGATCTAGCTCTGTTGAAACTGTCTTGTGTGTGTCTGAAGCTCTGCACTAGTTGTTAAACTGCTTTGAAATTCCTTTAAGTGTCAATTAGCTTGGGGGGTTTCTGATAACATTAAAACCTGTGTTGGTTACATTTCTTGTAATCATTTTAAATAGAGTTGCTTGCTACTGAGATTTGCCTGCATACATCAACTGGACATAAGCTGATTTAAGTATATTTTCTGCATTTTATTGTGGTTTTATAATTTGGACTGATTTCTCAGATCTAGCTCTGTTGAAACTGTCTTGTGTGTGTCTCTGAAGCTCTGCACTAGTTGTTAAACTGCTTTGAAATTCCTTTAAGTGTTAATTAGCTTGGGGAGTTTCTGATAACATTAAAACCTGTGTTGGTTACATTTCTTGTAATCATTTTAAATAGAGTTGCTTGCTACTGAGATTTGTCTGCATACATCAACTGGACATAAGCTGATTTAAGTATATTTTCTGCATTTTATTGTGGTTTTATAATTTGGACTGATTCCTCAGATCTAGCTCTGTTGAAACTGTCTTGTGTGTGTCTCTGAAGCTCTGCACTAGTTGTTAAACTGCTTTAAATTCCTTTAAGTGTTAATTAGCTTGGGGGGTTTCTGCTAACATTAAAACCTGTGTTGGTTACATTTCTTGTAATCATTTTAAATAGAGTTGCTTGCTACTGAGATTTGTCTGCATACATCAACTGGACATAAGCTGATTTAAGTATATTTTCTGCATTTTATTGTGGTTTTATAATTTGGACTGATTTCTCAGATCTAGCTCTGTTGAAACTGTCTTGTGTGTGTCTGAAGCTCTGCACTAGTTGTTAAACTGCTTTGAAATTCCTTTAAGTGTTAATTAGCTTGGGGGGTTTCTGATAGCATTAAAACCTGTGTTGGTTACATTTCTTGTAATCATTTTAAATAGAGTTGCTTGCTACTGAGATTTGTCTGCATACATCAACTGGACATAAGCTGATTTAAGTATATTTTCTGCATTTTATTGCGGTTTTATAATTTGGATGGATTCCTCAGAACTAGCTCTGTTGAAACTGTCTTGTGTGTGTCTGAAGCTCTGCACTAGTTGTTAAACTGCTTTGAAATTCCTTTAAGTGTCAATTAGCTTGGGGGGTTTCTGATAACATTAAAACCTGTGTTGGTTACATTTCTTGTAATCATTTTAAATAGAGTTGCTTGCTACTGAGATTTGCCTGCATACATCAACTGGACATAAGCTGATTTAAGTATATTTTCTGCATTTTATTGTGGTTTTATAATTTGGACTGATTCCTCAGATCTAGCTCTGTTGAAACTGTCTTCCCCACCCCCCTCCCTGTTCTTGGTTGTAGTTTAAATTTGGTGGCTTTTTCAGTGCCCTCCCCACTGTAGATTTGATCTAGGACACTCCCCCAGTCCCATCTCTTTACCGCATTCTATCTAATAAACCCTTTCTGCACTTGCTTTTAGTCCTTTTTAATTTAATTACATTTTTTTCAAACTGTGTGTGGACTAATATTGCTACATACTCAAGTGTGCCAGCTTGCACTGCATGTGAATTGTTTTTACTACTGTTTTTGCTACTTTTCTGAAAAAAAAAAATATCTGCTTTTACTGTATTTGTGTTTCTTCCTAATTTATTTTGCTTTTGCGTCATCTTTAAAGTATTCAGTTGTATTTATTACTTCTTGGTGCAACTCATTCTAAGCCTTTTAGTTTAAGCACTTGGGCTTCAGACCAGTTGTTTTACATTAAGAAGGTTTGTGGTTTGCACTGTAGTGGCAGGACAGGTGGCTTACATCCTTCTAAGTTGGGAACTGCTGATTGAGGGCTCAGTGTCTGTTATTCTAAAAGTGTATTAGTTCTGGTTTAAGCACTTGGACTTCAGGCCAGTTATTTTACATTAAGAAGGTTCGTGGTCTGCACTCTTGTGGGAGGAGAGGCTGGACTCTGCCCTTCTGAGCTGGGAATTTCTGGTTAAAGGCTTATAGTGCCTGCATATTTCAACTGTTTCTTACTGAAATTGGTACACCTTGTTTGCTGTAGCATAGACTAGATCCAGGCCTGCTGAATCTAGCTCTGTCTGTATGCGTGTTGTTTGTTTGCTTATTTCCCTGAAATGCTAATACCACCTAAACCGCGGCTTTTCAGCGCTTCTGTGGATCCCTAGTGATATCTTCATTGCTTACTGTACTCATTTCCTTCTTTCACTTAAAAGAAAGTTACTGTTTGTCGTTTTTGCATTTAAGTTACCTGTAACACATTGCATTTAAGTTACCTGGCACTTGCTCACTAAAGGCACTTGCTCACTAAAGCAATGACATAAGTCAGCACTAAAAAATTAAAAGCACTACACTCTCACAAAATCCTCTCGAGTACCTTGTTCCCCACTGGCCCTTTGTTTCAATTATAAAGGAATTCCCAATACTATTCTAGCATGTCCAAATGTCAGTTGTCAATCTTCTCTCCGGTCCAGCTGGTGAATCTGGGAATCTTGAGGGAATGTTACAACTGCCTCATGTACACAGACAACCCTCTCCTCCTCCCAATAAATTTCAACACATGTGAGAGATGCATCCATATAGCCAAACTGGAGGCTAAGCTCTCTCAACTCAGTACTGGCGTAACCAGTCAGGAGGAGAAGGAAACCACACTCAGTACAATTCCAGTCTCACATAGACCTACCACGACAGCAGACCAAACACATAAACACACAAAAACATACTCGGAGGCTCTAAATAAAAATCTGCCTAAGCAGCAGAGACCTCCAAAGCAGACACCCAAGCAACCGCTACCCCAAAACAAAACACATGCAACACATAGCTCACAAAGCCAGTGTGCCGAACAGTCACAGCCCTTAAGGCTAAACAACACAACTGATACACTTGTAATAGGTGACTCGATCATCAGGCACACTGATGTCCCGCTCACCAGGCTGAACAAGGAGAAGGTCATGGTGAGCTGCCTGTCGGGCGCTAGGATCCACCACATAACACAAGCACTCAGGTCACTCCAAGGCAAGTACAAATATGACTCAGTCATTGTCCATGCTGGTGTGAATGACCTGAGACGTACCTCCCTGGACTACATGAAAAGAGACATAGAGGAGCTCTCTGAGCATGTGGCCCAGGCCGGTATGACCCTGACCTTGAGTAGCATCTTACCCTCACCAAGAATGATGCCACAATATGAAGACAAGACGATCAATTTCCACAACTGGCTTAATTATTGGTGTCATTCAAAGGGGATCCAATGCCTGTCAGCCTGGGATGACATGCTCAACAAGCCACGATGCTTCGCTAGGGACGGCCTGCACCTGTCACCCCTGGGCTTTCGGATATTGGCAAAGGCTCTTGCTACCCCCATAGTGCCTTTTTTAGGCAAGGCTCAAAAGACAAACCCACCTCCATAGGTATCACAAGGGATAAGAAACTAACAGTAATGCTACTCAATGCCAGAAGTCTAAACCTCAAGATGCACGCACTCAAAACTGTCCTTAGCATGGAGAAAATAGATATCTGTGCAGTAACAGAAACCTGGTTCAAGGCTCCCGAGAGCACCCTAGCACTACCAGGTTATACCTCATACCATGCTTTTTGGTCCCAAAACTTGGACCGACCCACAAAAGGAGGGGGAGTATCAATATTCGTCAAAGATACCCACACCTCCAGGTTGGTGGCACAGCACGAAGCATCAGAGACTATCCATGTGCAACTAACAGTGGGTAAAACTGCCTTCCAGTTTATAGCCTGCTACAGACCACCCTCCCTAACCCAGGAACCCCAATCAGCCTTCATGAGAACACTGAAAAATATGAAGGTCTCTCCAAACACCATTATATTGGGCAACTTCAACTACCCAAACATAGACTGGGAGCATTACTCTAGCTCCAACACCCTAGCCCAAAGGTTCCTAGAATTTATAAACTCAAATGCTATGGAACAACTTGTTACCACTCCCACAAGAGGAGAAAACATACTGGACCTGATCACCACTAACATGGGGACTCTATGCTCCAGACCAGAAGTGTATCCCTCACTGGTAAGATCAGACCATAAACTAATCTCACTGGATGTTCACATCCCGAAATCACCCCCTGCCCACAAAACCACAGTGAAAAACTTCTCTAAAGCAAATTTCACACTCCTCAAAACTGAGGTGGAATCCTTCAAAGCCCCCGGGTCTGTGGAAAATATGGCCCAGACCGCAGAATCCTTTATAAACGCATTCTATGAACACCTTCAGGAATGCATGGATCATGCGATCCCAAATAAAACCAAGACCCAATCCTCCAAAGGCAGATGTCCTGTCTGGTAGACCCCAGCCATAAACAAGCTATACAATAGAAGGAGGAAGCTACTAAATCATAGAGCAAAATTCCAAAAAGGGAAGGCATCTCTGATCAGTATTAGCAAAAAACTACGGGCACTCATAAAATCGTCTAAGGCCAGCTTCGAGAGAAAAATTGCACAGGACACTAAGGATAATCACAAGGCTTTCTTTAGTTATGTTAGGAACCTAGGTGATAATTCCCAGATATGCTCAGAATTAGTCCAAAATGACAAAAAATACACCGAACCCACAGACATTGCCAACATCCTAGCTGACAGGTTCAGCGCAAACTTCTCCCCCCCCCTCCCCACCAAAAGGGCAAATATCTATTCCAGCAGAGTGCTGCCCCCCTGACATCTCGGATGCGCAGGTAAGAGCCGCCCTCTCCAAAGCAAAAAACACAGCATCAATGGGACCAGACGGTGTCCCGGGCCCGCCCTACATGAACTCCAAGAAGAGCTAAACCCAAACATAAAACTACTGTTCAATCTCAGCCTTACTACAGGATATGTACCCAAAGAGTGGCGTACAGCAACTGTGGTCCCTCTCCACAAAGGTGGTGCCTCAACGGATCCTGTAAACTATCGCCCCATAAGCCTGACTAGCTTGGTCTGCAAAGCTATGGAAAGGATAATCATGGACCTCATAAATAAAGATATTGGGGACCTACAGACACTGGATCCTACCCAGTTCAGCTTTGTTAAGGGCAGATCCTGCCTCTTAAACCTGGTTGATTTCTTTGAAACAGTCACCAAGGCCATTGACGAGGGAAGGTGGTCCACACAGCCTACCTGGACCTCGCAAAAGCCTTCGATACAATACCCCACTCGGGCATTATAGATAAGCTCACCAGCTTAAATATAAACCCCTATGTCACTAGATGGGTTGCAAACTGGCTCAAGGACAGAACCCACATGGTTAGAATTGCTGGAGCCATGTCAGACTCCAAACCAGTTACAAGTGGCGTCCCACAAGGCTCAGTCCTGGGACCTCTCTTGTTCAGTATATATTTCTCGGAGGTACAGGCCAACACAGAAGGACTATGGCTGACCAAGTTCGCAGATGACTGCAAACTGGGCGCCATAATCGAGACTCCAGCTGACACAAGCATCCTCCAAAAGGGCCTCATAGAAACAGACAACTGGTGCCAGAGCCATGGCCTCAAGCTAAACGCTAAAAAGTGTATAGTCATCCCCTTTGGCAAAAACAAAGTGCCCACAAACTACCACATAGGTGGTAGGTGGTAATCCATTAAGTACAGAAGAAGTAATTAGGGACCTGGGGACCCAAGTTGATAGCAATCTCTCATTTGACAACCACGTGGCTAAAGTGGTTAGAAAAACATTTTATATAGCCCACCTAATCATAAAGGGATTCACATCTAGATCAGGGGAGGTCATCGTGCCTCTTTACTCATCCCTCATCAGGCCCATAATTGAGTACAATGCCCCTTTTGGGATGTACCTTACCAGACACCTGCAGCAACTGGAAAGACCCCAAAAGTACCTCACCAAGAGGATCAAAGGGCTCAAACAGATGCCATATGCTGCCCGGTTAAAGAAACTCCAGCTCTACTCAGTGGCATACCGCCTGTTCAGAGGCGATCTGTGCCTGACGTATAAAGCCATGTCCAACCCGGAATTAATGGACATGCTGCACCTCAGAAAATCCAAATCCTATTGAGCTACACGCTCGAGAGACTTGAACCTCAGCACTGAAATAAATAGGACATGCTGGAGGGACAGATTCATAACCCAGAGGCTCTCTTCACTCTGGAATAAAATCCCAGTCCAGGTTAGGCAGAGTCCCTCATTGACTCTCTTCAAAAGGAATCTTGATGAGTGGATGGGAGATCGTAGGTTTACCCCGGGTATGACTTCTGTGTCACTGTTAGACAGAGGCACAGTATACTAACCTCAAAAAAAGGGCATAGCAAAATTAATTTAAAATGGGTGGCGAAAGCCAAACACATTCTGGCTAGGCTTATAAATGCCCTAGGGCAGATAGCCTAGTATGAACCTATGAACCTATAAAGAAACAATTGCTAGTTAAAGAATCAATTTATATTTTAAAATTTGATACTCTGTCCCCTAGAGAGTTAAATAAGGAGTGTAATTGGAGAATGCTTATT
This sequence comes from Protopterus annectens, assembly GCF_019279795.1. Taxonomy (NCBI): domain Eukaryota; kingdom Metazoa; phylum Chordata; order Ceratodontiformes; family Protopteridae; genus Protopterus; species Protopterus annectens. The sequence continues at coordinate 159,533,518 of NC_056747.1, forward strand.
TAAATATTTGAGTGTGAAGTATTTTATATTTAAGGCAAGTGGTGGTTTGTATTTTGTTTTATTCCTTGAAGGCTTTGGTCAAGATGTCAAAGCTTGAATAAACCTGTTTTGGATTACTGATTGGTCGCTCTTTTATAAGTCGACTATCTGGCTATATTTTAGAAACATAGCTTCTTTATATCCAAGTGAAGTCCATAACTTTAAGGTGCTTGCAAAATATCGCAAAGAACATCCAAACCAGAGAGTAAAAAAGTCACACAGACAAACCAATTAGTAAAGAATAAAAGAAAAACCTAGCAAAGCTAGAATTTTCACTGTGTGATACTTTATACCTCATGGGCCTATTACAAGAGATTTCTCTTGAGACAGATTCACATGGGAGTTCTCCCAGCTGTTACCCATCTGGATAGAAGGGTCTATATTACCTTGCCGAAAGCTGTTTCTAGTGAATACAGCAAGATCAAACCTCAAACCGTGAAAACCCACGAATGCGAATGGCCAGGTCACCGATTTTTTTCCTAGGGAAAAAAATTGGTGGACCAACTAAATACCACAGACCATTTAAATTATTACAAAGTGGGGGGCTTTCCCCTAGGAAAAAAATCGGTGACCTGGCCATTTGCTTTAGTGGGTTTTCATGGTTTGAAGTTCGATCTTGCTGTATTCGCTGGAAACAGCTTTCGGCAAGATGATATAGACCCGGATAGAAGACCCTTACTAGTACTGCTCCACCTATTTTGTCTCCTCCTCCAATCTGGCCTATGGTTTCAAATCACTTGGAACCAAGAATCCTGGAACTGTCCATGTTGGAGCTGAAGACTGCTGTATCTTCCACTCTGATACCTTCTTTGAGTGGATCAGCTGTGTCGGAGCCATACCTTGTTTCTGGGTCCAAGGTGTTGGAGTCGACTCCAAAGTTGGAGCCATCTCTGCCCCTCTGAGCTACAGCACTGGACAGCTCAGCTCTGAATTCTGCCATGAGTGAGCTGCCTTCAGGTCAGATGCTGCAGACGGTCCAGAAGTAAGTCTTCTCATCACCATCAGCCTCCTCCTCTCCAGGGTATTCTGCTTCTGAGGTAGTGGAGAGAGCTTTATCTGCTTCTAGAGTAGAATGATTCCTCTACCCTTGGATCCTTCATCCCAAACCCATCTGTCTTTTTGTCTTAACTCTCAACATTCTACTCCACAAGGAAAGCCAGTTCAAAGTCTCTTGGCTGTCCAGCAGGGTATACTCATATCTTCTGATACTTCTCTGGAACAACCCACTGAGGAAGTCCCTAAGAAGTGAAAGTGAAAAAGGAGGCACTTAGACTCTTCTCAAGGGTCCGTCACAGAAGATAATGATTTTGATGAGACAGAAGGATTCCCAAGATCACCACCTGATGACGTTTCCTTTGGCGACATCCTGGAGATCCTCAAACAAAGGGGTGGCTGGTCTACTGACAGCCCTTACCAAGATTAAGCCTTTAGAGCTGGCCCATCTACCGCCTGGGTGACCCCACCCATTGATAAGCTCATTGATTTGATCTCTTGGTGGGCATGGAAGGAACCTGACTGATCCCTAAGAGACCAGACAGAATCCTGGCACCACCCAAAGCTAAGGAATTCTGGAGTAAAGGAGTACCAGTAGATGCCATGTTTGTAGAAGTGACCACATGGAGAAAGATCCCCCAGGGGCAGAGGGAGGGAACTCTAATGAAGACACCATCCACATGGAAGAGGAGTATGGCAGAACCAAGGATCTAGGGACACATTCTCTAACAGAGCCTACCAGTGCTCCTTAAAGGAGGCCCAATTGCCCACTTCTAGAGGCAGTTGGGGATTATCAATCCATGTACCAGAGAGCCTGGCTACAGATTACAAAAGATACATGGGTGCCGAGGATTATTTCCAGAGGCTACATAATACCATTTTCCTTCCCGCCCTTAACAATAAACAAAATTCCCAATGTTCCACCTAGTCAGATGAAAGCAGCAGCACAAGAAATAAAAAAGCTGCTAGAAAAAAAAATCATCCAAAAGGTCCCCAGACCAGAGAGAATCCAGAACCTACTCAAGATTCTTTTTGGTGCCAAAAAAAAAGGGGGACTGGAAACCAATTTTAAATGTCAGTATTCTGAACAAATCAATTCAGTACACAAAGCTTTGGATGGTCAAGGTACAATCCATTTTGCCTTTCCTGTACCAGGACAACTGGGTGTGCGCAACAGATCATCAGAATGCATACTATCAAATAAAATTGAACAGTTGATGAATAAGACACCTACGCTTCTGGCTGGGAGTCAGTCATTACAAATTAAGAGCTATGCCCTTTGGCCTCACCATAGCCTCCAGGGTGTTCATCAAATGCAAAGTAATAGTAACAGACCACTTGAGATTGCATAGATTCTGGACGTCTCCTTACTTAGATGACGGACTCATAACATCTCCAACCAGGCACTTGCTGATAAAAGCACGAGATTATGTACTCCAACTGTACTCCCACCTGGGAATTACCATCAATCACAAGAAATCCCAGCTAGAATCTTCTGAAGTACTAGAGTTCATAGGAACTCAGTTTTATCAGTGACAGCCTCCCTTCCCTTACCAAGGGTACAGACTATTCAATTTAAAGTGAAAAGGATAATTCAAAATTCTTCACTGTTGCTCAATATGATTCTCCAAGCTTTAAAGTCAATGTCTGCTGTGATAGTTTTGGTTTTGTGAGCAAGAAATCATATGAGAATTCTTCAATGGACCCTAGTGACTCAGTGGTCTATTCTACACCAGCCTTTGTCCATCCAGGTCAGAATAACTCAAACATGCAAAAATGATCTCTTGTGGTGGATTCATGCAGATCAGATTTTACAAGACCGCCCCTTTATCCTTCCTCAGCCCAAGGCCATAGTAACTACAGACACTCTGAGAATGTAGCTATGAGCAAATCTCATTCAATCAATTTCTGACAGCAATACAAATTCTGGGGAAATCCAAAGTGATAGCAAACAGATTAAGTAGGTCCATCTTACTGCCTCACAAGTGGTCTTCTCAACCTGACAGTTCCATAAATGATATTCTGCCAATGGCGTCAACCTTGCTGCAACCTCTTTGCAATGCCCCTCAACAAGTGCAGCAGTTTCTTAGCTCTGATTCGCCCACCCAGAGAATCACCGGGAGATGCTGTCCTCTGTGACTGTCCCCCCCACCACCACCGCTCTCCTCTATGCTTACCCCACAACCCAGCTAAATCCCCAAGTTTCTCCAGATTAGCATCTCAATTGAAAAGCACAGTCATCCTCATTGCCCCTTATTGGCCTTGTCAGATTTGGTTCCTCTTTCTTTGACCTCATGTAGTTCTCCCACCATGGATTCTGTATCCAATTCCAGACCTCCTGTCTCACCCGACAGGCATGATTTACCTGAAAATTTTAAACAAAGTTGACTGCATGATTTCTCCACTTCTGTTGATAGCTATAGAACAAAGGCTGTCCTCCCCTGTCTGTCACATTATTTTGTCTTCCCATAAACCTTCCACTAGGAAGATTTACAGTAGTAAATGGGAAATATTTTTTTTAGGCACAACAAGAAGACAATGACCCTTTTTCAGCATCAGTACCTAAAGTTCTTGAGCTTTTGACTACAATAATGATGGGGCTAGCACACTGACTATTAAAGTACAACTAGCTTCCATTTCTAATTTTCATGTAGGAATAAACAGTTCCACCTTAGCTTCTTCAAAACTTTGCAAGGCTTTTATAAAAGGAACCTTTCTTCTGAGACCTGCTTTTAAAGATCCAACTCTACCATGAAATTTGAATTTAGTTTTACAAGATTTGAATCAATCTCCATTTGAACCATCAGCACAGTGAGAACTAAAATTTTTAACCTGAAAACATTTTTTAGTAGTCATAACCTATGCAAGAAGAGCCTCAGAACTCCAAGCTTGACCTTCTAAGTCTCCATATTTAATTTTTCATAAAGATAGGGTATCATTATGAACCAACCCATCTTTCCTTCCTAAGGTGGTGTCAGAATCCAACATCAATCAAATCTATCAATCTTCCAGCTTCCTTTCCAAATTTATTGAACAAAGGAGAATACACGTTAAACTTACTGGATGTTCACAGACAATTACACTTCTTTCTGTATAGAATGGAAAAGTTCATAAAATCAGATTAATTATTTGTCTAATTTTCGTAACCAAAATTGGGTAAGCCGGCTACCCAAGTAACTTCATCCAAGTGGCTAAATGATTGCATTTCCTTTGTCTACAACAAATTGGGCTTATCTCTGCCAAAGCCTTTGAGAACTCATTCAACTAGGTGCATGGTGACTTCATTAGTATTTTTATTCAGATCTTCCATGGACAATATTTGTGCTGCTGCAACTTAAACTAATCCTCATACATTTATTACTCATTTGTGTTGGACCAGTCTCTAGGAAAAACAGCCTTCAGTTAAATAATGCTCAGGAATATCCTTCCTTGGAGTCCACCCAGGATTCAGGTAGCTGGGGTCTTTGTTCCACTTATTGAAGAATGAATGAAAATTGACAAAATCAGACAAAGAAGTTATGTACTCACTATAACATTCCATCTCTGCTGTCCATTTTTATTCTTCATCAGCTTCCCTCCCTCCAACACCTCTACCATTGTATTTGTGACTTCTGGCAGAATGATAAGGAGCTAAGGAGACCAGTGTTCCTGCCTTTGATCTCCAGATATTGGTTTCTCATGTAATTGTTGTCCCTTACTTTCTAATTAACAAAAAAAGTCTACAAATAAGATTTGAGGTATGGGGGGGACTATGGCATTATTGGTAAGGGAGTAGCTCGAGATCTTTCAGTATCCATGAGCTGTAAAAAGTGGCAGAGTCAGATCCAGACCCATTTGTTGAGAAAGAATGAAAATGAGCAATACAGATGGAACATTATGGTGAGTACATAACTTTTTTTTGGCAGTTGAGCAAGCCCCCCCCCATACCCCCTACAAATCATATATACCAACTCTGAGACAGCACAATACCAGGAAAAGGGCATATTCCCTAACCAGGAGAACTGTGCAGTCTCAGTTGATGAAAACAGCAGTTCCAAATAAATCAAGAAGATGAATGGTTGTTAGGATACATAAATCATATCTGGAAATAGTACAAATCCCCCTAAAAGGATGTGCAGACTCTGCAGTCATCTTCTGTGTACGCCACTGGTGCTAGATTGCAATAAACAACATGATATATACACACATACTTGAGTCCCTTTGAGAACATCAATACACCATAATGTCGATTGAAACCAGAACATTGACTGCTGACATCAGTGAGTTGTAAATACATAGAAACCTGAAAGACTGAGAACTTCTAGCAGCATACAATACTGTATTGCTGCTGCACAAAAGTAAAATGACAGGTCTTTGCAATCAAAGGTCTCAGGGTAGGGGACTATGCCCTTTACCAGGGGATTATATGCAAGCTTGGAGTTATAATTACCTCTATATTTGTATATAAAGAGACAGCATGCTTTTCCATCCCATTCCAAAAATCACTTTGTGTATCCTGTCGCTGTCAAACTGGGTTGAAAGTGAAAGAGCAGACAGCCACAGTCAAATATATCAATTCATTGTTGTCAGGCATATAGACATAGCATGTCTTCCTACTTTACTCCCAATCAATAGCCACTTGTATACAATTCTGATGTTTGACAGTGAGGAAAATGAATCAACAGTAATGATCACAGTAACGCACGCCAAGTTATGGCTACTAAGACAGTACACTTCCCTAGACAAACTACAGCAAGCTTCTTTGAAAATGCTTGCAGTATGCAAGGGAGACAATGTAAAGGAATAATAAGAAAATGGTCTACAGTCCCCTGCAAGCTATAAGCAACCTTCAGTGCACATCACTGAGCAGACCATGTTTTGTACTAGACTGGACTCCTATTAAGCCTGTGGAGGCTGCCAGATCCCTAGAAGCTCTAAGAGTACAGATGTTCTATGATGCATTTTATTCCTTACATCTGAAAGATAATTACTTGTCGAGTCTTCCTTTACTGCTCCCCAAAAATGTTAGTTATGTAGATGTCACTTTTGTGTGTGTTCACAGGGTAAAAAAATGACAGTGTAACACACACACACAGATTCCCATTACTCTTATACCCAAAGGAAAATTAGATGAAAAATGCACATGTAGTCCATCTCTTGCGTGCTGTAGAAAACCAGGGCACTATATAAGTGGAGGATGTGCAGACTCCACAGTAAAGAAGCCAAAACCAAAAACTAAACCAGAGACCCAAGAGCTGTGAAATATTAAAGCTACCCTTTCCACTATTATGTTAATGATAATTTGTATTTGTTTTGCTTTAGTTTACTTGGTTTAGTCATAAAACCCTTTTTCAGCGGAGGCCTAGAAAAATGGTTCCACATATTACAAACATTTTAAACAGGAATTCAGTAATATACATTAACAATCACACATACATTTGCTAATTAGATTATAATGATGGGACATAAAGGAAACTATTACAGTGTAAAATATACTTATGCATTCAGTAGATGCAGAACATGAACTTGACAGTCAAGAGGAGAAGGTAAACACTTGCACCACACCACACACATCACATAGTCCCAATAAATCTTGTTGTGTCTTTAGGCTTTTTCCTGGTTAGGGGTCGCCACAGCGGAACTTCAGTCCCCTAATGATTGGCAGTTGATTTTTACATGCCGAGTTGCCAGCCCTGACGCACAACCTTCAACGAAGGTACGCCCATTCATGCATGTCTCCACGCAGACGACACTCTAGCTGAGAATCAAACCGGATAGCGTCTTACTGTGAGGCGACAACACTACCGCAGCATAAATCTACACCACCAAAATCCACAAGTAGAAACGCAAAAACATTTGTAGAGGCTCTCAATAATAATCTATTCAAGCAACAGAGACCTCCAAAGCAGAAACACAAGCAACCTCTACCCCCCCTACACAACCAAAATAACACAGCACCCACAGACTCAGTGTGCCACTCAACCACAGCCCATAAGGCAAAACAACGTACTCAACACACTAGTCATAGGTGTCTCTATAGCCAGGCACACTGATGTCCCACTCACCAGGCTAAGCAAGGAGAAGGTTACTTTCAGCTGCCTGTCAGGTGCAAGGATCTGCCACATTATGCACACACTCAGATCACTCCACAACAAGTATAAATATGACTCTGTCAATGTACATGTTGGTGTGAATGACCTGAACCGTACCTCTCTGGACTACATGAAGAGAGACATGGAAGAGCCCTCCGATCTTGTAGCACAGGCAGGTATGACCTTAGCTCTGAGTAGCATTCTGTCATCTCCCAGAATGATACCGCAGTACAAGGACAAAATGATTGACTTCAATAATTGGCTAAGAGTCTGGTGTCATTCTAAGAGGATCCAGTATCTCTCTGCCTGGGACGATATGGTCGACAGACCACAATGCTTTGCCAGAGATGGCCTGCACCTGTCGCCCCTGGGATTCTGGATACTGGCTAAGGCTCTTGCTGCCCCTATAGTGCCTTTTTTAGGCAAGGTTCAAATGACAAATTCACCACCATAATAGGAACAGGCAAGCAAAAACTGAGGGTAATGCTACTCAATGCTAGAAGTCTAAATCTCAAAATACACTCACTGAAGGCACTCCTTAAAATAGAGAACATCGATATCTATACAGTGACTGAGACCTGGTTCAAGGCTCCAGAGAGCATCCCTGCACTACCAGGCTATAACTCATACCACACTTTTCGGACATGTAACCTGGACCGGAACACCAAAGGCGGAGGTGTGTCCATATTCATTACGGATATCCACACCTCCAGGCTAGCTGCTCAGTATAATGCATCCCAGATTATCCAAGTCCAACTAACTCTGGGCAAAACTGCAATCTAAATTATAGCTTGCTACAGATCCCCCACCATGCCCCAGGATTCCCACTCCTTTTTTCCTTGATATACTGAAAAATAATAGGGTTCAACCAAACACCCTAATAATGGGCAACTACCCCACCATTAACTGGGAAAACTACTCATGTACCAACTCCTTCACTCAATGCTTTCTGGAATTTATAAATTCCAATGCCCTAGATCAATTTATCCACATCCCCACCAGGGTCAACAATACCATAGACCTAGTCATTACCAACATGAGTGACCGGTGTTCCACACCTGAAGTCAAATCCTCGTTGGTCCAATCCAACCATAAGCTAATCATCCTAGATATCCACATACCACCACCACCCCCCCCATTAAGGAAACTACGGTAAAAAATTTCTCCAAAGCTAACTTCATGCATCTTAAGACAGACATGGCGAACTTCATAATAACCATGCAGATAGACAATACAGTTATGACTGGTGAATCCTACACAAATGCACTCTACAAGCACTTACACAAGTACATGGCTTGTACTATCCTAAACAGAACCATGATGCTATCCTCCAAAAAAAGGAAGCCAATCAGGTGGTCCCCAGATATAAACAAACTGTACAACAGAAGGAAGAAACTGTTGCAAAAGAGAGTAAAATCCCACGAGTGGAGGAGCTCCATGGTCAGCCTCCGTAAGAAGCTTAGATCCCTTATAAGATCCTCCAAAGCTAGCTATGAACACAAAATCGCCACTGATTCTAAGGACAACCACAAAGCATTCTATAGCTATGTCAAGAATCTCAATGGCAACACCCAAATCTGCTCTGAGTTGCAGCACAACAGCATGAAAATTACAGAACCAACTGATATTGCCAACGTCCTGGCCAGATAGGTTCGTGCTAAATTTATCCCTCCCCTCACTCCCTAAAGGGCCCATATCCATACAGGAAGAATGCAGAGTCCCTGTAATCACAACTACGGAGGTAAAAGCTGCATTCTCTAAAGCCAGAAACAGCATCCATGGGACTGGACAACATTCAAGGCTGCATTTTACATGAACTTCAGAATGAACTGGCTCCTCACCTAAGCACCATGTTCAATCATAGCCTCACATCAGGCTTTGCGCGCACTGAATGGTGCACAGCAACAGTTATCCCACTCCACAAAGGGGGAGCCACCACTAATTCCAGGAACTATCACCCTAATAGCCTGACGAGCCTGGTTTGCAAGGCCATGGAATGTATCATCATGGAACTCATAAACAAAGACAATGGTAACCTCCAAACTCTGGACCCCACCCAGTTCGGGTCTGTGAAAGGCAGATCATGCCTCCTGAACCCGATCAACTTCTTTGAGGCAGTCACCAAAGCTGTAGATGTGGGTAAGGTGGTTCACACAGCCTATCTTGACCTAGGCAAGGCTTTCAACACCATCCCCCATTCTGGAATTATAGCTAAACTCACTAAACTAGGTATAAATCCCTACATCACAAGATGGATTGCTAACTGGCTCACGGTGAGAATCCACACTGTAAAAGTCGCAGACTCCAAATCGGACTTCAAACCAATGACAAGTGGGGTACCACAGGGTTCAGTCCTGGGACCTCTCTTGTTTGGTATATACTTCTCTGAAGTACAGGCCAACACAGAACACCTTTGGCTAATGAAGTTCGCAGAGGACTGCAAACTAGGAGCCATAGTAGAGTCCCCAAATGATGTGGACATCCTACAGAAGGGCCTCACTGAGACAGATGCCTGGTGTCAGAGCCATGGCCTCAAGCTCAATGCCAAAAAGTGCATTGTCATCCCCTTTGGTAAAAACTATGTACCCATGAACTACCACATAGGCAGCAGTCTATTAACACTAAATGTGTGATAAGAGACCTTGGGACCCAGGTGGACAGTAGTCTCTCCTTTGATAATCACATCGCCACAGTAGTCAGGAAGTCATTCTACATGGCACACCTCATCACAAAAGGGTTCTCATCCAGGAAAAAAGAGGTCATTGTTCCCCTCTACTCGACACTCAGACCCATTATTGAGTACAACGCCCCTTTTGGAATATACCTCACAAGACATCTGCAGCAGCTGGAAAGGCCACAGAAGTACCTCACAAAGAGGATTACTGGGCTCAAACAGATGCCCTACACTGACCATTTCAAGAAACTCCAGCTTTACTCTAACATATTGCCTACTCCAAGGTGATCTCTGCCTAACATATAAAGCCATGACAAAAACCCAGAACTGTTGGACATGTTACACCTAAAGAAATCCCAATCCCTCCGAGCTACACGCTCTAGGGACCTAAACCTTGTCACCACAATAAACAGGACATGCTAAAGGAATAGATTCCTGTCCCAAAGACTTCCCATACTCTGGAACATGCTACCCATCTATGTCAAGCAAAGTTCCTCATTAGCACTATTCAAGAAAAATCTTAATGAGTGGATGGGAAATAGGAAATACAGCCAGGGGATCATTTCTGTGGCTCTGTTTGACAGTGGCACAGGGAAATAACTTTCTTGAGTGGCGTAAGCCAGGGAACCTTGTTGGCTAGGCTTACTTAGGCCCTTGGGCCGATAGCCTAGTACCTACCTATGAACTAAACATTTGAAGAAGAGTATTAGTGGGTTTGCCAGCTAAATTTTGTGATTAGTGATTTGAAATTCAAAGAAAAGGAATTAAGGGGTAAAGAACTTGGTAGGACAGAAAATGTTAATATTGCAGTTGAAAAGTGGGGTGATTATAAATTCGAAAAAATCTTAGTGAGGGAAGAAACTCATTAGGGTAGAGAATGTTAATATTGCACTTACATGTGCTTCCTAGAACATCAAAAATATCCACTTATTTTTTACAATGATGATGTCAAACCATGACAAAAATGAAAAATTATGGACAGATTGCTACTCTTAAATACAGTACAACATCCCCAATATACAAACCCATACTAGTATACACCACAGCAATGAATATTTTACACTGGTTTCAGCAAATACAGTGCATTGTCTCAGGGTTCCTATCGCGTGTTCAAAAATTGTAAACGGCGAACACATATTGAGGAAACCCGGTTGGTGGAAATGTTGAAACTTTGCGCGCATAACATGGAAATCGCCGTAGGGAATATTTTCCCTTTACTTCAATGCAGTGCGATCTCGGAGTAGGAATATTTAAGTAGCGGGGGTGTGGGGGGCACAGACCCCCACATAGGGGTGCAGGGGGGGCTTGTCCCCCTGCCTACAGTGTTTAGGTAAGTATAGTTTTTTTTATTTTTTTATTATATTTTCCAAATTTCAAACATCGCTCATATGGTGTCGACCACATGGTGTTCGATGTTTGAAACATTCGAAAATCTAATATAGACTTATTGTCTCACACTCCTACTGTCAAGATGGACCAGTAACTGTTACCAGTGATGAAACAAAAAAAGTACAGTTTTGTACCTACCATAAATGTAGATGTTTGAGTGCTAATACAGCTGCAGTCATAACAGATGGGTTCTCCTGCCGTCAGGCGGGTCCTCGGTCGGCCGAATTCCAAAGTCTAGGTCCGGCGGCGGTTGTCGTCGCTTCTTCCCTGACGTCAGTGCGACAGGGGTATGAAAGAACCAGCCGACGCCATTTTCTTCAGTTTTTCTTGCCCCAGATGTCAGGTGCCCCCAGAAGGAAGGCAATACATAAATTTATGTAATAATGCAGTGCAATATAATCAAAAAAACAGTAGTTGCAAGCAAATACACCATAAATTAATACCCCAATCAAGTTGTATGAGGAGGTGTTAGCTGATAGGCCTGTCCCAAGAGGGGAAGGAGGGAGGGAAACCTGGACTGCAGCTGTATTAGTACTCCAACATCTACATTTATGGTAGGTACAAAACTGTACTATGTTCATCGTGCATACAGCTGCAGTCATAACAGATGGGTAGAATCCCAAAGCTAAAAAAGGGGTGGTAGGCACTAGGTGGAACTAGGAGGAGCCAGGATGCCCTGCAAGACTGCAGTGGCAAAGCCTGCTCTAGTTTTGGAGTATAATGGTAGGTGGTAGTGCTTGGAGAAGGTATGCACAGAACTCCAAGTGGCTGCTTCCAAAATATCTTTGGTAGGAACTCCTCTGAGGAAAGCTGCAGAGGTAGCTGTGGCCCTTGTGGAGTGAGATCTGATGCCTGCAGGCACAGTTTTACCATGAAAAGAGTAACAAAAGCGTATGCAGTGGGCTATCCATTTTGAGATTGTCTGTTTGGAAATTGGCTTCCCTTGAGCTCCTATAGCATAGGACACAGAGTTGTTCTGATTTTCTGAAAGGCTTTGTTCTGTCCAAATAATAACGTAGCTGTCTGTGGATGTCCAAGGAATGTAGTAGTCTCTCCCCTTTGTTTTGAGGATTAGGGTAAAAGGTAGGAATAGCCTGATTCAAAGCTACCCTAGATACCACCTTTGGCATAAAGGACGGATTGGTTCATAAGGAAACTCTGTCCTGATGGAAAATGATGAAAGGCTGCACAGACATGAGGGCTTGTAGTTCCGATACCCTGCGAGCTGAGGTGATAGCCAGAAGGAAGGCTGTTTTCCAGGACAAATATTGCAAATCTGTTGAGGCAGCTTGCTCAAAAGGAGGCAAGGTCAGCTTTTCTAGAATGAAATTGAGGTCCCAAGCATGTATTGGTTGTTTCCTTGGGGGTTTTATATTCTTAGCCCCTCTGAGGAACTGTCTTAAGAGGGGATGAGAGAATAAAGGAGGATCAGTGTTGTGTTCTGCAGAAATGGCTGAGGCATGGATTTTGATGGAGGATAATGAAAGTCCACTGCTTAGCAGCTCAGCTAGATACTGTAATATTTGAGGTAAATTCAGTATTCCAGGATTCTGGCCCTTTTTCTCATTCCAGGCACAAAATTGCTTCCATTTTGCGGAGTAAGCTTTCCTAGTAGAAGGCCTTCTGGCCTCCAAAATGACATCCTGCATCTCCTTGGAGAGTAGGGTCTGTTGTGAAGTTAAGGAATCTTCCATGCGGCCAGATTGAGTGTTTTCAGCTGACTGTGAAGAGTTTTTAAGCTGTCCTGAGTCAGAAGAAGAGGCATTAGAGGTAGGGTCCATGGTGGGGAATGCGTCAGGCTCCTCAGGAGTGGGTACCAGTGTTGTCTTGGCCAGTCTGGAGCAATGAGAATCATCTTTGGTTTGTCTGCTTTGGTTTTTAATAGAACTTTGGGCAGCAGAGGAAGAGGTGGAAAGGCATAAACTGTCATTGTTGTCCAACAGAAAGAGAGAGCGTCCACTCTTCCAGGCCTGTGGATGAAAAGCCCTTGAGCAGAATTTTGTCAATTGGTGATTTTTGTGGGAGGCAAAGAGATCTATGTCTGGCCTTCCCCATGCTTGAATTATTTCTGTAAAAACTTGAGGGTGCAACTTCCATTCATGTGGGTCTGTCATATTTCTGCTTAGGTTGTCTGCCAGCGTGTTTTCCTTGCCTGGCAAGTACTGTGCTTGAAGTTCGATTTGTAATTCCAGAGCCATGTTCCAAAGTGACATGGCCAGCCTGCATAGGGGGTACGAATGGGTTCCTCCCTGTTTGTTTATGTACCACATTACTGTGGTGTTCTCTGTCCTTATCAATAGTTGGCCTGGATGCAGAAGGTCTTTAAAAGCTATAATAGCATTTATTACTGCTAGCATTTCCTTTTGATTGATGTGTAGGTGCTTTTCTTTTTGGGACCATTTGCCATGAGTGCACCGATCTGTCATGTGCGCCCCCCAGGCGTGGTCCGAGGCGTCTGTTGTGATGACTTGATTTGCTTGAGGCTTGCAGAATGGGAGACTTGTGTTTCTTTGGCATGCTTGAGCCCACCACAGAAATTCCTTTTGAAGACATGGAATCAGTGGTATTCTTGTTTCCAAACTGTGGCTGTGTTGAGATCATAGGTTTTTCAGGTACCACTGAAGTTTCCAGATATGCAGCTTTGCACATGGTATTAGTAGGATGCAAGATGCCATGAATCCCAGAGCCTGCAGGATTTTCCTTGCAGTCAGCCTGGTGAAATTTGCTAGTTTTCTGAAGTACTGAGTTAGTTGCCCCTGATTCTCTGGCGTGAGGTAGGCCCATCTGGGTGTTTGTGTCCAAGTTGGCACCCAGGAAAATTATTTTTTGTGAGGGTATTGGCCTTGATTTCTTTTTGTTGAATGTGTACCACACAGAATTCAACAACATTATTACAAAAGCCAGATGTTTCAGAAGTATGTGCTTGCTGTCCGCTTGGATCAGGCAGTCATCCAAATATGGGTATATTTGTATCCCTTGAAGTCTGCAGTAGGCAATTACTGATGCCAGGCATTTCGTGAATACTCTGGGCGCAGTAGATAAGCTAAAGGGCAATGCAGAGAATTGATAATGGGTTGAACCTGCAAGAAATCTGAGGTATCTTCTGCAATTTTGTCTGATTGGGACATGCAGGTATGCCTCCTTGAGGTCCAATGTTACCAGCCAAGACTCCTTGCCCAGCATGGGAAGGAGCTGCTGTAATGTGAGCATCTTGAATTTTGGCACGAGTAAAAATGTGTTTAGGATGGATAGGTCCAAAATAGGTCTCCAATCTTTTCCCTTCCTTGGTACCAGGAATAGTTTGGAATAAAAACCTTGACCTTGTTCTTGAGTAGGTACCTCTTGAATAGCTTTCATGTCCATGAGATCTGAAATTTGTCTTTGTGCCTCTGCCCTTTGATTGTGTGGCAGGTTTGGCATGCCTCTCTTTTGTGGAAGTGTGTGAAAATGGAATCTGTAGCCTCTGTTTATAATGTCCAGGGATCCATTTGTCTTTTGTGACAATATGCCAATTTTTCGAAAATAATGCCAGTTTTCCGCCTAAGGGTGCTGCCATTTGAGCCTTGCTTGGCATGCAAAGGGGAAAGTCATTGGGTTTGCTTTCGGAATGGCTGTGAACTATCCTCACCACCTCTTTGTGTAGGAGCTTGCCATTGTCTGCCTCTAAGCGATCCTTGAGCTTGCCCTCTGCCCCTCGGGCGCCTGTACCTACCTCTTTGGGGTCTGTCCGTGGCTGGAAAGGACCAATTTTTGGAAGGCCAATTTCTACTGAAATGTGGAGGTTGTACCTGTAGAAAATCTTTCACTGTTTGCATTGATTTAGCCTTTTCCTCCATTTTCTTTAATACCTCCTCAGCTTTAACACCAAATAATACATCTTTTTGTAGAGGGGCATCTAGTAATTTAGCTTTGACATGATCTGGTAAGGTTTGCTCCTTGAGCCAGGCATGTCTACATATGACTGATCCTGTAACAGCAGCTCTACATGAGGCCTCTAGAGCATCAAAACCACATTGCAAGGTATGTTTAGCCACTTGTTCTGCACTATGCATCAAATCCAGCAACTCAAGTCTGGTTGTTCAGGTTGTGACATTTTGCTTCTCAGCTGTGATAACAGAAACTGTTGGTACTTTAACATATGGAACTGGCAGTTTAATGCCCTCATGGTTAAGGTGGCCGAGGTGCATACCTTTTTTCCCCACCTTTCTAAAGCTCTGGAATCTCTCTCTGAAGGTAATGGATTTTTAGCAGTGGAGGCCTTAATTACCTTGGGGCCCTGTGAGATAGTTTCTGGGTCAGCCGCATGGCTTTTGTATAAGAATTGGTGTGAGTCAGGAACCCGGTAGTACCTGTCAGGCTTGACTGGGGCTGGAGGTAAAGAGTCTGGGTTAAGGCAGGCCTCCGAATACACATCATCTAGAATGTCTAAGACAGGAGGTATAGCCAGAGGCCTGTGCTGAGGGAGCAAGAGAAAATCCCTAAGCCTTGCCTTTTCTTGGAGTCTGAGTACTCTTGGCCTTCCCAGTGGAAGTGTTCCCTCAAGGTATGCAAGGTTTCCCCAAAAGAGTAATCCTCGGGGGGGGGGACAGAGGGAATGGACTCCTCTGCATCAGAATCTTCAAAAGGGGAGTAAGAATGTTCCTGTTCATCAGAGTGCTCTGAAATAATGGAGGCCTGGTCCGAGGAGGGGGATTCTTCCTCCACTCTGGGCCTTTTGTCCGGGGGTTGAGAACCCCTGATAAGAGTAATTAAATCCTCAGCCATTTTAAGCATCTGTTTTTTAGGCATGGGGCCTGGAGAAGGGCCCTGTGTAGCTTGTCTCTTAGAATGCATGGCTGCTTTAGACTTAGTGAAAGCCTTGATGGAAAAAGAAGACGAAGGCCTGAAGACACCTAGAGAGGAGGCAGACCTGTCTACATTCTGAGTTTCACCGCCTAGAGTGGCTTCGGTATCTGTAGTCGGGGTGTGGGCCGAGGAGCCTGCGACCTCGGGCACAGTAGACACCACCAATGAGGTGTTGTCGGTAGGCAGGGGCTGCGTAGGTGCCTCGCTGAGAACTGGACCACCTGTAGTCGGCTTTGGCGTGGTGTCGGTAGAGGCCGCGGACCTAGTGTGTCGGTGCTTATCTTTGCGTCTTTTAGTCAAAACTGGAGTCGGAGTATCCAACGACATAATGTAGTTAAATTTTTTGCCAAAATAGTGCTGGGCGAACTCCACCCGACGCTTAATGGTGCGTTTGTTGAATGTAGCACAAAAACGACAGACCGAGACATCGTGGTCAGGGCCTAAGCAAAGAATGCAGAGGGAATGAAAATCCTTATGCGGTATTTGCTTCCCACATGAAATACAATTATTAACTTTGTCTGACATCGGTCTGAGGCAAGAAAAGTTCCCCAACGGAGTACTTAGCTTTCAAGAAGACTTCGGTTGCAAAATTTTCGTAATTTCAGGACCTGGCCGACCGGCACTTGCGAACTGCTTCTGCTTCGGGCACCGCGCGGCAAGAAAGACTGAATAAAATGGCGTCGGCTGGTTCTTTTATACCCCTGTCGCACTGACATCAGGGAAGAAGCGACGACAACTGACGCCGGACCTAGACTTTGGAATTTGGCCGACCGAGGACCCGCCTGACGGCAGGAGAACCCATCTGTTATGACTGCAGCTGTATGCACGATGAACATCAACAGCATCAGTTAAATTAGACAACAGCATTCAATGATGGCCTTCATACCCATCAATTTCATCCAGTTTATTAACTCTGTACTTCTCACATGTCCAGCCTGATTCTGAAGAAAATGGCTATAGTAAAATCTTCAAACTTGCTTTACAAAAATTGACATTAGTCCCGCAGAGAGACAAATGACTGTTTAAGCTAGTCATTTTTATCCACAAACATTTCCACGTACATCATTTATAGCCGGTTTACTAACTGTGTACGGTACATCTCAAATGCCAGTGTGTGGAAAAATAAAATAATAATTGATTCCAGTACCATATTTCAAATTTGTGTCACTGGATATACTGTAAGTAAAGTGTCCCAGACTACTTTACATAAATGCACACTAGTCTTGCCAAGCCAAGCTGACTGTTTAAACTGAGCAAGTGACAAAAATGCCCAGTCATTTTATACAAATCAGCTGAAAATTATTCAGTTCTGCAGCAAGGGTTAGCAACTGTCCCAATGCCTACCTTTAGAATTAACACATGAGTAATGCTACTACTGCTACAATACAAAGAAACAAGGATACAAAGACCATACCAGTCAATTCTATACCATTTCTAGTTTGTCAGCTTGCTGTCATACTACCTCTGAACATTGTCCTTAAACCAGATTCTATCTTTATAATGCAGAATACTGACTCTCATAATGAGGAGTACATGTAGAAAATGTGAAACATTGTTTCAAAGAGAAAATTGACAACATTGTTAAAAACTGTTACTTATTGCATACAAAAAGCTATTTTGACAATTTAATATGATTCTTAACAATTTATCTTCACTATTTGTTTAAAAAATGTAGGGTTTATGACATCTCTTTTCAGTGTAACAGGGCATGGAATATGGCATCGACAAGGCTCATGTGCAGTCTAAAAAGCCCCATTAATTCCTTTAGCAGCAATCTCCTACAAAGCTGACTACTTCTTCAAATCTCTTGTACAAAATCTACATACTGCTTACACATCAGAATATAGCCATTACCTGTAAAACTTACTGCAAAATCCAAGTCAGCTACTGCAAATCACAACAGTCATTTATAGACACTCTGAAGATGCCAAAGTGTGTTTGGTGAAAGCGCTTAGTCTGTATCAGTTCGTATTAAAGAAGTGTTTCTACAACTGCCTGCTTTCTGTGGATTCGTTTCAGCAGTGGTCTGTATTGTTTGGTGTGGTTATTCCTTGTCAGCCCTGGATTGGGACATCATTTGGATTTGGTTCATTTATAGACACTGTCACCAATCACAAAAAAGTAAAATTCTTAAAAAATATTAGTAATTTATAAAAAAAAGGCTGCACTAACCTCTTGTCCAACTTCATTATGACTGCGAGTTCCACAACTTAGCTAAATTCTTTATAAAATGAGAGACATAATTTCATAAAACAGCATACTCACCTCCATAACAATTAAACCAAGCCTTACCTCACCACAGGATGCACCTAGACAGTATCTGAATTTATTACTTTGTGATGAATGCATGAATAGATTACAATGGTTAACACATTCAAATAAACATATACATTGAAATGAATAAGCAATTTTAAACAGTTTCACATTTAAACCTCTCATTCAATGAAAAGAAAATCAATACCAAGCCAGAAACCAATGCAGTTAGCACCACAAGTTGAATATGGCCATTTTCACCTCTGCTGGCACCCATTGTTTAATCCAGTATGTCCAAGATCAAAAACACAACACAACACATAGCCAAGGATGACTGTAGCAATTTTAGAATAATTAACATGGAAACCATTTGATTCAGGCTTCTCTTACCACAAACTGAGTATTATGTAACTATTTTTTATATGTTTAGTCAACCTTTTAGTTAATGTAACAAACTGTAAGAAATTGTGAATTTTCAGTGGAGACTAATATTTGCAGAAAATAATAAACCTATGTATACAGTTATAAGTGCCTATTTACAAGCCTTTAACAGACTTCAAACAGCTATAAAAAAAATAATGTTACTGAAAATCTGGGGAACCACAAATATTAACTACCCAAGAAGACAGTTGTAAAAACAGAGGTTAGCATGAGAGGAAACACATTCATTTTAACGATGTACTTCCCCTGCAAGAACCAAAACCTATAAATGTATGAGGTCATAGGAAGTTACTAGGCTGTTGGCCCTGATGCCCTTACAAGCCAAGCAAAGAATTAGCCCATGTTCTGCCAAGTCAACACCCGATGCCCCTGTCCAACTGAGACCCAGGTGGAATCTCAGGGGTGTATTTTCTGTTCCCCATTCCAATTATCCAGGCTGTGTTTAAAAAGGGCTAATGAGGTACTCTGCTTGACGTGGAGAGGGAGTCTATTCCACAGATGGTTAAGCTTACAGAAAATGGCATCTCAAGATGGTCTGAAACACAAAAGCAAAAAAATACATAAAAGTATTTTGATTGATATATTTGATTTTTTTGTTTTTGTAGTGGTCAAGTAAACATGTCATAGTCTTTCAATGCACTCACCAGTGCACATACCATTTATCAAAATACTATGTGTATACCTTTTGTCAGAGTCTTCTAGATGCACCCTAAAAAACCTCAGCCTTCAGCATATACAAAGCAGCACATACTCATCCTCCACTCCCACATACTGCAAGTCCATGCAGGTCACCCAAAAGTTACCATAAAGCAGGCCTAACTACGGCATGCTACTAACTCTGTTTCCACATAGGGATGTGACTTAGTTATATGTCATAGGTTCATAGGAGTTGCAAATCAACTGAGCTGCAAGGACATTTCAGCTTAGCTAGTACTCACCCTTAAGCCTTTCCTCCCTTTTCAAGAACAGCCAGGCCATTTATACCAGGGGTGAATTTATGAATACCCAAACAGTTATCCTTTTGAAAGGCAGACATTATGTTACACTGTTTAACTTGGAGAGTTAGTTTGTTCTAGTGCAGTGGGTAAGCACTGCATTATAAATCTATCCCTCCACCATGTTTGTTTGTTGGAGTGGATTTAGATCTATGGTTTTAGTATTAGCTGCGTTAATTGATTTATGGATGTATAAGAGTTTCTGGACTACTTGTAACCAACAAAGCCACCATACTCCACTTTAGTAACACTCAATAACCCTGCCCTTAACTCTAACCTGCATCTTAAACTTAAAAAAAGATCTTCCCATAACACTACCACTACAGAAGACAGTTAGGATTCTCATCACACACGTGCACATAGGTATAGACACACATACACCTATTACACATCCCTCTTACCTGTTTCAATTAAGTATATACTCTAAGAAGTGTCTGATAAACTGGATATTTAAATGAAAAACACTGTACTTCTGCCTGTTGACCAAAGTAATTATTTACAAATAAGAACCACTACAAAGCAAGTATATGAAAATGTAATAACTTGGGTCAATTGACTATATGGTCACACACAACAGGTAAGAATAGATGGATTCCTATCTCCACTATGGCCAATCACCAATGGAGAGCTGCAAGATTCTGTTCTGGAACTAGTCTTTTTTCACATCTTTTTCTTAGATGTCAACACTGTTGGCAACACTGAAAAAATATGCAGACTACTGCAAAATTAGGAGCATTGCTCTTAATCTCTGACACTAACTACCTTTAAACACCCTTTCAAAAATCATGAGAGCGGTAAAGTAGAAGTAACTTTACCTTCAGTGACAAAAAAAATATGAAGCAGTCTAGCATTTGGCAATTTCATATCTGGGGATTGTCAACTTCACACACCTGTTGACCAATTGCATATAATCGACCAAATGTGGTCAATTAAACAACAGATGTTGACAAATGAGCATTTAGATCAAAAGCAGGACATATATATATATATATATATATATACACACACACACACACACACATATATATATATATATATATATATATATATATATATATATACACACACACACACACACATATATATATACACATACACATATATGTATATATACATATGTATATATATATATATATATATATATATATGTTTATATATGTGCACATAAACACACACATAAACACAGACACACACACACATATATATATATATATATATATATATATATATATATATGTGTGTGTGTGTGTGTGTGTGTATGTGTATGTATCCAATTCTAATTGCTGAAATTACATTACTCCAAATCTCACTTTGCCGAGATCAGTTCTCCGAAACAGCACTTAGCCGAAATACAAGTCTGACAAGACAACCACTAAACCTGCAACACACCAACAAATTCTTTAACTTTTCTCTAATTTTTGCAGGGGGACAAGCCCAGCTGCACACTCCACACCCCCTGCAAATGACATATATTCTGAGAACGCACTACAGTGACAACAAGGGTATTTTTGTCCATCTATACTGCACTGCGATCTCTATTTAAAATTTAGGCGTGCTCTACACTTTTCACTTTCCACAACTTTAATAACTGTACACCTACCTGCATAACTGGTATGGTGCACTAGACAACATGAAAGTAAATGTTTCACTGAAATGAAATTCGACAAAGTGCTGTTTCGGAGTAGTGGGGTTTTGGAGAACTGATCTCGGCAAAATGAGTTTTGGAGTAATGTAATTTCAGCAATTAGAATGGGATCCATATACACACACACACACACACACACATATATATATATATATAAAAAATATGTACACACCCACATGTTTATATGTATGTATGTTTATATAGACACGCATGCACACACACACATTACGTCTACATATTCACACAGTGTGCATGTGTGTGCGTATATATATATATATATATATATATATATGTATAAAATTAAATGTGTGTGCATGTGTACAGACACACACACACAGACATACACATTACATGCGTACATACGCACAGAGTGTGTGTGTATATATATATATATATATATATATATATATATATATATATATATATACACACACACACACACATTTATTTTATTTGCTTTTGTTGATGAGGAAACTCCACTGGGTTGGTGTGAGCCCATTTTCAGCGGAGGCCTGGGGAGAAAAGCTCCAAATACAATATACATGATGAGAATTGATTTAGAAAGTTAATTACAGCATATAACAATATACAGGAGTAACAACATGGGAATCAGAAGTAACATTGACAATATATGGCTATATGTTATGAAAAACTTCGAATCACAGCAAGGTATTCACCATATCAGAGTTTAACAGAAGATAATAATCAGCACACACAATTTTGTTATTCATAACATACTATGTAATAACACCTATATATATATATATATATATATATATATATATATATATATATATATATATATACACACACACACACACACACACATATATATATATATATATATATATATATATATATATATATATATATATATATATATATATATATATATATATATATACACACATACACATATATATGTTCATAGGTGTGTACTACGCTAATGGCCCTGGAGCCTTTACAACCCTAGCCCATAGGATTACCATGGCATCGTGCCACCCAACTTTAGTTCCCAGTGGCTCTGTCGAGCAGGTGTTGAAATTGGTGCTGATAATGGCGGACCTGAATGCACATATCGGGACAGGTATATGTATATATGTTTTTTTTTTTTTTAACCATGTGAGGCAAGGTGATGTACACTGTGCTTTTCAGGGGTTAACACTTAAATTAGGAAGTGTGATGAAGAGTATGGCTATCTGAGAGATGAGTCAGGAATCAGATTACAGAGGAATTGAGGTAGTGCATGGGCATTACCATTGAGAGGAGAGATATTGGTGAACTTATTTTTTTGAATGAGGGGGCACTACTGATGGTCTAAAGAGGAGGTGGAAGGCCATTCCAGAGTTTAGCTACACTGAAAGAGTAGAGGTACTGGCCTGCAGGGAGGTTTGGTCTCACTTGGATAGGTGATTGATTTTCAGATCTTAGAAGTCTGGTTGGTTTTTCTGAAAGAGTCAGAAGTTAAGCAAGGGCTGGGCATTTGGAGGATTTATATATTAGTTTGTGTGCTGTGGATAGTTGTATGTACCTGAGGTGTTGTGGAAGTTTATATATATATATATATATATATATATATATATATATATATATATATATATATATAAAATGTGTGCGTGTACATGCATATATAAATATAATGAAATATACACAGCACATTGTTATTTTGCATCGCTTGTTACCTGAAGTCTTTGCTCTACTTGCAGTACTCGGGCAGAAACTTGAACTGGAACGCATTTTAAATGCATCAGTCATGTTTACAACACATGCAGGAAAAACTAAGTACATTAGCTTGAGCACTCATTCCTCTCAGAGGTACCTCTCTTTCTCTGAGGTAAAAACATTAGTTCTGTGTAGCCAACAATGCTTGAGCATTTCCTTGCCAGTACAAAGCACTGTTTTTCAGATATACTCCTAAATCTGTTCATCCTCAACCTCTCAAGTGACTTCATGCAAGACGTAAAGAGAATAGGCTTGGTTGCCCTCCTTCATAAAGCTGGCTCCACTATTAATTCTAGCAACTACTGATTAATAAGCCTTACTAGACTAGTCTGCAAAACAGTGAAACATGTCACTGTAGACCACAGAAACAAATATATTGGCAACTTACAATCTTGTGACTCAATCAATTTGGATTTGTGAAGGTTAAATCGGTCTGCCTAACTTAGTCAGCTCCTTTGAAAATGTAACTAAGGCTTTAAATGAGAACAAAACCCTACAGAGAGCAAACAACAAACATTGATCTGGTCAAGGTATGTGATACTATCTCACACTCAAGCATATTGACAAACTAAATGTAAATTCATAAGTTACATACTGGAATGCTTACTGTTGCACAGGCAAAATCCATCAACTCAGGTCTGAGGGCCAGACCCGGACCATGATCAAATGGTGCTCTAGGCAGAGTAATGGATCAGGGTCTCCCCTTCACACACAGCAGCCTACAGTGCACCCAATCCAGTGGCCATTACTTGGCTGCTTCTCCTCATTTACCATAAACAGTGTGCATACTATTTTCTTATTTCTTTCTAAAATGATTTAAGATCATTAAACTTTTATTTCAGATTTTATAGCACAAGCACATATAGACATTTCTTAAACAAAACAATACAGTCTCACAATGAAAATAGATTGAACAGTAAACTTTTCTGCCACTGAAACTTACATTAATTGAAACTGCATTGAAACATACATTCAAAGAAAATGCATCTGGTCACTGGAAGATAAAGTTTACCTTTGGGCTGATTTCAAACTATTGGCCACTTACACACATTTTTAGTCATACGTGCATGTGTTCTTTGATGCACCATCTTGACTATATTAAATTATATTCTTTGTATAGTACAGCACCACTTGTTAGTGTGCATTTTAAATGTACAGGTTTGAACATTTTTCCAGTAGGCAATGAAACAAAACATATGCACCAATAATGATAAAACTGCTAATTTCAGAACATTTCAACCATAAAAGGCTAATTAGTATCAGTTAATATGCACAACTTCTGCAGTAGTAAAAGTAATCTGAATAATTCCACATTAAAGAGATATGTAACTAATGAAGAGGTTGCTGCAAGCAAGCAACTTTGTATTTCAGTGTTTCATCTACATATTCAGTGGCTGCTACCCTTGAAGAATACATTGCCTAGGTTACTTTAAAAAAATGGTAAGCTGGTAACATAGGGAATGGATGGCAAACCAAACAATGGGTTTATAGCTACATGGCATCTGATCCAAAGGATGACACACTCAGGACTGCAAAACCCCCTTCCCCAAAAGTAGAACATAGTATTAGCAATCCATCTACAAGGTGTGGGAGTAGAACCCACAGCAATATGTACTAAAAGCAAACATGCTCCCTGCTGTGCTACTAACACTGCTTGAAAGTTCTGTAGCACAATCAGTGAAGACCATTTGCTAAACAAAACAGTTGCACATTGAAAACGGATTTCACATGAGCAACAGTAAATTTCCATTGCAGCTCAGGATTCCTTGAAAATGCACAAACTCTCAATTCCTTGAAAATGGATTGATACTCGAGTATTCTGGTAGTTGGTATAGAGGATTCAGGCTCTTGCCTCCTGTATCCAAGGTGCATGATTTGAGCCTGCGCAGATTAACCTGCTATCCCTAATTAGGACATTTTACACACACACACACACACACACACACACACTAGGGTTGCCACCTTTTAACAGGGCCAAAGTGGGACATGAGGTTGTGGCCAATAGGACAGGGGTGTGGCCAATATGACACTGGCCACACCCCCACCACATCACCAGGGGTGTTAAAGGAGATGCAGTATTACAGTTATTGATACAACACTGTGACATTACAACATGCTGAAAACTCAAACCATTTAAATGAAGTGAAGCATTACTGCAAAAAACACATTACTCAGTTGTAACAGTAAATAAACTTTAAAGGAATAAAAAACACACTACTCATTAAACAGACAAAGCAGGGCATTTTAACCTTATTAAAAACGCATAAAAAATTAAATGCACACATTTACAAGTATAAATAAAAACAATCTTGAAACCGCTTCGGCAAGTTGGCAACATGTACCTACTAGAATAATAAATGCACTTCATTAACTGTTAACATCCCCCCTCAAAGGTAGACGTACCACATACACATTGACTTGTAAGAACTAACAGGAAAAATTACCCAAACAGTATATCCTAACTTCCTGAAAACAGCATTAAATTGCACACATTTCCACACAAAAAAGTGCAAACTATGCTTGAACATTTTCTATCTGCAAACAGAAAATACCCAGAAAAAGCTACGACAATAGAAATATATCACACTAAATTTATATTTCACTGCCCCCCCCCACTAGAAATAAACAAAACTTCTATACACACAGTTCAGCCTTTTAAAAGTAATGCTTCCAAATCATACCCCCAAGAACAACCACACTTACATATACATACAGGAATAACCACTGCACAGATTTAAATACTGCGTACTGCACCCCCATCTACCTCTAAACATTAAAAACTTAAATAAAGCACAATATATTCCCATTTTAAACTACTACTCAAAAATCTCAAAATAACCACTGCACATATTTAAATACTGCAAAGGGGTGGGAGGTTGGCATAATGGTTAAGGTGTTTACCTTACACAAACAAAATGCAGGGTTTGATTTTCACATGGGGTGATTGGCTAGGCTTAAAATGGCTCACAAGGGCAGTTAGCCTAGTACTAATCTATGAACCTATACTACATCCTCATCTACCTCTAAACATTAAAAACTTAAATAAAGCACAATATTCTCATTTTTAAATAACTAAAGCCCCAAAATACTGTTATGTACTTACCGCTATCACAGTTTTTGCTGGGCTAGCTTGCTTCCTTCCTGCTGGAATGGCTAGATGGATGATTGGCTTTGTCTGCTCAAGTGGCTGGGCTGGCTGGCTAGCAGGCTCCCTGGGCCTTGCAGGCTGGCTAGCAGGCTCCCTTGCAGGCTGGCTAGCAGGTTCCCTTGCAGGCTGGCTTGCTTATTCGCTGCTGGGACAGGAAATCTCAGACCTTAAGTCCCAATTCTTTCGCAGCTGTTGAGCATTAAGACAAAACTGTTCTACATCTGTGACCTTTATTGGGCTCTTCGAGTTGAATCCCCGTCCCCTCCAATCCCTGCAGCCAATTGCTGCTTGAATTACACTACCCGGACCTAGCAGGGAATCCCTCTAACTGCAGGTCCAGGTTGGTGACGTAGCCGCATTGCCATGAAAAAAACGGAAGTATTTTCAGCTTTTCCACGGCAACGGCAATTCAAGAGTGCAAAAAGTGGAAAGCGGGACTTTTAAAAGTCCCACTATCTGCGAATGCAGGAAACTGGATGAGAAGGCTCAACCCGTGAGTGTCCCGCTGACAACGGGATGGGTGGCAACCGTAACACACACACACCTTTCTTACCAATGGAAAGTTTGTTCATTGTAGATTATTACAGACTGGGAGTTATTGTTGAGCTTTAACCACTGCTGAAACATGGCTCTGTAACTCAAAACTTATGCTCAACCCAAAAAAGACCAAACTACTACTTTTCCCCAAATCCCTCTGCCATGGAAAAAAAAAAAAAAATTTAAAGTCCTCTCTCTTGATGATACAACCAATTAAGTTACTTCTGATAGCATATTAGGGGTGATAGTGGATGGTAATCTTACATTCTACCGGAAAATGTAAAATTGTATAAGAAAAAAATTATCAAAAAAGGGATGCGATCCAGAACCTGTCTTTCTGATGTAGCTAAAAAGTACAGTTTTGTACCTACCATAAATGTAGATGTCCGAACTGGATAGCATCTGCAGTCATAACAAATGGGTTGTCCTGTCGTCAGGCAGCCCTTCGGTCGGCCGGATTCCAAAGTCCGGGTCCGGCTTCGGCTGATGTCGCACTCCACCCGACGTCATCTCTGCTGGTCTTCGGGTATAAAGGCATCAGCCGACGCCATTTTCCTCAGTGTTTCTTGCCCCAGATGCCAATTGCCCTCTTGGAAAGCTAAATTTTGGATAAATGCCAATGTTTCCAAAATAGTAGAAGGCAAACACAAAAAATAAACATGTACGTATATATATACAAACAAATACACCATAAGAGACTCCCCCCCCAGCTAGCTATTAGGAGGGTAAATACCCTAGGAGTACCGCAGAGGGAAGGAGGGAGGTAATCCTGACTGCAGATGCTATCCAGTTCGGACATCTACATTTATGGTAGGTACAAAACTGTACTATGTCCTTCATGGATGCATCTGCAGTCATAACAAATGGGTAGAATACCATAGCCAAACTAGGGGAGGAGGAATAATAATTATGGTGTAGTCAGGATCCCTTGCAGTACAGCAGTGGCAAACCCTGCTCGGGATCTAGAATATAGAGGTAAATTATAATGCTTGGCAAATGTATGCACGGAGGTCCAAGTAGCCGCCTCAATAATGTCCTTGGTTGCCACTCCTCTTAAAAAAGCTGTGGTAGTGGCTGTAGCCCTTGCAGAATGAGGTCTTATGTTCTGTGGAATTGGTTTTCCATGGTAGGAGTAACAGAATCTTATGCAATTTCCTATCCATTTGGAGATTGTCTGTTTGGAAATTGCTTTTCCTTCCCTTCCTGTTGCATAGGCTACAAAGAGCTGGTCAGTTTTTCTGTTACCTTTGGTTCT
Organism: Protopterus annectens; assembly: GCF_019279795.1. Lineage (NCBI taxonomy): Eukaryota > Metazoa > Chordata > Ceratodontiformes > Protopteridae > Protopterus > Protopterus annectens. Next base: position 159,561,525 of record NC_056747.1, read on the forward strand.
GTTCAGGTAGTAGCGTAACTGTCTGTGTACATCCAAGGTATGCATTATTCTTTCACCTCTGTTTTGTGGATTGGGGAAGAAGGTAGGTAGGTGGATTGCCTGGTTTAAAGACACTCTGGATACCACCTTAGGCATAAATGTAGGATTAGTTCTCATGGACACCCTATCTTGATGGAAGATTAGGAAGGGTTGCACTGCCATTAAGGCCTGTAGTTCCGAAACCCTCCTTGCTGAAGTGATAGCCAGTAGGAAAGCAGTTTTCCATGACAGGTGTTGTAGATCTGCTGTTGCTGCTGGTTCAAACGGAGGGAGTGTCAACTTTTCTAGTACAAAATTCAAGTCCCATGCTGGTAATGGTGGTTTCCTGGGAGGTTTTACATTCTTGATCCCTCTGAGAAACTGCCTGAGTAGAGGATGTGAAAAGACAGGAGGATCAAAGCTGTATTCTGCTGAAATAGCTGATGCATGTATCTTGATGGAGGAATAGGACAGGCCTGTATGTAGAAGCTCTGCCAAGTACTCCAGAATGTTAGCCATATCTATGTTCGACACATCTTTTCCTCTTTCAGTACTCCAAATGACGAACCTTTTCCATTTTCCTGCATAGTTCCTTCTTGTTGAAGGTCTGCGGGCTTCAAGGATAATGTCTTTAACCCTTTGTGAAAGGTCTGGGTTAGTTACTGCTATGTGATGTTCCAGGCAGTCAGTTGCAAGGTTTTTAGGTTTGGATGTATGATGTTGTAGTTGTTCTGAGTTAACATCAGAGGCATCAGGGTATTGACCACATTTTCTCCCGAGACATGCTCCTCAGCAATGGGTACCAGTGTTGTCTTGGCCAGTTCGAGCTATCAGAATTATCCTTGGACGTTCCTCTTTGATTTTCAGTAGTACCTTGTGCATCAAGGGAAGAGGTGGGAATGCATATGCTGTCAGGCCTTTCCAGCTGAAGGATAGGGAGTCCACCTTCCATGCAAGTGGGTGGAATGTCCTTGTGCAGAATTTTTTGAGCTGGTGATTTTGTGGGGAAGCGAATAGATCTATTTGTGGCATTCCCCATTTCTTTGTGATGGCCTTGAAGATGTCGGTGTAGCATCCATTCGTGAGCATCCGAGGTGGTTCTGCTTAAAATGTCTGCTAGGGTGTTCTCTTTTCCCGGTACAAATATTGCCTGTAACTGGATGTTGTAGCTGAGAGCCAGATTCCAAAGGTCCAAAGTCATTCTGCATAGGGGGTAAGAATGAGTACCTCCCTGTTTGTTGATGTACCACATGACTGTGGTGTTGTCTGTCCTTATCATCAAATGGCCTTCTTTGAGGAATGGTCTGAATTTTAGGATTGCCAGTTTTACTGCCAGCATTTCTTTTTGGTTTATGTGCAGGTGCAGCTGGTCCTGAGTCCACAGTCCTTATGCGCATTTGTCCAGCATGTGTGCCCCCCATCCTAGGTCTGAGGCATCCGTTGTGATGGTTTGGGTTGCTCGAAAGTTGTGGAAGGGTAAGCCTGGGTTTGACTGGCATGCCCGAGCCCACCATAGGAGCTCCTGTTTTAAGCATGGGATTAGTGGTATTTCTGTTTCTAAGCTGTGCCTGTGTTGAGACCATAAATTCTTTAGGTACCACTGTAACTTTCTCATATGCAGTCTGGCATGTGGGACCAAGATTATGCATGATGCCATGAAGCCCAAGGCCTGCAGAACTTTTCTTGCTGTTAGTTTGTTCTGCTTTGTTAATGCCAAGAAGTAAAGAGGGAGTTCTTTTCGTTTTTCTGCAGTTAGGAATGCCATCTGTTTTACTGTGTCCAATTCCGCGCCCAAGAAAGTTCTTGTCTGGGATGGTATCAGTCTTGACTTTTGAAAATTGACTGTGTATCCCAGGGCTTGTAGCAAGTAAATGACCCTTTGTAAATCTGTTGTCAGCTTGCTTTTGTTGTCCGCTTGTAACAGGCAGTCGTCCAGGTATGGATAAATTTGGATTCCCTGTACTCTGCAGTGAGCGATTACTGATGCCAGGCATTTTGTGAATACTCTGGGCGCAGTAGATAAGCCAAAGGGCAATGCTGAGAATTGATAATGCTCTGATCCTGCAAGAAATCTGAGGTATCTTCTGCAATTTGGTCGAATGGGGACGTGCAGGTAGGCCTCCTTGAGATCTAGAGTTACCAGCCAACACTCCTTGCCCAGCATGGGAAGAAGTTGCTGTAGGGTCAGCATTTTGAATTTTGGGACAATGATGTATGTGTTTAAGATGGACAGGTCGAGAATAGGTCTCCAGTTTTTTTCTTTTCTTGGTACTAGGAAGAGTCTGGAGTAGAATCCTTTGCCCTGTTCTGTTATTGGTACCCTTTCCACAGCTCTCATCTTTATTAATTCTGCTGTCTGGTGCAGGGCTTCTATTTTTTGATTTGGGGCAGGTTTGGCATTCCTCTTTTTACTGGTAAAGTGTGGAAGTGGAACCGGTAGCCTTGGTCTATGGTTTGCAAAATCCACTTGTCTTTTGTAATATAGTGCCAATTTTTCGAGAATAAGGCTAACTTTCCGCCTAATGGTGCTGCTATTTGCTCCCTGGTAGGCGGAGTCAGGGCCAAGTCACTGTGATTGCCCTGTTGCAGCGGCAGTGGTTGCGTCCGTGCCTCGGTTATTGCCTTGCCACTGCCGTCCTCTGTAGGCACCTCCTCTGGATTGATTTCTGCCCCTAGAGCGTCTGTTCCTGCCCCTTTGGGATCTTGTGGAGTCAGGAAAGGACCAATTTTTGGCAGGCCAGTTCCTGCTAAACCTTGGGGGCTGAACCTGTAGGAAATCTTTAACTGTTTGTACAGATATTGCCTTCTCTTCCATTTTCTTCATTACCTGCTGGGCAGGTTCCCAAATAGACTGGCCTTATCCATAGGAGCATCCAATAGCTTAGCTTTAACATGATCCGGCAAGACCTGTTCTTTCAACCATGCATGCCTTCTTATCACTGTGCCAGTCATGGCTGATCTAAATGAAGCCTCCAGTGCATCATAGCCACATTTTAAAGAATGGTTACTAACCTGCTGGATGTTATTCACCATTTCTAATACATATTTCTTATCTAAAGATTCATCAGAGGACAGCTTTTTAATTAACTGATCAAGCATAAACTCTTGGTATTGGATCATGTGAAACTGACAGTTTAAAGCTCTAGCTGAGAGAGTAGCAGAGGTGTAGACTTTTTTCCCCCATCTCTCTAAGGACCTGGATTCCCTTTCAGAGGGAATAGGGTTTTTTGCTGTGGTCGAGGCTACTGCCTTAGGCCACTGGGATATAGTTCCGGGGTCTGCAAGTGGGGCCTTGTATAAGTGGTGATGAGTGTCTGGCACCGTGTAAAATCTATCTGGTTTGGCAGGGGCTGGAGGTAGAGAGTCAGGTGCAGTGCAGACATCATTAAATGCATCGTCCACAACAGATAGGACAGGAGGTATAGCTAAGGGCCTATGTTGTGGCAAGTGCAGAAAAGTCCTAAGCCTTTTTCTTGAATCTGAGAAATCCTGTCCCTGCCATTGGAATTGTTCTCTCATGGCATGTAAGGTTTCCCCAAAGGAGAATTCCTCTGGTGGAGAGGCAGCTGGAATGGATTCTTCAGCATCTGAATCTTCATAATTGGAAAAAGGAGCCTCTGGCTAGTCTGTAATGTCTGAGTCATCCGCAGAATCATCAGAGGACACAGGCTCGGGGGGCTCTGCTCTAGGTCTCTTTTCTGGGGGCTGAGAGGCCCTGTCTGGGTGAGATTGGGATCCCCTAATTAAGGATATTAAATCTTCTGCCAGAGTAAGCATTTGTGAACTAGAAGTGGGCCTGAGTGAGGGTGGTTTAACAGGCACTGATTAAGCTGATTTGGCTGCTTTAGCCCTGGCAAAGGCCTTAATAGACATGGCTGCAGGAGGCCTAGCAGCACCACGTGCTGGGGTAGAGATATCCAAGGGGATGGTGTCTGATAGATCAGTAGGAACCACAGTTGTAGGCAAAATTTCTGAGGCTGATTCAGATAAGGTAGCAGGAGCCTCAGTAGTAGTCATGGATTCGGCTGAAGATTGACCTGTTTTCTCGGTTTCGGCCGAAACCGAGACACTCGCGGCTTGCTTAACCGTGGTTTCGGCCGAAACCGCGGACCGCGAGTGTCGGTCTTTTTCTTTGCATTTTTTAACAATTTGGGTAGTCGGAGGATCCGATGGCATAATGTACGCAAAATCTGAGCCGAAAAACTGTTCAGCAAACTCCGACCGACGCCTAAGCGTTCGTCGGTTGAAGGAAGCACAGGCCGAACAGGCTGCTACGTCGTGGACTGGGCCTAAGCAAGGCAGACAGTAAGAGTGGAAATCTTTATGAGGTATTTGTTTCCCACAAGTTAAACAGTTGTTGACTTTATCTGACATCGGCTGAGGCAAGAAAGGGTCCCCAACGGGGTACTTAGCTTTTTAGAAGTCTTCGAAGTAGTATTCGGTAGTAGTAATCTCTGGATCTGACCGACCGGCACTTGCGAACAGCTTCTGCTTTGGGCGCCACGCGGCAAGAAAGACTGAGGAAAATGGCGTCGGCTGATGCCTTTATACCCGAAGACCAGCAGAGATGACGTCGGGTGGAGTGCGACATCAGCGAAGCGGACCGGACTTTGGAATCCGGCCGACCGAAGGGCTGCCTGACGACAGGACAACCCATTTGTTATGACTGCAGATGCATCCATGAAGGACATCTACACTTGCCACTACTTGTCTCTCCTCCCCACACTTATTTATGGTGCTCCCGCCCTTCCTAACTTCTAGGCTCACAAAAATTAAAACTTGAACAATGCTATAACAAGTTGCCAAGTTTGCAGCAAATACCCCTTTCAGAGCCCACCACTGTATAGCACTGAAAAGCCAAAATTGGTTAGAATTCCTCATCAACTAACATTTACACAGCTTACCACCTATAAAATTATCCGGCATCCATCTGCCTTGTCCAGCAAAAGACATTCTATACAACTATTTTACCAGTGAGTCAATGTGATCCACTGACCAAAAACTCCTACATGTCTACAAACCTATTAAATCTGCTTGGCATTATCTGTATTCATACAAGGTTGCTAAGGCTTGGAACTCCTTACTTGTATCCATCAGGTCAGTTCCCTCCCATCTTTCAAAACCACTCTGAAAGACCTTCCTAGCTAAAATCTGCTCTGCTCTTGTTCAAACACAGGATAAACTAGATCTCTAAATGTGAACTACCTGTACACATTCCTTATACCTTCTTACTTTCCCTTTCTCAATACCTTACTTTTATCACATTCTCTTCCCTGACTTTCTCTCTAAATATACCATAAACCTGTTTTTCCCTCATTTCATATTGCAATTCCTGTTTGTATTTGAGTAACCTACCTTGAATTTGTCTACAAATTGTCTAAAATTTCTCTCAAACGATTGCCATATAACCTGTGCCAGTTCTTAACAAATGTTTTTATATCATGTCTAATTTGTTATAATTATTCCAACTGCAGATGTTTTTGTTTTATTTCTGAAGATTGCAAAATTGTCGTTCTTAAAATGTTTTGTAATAATTTTGAGATTTCCTCCCTGGGCCTCCATTGAAAATGGACTTCTACCCGGTCGGACTTTAAGTAATCAAATATCAATAACTAAACAGATAAATACATAAATAAACCGTTCCCCTTCTAATAGTTTAACTCTTCTGCAAGAACATGCACACAAATAACTGGTGTACTGACAATGAGCTCAAACTAAATGTAATAAATATGCAATATTGTTGACATTTGGTAGGCAATCCCTCCCCCAAACATACAGCATAGACACCACCCCACTACAAAAGAAAATGTTGTTAGGGACCTTGACTCATGGGACTATAATTGCCTGACTACCAGTCATCATAACAACAGTTGTCAGAAAATCCTTCTTAGTGTTATTACTTTCCTACAGAATATAATCCAGATCTAGAGAAGTCAATGTTTCTGTATATTCAGCATTGATCAGGCCAATTATTAAGCATAATGCTCCTGTTAGCAGGTACTTCACTAGGCATATCAAATAACTAGCAAGACCCCAGATGTTCCTAAATAATGAGATCACTCACTTAAAAACCCTAAGCTACCAGGAAAACACTTAAAAATACCGGCATTTTCTTCAGTCTTACAGAATCTTGAGCAGAGATCAAACATCTCTTCGAGCAAGTCGTCTGCACAAAGCCATAACTAATGGGGGGTGAAGTCTGAAACTCAAATCCTTGCCATTATTTTCTGACTTCAGTCTTCAATTATTTGTCAGTGATTTGCTAGAAAACCACAAGTTTGTGAAAAACAAACCAAAAATATGAGGCAAAAATCGAGAAAAAATGTGAAAATCAGTACAGTTGAGAAGTATGGCGGAGATCTGTGTGTTGCCTTTTTTTGCCATGAAAGGTCCAGTTGCAATGTACTTCTTGTAGCTCCACCAGTAGATAAATAAGATGGAATGGACAGATAGACTTATTGCCCATTACCATGAAATTTACCATACTAAGCAAGTGAACAGAAACAAGCCATAATATAATTCTAAGCATCAAGCTATAAAACAGAAAAGTAAATTTATGCTGATGAATAACTTTCTTTACAGGTACTGATCAATCCAGCTACATGTAACTGAGTGGAAGTAAAGTACAGCATTCTCAGGGAAAGAACACACAACAATATATAAACCTTTCAATTGTCCTTTTTTTGTGTAGCATTTTTGAAACTTCATCCCTAGTAAAAGTTGTCATTTGAAGGAACACACTTTAGCAATAAGCATACTTCCCAGCTGTCTTTAATTTTGTAGGAGGACCTTGATTTTGTCCATCTCCTGGCAGAATGTTTGATTTACTGGTAAATCACTAAGGATTACAGCCAATGAACAATGCCATAAATTAAGTTTCACACTTCTTGCTCAGAGCAGCCACACTGATGGAAAGCCTGTTGTTCAATGTTCCAAGAGAATTAGAGTAGTTTGAGTCTTTCTGAAAACAGGTTTCATATGATTTTTGAAATAAAGACTTGAGAGCCATGATAGAAGCAAGTGTTATAGAATATCACAATACAGATGTTGCTGCTAAGTTACTGGCCCTTCTTTTGTAACATCTGCAATTTTAATTAGGGAGGCTCCCAGTTTGTGAACAGTAGCACACAGTGTTCTGAATATGCATGCTTATGCAAAATGTACTACTCCACGAATTTTATAAAGTGTATTAAAAGAGATTTTAAAACTGTCCTTGAGTTTGGGTCTTTCTTCAGAGGTGTAGCTATGTGAATTGTAAAGATAAACATTTTCTTATACCAAGATAAATGCTTTGTGAAAAACTAATGTAAAATGCAGTTTGCTACAGCAAAATCAAAAGGTGCAATGGCGCTTCAATCGGGACTGGAAAATCAGTATCAGCATTAATTTGAAAAGCTAGTACTGTATTGCAGTACCATTGTACCCTAACAGTTTGTATGACAGTACCGGTATTGCTAATAAGTTATGAAGGAAGCGATCTGTACAAAACATTACAGTACTAATTCTGCAGTCAGTACTGAATTTAACTATTTTTTTTATCATGTACAAACATGTTTTTAATACAGCCATGGTAATTTGTATACACACACAGACACACACACACACTTGTACAAACACCGCAGAAAGACAAGCAAAGTTAATTCAATTCTGTAATTTTTGGAATGTGATTAGATCGGAACCAAAGTCATATTGCATCTGTTTTCCATAGGAAATGAAAACAGTTTGGGAAAGTTGAAGCATGTTCAAAATTAAGGAAGAGAGGGCAGAGAAGGGGTGTGGGTTAATGACATCACACTGTGGGTGGTCTTAACCTAGCTAAATGAGAGCGGGACGCCCTGAAAGCAAAAACAGAGCATTTACGCAAAAAAGCAGCAGAAGAGTGCAGATTCAGTGACATGGGCCCCCTGTACATTAGCTGAAGTACACATTGGTGACAAAAAATAAAAAAGTGTTCTGAAAGCTGCAACACTGACACTCACCCTTTAAGAAACATTTTAAACAACTGCACAATGCGAATAAACTGGGCAATAGAAAATGAGGGGAAGAAACATTTCAAAGTAACTATACTTTGCGAATAAACTATTTTGTAGTAACAGCACTTTACGAATTAAGTTTCTCAAAGTAACTGCACCTTGCAAATAAGCTATCTCGAAATAATGTCACTCTGCGAATAAACTGTTTGCATTTTGTGAATGTACTGGGCAGAAGAAGCTCAGAGTGAGAAACACCTCTAAATAAAAAATAGTTATGCACTTATTATAACGTTCCATGTTTGTAGTCCATCTCGCCTACATTTTTGCTGGATGGGTTCGGAGCCAAGAATCAGCTCTGACTCGGCCGATACTAAAGCTCGAGAGCTTTTACTGGCTTGAGGCTAACCCCTATCCCATAGTGCCTCACGGCAATTACCCAGACCTTGTTTACAAGAAAGTAAATAGGTGCATAATAGTCAGTAAACTATCAATAAGTATGCACATACAAACAGAACACTCTGTATTACTATCCATGCCAGGTGGACGGACAACTACAACCAGGTCAGACAGCATAATGGATAGTCCACCAGTTTCTCCAGGAAACAAGAAGGGGGAAGGAGGGTGGGACGTAAGAATGTAGGCGAGATGGACTACAAACATGGAACATTATGTTAAGTACATAACTTCTTTATGTTATATAGTCCTATCTCGCCGTAATTCTTGCAGGATGGGACAGAGTCCCTAACACCTTTATTCCGGGTGGCTCAAGCGAAGAGACTCTTCAGCACAGTGGACCCAAAGGATGACCTGTCCCGGTAGGCAAAATCCAATTTGTAATGAGTGACAAAGGTATGAGGTCTTGCCCAAGTAGCTGCTGCACAAATGGTATCAATTGAGAGTTTTGATCTAAAGACATATGAAGTTGATACTGCTCTGGTTTGAATGGCCTTTTACTTTAGCTGGTAATTGTTTGCCAGCAGCTTTGTAAGCAAATGAAATGCAGTCTGAAAGCCATTTAGATAAAGTGACCTTAGAAAAAGGCAAGCCTTTATTTTTGCCCGAAAAGGAAACAAACAATTGGTCTGATTTTCTAAATTCTTTAGTTCTATGCAGGTAAAACCTGAGAATTCTGTGGGCATCCAATTGGTGTAGACTGTATTCTGATTTATTAGTATGATTTGGGAAGAAAACTGGTAGTTCAATAGTTGCGTTGAGATTATGCTCTGAACATACCTTAAGAAGAAAAGAAGGATTAGTTCTAAGCGACACACTATCTTTGTGGAAAACAATGTAAGGAGGTTGAATGGTGAGGGCTTGCAATTCTGAAACTCTCCTAGCAGATGTTATAGCCACTAAGAACAATGTCTTCCAAGACAAGAATTTCAGATCTGATGAAGAAGAGTTTTCAAAAGGTGGAGAAATTAAAGTAGTAAGAACTAGGTTAAGGTCCCAGGGCTCCGGTGGTTGCCTGATTGGAGGACTGAGAAGGAGCACTCCTTTCAAAAAAGTTTTGCATAAAGAGTGGGACATGACTGTATTTCCCATGTAGCCAAAATGATAATTAGAGATGGCAGCTAACCGAACTCTAACAGTAGCAGCTGCAACTCCTCCATGAAAAATGGATGCCAGGAAGGACAGGATAGACTCTATAAAAGATGAGTAGGGATCCATGCCTTGGTTTGCTGCCCAAATGGAGAACCATTTCCATTTACTGGAATATAATTTTCTGGTGGAAGGTTTGCGTGAAGAAATCAGAATGTGCTTGACTGTGGGGGGAAAGGGAAACACACCTGGCTATTTGTGGAACTGGAGCAGCCATGCTGTCAATTTCAGGGTTTGGGTAGTAGGATGGAACTGCCGTGGATTGATGAATCAGGAGGTCTGGAGATGGTTCCAGAAACCATGGTTCTTCCAAGAGAGAGGACCACAGGAAAGGGAACCAGACTTGGCAAGGCCAGTAAGGAGCAATGAGGATCAGGGTACACTTCAACAGTTTTGCTTTCTGAATCACTTTTGGTATGAGAGGAAAGGGCAAAAAAGCATAAAGGAGTCCCGGAGGCCAGTTGTGGACCACAGCATCCCTGGGTGACATCCCTGAATGGGGAATTAGGGCAAAGTAGCTGATGCATTTGGTGTTCATGTACATGGTGAATAGGTCGCAGCAAGGCTACCCCCATTTGCGAAAAATCTCTTCCGCAACTTCTGATTTCAGGGACCACTCGAGGCATCAGAATTGCTCGACTGTGTTTGTCTGCTATCACATTGGACTTCCTCGGGATTTGCATTGCTACCAAAAAGCGTTGAGTGTCCATCGCCCATTTCCATACTCTTAAAGCCTCTTGAAAAAGTGGGTAAGATGTGGTTCCCCCTTGCTTGTTTATGTACCACACTACAGAGATGTTTGTCTGATTGAATCACAATTGTCCTAGTGGGAAGAGAACTGTGAAGTGCTTGCAATGAATATAGTACTGCTCTCATCTCCAGAACATTTATGTGCACGTGGTTCTCGTGATCCTGCCAAATACCTTGGACCGTCATTCCCAGGTAATGCCCCCCCAACCCTATCTGGGAGGCGTCCGTGATCAAGACTGCATTTTGTTGAGGGGGAGCAAGTGGGTGACCTGATGAAGTTGATCCGTATGTAACCACCATGTTAGATCCTTCTTGCAGGAGTTTGATGAGAATTTGGTGAGACAGGTGTAGATCCTGCACTGACCACTGGGCAAATAGTAGCCACTGGAGTACTCTCATGTGCACATGGGCTAGGGGAACTAAGAGAATGGTGGAAGCCATACTCCCTAGGACCTGAATGACTATCCTGGCCTATACTGTGTTTTACTTCAGCAAGGATCTGACTTGGTCATACAACGATTCTATCCTTTCTAGTGTCAGTTTTCCTGTCATGGTGGTTGAGTCTATTTCTGAGCATAAGAATACAATGCGTTGTGATGGAGATAAGGTTGATTTTTTTTAGGTTTATTGTAATGCCTAATCTGGCGCACAAGGATAGTCTCTCATCCCTGGTACTGATTAGTTGGTGCTTGGTGGTAGCAGTGAGGAGCCAGTCATCTAAATATGGAAACACCTGGAATCCTTGACGTCTCAGGTGAGCTGTTACCACTGTCATGCATTTGGTGAACACTCTGGGGGGCTACAGTGAGGCTAAAGGGCAGTGTTCGAAAATGAAAATGACTGGTTCCCAGCTGAAACTGTAGGTGTCTTGTGGAGCGGCTGTCCATTTTGATGGAATAGTACATGTCCTGAAAATCTACTGAGCACATCCAATTGTCTTTCCTGATAAAGGGAAATATCGATTGCAGAGTGACCATACGCAACTTCGATTTCTTTACAGACTTCAGTTTGCTGAGATCTAGAATTGATCTCCAGTCTCCTGTCTTTTTTGGAACTAAAGAATCATGAGTAAGTTCCGGATCCTATTTGCTCTGTGGGGACTTCTTGGATGACTTTTTTTGAAGCAACGAGATGACCTCTTATGTTGCACGGTCTAACTGAATGAGTGGCACATCTGGTAGAGACTGGTTTACTGGGGGTTCGGAAACAAAGGGAATAAGGTAACCTCTAGATATTATGGTTTGTACCCAACGATCTTGGGAAATTTGTAGCCAGGCGCTTGGGTACAGTGAAAGATGACCCCCGAATGCCTACAGAGATGGACAGGTGGGCAATCCCTCAGGGGTGATGGAAGGGACGATAAGAGAAAGTATCTCATCTCCCTGATGTTGTGGACCTCCTCTGCCATGAGGGCGGTGTCTTCCATTATATCTTCCCCCTCTGTCTCTAGGGGAGGGTTGACCTTCTGCCTGAGGGAAACCTTTTTGGGATTTCCAGAACCACATTTTTCCTCATGTCCCTTAGGATAGGGTCTAGAAGGAAGAGAGAAATGGACTCAGACAGCAGATAAGGTTTTCCCTTCCTGCTGGCACCTGGTCAAAGTCTCTTTTACCTGTGGTCCAAAAAGAGTTGAACCATCAAAGGCGACGTTGGTAAAGGAAGACTTAAAGGATTCCGTGAAGTTACACAGATGCATCCAGGAATGTCTCTTAAGAGAAATTCCTACTGCTGCTGCCCTGCTCGCTCTGTCAGCTACATAGGAAATCAGCCCCATGGAGGAGTTAGCTATAGATTTAAGGGTGGAGAGTTGCGCAGATACCTTGTCCATGGATCCCAAAGCTACTGAACCCTGAAGGGTGTCTCCCAACTCCTTCAGGAGATCCCTTTGAAGTCTAGTAAAATGGGACAGGTACTTCAGCGATCGCAAGGTAAATGCTGCTGAAGAGAAGGTATGCTTTCCATACCTATCCATCATCCTGGACTCTGTTAGGAGGATGGATATTAGAAGATGTCTCAGACAACTCCTTTTTTATGTCCGCTGATACCACCACAGAATCCACAGGAACTCCCTTAGAAAGAAAGGACTTATCGTCCGGGGCAGTCAAATTTGTTTGGCCTTCTCGGGACAGGCTCCACTGTGCCCGGGGAGGTCCAGGCTTTCTGGGATATGACCCCCAAAAGTTAGTCATAAGGCAGTGTGACCCAGGAGGTGGAAGGTTGGGAACCAAAGGCCTCAAGGTACACCGATTCATCCTCAGTAGGGTTAGAGGTCTTCTAATCACCCCTCTGTCTAAGGATTTCAAGGATGTCAGCAAAAGAGACATCCTCAGAGGGGGATCTAGGGGACCGTTCTGACTCATCCAAATCAGTGTCTGATGCGAGACTCAGGTGAGTCAATGTGCTTCCTCTTACAAAGTCTCTTCCGAGGGAGCTCTCCAGTGGGATAATCTGGGGAGGTCTCAGAAGAGGGCACACCTCCAATGGGGGCTCCTTGAGTCTCTGGTTCCCTAAGCTAAAGGGGTGGAAGGGGAGAAGAGGTTGCTGCTGGTGAGACATCGGGTCCAAAGGCAGGGCTTTGGCACTGGACAAAGCTTTCTCTATTGTTCTGAAGGCCTTTCCACCCCACTCCAAAGACAACCTCTGCTCTGAGGAGATGGAAGGTCGGCTCTGAGCAGGAGGGACAAGTTCTGAAGCAGATGTGGGAACCAAGCTGAGTCGAGCCGAAGCACTGAGGGGGAGGGTCGGTTCTGAAGATAAACAGGGGTGACGATCCCTCTCAGAGTCTACTTGAGAGTGTCTGCTCTCAGATCCCTCGGCTCCAGACTGAGCTGCTGAGGATAGAGTGATTGGTTCCGAGGAAGCAGGAAGAATTCTTGGAACTGAACGATCCAACACAGAAGGACCCGAAGTGTTAGACTCAGAGAGCGAAACAGTCGGAGGAGGAGCAGTAGTCTGGAGATGGGATGGCTCCGAAGCTTTTGGGTCCAGAAGAGCTAACTTTTTAGCCAGAGCTGGGTCACAGAGCAACCTCTTCACCACCCGCTCGATATCCTCATCTGAAAGTGTACTGGAGGAACGGGTGGAGACAGAAGGAGATCTCCTCCTTTCTAAAATAGGAGACTTCAAAGTTGGTGAAATATGGTCAATAACTGGTGAGTGTCGATACTGAAGGTTGCCTCTGCACTTTAGAAACTGATGGCACCAAGACAAAAGAAGCGGAATCGAAGCCAGACCTCCTTGGCTCTGTCGCTTTAGACTTTTTAGATGGCTCTGACGCTGGAACCAAAGATTTTCTCTTCACAGTTTTGGGAGCTGTCTGACCAAGTTCAAGCTGTTCCTGGAAGGAACTTGTCATAAGACCCCTGTCTATCAATTTGCATTTTCCTCACATTAATAACCCAAGTACTGAAGGCATGGCAAAAAGTACAGGGTTCTTGTAAATGAGCCTCTCCCAGACAGTACACACAACTAGTGTGACTGTCAGTCAATTACATATTTTGGGAACACTTGTCACATTTCTTGAATCCAGAAGGGCGGTGTTCCTTGTGTTCTCTATCTTTCTCTTTAGACATGCTGACAAGAAAACAAGGCTAACAACAACAACAACAATAGCAATACTAACTATAACCAACAGCAAAGTTATGAAGAGAAGAAAAAGGTTTTTTTTTTTTTTTAAAGGGAAGAAGGACTAGCACTTAGGGAGGAAAGGCCTTCTAATTTAAATGGGCAACTCCAGCCCTCTAACTAAAACGGTCCGTAGAATCCTAAAAAGGTGGAATAGGGGATTAAGCACTCAACAACAATTATGCAAGTAATGGACAACAACTATTAAGTTAGAAATATGAAGAAAAATAGACAAAAAATAACAAGATTTATCAAAAAGTCTTCTACTTAGCCAACGAGCCAGTAAGGAGACAACCCCAAAGCTTTTGCGGCAAACGAGATCTGGGGAATTGCTGTGAGGCACCATGGGATAGGGGTAAGCCTCGAGCCAGTAAAAGCTCTCCAGCTTGTATCGGCAGAGTCACAGCTGAGAATCTGCTCCGAACCCATCCAGCAAGAACTATGGCGAGAAAGGACTACATAACATCTGCATTTTGTGAATAAACAGTACACAGCACACTGTAATTTCCCCAAAATGGCTGTACTTTACCAAACAACTCTGTACAGTGCAAGAGACCGTCTGCAATGATGGCACTCTGCAAACGGACACACCCAGGCACAAGAAACTTTTAAAATGGCTGCACTTTACTGCACTTCACGAAATAGTTGCACTTTTCACACAACAAACTCTTCGGAATAAATTCACAGTAATAAGCATGCACCGTAAACACTTTTACACACTATGAAATACTTTGAACAACTCTAGTTATGCTATTCAAGGTTTCAGTCAATGCGAACTAGCAATTCTTGCCAAAACACAATAATTTGCCAAAATACATGCAGTTGCCTTTGCTTTAATTATACTCAATGTGCCCTTTTCTGCCCTTTCTATTATAGTCATTTGTCTCATTGAATCTGTTAAGGTTCCCCTTATGCCCCCCTTTTATGATATTCAGTTTGCTCATTTAATCTCTTTTCATGCCCATTATCCTTCTTCTGATCGCTTTAACTCTGAACATGCTCCCGTCACTAAACATGTTGTTTCACTTTAAACATGCTCGTTTTACAATTCTGAGGTAATTCTGAACTCTTTATGTACTTTTCCATTGCTTATTTTATCAAATAACTATGTTTCAAACATTTTGTTTGATTAATGAGCTCTTGTATGCTTCTCATTAGCTTAATACATTTTTCTGTGCTATTCATTTGCTTAATAATACGTTTTATGCCCTTCTAATGCTCCGTTTTACCTCTTTTAATAAAGAAATCATTTATGTGCGTTCTCTTTACCTGTGAGGTGTTTCTGGCCCTTTTTGCTCTCAGTTCTTTTAGTTTGCCTTAGCAATTACCTCTACACCTCATGGCTCTGAAGAATAGTCTCTGCCATCCCGGTTCTGACATGTCACTCACCAGGTCAGGACAAAACATGTGAGCATTGTGGGTTCTTGTTCAAGCAGCTTTATTGTACACAAACACATCAAAAATGAGATTAAGTAACTGGTGTGATGAGAGATGATTTTTCTGAGCTATGATACAGAATCGGAATTGCCTAGACATGGTAAGGCCCTGCTGTGTCTAATTATGGTGGCTGCCAAAAAAGCAGTGACTAGAAAATGGAAGCCAAAATCTAAACCAACTATATAAGAAACAGTGACTACAGTAACAGATAAAACAACTGGAATTGAGATCTTTAGAAAAAGGTAGGAGCAGACTACACAGGAAAAAAACTGGGAACTGTGGGAACAGTACATACGGGGAGGAATGAGGTTTAAAAGAAGGCAGGACTTAAATGAGCTGTGTAATGTGTGACTGAAAATTACTGGGTAGGTTATAACTGCTGTATAATGTCTGCAACTGGGAGTGTGTCAGTATGGTTTTTGATGTGAAATGTTTGTAACTAGAATTGTGTCAAAGTTTGTTTTCATTTATATAAATGTTATGACTGCTTATGCCATAAGTGATGGTTTTTAATAAAGATGTTTCATGTTTAAAAAAATGGGAAGGAACTGAATAATGTATGTAATTGTTGCTTAGGTTATATGATATACAGCAATATATATGAATTATAATATTTGTTAATGTGTTAATACAGTTTGATTACTTTTATATAAAAGTAAATTTGCCTATGTCATAAGTGGTAATTCATTAAAGGTATGTTTAAAATAAAAAAAAAGAATGATGATTAGCAACATGGAAATTAGGGAATGTATGTGTAACTGCAAACCATCAGTCACATTTGTGAAATACAGCTGTATAAGAATAAGTGGATAGAGTGGACTTTTGCTTACTTGTTTAAACTTGTGGGGACCTGAAAAGTATTTGTCTTTCTTCATGTCATTAATGTCTGGAAGGACTCTGAGGGGAGGGAGGAGGAAAAAGCTAAGTAAAACAATTTAACAGCATTTCTTTGAAGCTTTTCACAATATAAATTACATACTTTATAGCAAAGTATTTTCAGTTGTTCTTCTATGTGATAAAGTTATTAAAGAAAACAAATGCCTTTTTCTCTTCTTTCTTTCTTTGGTAGAAAGAAATGTACATATTACATTGCAAACAGAGAAGAAAAACTAGACAAAAGTATATTTAAGTTAATAGGCTGTAATCATGGGTTGTTGAGGTGGGGATGATATGCAAAAGTATACAGATCATGATGTATGTTGAGCAGATAACTTTTACCTTACGTTTACATTGGTAAATGTCTATATTAAAACCCATGGCTTAATCTAATAAATTTTAAGTGGAAACCTGAAAATAGGCGAACAGTGTACATAATGAACAGTTTTCCTTTAGCAATACATGATTTAGCTTACCTTTCAGGCTGCAGCAGCAGATTTTTATCTGATCTCCTCCTCCTATCTTAACTGTTGAGTCTCAGATATCTATCTCTAGCCTTGACACATTTAAGTCTTCCATAAATATTTCATTTTGTGCTTCTTCTTGATTCCCCACTTTTCTGCTTTAAACAAATGTTCATAACACTTCTGAAATATATTTAATATGTCTACAGGGGGTCTATATTATATTAATGAAGAGGCATTACAGCGAATGCCTCTTCATAGACACGAAAAGAGCAAACCGCGATTTACGCGAAAAAGAAGTTATGTCCTTACCATAACGTTCCATGTGGAGTGTTCATCTCGCCTTGGTTATTACACATGGGTTTGGAGCCGATCCTCGGCTCCGTGCCGGCCGACTGCAAGCTCTGCATCGAGAAGAAGCTCGAGGACATCTAATACCCACAATCCCCCTCTGCCTTTACCTCAGATCTAGTTTGCAAGCAAACCAGACAACAAGCACGCACACATGCCAAACTATATACATAAGTACATATATACAAACATACCAAGGGTATGATAGTAACACTAATACTGCAACAGCAGAAGGAGAATACTCCAGACCAGGCACCAAATCGAACGTTCTTCCTAAGGGTGGGAAGGGTGGGAGTGTAATAACCAAGCGAGATGAACACTCCACATGGAGCGTTATGGTAAGGACATAACTTCTTTATGTGAGAGTGTTCAATCTCGCCTTTGTTCTTACACATGGGTAGCGTCCCTAGCTCCATGATCCTGAGGAACTCATGGGAGAACGTTCTTGAGCACAGTGGAACCAAAGGTTGCCCTATCCCTAGAAACCCTGTCCACTTTGTAATGAGATATAAATGTATGTGGTTTAGCCCAAGTAGCAGCCGCACAAATAGTGTCTAAAGGTAAACGAGCTGCATGAGCCAAAGATGTAGAAATTGATCTGGTAGAATGTCCTCTGGGTTTTGCTGATAATGTTTGATCAGAATCTTCATAAACATAAATGATACAGTCAGTTAGCCACTTGAAAGAGTTCGTTTAAGTAACTGCAAGACCCTTTCTGCTGTCAGCAAAAGCTACAAATAGCTGATCAGATTTCCTGTGATCTTTTGTTCTATCCAAATAAAATCTGAGTTGTCTATGGACGTCCAGTTTGTGCAACATATACTCTAATTTATTAGAGTGGTCTTTAAAGAAGGTGGGTAATTCAATGGACTGATTAATATTACTAGTAGAACAAACTTTGGGAAGAAAGGATGGATTAGTGCGTAGGGATACTCTGTCAGAATGAAAAATTAAATAAGGATGTTTGACCGAAAGGGCCTGCAGCTCAGACACCCGTCTAGCAGATGTAATAGCCACTAGAAATAATGTTTTCCATGACAAAAATTTCAAAGTGCAACTTGAAGCTGGTTCAAAGGGTGGTAACATCAATTTAGAGAGCAATAAATTTAAATTCCACGGTGATGTCGGGCTTCTGACTGGTGGTCTGATATGAAAAGAACCTTTTAAAAAGGCTTTACAAAGTCTGTGAGCCATAATAGGTGCACCACTTTCTTCTACATGATAGTTAGAAATGGCAGCCAACTGTACTCTTAAGGTAGCCGGAGAAGCTCCTTCCTGAAATAATTCGGTCAGAAATTCTAAAACCTTATTCAACGGAGCTGTAACAGGGTCCAACTGATGTGACTCCCCAGAAGACAAAACGCTTTCCATTTACTGGTGTAAGTCTTAGTAGTGGAAACTTTATGAGAAGCTACCAAAATATCTTGAACCCGATGTAAGGGAATTGACCTGGCTAAAAGGGAAGCGGAGCAGCCAAGCTGCTAGATGGAGAGATTCCAGGGATGGGTGAGGAACTCCTGACGAGTGAGTCAGTAGATCTGGCTCTGGGTCCAGCATCCAAGGTCCCGAATGCGGTGATGCAAGAAAAGGGAACCAAATTTGACGAGGCCAGAACGGAGCAATGAGAATTATAGTCCTCTGAAGGTTGTTTGCTTTCTGTAGAAACTTTGCAATCAGGGGAAATGGAGGAAAAGCATATAGGAGACCCGGGGGCCAATCGTGCACCAGCGCGTCCCTGGGGACTTCCCCTGGAGGGGGTAATAGGGCAAAGTAGCTCCTGCATTTGGCGTTCATTGGAGATGCAAACAGATCGCAGGTAGGCTGGCCCCATTTGCGAAAAATCTTTTCCGCAACTGACTGTTTGAGGGACCACTCGTGAGGCAATAGTATTGCCCTGCTCAGCCTGTCGGCTATGACGTTGGATGACCCCGGGATGTGCGTTGCGATCAGAAAGCGACCGTGGACTCTGCCCATTGCCAAATTCTCATGGCCTCTCTGCATAGTTGGTAAGACCTGGTTCCCCTTGCTTGTTTATGTACCAGACTACGGACTAGTCGTCTGTCTGAACTGCAATGGACCCTTGAGGAAGAAGGGGAGCAAAGTGTTGCAACGCCAAAACACTGCCCTCAACTCCAGAACATTGATGTGCAGATTGTACTCCAGATTGGTCCATTCGCCTTGGACTGTCTGTCCCTGAAAGATGCCCCCCCACCCTATCAGGGAAGCGTCCGTGGTTATCGTCGCTGACGGTGTGGGTAGCACAAATGGTCTTCCGCCGGATAGGTTGCAAGTCTGTAACCACCACATTAGGTGTGATTTGCATGTTTTCGTTATCAAAATTTCGTGAGTCAGTGGAAGTTGTTGGAATGACCATTGTGCAAATAGAAGCCATTGTAGCACTCTCATGTGCAGTCTTCCCAATGGTATTGCTATGAGAGAAGCTGCCATGAGACCCAAAACTTTCAGAACAATTTTGCTGGGGATTTTCTGGACGACAGCAGAAGGGAAATGTTGAATTGAAGTGCTACTATTCTTTCTGTCGGAAGTTTTAGAACTAACTGACGCGTATCCAATTCCGCTCCTATAAATAAGATATGCTGTGATGGCTGTAGCAAAGATTTTTGAAATTTACTGAAATGCCAAGGTGTGTACAAAGTTGTAGGGAGTAATCCCTGGCTTGTATCAGTTGACGCCTGGTGGTGGCAGACAGGAGCCAGTCGTCCAGATACGGAAACACCTGGAATCCTAGGCGCCTCAGATGAGACGCTACCACTGCCATGCATTTGGTGAAGACCCTGGGGGCTGTGGTCAGGCCAAAGGGCAGGGCTCGAAACTGATAGTGACTGGCTCCCAGCCGGAAGCGCAAGTGATCTCTGGACGCCCTGGCCATTTTGATGTGGTAGTATCGTCCTTCAGATCTATTGAGCACATCCAGTCGTCCTTCCGTAAGAATGGAAGGATCGATTGAAGCGTGACCATTCGGAACTTTTCCTTCTTGACAAAGGTGTTGAGATGACTTAGGTCCAGAATTGGCCTCCAGTCCCCTGTTTTCTTTGGAACTAAAAAGAGCCTTGAGTAAGTTCCGAATCCTATTTGGTCCGCTGGGACTGGTTGGATGACTCTTTTTTCTAGCAGCTTTGAAATTTCTGTAGCTGCTGGGTCTCGCTGATGGGGTGGTACATCTGGGAGTTTTCTCTTTGGAATGGGGGTGGATAGAAATGGGATTTTGTAACCTCTGGTAATAATGCTTTTTACCCAATTGTCCGAAGAAAGGTTTTGCCAGGCCTGAGGGTATAAAGCTAAGTGACCCCCGACTGCCTCCAGAGCAGGACAGTCGGGCCTCCTCTCAGGAGTGCTGAAAAGGTTTGCCAGGGAGGTTATCCCTGTCACCTTGGTTTTGCGGACCCCCTCTGCCGCCAGGGCGGCGTCTTCCACCTCTGCCCCCCCCTCTGCCTCTAGAGGGGGCATCACCCTGTGTGTTTGGAAAAGATCCTTGGGGTTTTCGAAACCACATTTTCCCACCACGTTGCCCTTTGGGGTACGGTCTGGAAGGGGTGGAAAAACGGACTCCGACAGCAGACAGAGTCTTTCCCTCCTGTTCACACTGGGTAAGGGTCTCCTTTACTTTAGGGCCAAAAAGTGTGGCTCCATCAAATGGGGCGTTAGTAAAGGAAGACTTGAAGGCTTCCACAAACGAACATAAGCGCATCCAGGATTGCCTACGAAGAGCAATCGCTGAAGCCGCTGCCCTACTCGATCCTTCGGCTGCATAGGATATCAGCCTCATGGACGAGTTCACAATGGACGTAAGGGTGTTGAGATGCGCTGTAACTTTCTCTGAGACAGCGGCATCTGTAGCACCCTGGAGGGTATCTCCCAACTCTTTGACTAGATCCCTCTGTAAACGTGTAAAATGGGTCAAATAGTTCAGGGAACGCATAGAAAGCCGCTGAACTGAAAATGCGCTTCCGTATCTGTCCATGGTCCTAGAATCTTTGTTAGGCGGATGGACAGATGAGGAAGACTCCGACATCTCCTTTTTCGTGGCGCTGCCACCACCATGGCGTCTACTGGAACTCCTTTGGTAAGGTAAGCTTTGTCCTGTGGTGCCGTGATGTACTTATTTGGCTTCCTAGGGACAGGTTCCACCGTGTCAGGAGTCTCCACGCCCTTCGAGCAATTAATTCCATTAACTCATCAAAGGGCGGAGTGACCCAGGAGGAGGAAGGACGGGCACCAAATGCCTTCAGCAAAACTGACTCATCCTCAGGAGGGGGGAGGGCTTGCCAGTCACCTCTCTGTTTAAGGATCTCCAAGATGTCAAAAAAGAGACATCCTCTGAAGGTGACTTAGGGGACCCTTCTGACTCATCTAAGTCAGTATCAGATGTCAAGGATTCTTGTGGAGAATCCAAGTGTCTCCTCTTACACAGTCTTTTCCTAGGAACTTCTTCGTGGGGAGCATCCGAAGAAGCCTCCGAGGAAGAGCGGGCACCCTCCAGGGGTGGCTGAGACACTGGTGCCCGACGCTTGGACGTGGCCGTGGGTGCAGAGGAGGATAACGGTCCTTTGCGGGGAGGAGAAGCTGTACCTGCTGATGTGGTTGTCTGGGTAGACAACACCTTCCTCATGAGGTCGAAAGCCCCCGGGTCCCGAGTCGAGGTATCTCCCGGTTCCGAAGAAATGGGAAGAATCCCCAAAACAGGAGCCGAAGGCACCGACCCCGAGGACGGAACCGAATCGATCCGTGCCGAGGCCCCGAGAGGGAGAGTCGGAACCGAAACATCGGTCCGACTCGGTCCCGGAACCAAGGACAGATCTTCGGGCCCGAGACTCCGGTACCGGATCGGATGGAGTCGAGGTAAACGGTGCCGACCGAGAAAAAGACGGTTCTGGCACCGAGGGCTCCACAATCATCAGGTCAGCTTCTTCCGGCTCTGAAGACTGAACAGGTCTCGGAGGAGGAACAGATGGAGATAGTGGCAGGCCTTCAAGTCTCGACATCAACTGAGAGGAGACCGAAATAAGCTTGGACAGGGCCGTATGCTCCATAAGTTTCTGCACCACACGGTCCACGTCGGTGTCGGAAAGGGCTCTAGAAGAACGAGTCGAAGGGATCGAAGACGGAGCCGACCTCAACAGAGTCGGTGGAGGGAGCTCCGTCACCGGTTCCAAGACTCGAGGCTCGAACTGCCAACAGTTGAACACTCGGCCCCGAAGTCTGTGGAACCGGTGATCTAACTAGACTCGAAGAGCTCGGAGCTGATGACTTTGGCTCCGACGCCTTCGACCCCTTCGAAGACTTGGATGCCTGGTCTGAAGCATCCAAAGCCTCCTGGAAAGAGGGTTTCAGCAATCCTCTATCCATCAGTTTCCTGCGCCTATCTGTCATGACCCTCCCACTAAAAGAGTGACAAATAGAGCAGTCCTCTTGTAAGTGGAGAGGGCCAAGACAGTAGACACAGGAACTGTGGTTGTCTGTGACCGACATTTTTTGGCCACACTGACAACGTTTAAAGCCAGATTTTAACTTTTCAGACATATTGACAATGAAAAGACAGTCCAGTCCAGTCAAAAGTCCAATCCAGTAATAGTGTCAAATCCGGGAATAAGAGTCCGTTTGATAATAGCTAAAAACAAGACTACTACAAGTTTCTAGTCACAAGTCCAAGAAGGGGTAGGCCCCGAAAAACTCTAACTCGAAAGTTAACTAAGTTAACTTATTCTAAGTATCGAGAATTCCTGATGCACTCACACACCTACTCTCTACTTAAGTAACTAGATTTAAAGAAAATTTCTGAAGTTTAGTACAGAATAGATAAAAAATCTTATCTGAACAGCCTCGAGCTAGTCTCCAGCGATGCGTATGCAGCAGCGGCAAACTATATCTGAGGTAAAGGCAGAGGGGGATTGTGGGTATTAGATGTCCTCGAGCTTCTTCTCGATGCAGAGCTTGCAGTCGGCCGGCACGGAGCCGAGGATCGGCTCCGAACCCATGTGTAAGAACAAAGGCGAGATTGAACACTCTCACATTGGCCGGCTCAGCATTTTTTTTCCCTAGGAAAAAAATCACTGATCCAGCCAGAAACTAAACATTAGTAAAAATAGCTCAAAGTGGGGGCTTTGCCCCCCACACCCCCTTAACTAAATACATCAACGCTGAAATTGGACTACAGGGGGGAAAGGGCCAAATTTACGCTGATGGCCAAGCAATTTTTTCCTAGGGAACAAATCACTGATTCTGCCATTCGCATAATTCACAGTTCGCTCTTTTCATGTCAAAGAGGCATTCGCTGTAAAGTCTCTGATAATCTGATATAGACCCGTCTACAGGATCTCAGGTTATTTTTTATTGTTATAAGCTCCTTATGTTTGGCAACAACCCCCAAACCCTTTCTACTTTCTGTTGCCTAAGTCACTGTACTAAATGTTTTAGTGGTCTAGCATTATCAAAAAATAGTTGCTTAATGGCAATCTTTCTGAACTCATGCATATATCCAGATATTCCTTTTGTTTCTCTTTAGCACTGTGCATTTGTACATTACTCCACAATACTTAAACCACTGTCAGTCCCTCTAAAGATTTCATATTATTTCTTAACCAGATCATTCTCTTTAATTTCTACAATGTTTTAAACTCTATTTACATTATATACAACTCACTAGATATAACTTCTGAAGATGTCGGTCTTCCCCAGTAACTCTCAAATAATTTCCACTTCCCATTCCTTAAATTCATACAAATAGTCTAGTCATTATAATAAAAAGAACTGTTCCAACCTAATATACACAACAGTTTTTCTGAATGTACACTTCCAACTTTTGTGTTACATGTACACACTGTGTGGCAAGCTGATCTTTTATATGCTTATTTCTTCTCATCTTAATTTGAACCCAAGTCACATTTTCAAAGATTTTTTGTTTTAACAAAAACCTTTAAAAACTACGTTTTTAGAACATTCCCATCTCCCATTTACTTAAAAAAACATACAAAGTATGTACATTTTCAAAAAAATGAACTTTAACCCTCCAGATAGGAACAGCTGCACCGACAGGCATTACATAACCTAAAATTACAGTTATCCAATGCTAAATAAATACAACCTGTGTTTCCATTTTAACTGATTGATGTTTATTTCTTATCTCTATTCCCATCCCAGATGTGAAAAACAACTTGCATATTTTCAGAAAACATTAACTTTTAGCCTTAAAGAAAAAGTGCACTGGCCATCTTTACATAAAACTAGACTGTCCACCGTTCCAGTAAATGCACTGAAGTATTAAGGCTGCTATCTTATTCACTTCCCATAATTTCAAACTTTTATTTTTCACTGAACTGCTTGTCACTGTATCTTTGAATTTTGCATTGCCCTCAGCCAAGAATACTCAGTACTCTCAAGATTCATTGCTTTCAGCATCTTCCAGGAAGGCTCCACACTGATAAACAGTTTAACTTCAGCTCTCACTGTTTGAAAACAAACTGAGAAAAAGGGGTGCCACTGGAAAGGGGTTTTTTTTGGGTAAAACTCAGTTACTGGTTCATATGTATACTGTCTGAATGCCAGCAAAGAAGAAATGTCAAAACCTGAAATAAAATCAATTAGAAAAGGTGAAAAGAAAAGACTTTCTGGGACAAACCTCCTCAAAACAGCGCCAGGGGAAACGGACACTAGTAAGTAATGACTTGGGAAACACAAGAAATCAAATTATACAAAGCAGGTTTCTCCTCACAATCAAACTAATGCCAAACATTTGTCATACTTTCACAATTAGCCATGATAAACCTCAACATTTGAACCAGACAACTGAAAATTCTAAAAATTTAAAGTTATAGAAGCATACACTTTTCCCCAAACTTGTCAAAACCTTCCCATTCTTGTCAGGAGGACAGAATTTAGAATCAACCATTTAGCAGTAGATGGATGCAGTAAAGCAGTATATGTTTGGTTAGGTTGGTAATTGGAGTATGAAAAACTTGAAAGACTGTTTTTTTAGGGGCAGCAGGCTAACTATCAAGAGAAATTGCAGGCTATGACACAATCCTCAGACAGACAAAACTGGAGGGATTGGTGAAGGTTCTGGAAATTCCAATTGTAACAAATATTCAAAGAGGGATTGATAAGCTTCATTGCTTTCTCCCTGACAAAAATATTCATCCTGGAAAATATTGTCTGAGAAACAGAATAGTTCACAGGCAGAATCAGATACCACTCTCCTCAGAAAATGAATCAGAAACTTGAGAAGAAAAAACTTTTATCTGTCCCTTCAAACTCCCTTACATGTTCAATCTCGAACACATTCAGGGAAGGAGGAATCCCTTTTCTCTTACCAGAATCAACTTTAAAAGAAGGATGAAGAGTTAAGCATAAGAAATTACTCCTGTTCAGAGAAACTGACAGGAGAAGACACATGCTTAGCTTTCTCCTTTTATGTTTCTGACAGGAATCTCTTTAGAAGTAGGGTTAGAATTGCCAGTAACAGCTTCTCCAGGGATGGGCATAACATTCTGGCTACTCACATGGACCTTCCCTGGCCATTCTCCCAACACAGACAAGAGTGGCTCTCTGTTGCCTACTAAGGGGGACTCAACACCCAACGAGGATATGACTAACCCTCAGTCCATGCTGGCTCTAGGGTTAACACCAGAGGGAACTGAAAAAAAGGAAGAACGGGTCTGAGGAACTACCTTTGGCCACAGCCAAGGCAACTTACCAGCCGGGTGTCATGGAAAAAGCTGCCTAACAGTATTGTTCTTTTTGTGGCTAGAAGAATATCCAATCAATGAACCAATATGTTGCTCAATGGTCATGCCAAAAATGGCACCAGATTCCCAGACAGTACTCAATTCAGTTTTCTAGGCTACAGAAGGAACAAAAGCCGAAAATCCAAGCTTGCATACACATACTGTTCAAAACCAAAACACACACAGACTCGCCAAAAATGTTACTGATCAAAACTCAGTGGCAACTTCAACATCAAGCTATGTACATCCAAAAAAGGGGTATGGCGGGTGGGCACTTCCAGTAAGGCGGTGTATTCCATGAACATCTACTGGTAGAGTTAAGTAGGAGCTTATTGGCATATTGCTAGATTCCTTAAGATTACCCAACCTAGGAAGATGACAGTTAAGTGTCCAGCAGCACCTAACTGTCCTAGGGAAGCCTGCTCTGGATTTAGAAAAGACATTCAGCTTCTAATGCTTCATGAAAGGTATGAACAGAGGCTAAGCTGCTGCCTCTAGAATTTTTCAAGTCCACTCCTTTCCAATAAGCTGCTGAAAAGGAAAAGGCTCTGGTGGAATGTGCCTCTACAATGCCTGGATTTGCCTTGCCATGGTAGGTGTAACAAGTGGTTTGCTTAGAGACAGGCTGGACCTTATTTGCCCGTTTAGGAAATAAAAAAATCTTTCAGGCTTCCTGAAGGATTCCATTCTGTCAATGTAGTACCTGTGCTGCAGATGCTAATCTAAGGTATGCAGAATCCCCTCTCCTTTATTCTTAGGTTCTGGGAAGAAGTCAGGAAAGTTTAATAGACAAACAGAGGGTGAATTCTATGACCACTTTAGGAATGAAAGAGGGATTTGTGTACAATACAACTCTATCTCTGTGGAAAATTAGGTATGATTGCCCCACCATTAAAGGTTGCAGCTCAAAGACTCACCTTGCAGACATCTGAGCAATAAGCAAAACAGTTTTCCATATTAAGAAATTCAGATCAGCCTGAGCAGCAGGTTCAAAAGGTGGTAAGGTCAATTCCTCCAAAACACAACTGAGATCTCACAAAAGAGGAATGTGGTTGTGAGGGTGCCCATATGCAGTACTCCTTGCATAAACTGTTTTACCAAAGGACTAGAAGAAGGGGATCCAATAGCAGACAAGCAAACATGGCAATTAAAAGCACCTTAATGGATGCATACAATAAGCCATCGTGAAATAGCTCACAAAAATATTTCAAGACCTGAGGGACCCACTGTTCCCATTTAGGCACCACTTAGAAAACCTCATTCATTTGTAAATATAAGATTTTCTAGTAGCAGTTTTTCTTGACTCTAACAACTGCTGCACATCCTCCTGAATCAAGTGTCTGAATGGAGTAAGGACTAAATCATCCAGGCTATTGTATCCAGTTGCTCCTAAGTAGGGTGTGCCAGTCACCTGTGTGAGCAAATCCAGAGTGTGAGGACGTCTGTAATGATTGTCCTTAGCCAATACCATTAAAAGGGAAAACCAAAACTGCCTGAGTCAACAGAAATAACCACACTGATCTCTGGCATTTTTACTGAATCTTTGAAACTACATTGCAAATCAGTGGAAAGGGTAGAACTCAAAGTAACATTCTGCTCCAAAGAAACTAGAATATGTTTGTCCTGCAAGCATGGCTGCAAGAATGTCTAGAATAGAATTTCTCCAGCTGTGTGTTTTCAAAGGAGCAGGAAAGATCTCCTTAAGGCATTATCCCACATCCGGACCTGATCCTGGGACACCACTACCTTGAGCATTGACGCGTGTGGGTCTTCCTAGGATCTGTTCAGTCTACCTACCACCACATTTTGCTCTAACGGGAAGTATAATGCCTGAAAGGGTCAGAGAATCCTGTGAAGCCAGCTCCCAGGCCATCACTGCCAAATGGCAGTGTGGGTATAACAGTGAACCCGCAAGTCTGCTGAGGTACCACATTATGTGGTGTTTTCCCTAACCACCAGACAAGGACCAAAAGTCCATTGGTGGTCAAAAGACTTTTAAGGTGTGGAACACTGCCACAATTTCCTTGATACTGGTGTGCTTGCATATGTCCTTGGGACCCCAAGTGGCCTCCACTTATACAGCTCCCCAAGTGAAGTGGGACAATTCTTTCAGGGCAGACTGTGCCAGAACAAGAAGGAAGAAGGGAAGCCTTGGAATGATACTCATCTGTGCTCTCCATCATTGTAACTCTTGCCCGATAAAGGACAGCACTAGTAACAGATTCAGAGAATGTAAGTGCTGGGTCCAATAATTTTGGATATGTTACATGTGGAAATGGATTAGCAGTATCATGAGAATCATAAACACCTTAAGTCATATAAGTTTTTAGGAATTCTCTTGCCAAGGTGAAATTCCAACTGGAGAATTTCTGAAACACCATCAGGTAAGACAGGACCTTGCCATCAGGAAGAAATACATTCTTTTGTTGGAGTCAATTAAGCACTCCAGGAAGGTTTAACTTAAACCCTAGCTGTAACAGTAAGGTCGCAACTTTCTAACAATTCCAGACACTTGGCTACTGACTCTGCACAGATCAGCAAATACTCCAAGTAAGGAAAAAGGTGAATGCCAAGAGTCCAACAGTGAGCCACTACCAGAGCAAGGCATTTGCTACACACTCAGGGTGTCATGGATAGCCAAATGGGCAATGGAAAGAACTGTAATCAGACATAACAAATCTCAGACATCTCCTGAAGCGATGAATAAAAGGTGCAAGATTATACACAACATCCTTCAGGTCCATGGTCACCATGAAGCAACAGTCCAGCAGGTGAGAAACCCGGTCTGCAATGTCAGCACCTTGAATCTGTGGAAAGAATTGGTCCAACCCAGTCTCCATGACACCTCTTATCAGGGAACTAGTAAGATCCTGGAGTATGAAACATTCATTCTCTCATCATACATAGACACTTTAATACTGGAAACAATACCTTTCCCACAGAACTTTTGCTCAACAGGAATCTATGCAGCAAACTCTTCTAAACATACACATCAACTTCCAGAAATACACCGACAGATGACACTTATCCTCTATTCTTTTTTGATATTACCTCTCTTTTGTCTTTATCCCTCTTTCATGTAATCTCATTTTATTCCTTCTTGTATTAAATGCATAAAAGTCTTTCTAATGTTATGTCTCATGTTTTAATACTGAGAGTCTCTCTCATAATGTATATTTCTGTCATGGTATTTGTATTGTATTACACAGTGCTGTGCTGTGAATTTGTATCTTATATACTTATGTTAATATGCTTTCACACTTGAACACTACATATTTGTTTTCATCTTTTGCATGACTGTAAATTGTCTGGAGCTTTTCTCCTGAGGTCTCCACTGAAAATGGGCTCCTGGTTCAATTGGACTAACCCATTTAACAAATATCAAACAAATAAATAAATAAATCTGGGACCAGTTCTATGACCCCTGAGTCCAGCATTTCCAGGAATAACAGAAGGGAATAAAGTCTGTCCCAATGGAACTCTTCAGGATGGATGCTAATGGTCCCTCTACTTTTAACCTCTGCCAGTAAAGTTTAACACCCATTTGTCAGAAACCACTAATGGTAAGGTCATCTTGTTGCAAGTTAACTGTCAAGTCTGAGTAGCCAGAGGGGAACTTGAGAATGATGGGTGATGCGCCTTGGCAAAATTTGGAAGAGAGGTTATTCTTTTAGGGATAGGAACCCTCTCTCATTAGGTTTTGTGGAAATCTCAAACTGCCATTTCCTCTAGGTACCTTGGTTTTTGTAATGTTGGGAGTTCTGATAGATAGACTATTAAAAATGATCTTGTTAACTGGATGGAGACTTGTGAATAAATTGAGATGCCTTGCATCAGTTTACCTGTGTTATCCCCTAGTGTTTAAGCATTCAAAATCTCATTTTTTTTAAAATTCATCAGAAGGGTTCTGGTCGAGTACCCAAGAATACCTCCCTATCATAACCAATGTCACTGCATTTCTAGAAACAGTGTCAACCCCCTTCAAGGCACTTAAATTGTACATAATTTATTTATTTATTTATTTATTTGTAGTTGGTTTACCAGGATAGTGCATTGGGCCAAAATTAACCCGTTTTCAATGGAGTCCTGGGGAGAAAAGCTCCAAAGCAATCTAGGTTATAGTAGCTTATTAATGATAGTTACACAAAAGTTAAGTTTCACTTAAACAATTTCGAATAGTACATGTATCATTAGGAGTAATACAGACTAGTGATGAAATTTACAAATACAAAGAGTTGAGATTCACTTTTACAATTTCAAATAGTACTTCAAAACAATTAGGAGTAGTACAGACTAGTGATGAAACTACAGATGATACAGACACATGAAGAATATTGCAAAGTAGATATTGAGAAGTCATGTATATATGGAAGCATAAACATTTAAATACTGGAAACACTGCCTTTCCCATAGAACATTTAAATACTGGAAACACTGCCTTTCCCATAGAACTTTTGCTCAACAGGCATCTATGCAGCAAACTCTTCTAAACATACACCTCAACTTAACAAGAAGGAAAGACATCTCTGATCAGTATCAGCAAGAAACTACGATCCCTCATTAAATCATCCAAGGCTAGTTTCGAAAGAAAAATTGCCAATGACTCCAAAGATAACCACAAAGCATTTTTTAGCTATGTCAAGAACCTAAGTGGAAATGCTCAGATCTGCTCCGAGTTAGTGTAGAATGGCACAAAATACACTGAACCGACTGATATTGCCAACATTCTGGCAGACAAGTTTAGTGCAAACTTCACCCCACACTCACCCCTTAAAGGGCCCATAACCATACCAGAAGAATGTAGGGCCCCGTCAATCACTGACACAGGTTAAAACAGCATTATCCAAAGCCAAAAACACAGCTTCAATGGGACCGGACGGTTTCCCAGGCTGTCTCTTACAAGAGCTCCAAAATTAACTAACCCCTCACCTAAACACACTGTTCAAACTCAGCCTCTCTACAGGCTATGTACCCACAGTGTGGCGCACAGCAACAGTTATCTCGCTCCACAAAGGTGGAGCCACAATGGACCCCAGGAACTATTGCCCTATAAGTCTGACTAGCCTTGTCTGCAAGGCTATGGAGCGCATCATCATGGAACTCATTAACAGAGACATTGGGAACCTCCAAACTTTGGTCCCTACCCACTTTGGCTTTGTTAAGGGCAGATCATGCCTTTTAAACCTGGTGAACTTCTTTGAGACAGTTACCAAGGCATTAGACGAGGGAAAGGAGGTCCACACAGCCTACCTAGACCTCGCAAAGGCTTTTGACACCATTCCCCATTCTAGTATTATAGACAAGCTCACCAGCTTGAACATAAACCCCTACGTCACGAGATGGGTTGCCAACTGGCTCATGGATAGAACCCACATGGTGAGAGTTGCAGGCTCTACGTCCAACTCTAAACCAGTTAAAAGTGGCATCCCCCAGGGCTCAGTCCTAGGACCCCTCCTGTTCAGTATATACTTCTCAGAGGTACAGGCAAGCATAGGACAACTATGGCTGACCAAGTTCACAGACGACTGCAAACTAGGGGCCATAATTGATTCTCCGGCTGATACAGACACCCTCCAGAAGGGTCTCACTGAGACGGATACCTGGTGTCAAAATCATGGCCTCAAGCTAAATGTCAAAAAGTGCATAGTCATCCCCTTTGGAAAAAATAAAGTACCCGCAAACTACCACATAGGTGGTAGTCCCCTAAATACAGAAAATGTAATAAGGGATCTTGGGGATCCAAGTAGATAGTTATCTCTCCTTTAATAATCATATTGCCAAGGTGGTTAATAAATCCTTCTATGTGGTCCACCTAATAACAAAAGGGTTCACATCTAGAACAAAAAAGGTTATTGTGCCTCTCTACTCATCACTAATTAGACCCATCATAGAATACAACGCCCCATTTGGGATGTACCTTACAAGACACCTGTAACAGCTGGAAAGACCACAAAAGTACCTCACCAAGAGGATTACTGGCTTCAAACAGATGCCCTATGCAGCCCGACTCAAGAAACTCCAGCTGTACTAGGTTGCATACTGCTTACTTAGAGGTGATCTCTGCCTGACATACAAGGCCATGTCCAACCCAGAATTGATGGACATGCTCCACCTAAAAAAAAACAAATCCCGGAGAGCCACACGCTCTAGAGATATAAACTTGGCCACAATGATAAATAGGACATGCTGGAGGGACAGATTCCTGTCCCAGAGACTCCCCATGCTTTGGAACAGGATTCCAATATACATCAGGCAGAGCCCCTCACTAACACTCTTTAAGAGAAACCTTGATGGGTGGATGGGAAACAGAACATTTTCCCCATGGGTCAGTGCAGTGGCTCTGCTGGACAGTGGCGCAGGGAACTAATGGCTCTGCTGGACAGAGTCACAGGGAACTAATCTAAGGGGGTGGCAAAAGCCAACACATTCTGGCTAAGCTTATAAATGCCCTTGGTCAGATAGCCTAGTACTTATGTATGAACCTATGATTGCAATCGTTCCTAGTTGAAGGAAGTTGTGGAATGCCTGCAATGGCCAAAAGCACCGCTCTCATCTCTAGGACATTGATATGCAAGTAGTTCTCGTATTCCTGCCAAACTCCTTGGACAGTCTTCCCCAGGTAATGCCCCCCACCCTATCTGCGAAGTGTCTGTGGTCACTGCAGCTATTGGTTGTGGGGGAATGAATGGTCTGCCTAAAATCACCTGAGTAGAATGAAGCCACCAGCATAGGTCCCTCTTGCAGGATTCCATTATGATAATCTCGTGGGACATGGTAACTCCTGCATGGACCACTGTGTGAAAAGTAACCACTGGAGAACTCTCATGTGTAAGCATGCGAGGGGCACCTAGGTTATCGCTACCGCCATGGTACCCAAGATGGTTAGAATAACCTTCGCTTGTACCTTCTTCTTTGTCAGGAGGTTTTTCACTTGCTGGCATAGGGTTTGCATCCTGTCAAGAGGACGTTTGGCTACCATTTCTCTTGTGTTTAAGTCTGCCCCTATGAATACAATATGTTATGATGGCAACAAGGCAGACTTTTCGAAGTTTACTGTAATGCCTAGCAGATGCTCATTGGTGGCGGTTAGGAGCCAGTCGTCCAAGTACATCCGGAATCCTAGACGCCTCAAGTGAGCCATGACTACTGCCATGCATTTGGTGAACATTCTGGGGGCTGAAGTGAGACCAAAGGGCAGAGCTCGGAATTGGTAATGACTGGCTCCTAGCCAAAAGTGTAAGTGACTCCTGGATTGCCTGTCCATCTTTATATGGTAGTATGCATCCTGGAGATCTATCAAGCACATCCAATTGTCTTTCCCCAGAAAGGGGGAGTACTGACTGCAGTGTCACTATCTGGAACTTTGATTTTTTTTTTTACGGACTTGTTTAGTCTGCTGAGATCCAAAATGGGCCTCCAGTCCCCTGTCTTTTTTGGAACTAAAATGAACCTTGAATAAGTTCCAGATCCGATTTGGTCTGCAGGAACGTTCTGGATGACTCTTTTTATAGCAACCTTTGAACTTTTAGGGTTGCCTGGTCCCTCTGACTGGGTGGAACATCTGGGACCGTACCACTTAACTGTACCGAATAGCTAATTTTTTCCCGGTTTTGGGCTCAAAATAATAGAGTGCCACGAATTCCAGATTAGCCCCTTTAAATCCAGATTTCACCATGCAGACAAGAGGCTTCAACAATAAAAAAAACTCTGTGGTGGTGGTATCTTCTCCTTTAAGAAGGTTCATGTGTGCTTCACATGCACGCACACCAATGCCGATGTAAACAGTCAGTCTGCAGCACTAGAATCCCTGTGACTGACTATATACAGTTTTGTAAATAATGACTTCTGCAGCTCTTTGTGACCCTTGGTATGATTTTTTGAAAAGCCAGAACTATGCAGTGACTTTTAATGCCTGGAGGAGAAGAGGTAGTATGCCTATCATAAATATTATAGACAGCATTTTTTTTTTTTTACCATCCGTAACCCAACTTGATAGAATCGTTGCGATGGCTGTTGCTCTTCGAACCTCACCCAAGCTTCTAAAAAAAACAGACTGAAGACTTGACATTATCACAGTATTCCGACACTGTGACTTAGATTATTAGTCCTACCTACTTAGGCACTTTGATGTTTGCAGAGAACATAACCCACTTCCCAGTAACCTAGAAAGGGCACAACCACGTACTGTTCAAATTAAAACATTGAACTAGAAATGCCAGTGACACAATTTGATGAGCTTTTCCATTTCCAGTACAGATTAGAAGAAACAGGATCTAAGTTTCTTTCACATTTCCCTCTCTAAAAAAGAAGGAAGTACTGAGTTTGCGGATATGATTCATTTTCTTTAAGAAAACACGTGGGGTTGATTTGCTTTCTGTAGTCAGCTTGCAACACAGCCAGTTAAATGAGTCCATCAGACAATGAGCAGTAAATTAATAAATATAATCATATAAATTATAATTGCATTAAAATCTAAATGCATTTATACAGTCGAAACATAAAAGCAGAATGAAGCAGTTATAACGCTATGATAAATAGTTGTTCATTAGTAACAAAGGCGAGAATTTTAAATTTGAGACAGCAGAGTTGTGCAAGCGGTGAATAGACAATCAGTCAGTTGTTTACAAAATATAATCTGCCACCGCACATTAAACTGTCCACATGGGGCTGTTCTGGCCATTGTTTTGCTTTGGAGACCAGAAAATGAAAGTTGGAACCTGGAACAGTAGTAAAAGCTATACTGCCTGCACAGTGCACACATTAGACGCGATGGTAAGTTATATGCAGACAGTCGTCCTGATAAGTGTATTTTATTATTATTTTTTTTAATTTTATTTTACATTTGTTGACTGGGCTAATCTAACTGGATACATGTCCATTTTCAGTAGAGGCCCTGGGAGATGAGCTCCAAAATTAAACTAATGTAACAGGAACACAGATCAAAGTAAATCAAAACAGTAAACTATTACATAAGAAATAATACATGTTAAAAAAATGCAGTTACAGCAAAAGGTATAGTCTAATTTAGTCAAAAATAGCTTCAAGGAGCAAAGATTCAAAACGCTAAAAAAAATTAAATTCTATGTAGCTTTAGGTTAGCACAGAAGGAGCAAACAAAAGAGAGGCATAAGTGATGTTGGCTAAGCAGTAGTGTGAGTAGCATATACGTGAGGTATATAGTTTGACAATGGTTAGACAAAATAGTGAGGAAGGGATGAAGATTTCTATCTAGTTATTATGCCTGTAGAGCTTTATGCGTTAAGTCATAGGTGTCATTAATACTAACACTGACAATGAAAATATCAGGAGCAGGAGAGGGGTTTTAGAAAAGTGCAGAGTAAGTTTCATGAAGTAAGAAGGAAATAAGAAACTACAGTACTGGCTAAGAGGAGGGTGTATTTGCACACTAGTGGGTAAGAGAGAGAGAGAAAAGGAAGTATACTAGATGGTTAGTGTTAATCTGGGTTAGCACATGGGCATAACCAATGTACTTTAAGGTGTAGTTTTAGTTGGTGTTTGAAAAGTGGTAAAGATGAAAGTAACTGTAGGTTGGCTGGAGAGTTTGTTCCAAATCTTACCCATGGAATTTGAAAAGAGGGAGTCCCCGGCTTTATTAAGGGATTTTTGGATGGTTACTTGTAATTTATTTGCTGAGCGTAGGTTAGTAAGATTTCTACAAGGGCATACTATGCTACTAAGAATAGGAGTCCTATCAGTGTGAAAGAGAATCTGATGGGTAATTGTATGTTGCTGAAATAGTAGCTGGTTTTGTAGTTCAAGCCAGCCTAGTTTGAGATTTAAACAGTGATGGGTTCTATATGGTGAACACGTAGCAAATCTGGCAATGTTGTTATAGGAGGTTGCTAGTTTGTTTAGGCTAGTTTTGGAAAGATTTGTATAGACAGATGAAGTATAGAGGAAGGTAGAGATCAAGTGGGTATGGGCAATGGTGGTTCTGGCTTCAGGGGTGAGGAAGGACTTTATCTTATAGAGTGATCCCAGTTTTCGGTTAACAGATTTAACTGTAGTGTTAATATGTGTGTCAAAGTTGAGATTGTGATCTATTGTTACACCTAAGAGCTTGGTGGTTGGATCAGGTGTAATTATAGTACCATTGCTGGATTTGACAGAGCTATTGGGGGGAAGACTTCTGTTTAGGAGTAAAAACAAGTAATTTAGTTTTTTTGGCATTTAGTAGGAGGCAACATTGCAAAAAACATTTTTCAACTGCGTTAAATACTGTCTGGGTGATGGCTTGGAGCTCGGCAGATGAGGTGGCAGAACACACTAGTGTGGAATCATCTGCATATCGTATGCAGGTAGATTGTGGAATATTTAGCTGTAGGTCGTTGATAAAGATAGAGAAGAGGAGAGGTCCCAGGATGGAGCCTTGTGGGATCCCAACAGTAACAGGAAGAAGAGTAGAAAGGTTATTGTCCCAGAGAACAGCTTGCTGTCTGTATTCAAGGTAGGACTTAAACCACTGCAATGTCTTTGTGTTGAGTGAGTATTGTTCTAGAATTTGTAGTAGTAATTGATGGTTCACCATATAAAAGGCTTTTGATAGGTCTATAAACAGAGCAGTAGACAGCCTATTGTTCTTGCAATGCTTATTGATGCAGTCAGAGAAGGATAGTAGGGCAGTAGTAGTACTGTGGAAGGGCCTAAAACCATGTTGACACTCTGCAAGAAGGTTATATTGGAGGAGGTGATCAAGTAGCTGGTGGTGGATACATTATTTTGGCTAGAGGGGAGAGCAGGGATATGGGGCGATAGATATTTCAGTTGAGTTACCACACTTATGAAGAGGAATTATATGTGAGATTTTCCAGAGAGATGGGATAGAACCTTCAGTAATAGTTCTATTGATTAGTATGGAAATAGGATAGGAAATAACTTCAGTTGCAATTTGTAGGTATTCAGCTGGTAAGAGATCAGTGGATGGGGTACATGGTTGAAGTTTAGTAAGTAAGGTGAAGATGAAAGATGTAGAAACTAGATTTAGTTGAAAGGTAGGGGGGGTTGCTAGTCATGGAGAATGGGAAGGTTGGGGTGACAAGAGGTAGGGAATTTGGGAGAGATTGTACAGTTTCTGTAAAGGAGATATTGAAGGTGTCAGCAATCTCCTTAGGTGTGCTTAGGGAAAGTGCTGAAGGAGTTGGAGTCTTGGAGTGTCCTGGGTGTAAAAGACTGTTAATAGCTGTCCAAAATGTTTGTGGGGTTTGTTGATGCCTGTCTTGGAGTTTAAAGTAGTATTTTTTTTTTTATCAAGGAGTATAGATTTCTTTGTGGTGTTTCTATGCTGTTTGTAGTTCTGGTGATCAGTTGGGCTTTTAGTACATCTCCATTTAGACCAGATCTTATTTCTTACTAGTATTTTTTGTCTTGTCTCTTTATAGAGCCAAGGGTGTTGCTTTGCTTCTGGTTCTAATAGATCGACTAGGGGCTTGGTATTCCAGTATTTGTAAGAATTTGGAGTTAAAATAGGATACTGCTTCTTCAAGGGAGAGTTGTTTCAAGGGAGACCAGTCACAGGCTTCAAGCGCTTTTTGGAAATTTATAGCATTAAAGTGTTTTCTGCTTCTTATAGTTTTAAAGATAGGTTGTTTAGGGAAGAAGGTTTTATGTCTAATTATATAAGTGAGTAAATGGTCGCTAATATCATCAGGAAGGGTGTCTGCTACATAAGTGAGGGGTGGTTTCTTACTAGCATCCAATCTAAGGTACTCTCTTTGTTAGTGTGCTTATGGATTCTGGTTGGGGTGGTGATAAATTGAGAAAAGCCATACAGGTTTATATGGATTGAATGTTTGTTGGAAGTACAGCAATTACAGTCTATATTGAAGTCTCCAAGTACTATGGTTTCTTGAGGGAGGGAAGATGAGAGGCAGCATAGGATATTTCAAGGGTGTTGACGTTATTGCCTGGAGGTAGGTAGGAGCAAATTATATAGATAGCTTTGCTAGTATTAAGCTGGAGTTTAGAGATGAGGAATTCTACATGATTATCTAATGGTACTTGTAAGTCTACTAGAAATACATTTAGATCATATTTATACAAAATTGCTACGCCTCCACCTTTTTTTGTTGTTCAATCTGACCTTGTTATAGTGTACCCTGGTGGGATGACTTCATTATGTTTTGTTCCTGGTTTGAGCCAGGTTTCTGTTACACACAGGACATCAAAGGAGTGTATGTCCAGTAGAGTCTGAGGTTGGCTAATTTTATTGTTTAAGCTCTGTATATTAAGATGGGCTATTAATAAGGAGTTAACAGTTTTGGTCAGGGTAATTTGGGTGGTAGTTTGGGGCAGGTGGGGATTTAGTAGGGTATTGTTAGGTCCTGGGTTAGGGTGAATATCCCAGTGAAGAAGAGGGTGTTGTTGAAAATTATGTAAGAGCTTCAGAAGTTTGAAGAGAGTATATAGTGATTTTCTGGTTTGTTGGAGACTAATGTGGGCTAGCCTATGATACTTTGGGGAGAGGTAGGCTGAGGAAGAGGTGATGCTTGCATGTTTGTGGGTAGTAGGTAGATTGATAGGTTATGTTTGTTTTCGAGGATGGAGGGATGCAGTGATGTGTGAGTTTTCATACCATGTAAATATAAGTGGTACGAGTAGTATGTGTATTGCAGTAAGAAAGAGGAGTACGTTTTTAAGTTTCGGCTGATATGGTGAAGGCATGGGGAGTGATGTAGAGTAGTAATAGGACAGATAAGAAAGCCAGGAAGGATAGATAGTGCTGTAGGGAAAGTAGTGAGAAGAGGAATAAGAGTAAAGGTGTGACTGTATCTAGTGTGTAGGGAAAGGTAACGAGCCAATTGGATAATTAGGGGAAGGGAAGTGTCCTGTGAGGTATAAATGTAGGACCACTTGGGGGGGGGTGGGAACTGGGGGTAGGGTAGCAGAGTGAGCCCGCAGTGCGAACGGAGCGGGTTTAGAAAATAAGTGGCTAAGGACTAGCAGAAAACCTATCTGTATGCAGCTCAGTAGGTACTGGTAAGTATAGAGGGTAGACAGTGGAAGTGAAAGGTAATGGACAGTAGAGTGCAAGTATTGGGAGGGAGTCTCAGATAGGGTGGTAATAGCAGGGCAGAAAAGAGCTTCTAGGAGAAAAGTTCCTTAGCTCTCCTTATTAGTGTAGCATCTGAGCCTTACACCAGATAATGTGAGGGCAAACAGTGCTAGGAATCAGCCTAGTTTATGGTGCCATCTAGTGGGAAATAACGAATTGCAGCCGAAGCTGGTGAGCAGAGATAGTTGGTAGAAGGTTTGTGAGGCTCAAGAAATAGTTGCAGGAGATAGTACAAGGATAGGAATAAATAGATGGTATAAGGGGTAGAGGGACAGGATAGGTGTAAGTAAATACCTTTGGGGATAGAGGGAGGGTATGGCTGCTAGGTATCCTGGCTAGGTAGCGTGCTAGAAGGCATACACAAGTTGTTAGGCAAGTGTTCAGTTTTACCGCTAGGTATAGACAGCACGTACTTTCTTGCCTCTTTAGGTAACAGGGATCTTTTACAGGACGGCAAGTGACTTTCTATTTAGAATCTGTTAGGATAGTTTGCAGGGGTCCTTTCGCCAAGTAGGTAGATCCCACTGTACTATTACAAGGTAGTAGAAAATCTGAGAATGGTGGCTAAAAGAGAAACAGTGATGGGATGACTGAACAGCCATATACTCAGAAATAGGGTAGAGAAAAATAGAAGTTATGTTCTTACCATAACGTTCCATGTTAGTTGTCTTCTTCTCGCCTTCTTCTTGCTGGATGGGTTCGGAGCCGACCTCGGCTCCACCGCCACTCTAAAAGCTCGAGAGTTGGTTCCACCGGCTCGAAGCTCCCCTTATATCCCACAATGCTAGGCGTGAGTTACCTCAGATCTCGTTTGTAAGCTAGGCCCAGCTTATACTAGTAACAGAATAACTATAAACAAAATCCACCTCTATAAACTAGGGAGAAGAGAAGGGTGACCTACATCCTGATCCAGGAAAATATGCACAGTAGCATATACCTAAAGTAAGAGGTGGTAGAAAGAGAGGTCACAATCAACACTCCTCTAGGTCTGTCCAGGCCAGGGGGAAGGAGGGTGGGACGCAAGAAGAAGGTGAGAAGAAGACAACTAACATGGAATGTTATGGTAAGAACATAACTTCTATATGTTAAGTTGTCTATCTCGCCTTCATTCTTGCTGGATGGGACCGCGTCCCTAGCACCTTGTCCCGGGTGGCCTAACGGAACAGACTCTTGAGAACAGTGGAACCAAAGTTAGCTCTATGCCTAGAAGCTAAATCCAACTTATAATGAGAAATGAAAGTGTGAGGAGTAGCCCAAGTAGCCGCTGCACAAATGGTGTCAATAGGCAGTCTGTCTTGGAAGGCTATAGAAGTAGCCAAAGCTCTGGTGGAATGGGCTTTAGGTGTGTTAGGCAGCTTTTGGTGTCTAATTTCATAAACAAGGGAAATCAGAGATGATAGCCATCTAGATAATGATACCTTTGAAACTGAAAGTCCCTTTCTGCCTTCTGCATAGGAGACAAACAGCTGGTCAGATTTTCTGAATTGTTTGGTTCTATCCAAATAGTACCTTAACTGACGATGAACATCTAGCCAATGCAATTTTTGTTCAGACCTATTAGAATATTCTGGAAAAAACACAGGGAGATCGATGCTTTGATTAAGGTTAGACGCCGAGGCTATCTTGGGTAAAAAGGACGGGTTAGTTCGTAAAGATACCCTGTCCTTATGGAACAACAGATAAGGAGGTCGACAGCTGAGTGCATGAAGTTCTGAAACTCTTCTAGCTGAAGTAATAGCTACCAGAAAGAGAGTCTTCCATGATAGCAATTTTAAAGAGCAGGAGGCTGCAGGTTCGAAAGGGGGAAGAATCAAAGAACTAAGAACTAAATTTAGGTCCCAAGGAGGAGGAGGATTTCTTATAGGAGGTCTGAGAAGAAAAACTCCCTTCAAAAATGCTTTGCAAAGCTTGTGGGACATTATGGCAGACTCTGAAATGCCCACATGAAAATTAGAAATAGCTGCCAATTGGACTTTAAGAGTAGATGGAGATGAACCTGCATGGAAGAGTTCAGCTAGAAAATCAAGGACTATTTGGATGGAAGCAGTGAAAGGATCTATGTCCCTTCCTTGAGCCCAATAGGCGAAACGCTTCCATTTACTCAAATAAATCTTTCGAGTGGAAGATTTATGGGAAGCTATCAAAATATCTCGGACAGAGTGAGATATTTGAGGAAGCCTGGCTAAGGTTGGAACTGGAGGAACCAAGCAGTGAGGTTCAGAGAGGGAAGGGAGCGATGAAACTGACCCGACTGATGGATCAAAAGATCTGGAACTAGGTCCAGATGCCAAGGTCGCTCCAACAGGAAATGATGAAGAAAGGGGAACCAAACCTGTCGAGGCCAGTAAGGAGCAATGAGGATCAATGAGGCCTTCTGAGCGATAGCTTTCTGTATTACTTGAGAGATTAGTGGGAAGGGAGGAAATGCATACAGAAGTCCCGGGGCCAAACTTGGACCAGAGCGTCTCTGCTGGGTTGGCCTGGTAAAGGGAATAGGGTGAAATAATCTCTGCACTTGCTGTTTTGGGGAGTAGCAAAAAGGTCGCAGCAAGGCTGACCCCACTTGAGAAAAATTTCTCTCACAACAGAGTCTTTCAGAGACCACTCGTGAGGCATGAGAATAGCTCTGCTCAATTTGTCCGCGATTTGGTTGGACTTCCCGGGGATGTGCGTTGCTATCAGAAACCGCTGAGAAGAAATCGCCCATTGCCACAGTCTGAGTGCTTCTCGACACAGGGGGTAGGAC
Source organism: Protopterus annectens (assembly GCF_019279795.1). Taxonomy (NCBI): domain Eukaryota; kingdom Metazoa; phylum Chordata; order Ceratodontiformes; family Protopteridae; genus Protopterus; species Protopterus annectens. The sequence continues at coordinate 159,603,179 of NC_056747.1, forward strand.
CTGGTTCCGCCTTGTTTGTTGATATACCACACTACAGACATATTGTCCGTCTGGATTGCTATCGTTCCCAAGGGAAGAGAGTCTTGAAGGGCTTACAACGCTAAAAGCACTGCTCTCATCTCTAGAACATTTATGTGCAAGTGGCATTCGTCTGGTTGCCATGTGCCCTGGACAGTTCTGCCCTGATAATGCCCCCCCCCCACCCGATCAGGGAGGCGTCCGTTGTCAGAGTAGCAACCGGAGGGGGAGGAACAAAGGGTCTTCCCAAGAAGAGCTGAGGGGAAGACATCCACCACAGAAGATGATTCCTGCATGTTTGTGTGATCATAATGGTGTGGGACATCGGAAGTTGCTGGTATGACCATTGTGTGAAGAGCATCCATTGAAGGATTCTCATGTGGAATCTGGCTAATGGAAGCAAAGGTATGGCAGCCGCCATAATCCCCAATACTTTCAGAACTAACCTGGCTTTGACTCTGTTGCTGCTGAAGATGAGCGAGACCAGTTTTTGTATGTCTGTTATTCTCTGATCTGTTAGCCTCGCAGACATGTTGACTGTGTCTAGAATTGCGCCTATGAAGGTAACAACACGACAAGGCGACAAAACAGACTTTTCGCAATTTATTGAAATGCCTAAGTTTTGACAAGTGCGAAAGGTCTAGTCCCTGGCCCTTAGAAGAAGATGCTTGGTGGGAGCCGTGAGGAGCCAGTCGTCCAAATATGGAAACACCTGGAATCCTTGACATCTCAGGTGAGAAGCTACCACTGCCATACATTTGGTAAACACCCGGGGGGCAGTGGTGAGTCCAAAGGGCAGGGCTCTGAATTGAAAATGACTGGTTTCCAGCCTGAAGCGGAGAAATCTTCTGGAGCGTCTGTTCATTTTTATATGATAGTACGCATCCTGAAGGTCTATAGAGCACATCCAGTTTTTCTTCCCAATAGGGGAAGGATGGACTGTAGCGTGACCATCCGAAATCGTGTTTTCTTGACTGACCTGTTCAAGATACTGAGATCCAAAATTGGTCTCCAGTCCCCTGTTTTTTTTGGAACTAAAAAGAACCTGGAGTAGATTCCGGATCCTTGCTGGTGTGCTGGAACTGGTTGAATTGCTCTTTTTGCAAGCAGCTTTGAAACTTCCAAAGCTGCAAGATCCCTTTGAGCGGGTGGAACATCTGGAAGGGATTTTTTTGATCGGTTTGGAATGCAAAGGAAGGGAATGGAATAGCCTTCGGAAATGATGGACTGTACCCACTTGTCTCGAGTTAGGGATAGCCAGGCTTCTGGGTACAGTGACAATCTTCCCCCGACTGCCTCCGAAGGTGGACAGTCGGGCAACACCTCAGGGATGCTGAAAGGGCTTATCGGAGAAAGTTTCTCGATTGCCCTGGTTCTGCGGACACCCCTGCCTCTAGGGCGACGTCTACCATTGTTGTTCCCCCCTCTGCCTCTGGCGGGGAACCGACTCTGTGCGTCAGGCGAAGTCCCTTGAGATTGTTTGCGGAACCACATTTTCCCACTTTTCTGGCCCTTGGGGTAAGGCCTAGAAGGAGTAGAAAAACGGACTCCGACGGCAGAAAGAGTCTTGCCATCAGTCTCGCACCTAGTCAAGGTTTCTTTCACTTGAGGACCAAAAGAGATGATCCATCAAACGGGAATTAGTGAGCGACGTTTTAAAGGGGTCCGCAAAGTTGCATAACCGCATCCAGGCATGCCTACGTAAGGCCACTCCTGTTCCTGCGGCCCTGCTTGCTCCATCAGCCGCATACGAAAGGAGGCGCATGGAGGAGTTAGCTATGGAGTTCAGGGTAGCCAGCTGAGTGCTCATCTTGTCTTGAAAACCCGCAGCAGTAGGATCCTTCAACATATCACTCGCTTCTTTGATCAAGTCCCTTTGAAGACGAGTAAAATGGCATAGGTAGTTCAGCGAACGCATTGCAAAGGTCGCTGACGAGAACATCCGCTTCCGCACCTGTCCATAGACCTAGATTCCTTGTTAGGTGGATGGACAGGCACTGAAGGATCAGCTAGTTCCTTCTTAGTGGCAGCAGCAACCACCATAGCATCCACAGAAACTCCTTTTGTCAGAAATTGTTTATCTGCTGGTGCCGTGATGAATTTCGAGGGTCTCCTGGGAGTGGGGTCCACTGAATCAGGAGCCGTCCATGCCTTTTTTGCTACCACCTGCATGAGGGGGTCAAAGGGGGGAGACACCCAGGAGGTGGAAGGGCGAGAGCCAAACGCCTCAAGGTACACAGATTCATCCTCCGAAGAGTTGAGGGCTGGCCAATTTCCCCTCTGCTTAAGGATTTCTAGAATGTCTGCAAATGAGACATCTTCAGAAGGGGAACGGGGGGAACCCTCGGAATCCTCTAAATCTGTGTCAGAGGTGACGGACTCAGGTGAGTCTATGTGTTTCCTCTTACACTTTCTCTTCGGAGGGGCTCTTCTGCCAAATCAGCACAGGCCTCCGAAGAGGATGAGATCCCACAGGGGATTCCTGAGGAGCTGGCTCTCTGCGGTCCGGGATGAGGGAGTGAGTCGACTTGACCTGAGGCACCGAAGAGGGAGGGGCGGACGGAGCCGACTGTGGAGTCGAACCAGGTTCTAACACACTCCGCATGACCTCGAACGCACCCCTGTCAGGCAGAGCCAGAGGTCCCCGCTCCGAGAAGCTGAGAACCTCCCTCGGCACCGACAGTGATGGCTCCGAGGCCGATGTCGGAGCCGAACTCACCAGCGCCGAAGCTCCGAGAGGAAGAGCGGGGTCGGACAAGGGTCCGATGCCACTCACCCCCTCGGAGCCGACGAGGGAAGTCCGGCGCCGAGATTCTTCTAAGGAAGAAATCGGAGCCGACGATGGAGCCGAAGACATCTGTATCGGCTCTGACGCTACCACAGTCTTGGTTCCGAAACGCCCCGGCTCCGAGCTCAACGGAGTCGGAGGAGGAACATAATGGGGGACAGGGTCAGGCATCGACTGATGAGTCGGGCTCTGAAGCATTTGGGCCAGTGCCTCGGACTTAAGAAGTCGACTCACTACCCTCTGAAGGTCATGGTCCGAAAGCCTCGATGACCTAGAGGAGTGAGATCTATGGCTCCGTTCAGACAGCAAGGGAGATGCTGGAGCCGAATGAACGGAGCCAAGGGACGGTGACCTGGACCTCTTTCTAGTTGTCGGTTCCGAAGGTCTAGTCGGAACCGACAAAGGAATTTCCAATACCTCGGCTCCAGTCGGAGCCGAGGAAACCACAGAAACTGCAGTCTTAGAGTCATCGGCTCCAGCCGGAGCCGATGCAGACGGAGGTTTCGAAGCCTTAGGCCTCGGCTCAGACGCTGGAGCCGAGGACCTAGAAGCCTTGGAGGGTTTTCCCGAAGGAACAGTAAGGGAACCCTCAGGCTTAAGTAAACCTCTCAGAATAAGTTTATTTTTTCTTTCCTGCAGGACTCTGGGGCTGAAGCCATGGCATACAGCACAAGAGTCCTGCAGGTGTAAAGGTCCCAGGCAGTAGACACAAGAAGTGTGACCGTCTGTCAGAGACATTTTCTGACAGCACGAGTCACACTTCTTGAAGCCTGAGACCTTTGAGTCTTTAGACATTATAGAAGAAGTGTAACCACACACAGTCAAACACACTGATTACACCCTATACAAGTTTTAACTCAAAAATTAAACACACTATCAAAGTTTTTTGAGAAAAACACACACACACCACTAGGGGAAGGGAAAAAAGGCCCGAAGGCCCGAGGGAAGAACTTATAAGATCTTTGTGGAAAAGGGGATAATAGAAGAGAAAAGGGTCAAAATCCACTAAACTAAGGGTTGATTACACCCTATACTGTAAAGAATTAAACTAAAGGGGTTTAAGTAGACTAAAAATTACTCTACTATAACTCACCAAGAAGCCGGTAGAAACCACACACCTCGATCGCTGTAGCGGCAAACGAGATCTGAGGTAACTCACGCCTAGCATTGTGGGATATAAGGGGAGCCTCGAGCCGGTGGAACCAACTCTCGAGCTTTTAGAGTGGCCGAGTCGGAGCCGAGGTCGGCTCCGAACCCATCCAGCAAGAATGAAGGCGAGATAGACAACTTAACATCAGTAATTATGTTTAAGGAACACAAATCAACAGTATTTAGTTCAGAAACATTCAAACATTCATTACATAGCATTCAGATAAACGGTTAGACCATAGTGCAGTAACAGAGTAAAGAGGCATTGGTAAACATTACTCTAACTGAAACAAAACACAGGGGTCAAAGTAGCTTAATTACAAGTACAGCTATGTACTAGTAATAATACATATACACTATAATCCTTTGGACACAGTGGAAATTAGTAACAAAAGATCTAAAAGGAAGCAATCCTTTCAGCTAATGCATTTAAAATAATTCTGTGCTAGTGGTATCCGTAAATACAGGAATATAGAAAGCAATTACAGGTCAAATGAAGCATTCCAACATTATAAACAAGGATTATCTGCTTATAATATCATATGGAGTCTGAGGCATATACAAAGTAGCTAGCGACAGCACCCTTTAACTCCACCTACGCAAGACTGTATAACCGCAAGCATTTCACCACTTCTAAAGTTGTGCTGCTAGAGGTAATACTAGTAAACACAGGGTCTAAGGTTAATTCTACCGCATACCTAAATCTAATACCTGATCTAAAATACCATCACCGCTAGGTCACTGGTAGCTCCGCCTTTTTTAGTTATCATATTGCCTCGGGCAATGTAAATAAAATAGCAGCATTATCCTCAATCCAAAAAGATTCCCCACTTGTCAGCAAGTGAGTGTTTTACTCAATCTAGTCAGAGGGGTTGTATAATAGGGATTAAAAACAATTAGATGGTTATGTGGGAGCGTGCGAGCAGTGCCATTAGAGCCTCCCAGGTACCTATTTGTCGTTTGTTATACTTAGTCAGGTGTTTGGGTACAGTGACAAGTGACCCCCGACTGCCTCCAGAGGTGGACAAGATGGGCCTACCAAGGAACGTATCCTTGTCGCCCTGATTTTGCGGACCCCCCTCTGCCGTGAGGTTGGCATCTTCCACTGTTTTACCCCTCTGACCCTGTGTGGGGAAGAATCACAACATGCATCCAGAAAAGCTTTCTGGGACTTACAGAACCACATTTCCCCCCTTTCTAGCCTTTCGGGTAAGGCCTGGTAGGGAGGGAAAAAATGGACTCCCACGGCAGAAATAGTCTTTCCCTCTTGCTCGCACCTGGTTAGAGTCTCTCTCACTTTTGGCCCAAACAAGGACAAGCCATCGAATGGGGCATTGATAAAGGAAGACTTGAAGTGCTCTGCAAGCTGGCATAAGCGCATCCAGTAATGCCTCCTTAGTGAGATTCCTGTATCCACTGCCCTACTCACTCCATTGGCTGCACAAGAGATAAGCCGCATGTAGGAGTTCACCACAGAATTTAAGGTAGAAAACTGAGAGGTCACCCTTGTCTGAAACCCCTGCAGCTGTAGAACCTTGGAGGGTATCACCTAACTCCTTCAGGAGATCCCTCTGAACCCCAGTAAAATGGGTTAAATAGTTCATCGACCTAAAGGTAAAGGCTGCCGATGAAAACATATGCTTTCTGTACCTGTCCATCTTACGAGATTCTTTATTCAGTGGATGGACAGATGAAGTTTCAGACAATTCATTTTTGGTGGCTGCCGCCACCACCATAGCATCTACCGGGACACCTTTTGTGAGGAATTTTTTATCAGAGGGTGCTGTAATAAATTTGACTCCCTCAGAACAGGTTCCACAGACTCTGGAGAGCACCATGCCTTCCGACTGACTATGTTTAAAAGTTGCTCGAAAGGCAGAGTCACCCAAGAGGTGGAGGGGCGAGATCCAAAAGCCTCCATGTACATGGACTCATCCTCAGAAGCGTTAATGGACTTCCAGCCACCTCTCTGTTTAAGGATTTCTAGGATGTTCACAAAGGAGACATCCTCAGAGGGTGACCGTGGAGACCCTTCTGAATCATCTACGTCCATTTCTGAAGTGACAGGACTCCTCAGGGGAGCCGATGTTTCCTCTTACATGCCTTCTTCCGAGGGACCTGTCCAGAGGTGTACTCGGGAGAGGTTTCAGAAGAGATGGTTTTGCCCAATGGGGCATCCTGGGACTTTGGGTCTCCACGCCTTGGGGGAAGAGATGATAAAGAGGCAGACTCCGGCACGTTTGGGGAAAGAGTGGATTGGAGTCATATGGGGCAACAGCATTCTCCTCATGACCTCAAAAGCACCACGACCCTGCTCCGAGGGAGCTCCAGGCTCCGAAGAGCCAGGAGACTGCTGCCGAGCCAAGGAGGTGGGCTCAGAGGCCGATGTAGGCACCGAGCTCACCTGCATCGAAGCCCTGAGAGGTAGATTCAGATCAGACAACTGGCCACCTGACTCCCCCCCCCCCCTCCAGACCCGATGGGGGAGCGTCGGCCCCTATATCCCTCAATAGACAGCACCGAAGAAGTTGGAGCAAAAATCAGGACCAAAGATCCTGGAGCAGGTCTCAGCCCAGACAGTTCCACTACAATCAAATCCAAGCACTCCATCTCCGAAGCCACAACATGGGTCCAGAGTTGAAATCGACAAAGGGGAAGTGATGGTTGTCGGACTCTAATCCTTCTGGGCAGGGCTCGACAGAATCTTCTCCAACTCCGGAGTCTGCAATAGCCTCTCGACCACCCGCTCCACATCATCGTCCAAAAGACTCCTGGAGGACCAAGAGGACAGGGTAGAGGATCTGATTGATTGCAGGATAGATGAATACAATACAATACTGAAGAGACTGATTCCAGAACTGGGGACCGGCTCCGAATATGATAGTCAGCTCCAAAATAACCAGTGGAGTGAAGAGGTAGCTTTTCTGAGCCCAAAAGCCTTCAGGCCCGTGGATGAATCTTTTGCCTGCTTCTTCAATGCTTCTAATTCTGGAGCCGTGGAAGATCATCTCTTAAAAGAATTGTCTGATCTATGGAACTGAGACTGGTGAGAGGATTTTGATTAACTCTGCTTCCCTTCTAGTGCCTCGGAAAAAGGAACTTTCAATAATACCCCCAACAATTAACTTGTTTTCCCTCTACAATAATACTCTGGAGCTGAATGCATGGCAAAAAGAGCACGACTCTTGCAAATAGACAGCACCTAAACAGTACACATAACTGGTGTGTCCATCTGTCAAGGACATTTTCTGGCTGCATAGATCACATTTTTTGAAGACCAAAGGGCTTTGCTTCTTTAGCATCTTTAGACATGACTAGCAACAGTACAAGTCAAACTAAGAACTCTACTAAAACCATAAGAACAACTTTTTTTTATATATATATCAACAACTACAAGAAAGGCAAAGGGAAGCCAGAGGAGAAGTCTTTAACTTAAACGACAATCTCCTCTAGTCAGAGGAGACGTCTCTAACTTAAATGACAACTCCTCACTGAAGAAAATGGAAAGGGAAGTTAGGGAAGCCCTCTAACTCTAATGGACTAGCTAATGATACAGAAAAAAGGTAAACAAAATAGTTTTAAATAACAAAGACCCCCCCCCCAAAAAAAAAACTCTCTAACTCAATCGAGATTGGGATCAGGATGGGGGGGGATAAACAGCTTCACAAAAGACAACGACCAGCAACACACAGTATAAAATATTGCAACGGATCTAGAAAGGCTTTTCTACCACATTAAAACAAATAATCCAACAAACACACTAAATATTTAGAGCAAAAAACAGTATAATGATTCCACTTAGCCTGGAGCCTAGTAGGAAGCACCCAATCTAGTTTAGTGGCAAACAGGATCTGGGTAATCTTCCCTAAACATGATAGGATAGGGTATAGCCTTGAGCCAGTTGAAGCTCTCGAACTTTAGTACAGGCAGAGTCAGAACCGATTCTCAGTTACAAACCCAACCAGCAAAGAATGAAGGCGAGCTAGGACAACATAACATCATCTGTTTGGGTTACTGAACCTGTTCATCTTCAGGGGAAACAGACCAATCAGACTGACACTTCCAAAACCTCAGATTCCAGATTCTCTACAAAATCAGAATCCTAGAGTCATTCAGTGGAGGTTAGAGCACCAGTGGTGGTCAAAACCCAGTTTTGCACCCCATACTCAATGGCCTGAAAAATGGATCTTACCACAACCGATAGCTCAGGTGAAACACAGTCGGACATCTTTTATGCTTGTACAACACTAGTGGGAGAATCCCGGGGGGAGGGAGGACACACATCAACACTGGCAACAGATTCCGCACCCTTGACTTCCCCTGTACCTAAAGAGTTTGGTTCTCACTTACCTGAACCAGGCAAAGGTGCAGCCCTGAAAGAGGTGCCTAACTGTGATGTCATGAATGGTTGTGGTACTAAGAAAACACCAGGGGAGCTGGAGGTAAAAGAAAGCGAGTGTTCTGATAGCCCACCAGAAGCTAGGCTATGTGAAGTCACAAGCTGTATGCTGAAGCATATTTCTTGATCTAATTCTATGTTTTTTACTTGCACAAGGGTTGGATAGTGGTGGTGGTGGGACACCATATCCGAGTTCATCAAGTCAGGGGACAAGAAACAAGCCACCTCAGTACCAAATACTGGCTGCATGGACAGTTCTGTAAAAGATGGACAAATCTAAGTATTTTTCCTCTAAACAGCAATCTAAAGACTATTTATGAAGGAATACTGTTCTGAACACTGCACTTAGAAAATAAAAAAGTTATGTACTCACCATTACGTTCCATCTGAGTAGTAGTTCTTCATTTGTCTTCAATTTGTGGGTTACGGATCCGACTCAGCCGCATAACCAACAACTGATACCAGCTCAAAGCTCCTCCCCTTAACCCATAATACCGCTGTCTCCTGCCTCCCTTCTGATTGAGTTTGCTGCCCAAGCCATTATTCACAACCAACCCAATAGGACCTTGTCACTATCAAAAAAAAATGTTTGAGCAAAGAGCAAGACAAAGGACATCCTGAAGGTGTCCAACATATTTATATATATATATATATATATGTATATATATATATATATATATATATATATATATATATATATATATGACTGGGGGGATGGTTGAAGACAAGTACATAACTTCTTTATCTGAAGTAGTTGTCTTTATTTGCTCTTCAACCTGTGGGACAGAATCCCCAGCTACTATACACCTAGGAAGCCCTCATCTAAGGATATTCCAGAGCATGGCAGAGCCAAAGGATGCCCTGTTCCTGGACACATTGTCCAATTTATAATGTGAAATGAAGGTATGAGACGAGGACCAAGTAGCTGCAGAACAAATATCATCCAGCGAAACTCTGGACCAAAAAGCTACTGAAATGGCCATACAGCTGATAGGGAAATTTCCCTGACAGAATATGCTTGGACAATACATTGGAAAATCCAATGGGCAATAGCAACTTTAGATATTGTTTTTTCTAAAAAGGGTTTGGAATAAAAAACAAAGTTGTTCAGTTACAAAACACTTTTGTCCTGTGCAAATAGAAACATACCCATCTATGCACATCCAACAAATGCAATTCATATTCTCCCTTATTTTGAAAAATCTGGAAAGAAGACTGGGAGATTGATCATCTGGTTAATGTTGCCCTCTGAAGCTACTTTGAGAAGAAAATATTGGTCATTAAGCAAAGACAGACTGATTTTATGGAAAATCATATAAGGGACCTTGATTGATGGTGCTTGAAGTTCCGACTCTCCCTCCTGGCAGAAATAATGGCAACTAAGAATGCAGTCTTCCATGACAGAAATTGCAAATCTACTGAAGCTGCAGGTTCAAAGGGGGGTGAAACTAAAGCCAGAAGCACTAATGTAAGATCCCACGTAGGAGTAGGATCCTTCACCAGGGGTCTCAGAAAAAGGTTACTTTTAAGGAAGGTCTTGCAAAGTTTAGAAGATCCTAAGGAAGCCCCTATTTTCCCCCACATGAAAACTGGAAACTGCCGCCAGCTGAACTTTGACTGGAGGAACTGGCGTTTTGTTGAAAAAATCCCCCCACCACATTCCAACACCGCAGAAACTGTAGCAGTAAAAGGATTCAAAATCATGCTGTGAAGCCGATATAGAAAAATGTTTCCACTTGCTATAAATTACCTCCCTGGTAGAAGACTTAGGAGCCCCCACCAGAATTCTTTTAACAGGAGAAGATAAACCGGGAGTCCTGATAATCATGGGAACTGCATCAACCAAGCAGTGAGCTTGAGACTTATCCAGGTCTGGATGGGGAATCCCTGACGTGAGAAATGAGATCTGGAACTGGATCCAACATCCATGGTGGAGCCACCAGATGAGACCACACAGAGGGAAACCAGAATTGGCAAGGACACGAATGGGGCAATGAGGATCACAAAACTCCCCAGCCTGTGAGCTTTCTGAATAAACTTTTGTTACTCAAGGGTAGAGGGGGGGCAAGTATACAGAAGACCAGAAGGCCAAACATGAATCAGAGCATCTCAGGGGGCTTCTCCCTGAAGGGGATTCAGAGCAAGGAACTTGCTGCATTTCGCGTTGGAAGGAGATGTGAAAAGATCACAGCAAGGTTGATCCCACTTGTGAAGGATGTGTTCTGCTACTCAAGGATTCAGAGACCACTTGTGAGGCATCAGGATGGATCTGCTGTGCCCGTCTGCAAAAATGATGGACCATCCCGGAATGTGCGCTGCCACCAGTAATTGGCTGGTGGAGATCGCCCATTCCCACATTCTCATAGCTTTGTGACAAAGGGGGGACAAAAAAGCATGTGAAGATGCACCCCCATTTGTTGATGTAACAGATCAACAACATGTCAGTCTGGACAGCAAATCATCCCTAAGAGAAGATGGGCATGGAGAGCCTACAATGTGAGAAGCACCACCCTCCCAAGGACGCTGACATGCAATCTGGTCTCGGATGGGGACCACATACCTTGGACTGTCTTTCCCAAGCAATACCCCGCCACCCCAGCTGGGAGGTGGCCGGGGTCACCGTGGCCTTGGGAAATGAAGGGAGAAAGGGACGTCCCTGGTCCAAGGAATGAATCCACCACCAAAGAGTCCCTGCACACTTGGGAGATTCGAACAGGATGAGAACAGCAGATCTAACATGGACCATTGTATGGAAAGAGTCCACTGAAGGATCCACATGTGAAGATGCATCAAGGGTAGAAGACTGATCATGGCCACCATAGACCCCAACACCCATACCACTACTTCTGCTGTCAGAGAGCGAGTTTGAAGAATGCAAAGAACATGTAGATTCAGACTGTGTTATCCTGTGTGGAGTAAGGAAAACCTTTGTCTGGATAGTGTCTAACCGAGCCCCAATTAAGTCTAATGTCTGAAGTGGGCCAGGAGACGACTTGCTAAGATTGATGGTGATGCCTAACCTGTGAGCTAGTAAAGGAAGGAACCCCTCACTTGACAAAGTTGATGCTTGGAAGGGGCAGAGAGGAGCCAATCGTACATGTAGGGGAAAACCTGAATGCCCTGGAATCTCAGGTGAGCCACTACTACTGCCATCACTTTGGTGAACATCCTGGGGGCTGTGGTGAGACCAAAGGGGAGCGCTTGGAACTGATAATGACTGGCTCCCAGATGGAAGTGGAGAAACCTCAGACAGCACCTGTCCATTTTGATATGACAGTATGCATCCTGGAGGTTGATCAAGCATATCCAATCATTCTCCCGCAGGAAGGACAGTACAGACTGAAGGGTGACCAATCGGAACTTTGTCTTGGCTACTAACAGGTTCAAGGTGGATAGAGCCAGAACTGACCTTAAGTCCCCTGTATTCTTTGGCACTAAAGGGAACTTGAAATAAATGCCTAATCTGGACTGGTCTTGGGGGACTTGTCGGATGACCCATTTTTCTAGCAGTTGTGCTATTTCCAGTGCTGCATCCTCCCTGTGCATGGGTGGAATGTCCGGGAGGAGTTTCGGTGGTAAAGGTGGCTTGAGGAATGGGATTGAATAACCTCTGGATATATTCTGCAACACCCAGTGATCTATTGTGATGGACTCCCACTCTGTTAGGTGTAGCGATAACCAGCCCCCAACTGTCTCCAGAGATGAGCAGTCAGGCAACTCAAGGCTGCTGCACTGGTCTGTCAGAGAAAGGTTCTCGAGACCCGTAATTTCTCAGACCTCCCCTCTGCCTTCTAGGGCAATGTCTATCGTATCCCCCTCTGCCCCTGGGGGAAGGTGAGTCCTGAGTGTCTCCGGAAAATGCCTGAGACTTCTGTAACCACATCATCTTAGTCCCTCGCTGATTCCTGGAAAAGGATCTTTGAAGGGTGGAGAAGCGGATCCCCATGGCAGTCTTCCCATCCTTCTCACTCTGGACCAAAGTTTCACGTACCAACTTCCCAAACAGGGAGGAACTGTCATAGTGGGCAGTGGTGAATGACATCTTAAAATGTTCAGAGAACTGACAGAGCCAGAGCCAGAGCCAGGCATGTTGCTTGATGGCAACGCCTGTACCAGCTGCCCTAGCGGCTCCCTCTGTAGCATGGGAGAGGAGATGCATAGAGGTGTTGGCGACTGACTTCAGCATGGCCATACGAGCGGAAAACGTCTTGTCCTCTGCCGACATGGACGCAGGGGTTGACTCGGAGATATCCTTCACTAGGTGTTGCTGCAGCTGAATCACATGTGCCATGTAATTCAGCACTCTTACTGAAAAAGTCGCTGAAGTGAACACCCGCTTCCCAAATCAGTCCATCACCCTTGATTCCCGGTCAGGAGGATGAACCGTAGAGCTCTCCTGAGCGAGCTCTTTCCTAGTAGCAGCTGCCACCACCATAGCATCAACTGGGGACCCCTAGTTCCAGTGTGTCCTATCTGAAGGTGGGCTTAGAACTTTATCTGGACATTTTGGGATGGGCTCCACTCTGTTATCAGGTCCACTAATGGACCAGCAGGAGGGGACACCAAGGAAGTAGATGGGCCTGCACCGAATGCCTCAAGGAACTCCAATTCGGTTGAGGTAGGTTTCTAGGTAGGTTTCTAGGTAGATGCCCCCCGCCCCCCCCCCCCACACACACACACACACACTGGCAAAGGAGCTCTATGATATCTTCAAAGGAGACATCCTCGAGGGGTGACCGGGGGGAACCTTCCCCTTCCTCCAAATCGGTGCCTTCGGTGAGTGAGACCTGAGGGGACTCTAAGTGCCTCCTTTTGCATGTGGGTTTGTGAGGGATCTCCTCAGTGGGGAATCTCTGGGAAGGGCTCGCCAACATCCTGCTGCTCCCAATCGGGAGCTTCCTGAGGCAAATGGCAGCCGACTGTCCCTGGGAAGACAGGATGGTTGGAACTGTATGCAAAACAGAGGGAGTCAGGGCAGACTCTAAGGATGAGATGGTCAAGGGTCTCGACAAAACCAAGAGAATCCTTTCCACCGCATTAAAGGCCAAAGGGGAACGGACATCCTGAGAAAGGCCAGTAGGAGCCGTCCCCCTCTGCCCTGACTGGGGGGGCCAGAGCCGAGCCTCCAAGCGCTGAGATACATAGGGAACGACTGTGCTCTGAAACACATGAAGCCAACAACATCCCCTCAGATCAGACTCAGTTGAATCTGACTTGCTCAAAGTTGTGGCCAGCGTTGCTGTACAAGGTACTGTCGGCGTCGATCCCGAGCGTCCTTGGATCCAAGGGCTCTGAAACCAAAGGTCGGATTGGAGGAGAAGTAATCGGGGTAAAGAATGACTGCATACTCCCTACTCCAGAGGGAGAGGGTGCAGGTAAGATTCCCATCTGAATCTGGGTGCAGATGAACTTCCGCATCATCCTGTTCATCTCTGCTTCACTAAGGTTGTGGGTGGAACGGGAGGAGGAGGCAAATGACACCAGCCTGGAAGGATTGCGAGGGGAAGCCTGCACTGGAGACTGGATCCAGGGCTCCTCTGGTTCAGGGGAGAATGGAGCCAGGGAGAGACTGGTCTGTTAGCTGGCCTAGACTTACATGGAGGGCTGTCCGGAACAGAGCGATCAGGGGACCACTTTCTTGGCCTGCCCTTTATAGATTTCTCCCCTTCCCCGGACCTCTTATGGGGAGTTTGAGTCCCAGAGGCCGGAGAGGAGGTAGTAGAAAAAGCTGAAGCTGGGGGCGCCAGGACAACAGTTCCCGAAGAAGGAAGGAGGCCCTTTAGTATTTGCTTATCCCTCCTGTTCTTCAGTGCCCTCGGATTGAACCCAGCACAGATGGAGCAGGAGGTCTGAAGATGGGCTGCCCCCAGACATACGAGTGTGGCCATCGACTGGGTAGAGCTTATGGCCACACGCTGCACTTTCTGAATCCTGGCTTGGGAGTTTTGAACATGATCGCAAGGCAGGCCCAGGACACTCACCACACACACTATAGAAAGAAAAGTAAAGTAGAGGAGCTAGTTTTTTTTTTTTTTTTTTTTTTTTTTAACAGATGACCACGCGGAGGTGAGGATAGAAAGTAGGGAGAGAATATACAGACAGAGCGAGAGATAAAACCCCAAAAAACACTCACTTACCAAAATCACAAAGCAGAGAGATCAGACCATGATGTGGACTTTACAGGTGGCAAACGAGATCTGAAGGGAAGAAGGAGACAGCAGCATTATGGGTAAGGGGAGGAGCTTTCAGCTCAGATCATATGCTGGATATGTGGCCGAGTCGGATCTGTAACCAACAGGTTGAAGAACAAATGAAGACAACTACTTCAGATCTGTATTTTCAGTAACATAGTTCAAAGAATAAAATACATGCAAAAAAGTCTCCTAATTTTTAAAAGAAATGGAGAGGGGACTGGAACTAGTTTCAGTCAAAATTAATAGATACAACCTAAAGCAGTATTAGACAAGAAATAAATCACAAACTGATGAAAAATTCCTGCCAGAAATGTTTAACATACAAAATGGCACCATAATTGTCATTTAAACAAAAATAAATTATTTAAAATGCTGCGATCACCTCAAAAATCATAATCCCAAAGAAAAAAAAACTGCAATATCTGCAAGTTTTCCTATCAAAACTTCAACATGAAGCTTTAATCAGTAGGTCTTACTGTGCTAGTCAAAGTAAAAACAGAAGTACATACAAAATTTCTTATCAGAAACAGAGAGAGCAGCAGAATACACTGTTCAAGCACAGACAGAAAAGGCAGAGGGAGAAAATAAAAACCCAAAAGGATTTCTTACCTGAGCTCAGCAGCTGTGAAGTCCAGAGTTAAAAGCAGTCTTCTCCGAGACTGCTCTTACTATGGCACTAGAAAAACTGAATGGGTCCTGTCTGTGGGTATGAAAGGCAGTCCCTATGCTCAAAGATGACTTGTCCATCAAACCAACAGAGAGGAAGGAGGAGGAGTTCTGAGCTTTGATAGGGTAGCAATACTACCCATATGACAGTAAAACGGTGTGTTTGTTAAACACACACCCTTTTCCCCAGAGAAAAAAATTAAAACAGTAAAAAGCACTTTAAACACTTAACCCAGCCCCCAAAAGTAAAATAACAGTTCTTCTGCAGAACTGTGGTTTTAAACAACTTCTAAAAACAAAAGTAATAAAGAATGCTTCCATTTAAAAAGGCATAAAAGACATGAGACAGTGAACACAACAAAACAAAAAAAAATCTAAATTAAAAGTACATGCTTTAAAGAAAAAGTAACTTTTCTGAGATAACTGTAGAGTGGAAGTTTCTTTCACCCAAAGTGAACTTAACTGCTGAGCAAAGGAACAGCATTAGCTGAACGTCTATCTATCTTCGAGAGCCCACAGAGGAGCTCTGTCTTTGGCATCAGGCAAGCTCTGAAGGGCTTGACACCCAGATCTGACTTTTATGCAGCTCTGATCAAGATGATTAATGTTTTGAGTGTGTGGAAGGTGCCCTGAAGCTTTGGAAGCTAGCCAGCTGTTTATATCCTATGTAGGATACAATTCATATGACTACTGCAGCAGTGACCATAATGATGGACGTCTTGATCTGATTTAACTGAATTTCTCAGGACCACTCTGAGAATGTGGTAGGAGTGCAGCTTATTTGGCTTTGAGCAGTTAACATGGAAGTTCTCTTACCTGTAGTGGTGGTTTGCACCACAAGTCTGACTGCCTTGATAGTGCACTTAAAAGGTCTCTACAATGAATGCTTTGTGACAGATTGTGTGACAGAGCTAACATACAAAGCACTGGTCATAGTACTCATAGTAAATGTCAACTATTACTTTACATTTCGTACTGGAGGAATATACTAAAAAAAAAAAAAAACTCCTCCCTTTTACTTTAGGAGTATGAGATACAAACAAAATTAAGTTTCTTGACTACAGAAAAGTAAGCAGTGTAGTGTGTAAAGTAGATAGAAAGATTAAGCACTTGTGTGACTGGTGCTTTAAAAGTTCACTCATATGCAGATGAAGGTGCGTTTAATAGCCACATGGGAGCAGTGCTGCTGTAAAACTTGATAAATTAAAAATGCAGTTATTAACAGCAATGTTCTGTATAACCAGAAAGTATACAACTCAGTCATAGTGGGATGAAGATGCAATTTTTTTTGGTTCAGCTCTGTGACTGTACATCTGAAAGCACCACAAAGGTTCAAATTTAACATGTTATGCTCACCCAAGAAGCAAATTTATTTATTAGGCCCTCCGTTCTTACAGGCACAAATTTACACATGTAAATTTTGAGTGCAGTAATTTTAGACCTTCTGCTAGTTTTTACTGGTAACCTGAAATCATTTTTAAATCTGAGAGGGTGAGAGATATGAAGGGAATATAGAACAGGATTAACCTCTTTAATGATGGCACAAATATAAGTGCCACATTGAAGAAGGGGGGGGGGTAGGATAACAACATTGTGACGGCTTTGGAAAGGCTGAACAAGTGGGCTAAAAAGAGACAGCTGACAGCCAGTACACAGAAAAGTTCATATGTGTAAATAAACTTACCATAGCAGAACATGTTCGAAAGATCACTGCTGCAATAGCTTTAGCTATACGAGTTCTATCCTATCAAGGGTAGAACAGATGGACTTCTTTCAAAGCTACAGGACATCTTGCACTCTTCTTTAAGCTGAGCAGATTAAAAGACATGTTTAGGTAACAAGCCCCTCAAAGCTATCCTGCCAACAGAGAGAGGGAGGCTGGGCTCTGAAAGGAGAATGCGAGGAACAACGAAAACTAAATGCCCACATCCTGGCATAAAAAATACACAAACAAACAAGGGGGCTGGAGGGAGGGACCAGTTACTGCAGCAATGATCATTTGGATATCTATTGTTATGGCAAGGTTACTAACACAACTAGAGCTAACATACAAAGCAAGTGCAGTAGTGTGTGTGTGGGGGTGGGGGGGGCAATGGACAGACATAAGCACATAAATATCAAAAGAGATGCTTGCCCTGATCTAGGTACTGAACACTCTGAATCATGTTTGATCCATGGGACTGATCACTTTCGTAGAAGCCTTAGCAATATGGGTAGATTACCTTAGCTTACATCATTTGGGAGGTGGTAGGATTAGACTCCAGGAGCCCCTCTTGAATGGTCCTAGCAAAACTTACCCTGGACATACAGAAGGAATCGAGCTTATAATTCTTTGTAAAAGTATTTAAAGAGGACCAAGTAGCAGCTTCTAGAATACTTGTAGAATACAACCCTTTACAAACAGCCATAGATAAAGCCAATACCTTGAAAGAATGGGCTTTGACCCTGCCTGGAATAGTTTTGTTACAATAATTATAACAAAAGAATAAACCAAACAAGAAGGCTGCTGGAAGAACCACTCAAAACGACTGGCTCATTGGTTGAAGTACAGTGTGGAAGGCTGTTGTTTCCTTTTCCAATATATTTTAACTATAACAAAAGGTAATAGCCTGAGGCAACCATTTGGAAATAGTCTGTTTTGATACAGGTTGTCCCTTCTTACCTTCACAAGAAATGAACAACTGATCTGAAGAGCTGAAAGATTTAGTTCTGTCAAGACAGTACTACAGTTGTCTGTGGACATCCAAGATATGGAGTATGGTTTCTTCCTTTTTAGGTTCAGGAAAGTGAACTGTGAGATGGACAGTTTGGCTTAAACTATAATACCACTTTAGGCATAAAAGAAGAACAATTAGTTCTCAAAGAAACCCCGACCTTGTTGAAAATGAAGTAGGACTGAATCACCACAAGAGCTTGCAATGGAGATGCTCTTCTGGCAGAGGTCAGATCAATCAGTTAAACAGTTTTCCATGTTAAGCTCCTCAAGCCAGCCAGATTAGTTGATTCAAATGGAGCAAATGTTAAGTTCTCCAACACAAAATTAAAATCCCACAGAGGGGCCACCAGTTACTTGGGGGCCTCTTCTGCAAAATTACTTTAAAAAACATTTTGACATGAGACTGCATTAAGGATCCATGGGCATAGATACTGAAATGGCTGACGAATGAACTTTGATACATAAATAAGGAATGCCATAGGATAGTCGCTCTCAAAAAATTTCTAACTAGAGAACAACTAGCCCCCGACGGGTGCTGCTTATGCTGCTGGCCCAAACTAGAAAACATTTTCCATTTATTAATATGTGTCAAAAGATTTTAATACTCTTAACATATACTGGAAGAATCACGCAGATAAAAATAAGCAAAAAGGTTTATTTTACATGCATGGAGACATGGTACAAAGTACATGGTATGTCAGCAGTCTAATTTCTGTACACTTCACATGGGTTTTTATACCCTTCTCTGCACGTACACAGTAACTGGTACAAGGAATTTCAGTCAAGGCTATAAATTCACATACTGGAGCCTTAGATGGTCAGAGGTCAGCAAATTCTTTATAAGAAAAACAACTTATTTTAACTTGCTTCTTTGCACACAATGCAATTTCACATTTTAACCCTTACTATACATGATACAAAGATGTTGAATACAAAGATTCTTACTACATTTCTCCCTTAACAACACTTTGTATCACCAGTAATACATTTTATTCATACAGTTTTTCGCATGACTCGTGTTCTGTATATTCAGAATAATAAGCTTTAGTTGCATTGGCAGACAATACACTTGATATTATCATTCCGATGCAAGGAATGCAGCAACAACCCAACAGTAGGAATATAATGGCACCAACACATATAGCAATTAAGACATTCATAAGTACTGTTCCCCAATTTCCAAACCAATTTTGGAGAAAGTCAGTTAATGGATTCTGTTCCTGGTTTTGTAAGTTCAGAAACTTGTTGTAGGATCTCTAGATGACTGTCAATGTCATGTTCGTTATCTGGAATAAACAAACAACACTCCTCCTGGATAAGAGCGCAAGTACCTCCTTTCGCAGCTAGGGTGAAATCGAGCGCCATACGATTCTGCAACACTACAGTCCTCATTGCAGTTAACTCATCCGTCACCAATTCTAGCGCAGAAAAAGTTGCATTGCTCAGAGTTTCTAACAGTTTTGACAGTTTTCTGAGTTCCCAAATGGATTTTACTGTCCCGTACACTGGAAGAATACCAGCCCAGGAAATAACATCATCGCCCAAGTCCATGTGTGATAGCCTCTTGCTGCTACTATGGGCCAAATCGTGGTGATAGATCCAGGATGCATCAACGTTACCTACGGGATTAACAGGTTCATTAACAGCACGTACATTTCGTATTTTACCTTGGGGAAGAGAAAATGTATGTCTTATAGCTGGTGCTAAATAACCCAAAAAGCAACTGCCTGACCAATTCCTCGGTAACCATTTGTATGCTTTTCTACCACAGATAAAATAACAATCATTTACTTTAAGTGTAATATTGACTGGAACAGAGTGATTTCCTTTATCTTGC
Source organism: Protopterus annectens (assembly GCF_019279795.1). NCBI lineage: Eukaryota > Metazoa > Chordata > Ceratodontiformes > Protopteridae > Protopterus > Protopterus annectens. The sequence continues at coordinate 159,622,946 of NC_056747.1, forward strand.
AGCCCTTTAAACAAAAGATCATACACAGATAACATTTTTTCAAAGAAACTTGTGTCATTAACAAGCCCTGTACTATTAACAAGCACTCTTATAGGCTTGAAACTCGTTGCACAGTGCCCATCTATTGTACAGTTATGAATTATTGTTACATTACACTGACTCCATCCAACCTTAATCTTGCCAAATCTTTGAAAACATACAGTTCCATTCTGGCGACCCATGAGGGGTAATGCTATTTTGTCCTTTAAGGCTACATTTGAAGTTTCAAATAGTAAATTAGTCCATGTATCATTTGCCCCCAAAGGGACTGTACCTAACATTAGACCACCATGTACAGTAGGGATAGCCGTGCATATCCAACAATTTGAAACATTAAAAGTTAGAGCATATGCATACTTAATAGCTTGATATGTATTAAAAGGCGGATGCCAAGCCGTATTCTCGTCTCTCTTTACTTGGCTAGTCTTGTTTGAAAATAAAAACGGCCAAAACAGAAAAGTAACAATCACACTTATTAACAAAATTATTTTGGAATGCTTTTGTGGGAAGGGCTGCTCCCTTCCGGTATTTCTCTGCATTGCTACAATAGTCAGATATTCATACAAAACAAGATTACTACTAATCAATGATCCTCAGGGGAACTCAAGTTTTTGTCCAGTTCAAACTGTTTTACCAGTTTACAGTGTGTCAGATGGATCCACGATGTTCGTTCTTTTATTCGGACTGCTGTAGGTGTTGCAATCAAAACCTGGTATGGACCTTCCCACTTAGACGAGGCCCAGGTTTTCCTCTTGACAATTTTAATCCAAACCCAGTTCCCGGGTTTCACTTCCAGGATCCTGTTGTTCTTCTGATCTGAAAAGCAATCATTCGTTAAAGAGGTGTTAGTTCTGGTCAGCAATTTCCTCATGTAATCTGCTATCTCTTCACCCCCCTCACGTTCCGCAGGCAAAAGATTTTGCCACTGCGGGACGTAATAAAGTCTCCCGTATAATAGTTCAAATGGTGTGACCCCTTTTGAGGTGGGGGTGGTACGCATGGACAGGAGTGCCAGAGGTAAGCAGTTTATCCAAGACTGATGTGTCTCGGCCATGAGTTTACGTAGCTTGCCTTTGAGAATGCCATTATGGCGTTCAACCAACCCTGCTGACTGTGGGTGGTAGGCACAATGATGTTTTAACTCGATCTGAAAAACGGCGGCCAGCTTTTGAATAACTTGGTTTACGAAATGTGTGCCATTATCAGAATAGATGCGTGTGGGTAGCCCAAAATGAGGGATAATGTTATTTGTAAGGGCCTTGGCTACCGACAATGCATCTGGGTGTGCTACCGGAAAAGCTTCAACCCATTTTGTAAACTTCTGTTGAACAGGAGTTAGTTCAATAAAATCCATGCAGATTGTATGGAATGGATACGGAGGCAGCGGAAAAGCTGCTGGGGTGATCCGCACACCACCGCCATGATATCGTGCACAAAGAAGGCATGATAAACAAAATCGTTTAGCGTATGCTATAAAGCCCTTGGTCCAGAACATTTGCTGGATCATTTGAACCATAGCAGCAGGGCCCAAATGAGATGGGCCATGCGTCACTAATGAGGCATAACTAAAAAGGTTTGTTGGTAAGACATACTTATCATTTGGACCTACAAAAACTCCCTGCTTTTGAATAGCCCCATATTTAATCCATCGCTGTTTTTCCTGAACTGTACTAAGTTCCTGCATTACCTGTAAAGTTTGTAGATCAAATTTATCTGTAGGGTGAAGTTCCTTCTGTGTGGTCTCAAGTGCAAAGGTAGAGGTTAAGGCTACACTTTTTGCAGTTTTGTCAGCCAGTGCATTTCCAAGTGATACTGGATCCTTGGCATTCGTGTGCGCTGTGCACTTACAGATGGCCAGTCCCCGTGGCAGTTGGACAGCTTGTAAGAGGCTAAGGATTAAATCCTTGTGGGTTATTTCCTTACCTGAGGCCGTAACCATTCCCCTATTTTTCCATTGCTGTGCAAAGACATGGACCGTGGAAAAAGCATACTGACTATCTGTGTAGATAGTAACTGCCTTATCCTTGGAGATGGTGCATGCTCTGGACAAAGCAATCAATTCGGCCGCTTGTGCGGACAGGTTCCTGGGGAGGGGTTTTGCCTCCAGTACCTTAGTTTCAAGTTGTGACTGCATACCCCACTTGTGTGATACCTGCCTCATTCTTACGTGCTGACCCATCTACAAACAAGGTCCAATCTTGTAAGGTAAGGTCATGAAACAAAACTAGGGTTGCAGATGCTTGCACAGCCTGTGCGGCTGCGACTACCGCTTGTACACAGTGTGGCAAAGATCGTGCCACTGTGTCCAATTTACTGGAATAAAAAGCTAATTGTCTCAACTTATTCCCATAGGTTTGCAACAGAACCGATGTCATAAAGCCCTGCTTACAATCTACTGTCTGAACAAAGGGTTTTGTATAGTCAGGGAAGCTAAGTGTTGCAGATCCTGCTATCAATTGCTTTACCCTAGTAAATGCCTGTATTGCCTTATCCGTCCATTGCAGCGCGTCATGTGCTGCCATGGGAAGTGCGAAAATAAGTTCCGAAAGTGGACTTACTTCCTCTGCATAGTTGGGAATCCAACTACGACAAAAATTTGTTATTCCTAAAAATGACATCATTTCTTTTTTTGTGCTGGGCATTGGTGCCTGTAAAATGGCTTCTTTTCTACAGTTATCTAGTTGTCTACCAGCAATTGAAATGGTATAGCCTAGATACCGTACTTCAGTTTTACATTATTTACCTTATGTCCCTCTTTCACCAAAAAATGCAATAACCGAATAGTTTCGGACTCACAGACAGCCTTCGTGGGTGCAGCCAGTAAGATGTCGTCCACGTACAATAGTAGATGACAGCCATGCTCTGGTTGAAACTGTGCCAGGTTTGTCTACATTTCTTGCGAAAAGATTGTAGGACTTTCACAATATCCCTGCGGCAGTCGTGTGTATGTGTACCGCTTGCTCATAAACATAAAAGCGAACCAAAACCTACTATCTTCCTGTAGGGGAATAGAAAAGAATGCGTTACTAATGTCAATAACAGAAAAATACTTATCCGTGGGAAGGATATCATTTAACAAAACAGATGGATCTGGGACCATAGGAGCCCTTGGCACTACAGCAGCATTTACAGCCTGCAGATCCTGTACCATTCTCCATGTCCCGTCCGGTTTCCTTACTGGGAACAAGGGTGTGTTACACGGTGAATCTGTACATGGAATTAAAACCCCAGCTCTCAGTAGAGCCGTGATCACTGGTAGAATGCCTTCTTCTGCCTTTTTACTTAATGGATACTGACGCTTATGAGGTCTAAAATCGGATTTTGGGGTTATTTTAACCTGTCCTGCTGTTTTTATTAGCCCAATGTCATGTTGTCCGCGGGACCATAAGGAGTCTGGTGCTGATTGTAACTTTAATTCTTCTTGCGGGGTTAGGAGACATAGTCAGAATGGCCCTCCCCTGGGTGGCGTTAGCCTGTCTTCGCGGAGGTGCACTGTTGTTCTAGCCTGGGTGACCCAATTTAGTCTTTGTACCTGAACTCCTTTATATGCCAATTGTTCCGGTGTCATTTTGGCCCATTCAGTAACTTTCCTCCCCACCAGATACCATGCCATTTGTTCTTCCCTTGTTACAGAGACATGTGCAATGGAATTATTGCGAAAAAGTAACTGCATATCTTTTGTAAGACTGCATGTAACTGCAGAATTTCCTAATTTATCCCAATAGAGATTTTGTAACAGGATTTTTGTGACCTTGTGTTTAAAAAATTGCTCCTCATATTTGTCGTCTGGTCCCACATACTTTCTGTAATACATTGTACAGTGTAGTCGTTTGGCTACCACTGGCGGTTGTGTGCCATATTTGCTTAAGGCCAAATTAGTTAGCTCATTTACTACATTTTGTGGTCCAGTTTCAACAAGATCATTACTGTACCAGTAGTGTAAATCACCCTGCCCCACTTGCAACATAACATCTTGAATTTCTACTCGTTTGGCTAGAATCCCTGATGCAGTCGGTACAGCTGCTATGCCAAACACGTGCATTAAATCTCTTCCTAATAAGTTTACAGGGCAAATTTTGGAGATAACTCGAAACCTGATAGTTTGGATAGTTTCAGGGTCCGTGAACCATAAAGGTTTAGATAATGGTTCCTTATAGATGCGGCCATTTGCTGCCTTGACTAATACATAGTCATCAGAAGTTACATCGGATGGCACTGCAGAGTTTCTTAGCAGGGTCCTGGAGGCCCCTGAATCACCAAAAATTCTACATCCTTACCCTCTACTTGAAGTGTGATTATCGGTTGTGCCTCTAGCTGCATAGTTACAGCCAGCGCTGTTAAATGAACAACCTGATATTCACCGTTTTCAGAAAAATCAGTCATTTCATTTTCCCATCCTGCACATTCACCCTTACCTTCCTCGTTTGCATCCTCAAAATCTTCCTCTTCACTCTGTCTTATTGACTTTGGCCAATCAGCCTCTTTATCCGGGTCTGATTCACCTCCACCACCATCATATAGTCATGCTGACCCATGATCCGGTGTGGTTGTAGTTTTTTCAGAAGACCGGCAATCCCTCGCAAAATGTCCCTTTTTACCACATTTGAAACATTCTCCTCTTTTCTGTCTACCTTCATAATCTTCGGAATGTCCCACATTCCCTCTTCCTCTACCCCTGCCTCTGCCCCTTCCTCTACCCCTGTTAGTCGGACCTTGCAGTAGCATAAGTGTCCCATCTTCGCTCACCGTAAAGGTTTGAGCTTGTTTTTTTTTCTTTTCTTCTAAATATTTTTCTGCATGTCTTGCATACTCCAGTAGGGGCTGCAGACGTGCCGTCCGATGGTCTATCATATGCTTTTGGACAAAGTTGCTAATAGCACTTTTACATCCTTTTAAAAAGGCATTTTTTAGTTGTTGTTCATATGAGGAGTCTTTTGACTGATCTATTTCTTTTTGCATACCACTATGGTTATCAAAGCACTGGGTATGTCTCTGCAAATAGTTGTCTACTTTTTCATCGTCTGCTTGTACACATCTATTGATACAGGTCCAGTCTGCCCTAGGCTTCCATTTATCCAAAATACGGGCTAGTAAATCCTTGACCTGCTTTTGGTATGAGTCCGAATTGTGGGCAAGTGGCTTATTATCTACTCTGGTTATGGGATCCCAGTCCCCACAGACCAAGTGCCAGTCGGGACCCAAAATTTGCAGAACTACTTGTTCCAACTCTACGGCATTTAGCTTATAACTTTCTATCATGCCTGCGACGTCTTCACAAAACTTGGTCATATCTAACCTAGGGTGTGGTATTCCTTCTACGGCTTTTCGAATGTCTTCCCGCGTCCAGGGTCGATAAACTAAAATGGTGGGACCCTGTCCGAACGTACCCGCTTGCGGATTTGCTACTTCTATGAGGGGATACTCTGTGGATGCCGAATTAACTTCGGTTTCCTTTTGTTTCCATTCTGATTTGTCTATACTACGAGTTAGTAGGTCCAGAGTGTCATCTGCCTGCTTTTGTAAAACTACGGGAGGTATGGTTTTGCTTTGACTCACTTCTTCACTTTCCTGATACTGAGGTGGACTGGTTTTAAGGGTTTCCGGGTTTGGATATAAGGGTGGGGCCGTCGCCTTGCGACAGACGGCAGATGTTTCATTATCGTCCCTTTGGACGAAAAATGTATCTTTTGCACTCGAGTCACCAGTTTTTTTGTTTTGAAGCTGTTCTCTATATTTTTTTATTAGCTTCCTCTAACCACTTCTGAGCCTGGAGAAATCCTATTCTCTTTTGATTTTTAACCTTATTTCCTGCATCCTTACGTAAACTTTTTACCAAATTTTGACATTCTAATTTGTTTAGATTTCCACTAAACTCATAATCTTTTTTCCATTTTTTTAGAAATTTTAAATTATTTGGATGTAGGTTGAACATATATTGTTCATCCTCGGTTCTTTTGTTTGAGCGGTCGCTGCAACTACAGCAACTACTCCCTGTTCCCATTTTTCTAATCTGAGAGAAAAATTAGTTTCCTTTTCCTGAGATGTCTACCATTCTTTTGTAAAATTAAACCAAAAGACGATTCCCTTATGACTAGTCCCTTTGTTCTTTTAAAAAGAGAACAATACAAAAAGAAAGAAAAAAATGTTACGCTTACCTTTCTGCGGTTCTTCCGCCCCATTCGTCACCGTCCCACGGATCGAATCTAAGAGTGACTGGCCTCTACTTACGACTTCTTCGTCGGAGGTCTTTCCTTTCAAGGGAGCCGAGATTTGTTCTCCCCTTCCTGTACAGGTTTTTCAGTCCCTCTTATGCGATTCGTACCGTGAAGAGGTGGCCCCATGGTCTTGGGCGCCAGAAATGTCAAAAGATTTTAATACTCTTAACATATACTGGAAGAATCACGCAGATAAAAATAAGCAAAAAGGTTCATTTTACATGCATGGAGACATGCTACAAAGTACATGGTATGTCAGCAGTTTAATTTCTGTACACTTCACATGGGTTTTTATACCCTTCTCTGCACGTACACAGTAACTGGTTACCAGACAAGGAGTTTCAGTCAAGGCTATAAATTCACATACTGGAGCCTTAGATGGTCAGAGGTCAGCATATTCTTTATAAGAAAAACAACTTATTTTAACTTGCTTCTTTGCACACAATGCAATTTCACATTTTAACCCTTACTATACATGATACAAAGATGTTGAATACAAAGATTCTTACTACAATATGATTTTCCAGTAGCAGGCTTTCCTGCCTCCATTAGTACCTGTTGCACGTCCTCACCAACAGGTGCCTAAAAGGAATTAAGACCCTATCATCCAGGTAGTCAGCTGGAGCTGAGTGATGTTGGGGTGTATTCAACACCCCTGTTCTTGTGTGAGTAGATCCAGTCTATGAGGAAGGTTGTGGTAATCGCCACTGGTAATTTCAAAAAGAAGGGAGAATCATGGCTGCCTGGGCCAGAAGGAAGTCAACACAATTATCTTGTGGGATTCCTTCTGAACCTTCAGAAATACCCTGCATATTACTGAAAAGGGTGGAAAAGCACATAGAACATTCCTGTCCAAGGGAAAGAAAAGGTATCCATCTCTCAGGCCTTCTTGCATGGAGTCCTGGAACATAATCTTGTCAGTTGATTGCTCAGAGAGAAGGCTACTTGAAAAACTCTCCACAAATGAATCAAAACTTTGAAGACCCCCAGATCAATTTTCCATTTGTGAGGGTATGCCTTAGTTCTGCTCAGCTTGTCTGCCACACAGGTTTGCTCTGACGGAATGTTGAATGCCTGTACATTGACAGTGCACTGTGAATCTATACCCCTAGCTAACATGGCTAGTTTGCAAAGGGGGCATGACTTGGTTCTCCTCTGCTTGCTGATGTACCATATGACTGTGTTACTGTCTGTAGCAATTTGAAGAGGTCCCACAGACTAAAGATGATTCAGAAAGTTGAGTGTCTAGATCAGGGCAAGCATTCTGACATTTGTGCTTTCATCTGTCCATTGTGTCCCACACACACACTTAAATTCTGCCTGAAACTGTTTCCCAGGTAAAGTCTGAGGTATCTGCTGTGACCGACTGCTTTGCATCAGGGAGGGAGAAGGGGAGACCTGGATTTAAGGATATCTGCTGTCACCAACAAATGACTTATTTTCTGACAAAATAAAGCACTGTGATTTAAAAAGACAAAGGGTGTTGGTGCTGGAATAAGAATAGGAATACAGGTTCATAGTTTAGTACTTGGCTAACTGCTCTTGTGGGCCATTTTAAGCCTAGCCAATTATGCTGTGTGAGAATCAAACCTTGCACCTTGTGTCAGCAAGGTAAACACCTTAACCATTATGCCAACAAAAAGAGACTTCAGATACCATTACTTTTTTTTTCACAGAAACACAGCAAAATGCACCTAAAAACACTTATTCAGCCCCCAAAATTAAAATAACCACAATTTTGCCAGACAAAAAAATGGTTCTGAGTTATTTTACATAACTTTTAAAATGCCAAGAAAAAGAGAGCGCTGCCATTTAAAAGTGCGATACAGTCTTGGAACGGATGACAACAGAGCAAGAAAGAAGTTCTGGAGGTCATAAAATGACAGGGATATCAGGTTGTTGAAAGGAATCCAAAGAAAAGAGAAGGTAAGGAAATGACAAAAGATTTAAGAAGCTGAAAGCTCTGCTCACTTGAGACAAGAAGAGACAGTAAGAATAAGATATGGGTGTACAAAATCATGTATGGTAGATGTAATGAGGTTGTCAAACAGGAAGGCCTGATGGGGAAGGAAGGGGCAAAGACAACAGATTGTAGGTATTAACTATTCTTTGGATCTACAGCACCTCTCCTTTTAGGAGATTTATTTATTTAAATTTGTTTACCAGAGTAGAACATTGATTAAACAATGACCAATTATAGGTTCAGCCCAAATGACACTTGTATACTTTACTTTTTTACATTAACAGTTGCTTACATTTATGAGCAAGCATAGAAAATCTGACAAAATATGCCGATAGAAGATCAAACAAATCAAATATATGTACAGTTAGAGAAGTGGAATAGAAAAGGGAGAATATAGTTAAAGCAGGCAGAGTAGAGCTGTGGCAGTAGTAGCTATATTAGGAAAGCTAAGAGAGAGAGACCAGTAAAATGAAAAAAGATACTAGGTTATGTACCTAAAATAAGACCGCCAGAATGGGTGGTTGAGAGGGATTCCATGTCAGCATTTAGAAAGGCAAGGAAAAGATGGAGAAGAGGTGAGGGGGAAGACCAATAAGCAAATGTAACATCATATGGAATTTTGCTACATATAACAGGTACTATCTTGAAATGCCCAAACTGGAACGGTACTGCAACAAGATACATCACTTAAACACCCCTAACACTTCTCATGTCTCCTAGCTATATGCAGTTTGCACAGCAGTGTTGTCTAATTAAGATATACTGGTTAGAAATTCCTAGCTGTGATCTTTACAGCAGTCCCTACTATTTACATCATGCAACAGTTTGTTTATTCACACAAAGCAACTACTTTTCAGGTATCTCTCACCTTGTCAGTAGTAAGCTGAAATCCTGGTCGGAGGAAGTACACACTCTTATCCACTGTGGCAATGCAGGCACAGGATCCCTTTTCACCTTTTACCTTAATGTCAACCAAATCTCCAGGTAGAGTCTGATTGGAGGACATGGAAACCGAAATCTAGAAATTTAAAAACACAGTCACCTATGGCTGAAAGTTAACACCACTTGATATGCATACTATATAAACATCCAATCAAAAATATTCAAATTAAGTCTGTTTTCTACTCTGGATATTCACTGCACCTGGTTTTCAAAAGTTACTTGTACAGGGATTTGTATACTGTCTGTTACTCCTTCTCCATTCTCCATGACATAATATGCCAGAAGTCGGTTAAGTGGAGTCATTTTGTACGTGATGGTGAAGCAGATGTATGTCTCACATATTTCAACCTCTCTCGATGAATTTGTGGGAACTGCAGAACAAATATAAACAGTAAAGACATACAGAAAGAAAACATGGACCTAAAGTTTTGAAGCATTACTGAGCAGTTCATAAACTAACAAACAATTAAATACGGTGATGACAGCGATCATGTATTTCACACTTTTGGCTACAAAAGATCGAGAATTTCACACATTACCAACTATCTGAACGTCGACTGCTAAGAATTCATCAAAGTAATAAAATACTTTTCAAGGTAATTTAACTATGCTACAAGGACAGCTAGCCATGTACTTGCTATGAATAATTTGGTTATGATCCAAGACAGACATCGTTTTATTAACTGCTAATACACTAGGCCAGTTAAAACTCTCCATTTATTATTATGACCTGGACTATGATTGCAGCTACTTGCTAAGTGTTCTCAAAAAGAAACTCAACTCTCCAGTAGTGAATCCATTTCTCTTGCAAGACAGCAGACCCAGCTAAAAACATTTATATAATGCATGCTTCATTACCAGGACCTGACGAAAAGTTTCATTTTTTTAAATAACAATTTCAGATGTATGAGAAAACCTGATAGCTGAATAAGGAGTACACTTTAAATAAAAATTAAACAAATACTACGCAACGTCTATGCTGCATTGCAATCCCTCTTTCTCTGCCTAGTAGATTACTTTCTAAAACTTATAAAAATAAATTAAGACGTGCCAGGTGAACATTACTAGTTTTATAGCATTTTAAAATGTTCTAAAGCAGGGATGTCCAACCTTTTTAGTTCAAGGGTCACATATGCTTAGCAGGGTCTAGTGGGGCCACATTAAAATGATCAACAGGTGCATAAACCATCATGTGGTCAGTGTAAAGGGAAAACATTAAAGATAAGTGCAGGTTGAACAACTGAAGATCAAAGTAGGAAAATAACTTGATCACCACCACATGATAATTCAATTACTGTTTCAGTGCAGACAGATAAACTGAATGTTATTGCAAGCAAAACACCATCAATAACTATGTCACTCCTGCAAAGAAAAATCACATTTTCTACATCCAAACAATGATCCCCCAATCAAATCAACTAGGTTTGCACAGCAACTGTAACATACATGCGCGCGCACACACACATGAAACGCATATTCAAACTCAGAACAACTCACAGAAGTGAAAACAACTTTACATAGTAAAACTTATGTGTGGAAAACTAAAATAATTATTTTAGGTAATGAATAGAATAGATAAGCATATGCACAATTCACTTATCCACTTATTGCTATCAATCAATAATGTATGCACAAATTTAGGGCTGGCCTTAGCAGAAATGGCGTCCTAGGCAATGAGTACCTCACTGCTGACTCCATTTTCTTATTCCCCAATGCTGTCCCCTCTGTACTATTTTGCTTACTTCTTTCCTTCTTTTTTGCTTGCATACTTTGTCTTATTTTTCAGCTTTTACTGAAGCCACTTCAACACAGCCCGAATGGCCAAGGCTGTGCTGTAATAAATGTGGGGAAAATAACTGAATAATGCCAGGGGTCTGGGTGCTACTAGATCCTTAAAAGCCATGGTTTTCTAGATGCTCTGAGGTGCATTTTAGAGTGTTTTCCCCCCAACCTTTTGATGCAGTGATGGTCTGAACAAAAATGACTAAAGGAATTCATTCATTCTTAATCTTCAATTCTGCTTTTCCATGCATCCTTTCAATACACTAACTGGCCAAGGCTGCACAATAACCGTGTAGAAAATAAGTGCATTAAGTTGGTGGTCTGGGGAATGCTAGGCCCCCAGAAGCCATACTTTTTTTTAGTATGCTCCGAGGTGCATTTTAAAGCTTTTTATTTTTCCACCTTTTATTCCAATGACAGCTTCAACAAAAACAATGACTAAAAAAAGAAATTCAGTCAGTCTTCAATTTTCCTTTTTCATGCAGTATTTCAAAACCCACTAATTGGCCAAGACTGCACAATAGTAATTGCAGAAAAAATAAGAGTATTAATCTGGAGCTCTTTCCGCTAAGCCCTCAAGAAACCATGGGTAGTTTAGATACTCCTATGTGTATTTTAAAGTTTTTTTTATTCAATGCTGGTCCAAACAAATATCATGAGTAAGAATTACAAAAGTTATGAACTAACCAAAACAACACATCTGTGCTGTCGGTTTCCATCCTTCCTCAACTCATGGGTTTCGTATATGACCTCTGATCTGACTTTGGATGCTTCTTCAAAAGTTAAGCTTCATAACTCAAGCTCCTCTCTTTACCCATAATCCCCTCTAAGCCCTACATTACCTCAGATCGAGTTTGCCGTCACACCTGTAATACTAGGGCCTTACCACATAATACCCCATATAAAGACAAAAACAAAATAATGCAGTAAGTGATGCAGAAACATGTAAATAGCTAGTCAGATCTGGAGCTGAGGTATGGGGAAAAGGATATATTGGGTAAACCTCACAGGTCATACCAGGACAGTATACAGATATTTTCCGTGATATGAAAGAAGGAATGCAGGGTGGAAAGTTGAGGAAGGATGGAAACAGACAACAGAGATGCATTGTTATGGCGAGTATGTAACCTTTGTATCTGATGTTGTCTTTTCCATCAGTTCCTTGGCTCATGGGACAGTCCCCAGCTGCTTGAAACCCAAGATGGTCATTTATGGGAGGATATTCTAGAGAACGGCTGAGCCAAATGATGCTCTGTCCCTGGAGAAGTTATCCAGTTTGTAATGAGCTATAAATGTATGGACAATGGATCAAGTGGTAGCAGTAAAGACATCTAATGAAGCTCTAGATAAAAATGCGGAAGAACTGTTAATAGATCTTGTGGAATGTGCCCTTGGAGGCCATGGCAGAGTCACTCCTTTCTCACTGCATACATAAGATACAGAATCAGAGAGCTATCTGGCTAAAGTTACTTTTGATGCTGGCTTTCCCAATTTTGTCTTTGAAAATGAAATGAAAAGCTGGTCATAGTTTCTGAGGGATTTTGTTCAATGAAGACAGAATCTGAGCTGCCTATGTACGTCCAACAAGTGCAGTATGTATTCCCCTTAGTTAGTGAAACTGGGAAAGAAAACAGGCAAATTAATAGTTTGGTTAAGAACTGCTTCTGAAGCAACCTTTGGTGAAAAGGAGGGACTGGTTTACAAGGAAACTCTGTGTTAATGAAAAATCAGGTATGGTGTTCGAGAAGACAGGGCCTGGAGTTCAGATGCTCATCTGGCTGAAATAATGGTTTTCCAGGATTAGAATTTTAAGCCCACTTTGGATGATGGTTCAAATGGGGGCTGAATAAAAGTCTGTAAAACTGCGATAAGATCCAAAGAGGGGTGGGATGCTTAATAGGAGGTCTAAGGAAGAAGGTACTCTTAATAAAGGCTTTGCATAATTTGAAAGAGGCCAAGGATGAGTGATGTTTGCAGATATGCAAGTTTGAAATTACAACTAGTTGCAACTTTGTGGTGGAATAACGGGCTCCACAGTGAAAAACTGAAGCAAGAATATCCAAGACCACTGGAATGAGTGCTGACAATGGATCCAAATGTCATGCTGACAGGCTAGCAGAAGTTTTCTTGCTGTGCTACTTTATTTCTACTTCTGACAGAAAATTTTATTTTTATAATATCCTAAATCAATTTTCTGAACAAAATCAGTTACCTGATATTATAAAAGATATCTAAAAAATTCTAAATATTTGAATTTTTTTCCTGTCAAATTATTCAGTTGAAAGGCCTATACCAGTAGCTGTGAAATGAGTCAAAGACAATCTCTAAGGACTTGCCTTTAAAGAAAATTCCAATCTATTCTTTCTAACATACAGGAACTTTCTTTAAAAATGGACTTAATGGATAACAAACTTGACAGCTTTAATGAAAAATGCACCAAACCGATAGAACAGACACACAAGATTTTAAAACAGAAAACTCTGGAATGAAAGATGCCCTTAATGACACAGAAGGCAGAGTATCTGAAGATGAAAACAACAGTGAATTTCTACTGTGACAGAACACCTTATTACTAAACAAAACTGCTGACTTGGAGAACAGATCCAGGAGAAATACCATTCATACTTTTGGACTGTCTGAAACAATAGAAGGGGAAAATATGGTTTACTTTCTTACTGTCTGGCTCACCAAGACTCAATTTATCTAAAGCTATGTTGTATGGTATGGAAGTAGTACACAGGTCTCTAGTTTCTACTTCATCAAAAACTAACTCTTCACCAAGATCAGTTATTGTTAAATTCCCCTCATCTCAAGACAAGATGCTAATACTTAAAACTGCCTGTTCCAAATCTCCTATTAAACTGGATGACAAACTAATAAGATTTGATAATGACTATTCCAATGTTGTGATGACCAAAAGGACATTTTTTTTGCCTCTTATAAAAGAACTTAAGAAAAGACAGTTTAAGGTGCATTCGCTCTTTCCTGCCAGGTTCAAAATATTCCTTCCAGATTAAATTAAGATACTTTGAAGACCTACACTCTGCATTGTCATTTTTAAAAACAAACAAAAAAAAATTCTAGACCAAACTGACGATATGGACTAGACCAATAGTACTTTGAAGAGACAAGCAGAAGCAAATACCTGGAAATCCAATGAGAAGAAGAAAAACTACAAGACAAATGAATCTTAGCGTTAGTATACTGACGTTAATTGTTTTAATAACAAAATTCTTTCTCTATGACAAAGTTTATCAATTCAGTTACTGGAGATATAGGTGAATGGAAGGAAACAAGGATTCACTTCTCTATAAGAACTATAAAAAATAACTGGATTTATTATAATACTATATACACCCTTATAAACAGAACAAAACCAAATGAATACAAGATCTGCTATACTTTACAGTTTATAAGGTTTACACCAAGCAAATGAGTGTTTATGTCTAGGTTTTTCTGTATTTTGTGAAAAGTGGATTGCTCGGTGTGCTCTTTCAATGACTGTTTTCCTTTGGTTGTGTTTTCAACTAGGGAGGCAAAGATCTGTATTGTTTCCATAACGTTGGGCTGTTCAATCCGTTCAGGGATTTCTCTAATAATTATGTTGTTTCATCTGGCTCTAGCTTCAAGGTCAGTGATTTTTTTGTTGCATCTCCTCTATGTTGTTGTGTCTTTCGGCTTATCCTGGTTAGGGGTCACCACAGCGGAACTCCGGTCCGCTAATGTTTAGTAGTGGATTTTTACGTGCCGAGTTACCAGCCCTGATGCACAACCTTCAATGAAGGCACGGCCATTCACGCATGCCTCCACACAGAAGACGCCCTAGCTGAGAATCGAACGGGACAACGTTTTGCTGTGAGGCGACAACGCTACCACATTCAGAATTAGATTCAGATCCCTTCTGCAGATGGTCTAGTTTGATTTTATTTTCTAGGATTCTTGTTTCATTTTTTCCATTCTGTTAGCGATTTGCTTAATAGAGTCCCCAAATGTCTGGAGCTGATCAGAGAACTTTTGCATAGCGATCTGTATTGGCTGCAAGGCCCTTTTTAAATCCTTGAGACTTGTAAGCTGTTCTAATTTACTTTTGTTTGCTGTTTTACTCTTATCTTGTTGTTTCCCAGTTTGGGGTCTTTTGGATAAAACATCTTTTTCAGGTGACACCACTACTGAAAATTTAATTTTAGTGGTTTCAACGTTCATATTGTCAGCTTTGATTGACATCTTTAGACTTTTCTTTTCCTTATGTAAAATATGGTAAAAGTCACACCTCATGGTTGCTGTCAAGCAGGAATCTTAGGCCCAATCCTGATTAATCTTCCTCTTTTTAAATAAGATTTGCTTTTTCCAGTTTTAAGGTATCTAGAAGGCAGATTATAGCAGTGGGATTATAACATTTCTCTTGTTTAAATGAGCTCTGTACCAGTTTAGATTCTTTGAAAACCTTGTAGCAGTCAAGGAGTAACTGTGTTCATAGGACTGCAGCCACTTTGATCCCCCGGAAGTTACAAAATGTTGACCGTATCATTAAGTTTGAGTTAAGCAAAGACATGTTGTTAGAAATTCAAAACTGTAGACAAATGCTTAAACATAAGATTAATCTAATGCAACCAATTAGAAATTATTTACCCATATGAATTGATTTACTCATTCTTATGAACCAGAATATAACTGGAAAGGGACTTCTATCTAAAATATATAGGGTACTTAAGAAATCAACAGTATGTCACAGAGAAAGCTACTGGAATTATTTTAGACTTAACTCCACAAGTGAAGATGATAAAAACCTAATACTCCAATCTTCAAAACAAACTACTTCATCACTAAGGTGGAGGATATTCTCTTGGAAGTTCTTACTTAGAATCTTTATCACACCCCATAAAGTTGAATTGATGTTTAATAAAGACATAGGATGCTGGGGATGTAAACTAAATGTTAAAGCTGACTGGCAGCATGTGTTTTAGGATTGTATAAAACTTAAAAACATATTGGGATAATATGAATTCTCTCAATCTGTTTTAATGATGATGCATTTATGGTGATAAAATCTCTTATTTTATTTAATAAACTATTCCCACTTGCCACGAAAATAAAATACCTCTTTTATGGAGTATCAACATTAGCAAGGAAAGTCGCCACCAAGAACTGAAAGAATCAGACTAATCCTACTATGAAGCAATCCGTACACTTGGCAACTAAAGTTTAACATCTTGAACTTATCACGTTCAAGAGAAGAACATCTAGAATCACCTCTTCATGCAATATATGGTTGAAATTCAAAGAACTTAAGACTTTAATAATTAACTACTCATCGCAATTCTTTTTCTGTTTAAAAAGCTTTGTTTCATAGTAGACACCATTGTAAATAGTTATTTTAGTTGTTCATTGTTGCTTGTCCCTCTCCAACATAGATGACAAGCAGGTGGGGTATTTTGTTTAGATGCTTTAATACATAAAAACATATCAGGAAGGATAGCAGCGTCACACCTTACTTACTATTAAATGGCAGTTATACTTGCACGTGCTCAGTATTTTTACACTAGTGCAAGCCCTTGGATAGCTTCTTAAAGGTACATATACACACACTGATCTACATCCTTCCTCTTAAAAAGACTGCCCATTTGAAAAAACAATATCAGAGTTAGAAATGCATTGCAACATTAGAAACAAACACAGTGTTCATGTCCAAGTTGCCGTGTATCTGCTACATGATCTGGAGATACGAACAAATCTTGTAACATAATCTGGACTAAATCTAGCAACAGGGAGAGTCTCCTGTGCACAACTCGTATCAGGAATTCTGGATTCATCAGAAGAATGGGAATATTCTATGGAACTTGCTCTAAAATTGGAACACCTGACAACTCACTCTGAGATAAACAGTCTTTCTCACAGGCTATGTGCTGTGGTATTGGCTCAGACACTAGTCTCAAATGTTTTCAATTCTGCCTAAAGTCTGCTCCTTGTGATTCCACAATGTACCATCTCGTCTCTGAGCAAATACTCTTCATGACACAAACCTGATCATAACCTCTGGACGTCTGCATCCTTACCACTGCTCCTTCTCGTAATGGATTGAGCAGTTTGCTGGTCTTAAAGTTGGACTTCTGTGTTAAATGCTTCTAAAAAAGATTGGTTTTCACTGACCTGTTGGTCTTAATACATGGAACCAACAATTGCCTGATTGGTAATGTGGTTCTGGTTTGTCTTGACAGAAGTGTCGGAGCAGGTGAACCAAGGTGTTTATCACAAGGAATGTTTGTGAGATTCAAGAAAACATCACTATTGTCCCATTTTGATTTCTGTAGTAACTGTTTTGTACTTTGAACTGCATGTTCTGCCAAACCATTTGACTGCAGATATTCAGGGCTACTTATGACAAGTCACATTCTTCAGCAAACCTTTTGAACTGTTGGCTTGTAAACTGTTTGCCATTGTCAGAAATAACTTTGTGCTGACTACCATGTACTACGAAATGACGCTTCATCTTAGTAATGACAGTACTGGATGCAAAGTTAGGGAGTAGGTCAATCCCAAATTAACTGGAGTAAGAGTCTACTAATGCCAAATAATGTTGACCATTCCACTCGAAAATAATGGTGGCTACTTTCGACCAAGGTAGTTCAGGAATCTGGTTTAGATGAAGTGGTTCCTTCTGTTGATGTGGCTTTGTATCATTAAACACATAAGATACAAGTGCTCTCTCAATGTCTTGTGACATAGAAAGCCAAAATATTAGCCCTCTCGCCTTTCTTTTGGTAGAGTCGGTTCCTGGGTGACCATGATGCAAGACAGTAATATACTCTTGCTGTAAGGACTTTGGAACAATTACTTTCGGACCTTTCATAATGATACCATTGACAAAATCTCATCTCTGTATGGAAAATAAGGCTGCACTTCTTGAGGTAAACTAGACTGCTTTTTACGGCCATCCTTGATTGATAAAGAGGTTGAACCTTTGTAAAACTGGATCTGTGGCTGTGTGATATCTCAGCTCAAGATGTGTAGAAGAAAAATTTCTCACTTCAATTACTTCAAAATCAAGGTTCTCATTCTCAAGCTGCTCAGTGGTGTTTCTGGGTGATCTGGAGAATGCATCAGCAAGATAAAGATAGTCTTTCTTCTAGACAAGAGTGAAATTATACTTTTTCAATCTCAGCATCATATGTTGCAGTCTGGCTGGAGCTGAATACATAGGCTTTCTAAAGATAGTGACTAGAGGTTGATGGTCTGTTTTGATCTGGACAGTTCTACCAAACACAATCATGGAATTTCGAACATGCAAACACAACTGCCAAAAGCTCTTTCTCGATCAGGGCATACAGGACCTCAGTTTGGGTAAGAGTTCGCAATGCATATGCAATAGGCTGAACTTTCTGTAGAAGGAGTGCACCAAGACCAAATTTCAAAGCATCACAGGAAAGTGTAACTGACTTGTGCACATATCTGACAGTTGGTGGACTGGCAAGTCTCTGTTTCAGGACATCAAATGCTCTTTGGTGTTGCTCTAACCAAGACCATGCTACATCTTTACGTGTCAGCTTTCTAAGCGGTGCTGAAAGTTAGCTCAAGTCTGGAATGAACTTGCCTATATAGTTAATGCCAAGAAAATGTTGCAGGGCTTGAACATTGTCTGGAGCTGGTATCTCAAAAATGGCTGTTTGCTTTAAAGGGTCTGGTCTGTAAGCCTGAACTGGTAAATAAATGACCAACATAAGTAACCTCTTGTAGCCTGAATTTGCATTTCTGTGGACTGAGCACGAGATTCACTTGATGTGCCCTTTCCAGACCTTTTTGGAGGTTTTGTCATGCTCAGCTTCACTATTACCTCCTACTAGTATGTTGTTTACTATAACAGCACAAGGATACCAAGAAAAAAGTTGCTCCATTGCACATTGAAAGACTTCACTTGCAGAATTTAACCCAAATGGCATTCTCAAAAATCTGTACTTGCCAAACGGAGTAGTGAAAGTAGTGAGCAATTTTTTGTCAAGCTGAATTTGCCAAAATGAACTCTCTGCATCTGAGAGAGAAAAAAACAGTGGAATTTGGCATCAAAGCTGTGACTTTGACTGTGCGCATTGGATGACAAGGTCTTTCTAGTGCTTTGTTCAAATGTCGTGGATCAATACATATTCTGTCATCTGGGCTTTTCTTACGAGTTACCACCATGGAAGATACCCATTCAGTTGGTTCTGTAACTGGACAAATTACACCTTGTTGCCCCATTTTATCTAGCTCAGCTTTGACTCTGGCCTGTATGGCTTTTGGAACTTTTTGTGCCAGCCTGATAACTGGACTGACCTCTGGATCTAACTTCACAACAGGAAGCTTCCATAGTTTGTCTTCAAAAAGATCAGCATAAGGATCAAACCCTTTCTCTCTCCTGCAGCAAGAATAATTATTGCTCACACTCACCTAATTTCTACTGTCCTCTATGCCTCACCCATATACACTAATCTCTCTAAAAACAACCTTAATAAAATGGAAAATGCCTACAATAGCATAGCCAGATTTGCTATAGGTAACCCTTTCAGAACCCACCACTGTATTAACCTAAAGCAACTAGGATGGGGCTTGAATTACAAAATCAGCTTAAATTCCACCAACTTACCATTGCCCACAAAACCCTTTACCATCCTACCAATACCCCTATACTATCTACCCTCATTATCCCCTACAACAATCTAAAGACCTTACGTTCATTACATAGACTTCTTGTAAATATCTGTAAGTCAAACAACAAGGGCTGGAGACTCTCTTTTCTCTAATGTTGTTGGAAAATCCTGGAACCTTCTTCCTAGCAAACCTTCCTCTGTTCCCTCTATATCACTCTTTAAAAACAAACTTTTTCTCAGAACACACTGGTTGTGCCCCTGTACTAAATCTGACTGATCTACTACCTCTCTTACTTGGATCTACCTACTCCCTTCTTCTCAGTATTCTTGTTTCTTTTCTTAATAACAAGTGACCTAGACCTTTCTAGATTTTTTTACTTACATCCTCTTAATTTCTTTAAGGAAACTAGTTTTTAACTCTTATACTGATTATTACAGCTCCTACTTTTTGTTTTCCTTCTTTATGTCAACTTATTTACTAATATATTGTCTAACTCAGCTGCTTTTTACATGTTGTATTGCAACTACATTTGTATTGTATTAACTGTATTTGTAGATTTAGCACTATGCTATGAACAAACGACTTCTGTGATTATTCCCCGTTTCTTTACCTGCAATGTTCAACATACAAATTAATCTTTGTATAATGTGATTAGAATTTGCTTCCTCGGAGCTTATGTCCCCGGGCTTCTATTGAAAATGGACATATATCCAAGTCAGACTAGCCCGGTCAACAAATGTAAAATAAAATTAAAAATAAATAAAAATTAAATTAAGTAGAAAAAATATACTGGATGAAATTAGAGTAGTGGTCTTTTAAGCTGACTTGGTGGAGATCTTTATTAAATTAAAGCAGTCCCATTTTCTAGCTGTCTCGGAGCCCTAATAATGACTGGACGTGACTCGACCACAAAATTAGTAGTAGCTTCTTCCAGCAGAGTAACATGAAAGCACTACTGAGCCTTCAGTTTGAATTTCTTAACTTCCGTAAGCAACAAAATTCATACACCTTGCCAAATCGAGCCTTTCAGCCTGATACACACTAGCAAATGTTTCTGCTGACATAACATTACACTTGGAACCTGTGTCAACTTTTAGCTCTGTGGGTTTTCCATTTATCCAAACAGTGCAAAATACTTCATTCTTTGTCCTTAAATCAACTGCATTAACTGTTTCATGAAGCACTGACACACCATCAACATAAAGAGCAGGGTTGCAGCTTTCTAATTGATCAACTCGTTTGTTAAAATGTTCCCTTTTAATAAAAGAATGTGGGCCTTCTGATTTACAAAACCTCTCAAAATTATTCCACTTATTGCATTCGTGGCACTGTTGACAAAAAGGTAAACATTTTTCCCTTTTATATTCATGATTTCCACCACAAATATGACAGTTGGCAATGAAACTGGGTGGGGGCCCATGCTTTGAGTTTGTTGACTCACTTATACTTCACTGAGACTATGCGAACTCTGGAATTTGCCGGAAAGCTCTCGGGTTTACCAGTGCGTTCTGCAGGGGCTACAGTTGTTGCCATGTGCTTGGGCCTGTTTCTTTTCACTATGTGCTGAATACTACTAACATGAGCTTTATCACTGTGCCTTCTAGAGCTGTTCTCATTTGTGACCATATGTGTGTGCTTTTCTGTGAGCTCATATATCTGACAAATCTCAGTGGCCTTATTCAAAGTTAAATTACTATCACAAAGCAAAATCTTTCTCACTGCATCATTTTTAATATCACACACAAGTCTGTCTCTTATCAACTCGTCCTTTAAATTACCAAATCTGCATGTTTTATCATTGTTTCTCAAGTCAGCTATATATGCTGCAAAAGTTTCACCAGGCTTTTGATCCCTTGTATAAAATAAGTGCCTTTCCATAGTAACATTTGTCTGGTGGTTACACATTTCTCTAAATTTACATTTTAGGCGCTCAGGGTCCCCCCTTGACTCAGCTGGTATAACAATATGACAGTTTTCCCCCTCTCCTGTATAGATAGCAGGTGCATACACAAATGAACATTCCCTTTCTATGGCTTCTGACCCAGCTAAATTAAGCAGAATAAATACCTTTGTACGGTCATCTTTATCAAAAAATGTAGCCTTTATGAAAATGTCATATTCTTGCTCAAACACTCACCAGTTCTCTGCAATATTATGATCAAACACAAGCAAACTGGATTTTCGAAATCCATCTGCCATGCCCACAAAGTATACACAAACGCAATGAAAATATGGTCATTGTAATTATGTACCAACAGTTCTGTGAGCTTGTAATAACATTCAAATGCACAATAAAGACTTCAAAATACTGCATTTTGTAAATTATGCTTTGTAATGGCAGTACTCTGTGAAATAACTTTATTGTAATACTGCACAAACATGCAAACACTTTATACACATCTGATAACTTGGATATCTTTAATCAATACAAAAAATACGTGCTTAATGAAAATGCAGTCATTTCCTCTTATTTCATTCATTTTATGCAATTCGGACTTTATTTCAAAATTTTCCATAGTAATATGAATATTTTTTTATCAATAGCAGACATATCGGTTTATGCGAATATTAGTGTGTTCAGTATGCCTTGTTTCATATTTTGCGAATATGAAACAGTGCTGAGCAAGTTTAATATCTGAAATTCGTTTCTGACCTGTTTTGCGAATTATACGTAGAGTAGGGATGATTCACTGTTGTATATTCTTCCAGTTCCAACCGGGTGCCACTCGAACTCATACTGAAGAATTTAGATTCCATCCTGGCCTCAAGTCCTTTTAGACATGTTGCTTCTGACACCATGTTGTCTGTCCCTCTCCAACATAGATGACAAGCAGGTGGGGTTCATAGGTTCATAGGTTCATACTAGGCTATCTGCCCAAGGGCATTTATAAGCCTAGCCCATAGTTATGTGGCTTTCGCCACCCCTTTAGTTTGAATAAAAACTATGCCTATCATTTTGCTGTGCCTCTGTCAAGCAGTGACGCTGAAGTAATCCCTGGGGTATATCTGCAATCTCCCATCCATTGGTCAAGATTCCTCTTGAACAAGACCAGAGAGGTGCTCTGCCTCACATGTACCGGGATTTTGTTCCACAGCATAGGGAGTCTCTGGGTGATGAATCTGTCCCTCCAGCACGTTCTATTTATAACCGTGTCAAGGTTTAAGTCTCCCGCCCTTGTGGTTCTGAGGGATCTAGATTTTTTGAGGTGAAGCATATTCATCAAATCTGGGTTTGACATGGCCTTATATGTCAGGCACAGGTCACCTCTGAGCAAGCGGTATGAGACTGAATAGAGCTGGAGTTCTTTCAGT
This sequence comes from Protopterus annectens, assembly GCF_019279795.1. Lineage (NCBI taxonomy): Eukaryota > Metazoa > Chordata > Ceratodontiformes > Protopteridae > Protopterus > Protopterus annectens. The sequence goes on from NC_056747.1 coordinate 159,645,818, forward strand.
CGGGCAGCATAAGACATATTTTTGAGACCCTTTATCCTTTTGGTGAGGAACTTTTGGGGCCTTTCAAGCTGCAGCAGGTGTCTGGTCAGATACATTCGAACGGGCATTGTACTCAATCATAGGTCTAATAAGTGATGAGTACAGGGGACGATGACCTCCCTTGATCTAGATGTGAATCCCTTCATGATCAGGTGGGTGATATAGAAGGTTTTCCTAACTACTTTAGCAACATGAGTGTCAAACGAAGGCTACTGTCAACCTGGGTCCCCAGATCTCTGATGACTTTTTCTGTGCTCAGTGGATTGCCACCTATATGGTAGCTAGGGGTAGCCTTGTTTTTCCCAAAGGGTATGACTATGCATTTTTGGCGTTTAACTTCAGGCCATGGCTCTGGCACCAGTTATCCATTTCTGTGAGGCCCTTCTGGAGGATATCTGTGTCAGATGTGTTTTCGACTATGGCCCAGTTTGCAGTCATCTGCAAACTTTGTCAGCCATAACCCTCCTGTGTTTGCTTGTATTTCAGAAAAGTAGATGCCGAACAAGAGTGGACCCAGGACTGAGCCCTGTGGGACACCACTTGTGACAGGCTTTGAGTCTGACATGGCTCCAGCAACTCTGACCCTGTGGGTTCTGTCACTTAGCCAGTTTGCAACCCATCTTGTGATGTATGGGTTTACATTCAAGCTGATGAGTTTTTCGATGATACCTGAGTGGGGTATTGTGTCAAGGCCTTTGCCAGGTCGAGGTAGGCTGTATGGACTGCCTTTCCTCATCAATGGCCTTGGTGACTGTCTCAAAAAGTCAACCAAGTTTAAGAGGCAGGATCTGCCTTTGACAAAGCCAAACTGAGTTGGATCCAAAGTCTGCAAGTTCCCTATGTCTTTATTTATGAGTTCCATTATGATCCTCTCCATGGCTTTGCAGATAAGGCTTGTCAAGCTAATGGGGCGGTAATTTCCAGGGTCTGTGGAGGCACCGCCTTATGAAGTGGGACCACAGTCGCCGTCGCCACTCCTTGGGTACGTATCCTGAGGTGAGGCTAAGATTAAACAGCTGTCCTAACTGTGGGTTTAATTCCTCATTGAGTTCATGAAGCACACAGCCGGGGACACCATCCGGTCCCATGGATGCTGTGTTTTTTGCCTTAGTGTGGGCAGTTCTCACCTGGGCGTTGGAGATGTTTGGGGGCTACAATCCTCTGTAATAGATCTCTCTCCTTTGGGGGAGGGAAGAAGTTTGCACTGAACCTGTCAGCCAGTATGTTGGCAATGTGTGTAGGTTCAGTAATTTTCACATCATTTTGAACTAATTCTGAGCATATCTGGGAGTTTCCTCCTAGGTTTCTAACATAGCTAAAGAAGGCCTTATGATTCTCTTTAGAGTCCTTGGCGATTTTTCTCTCAAAATTTGCCTTGGATGATTTTATGAGAGCTCTTAGTTTTTACTTATAATGATCAAAGGTGTCTTACCTTTCAAGGATTTTGCTCTATCTTGTAGTAGCTTCCTCCTTTTGTTGTAGAGCTTGTTTATGGCTGGGGTCCACCAGACTGGACGCTTGCCTTTGGTACAGAGAGTCTTAGTTTTGTTTGGGATTGCCTGATCCATGCAGTCCTGTAGGTGCTGGTAGAAGGCATTTGTAAGTGATTCAGCGGTTTGAGTAATGTTTACCACTGGCTCAGGGGCCTTAAAGGAGACCACACTAGTTTTAGAAGTGTGAAATCGGCTTTTGAGAAGTTTTTCACTGTGGTCTTTTTGTTTCAGGTGGGGCGGGATGAGGACCTCCAGCGAGATTAGTTTATGATCTGATCTCACCAGTGAGGGGTATACTTCGGTGTTGAACATTTTGATCCCATGTTCGTGATGATGAGATCAAGTATGTTTTCTCCTCTTGTGGGGATGGTGACTAGTTGTTCCATGGCATTTGAGTTTATGAACTCCAGGAATCTTTGGGTTAGAGTGTTCGGGCTTGAGTAGTGTTCCCAGTCTATATTAGGGTAGTTAAAGTCACCTAGTATGATGGTGTTTGGAGATACATTTATCCCTCCAATGTTTTCAGGAAGGCCATGTGAGGTTCCTGAGTTTGAGAGGGTGGCCTGTAACATGCTACAAATTGCAGAGCAGTCTTGCCTATGGTTAATTGCACCTGGATGGTCTCCGATGCATCATGCGTTGCCACCAACCTTGAGGTGTGGGTGTCCTTTATGAATATGGACACCCCCCCCTCCTTTCTTGGTGTTGTCCGGATTTTGGGGCCGAACGCATGATATGAGGTGAAACCTGTTAGTGCTGGGGTGCTCTCAGGAGCCTTGAACCAGGTTTCTGTCACAGCACAGACATCGATGTTCTCCATATTGAGAAGGGCCTCGAGTGCGTGCATCTTGAGATTGAGACTTCTGGCATTGAGCAGCATTACCCTTAGTTTTTTCCTTTTTGGTGTTCTAGGGTGGTAGGTTTAGAATTTGAGCCTTGCCTAAAAAGGCACTATGGGGGTGGCAAGAGCCTTTGCCAATATCCGGAAGCCCAGGGGTGACAGGTGCAAGCCGTCCCTTGCGAAGCAGCGTGGCTTGTCCAGCATGTCATCCCAGGCAGACAGACATTGGATCCCCTTTGAATGACACCAGAATTTAAGCCAATTATTAAAGCTGATCATCTTATCACTGTATTGTGGCATCATTCTAGGTGAAGGTAGGATACTGCTCAAGGTCAGGGTCATACCTGCCTGGGCTACATAATCAGAGAGCTCCTCGATGTCCCTTTTCATGTAGTCCAAGGAGGTACGTCTCAGGTCGTTGACACCAGCGTGGACAATGACTGAGTCGTACTTGTACCTGCTGTTGAGAGACCCGAGTGCTTGCGTTATGTGGCGGATTCTAGCGCCTGACAGGCAGCTTACTGTGACCTTCTCTTTACTCAGTCTGGTGAGCGGGGCGTCAGTGTGTCTGACTATGGAATCACCAATGACAAGTGTGTCTGGCATTTTGTTTGGCCTTAAGGGCTGTGACTGTTTGACACTCTGACTGTGTGGTCTATGTGTTGCATGTGTTGGGTCGTGAGGTGGTAGTTGTTTGGGTGTCTGCTTTGGTGGCCTCTGCTGTTTTGGTAAATTTTTGATCAGAGCCTCCGAGTATGTCTTTGTGTGAGTATGTGTATGATTTGAAGTTGTGATGGTACCATGTGTGACTGGGTGTGTATTGTGTGTGGTTACCTTCTCCTCCTGTCTGGTCTTGCCAGTCCTATGTTGAGAGAGCTCAGCCTCCAGTTTGGCCGTATAGTTGCATCTCTCGCATGTATTTGTGTTTTGTGGGAGAAGGAGAGGATTGTCTGTGTACATGAGGCAGTTGTAACATTGCCTCAATATTCCCAGGTTCACCAGTTGAGCTGGAGAGGACACTAGCAACTGATCCCTCGACATACTAGAAGTAGTAGATAAAGAGACTTTCAAAGGACTCCGGGGAAGTGGGTTTTAGGCTGGTGGGGTACTATCTATAATAAGAGTGCTTTATCAAGGTGCAAGTACTGTAGGAGTAAGTGCTAGGCTTTACAGATAGAGAATAGTCTACTTGGGAATCAAGTAGAGATGAACTTTTCAGTTATAGGATATGCTGGTTAGATCAGCAGTACAGCTCGAGGAAGGTAGTTTTAAGGGAAAATTGGAAGAGTGGAATTTAGATGGCCCAAATAGTTTAACCTTGTTTAACCGCCGCTGCTCTTGTGTGCATGCTTTAATACATGAAAACACACCAGGATGGATAGCAGCATCACAAAAAAATAAAACTGGTTAACAGACAAACCTGATATACATACATGCTTACACCTCAACTGCTTACTAGAAAATGGCAGTCAAACTTGCACATGCTCCGTATTTACACACACTTCTTAAAGGTACACACACACACACTGATCTACATTTACTCTTCTTTTAGATATATTTGTTTTATAATATTTCTATCATTATATATTAATGTTTTGTTGTTAAAATTTTCAATAAAAACAATTGAGAAAAAAAGAGAAACCATGTGGGAGCTTGAGGTCTCAAATGTCCAGGTGAGGCAGGCCGGATGGGTGAGATAGGAGATCTGGGACTTGGTCGAGAACCCAAGGTGAGTGTATACATAGAAAATTGTTAGAATAGCATATTTTGCATTTTAATGTATTTTTCTGAGGGCTATGAAGTCTGAAACCATGAATCCCATCATTATTTAGTGATTGAAATCCTCAGCAGTTTTCAAGAAAACCACAAGTTCCATAGTGAGTAGACCAAAACTATTAGACAAAATATAGGGCAGCTGAACCTTATCTCACACACACACACACACACACACACACACACACACACACACACACACACACACACACACACACACACACACACACACAAAATATAGTTAATTGAAAATTAACAAATTGATATGTTCCAAATAACGTCAGAATGAGAAGACCTTCAGGATATACCTTGTGCAATAACTTCCTCAATGTGCATGCCAACGCACTGACATTAAATGTGAATTCAGGACTTCCTAGGTAGTTAAAAGTAGCATGACAGTTACCATGACTGGACCACATTTAATTAATTTTAATATTACACTTGAGCGTATTCTTTCAGCTGGGCACACCGAGGACCAGACACAGTGCTTTAGTAGGACAGATTCTGTCATCCAGGCCACCTGTTCAACACGCAAGTTTCAGGAGATACTTAAAATGGTGCATTTACGAATCAAGCAGTAGCTCCCCATTATGTGCAGCTGCAGTTGGCAGTCACATTCATGGATCTAAATCATGCTTCAGCAATTAAAACCATCACTGAGTAATTCAGAAAGGATATAAATCATAAAATTATAATAGTTTAAGGTCCTTGTATTAGTCACTCACAACATGGGTCCCGAATTGTATTATAAAAATTTCCCTTTTAAAAAATGCTACAAGGAATCCTGTGTTATTTTTGTCATGTTACAAACTTCTCAGCACAGCCTTGTATTCAGATTACCACATGCCAACTTCAGATTGTATTCTAACTCCAACATCCCCTTGAAACTTAGGGGAACACTTCTGAAGACTGATTCTATTTTCTTACTAGAATTACACCCCCGATTCTGAAGCAAATCTTATACAAGATGGGGAGCCTTGAAAAGCTGGATTATTTCCAGTTACTCACAGCTGTCTGCAAATGGTATGGGTTGCTGTTGACTCCTTCAGTGTAAGGACTTCGGCTACAATGCCACTATGCCCATTCGCAGCATTCTACTGACTGACTTTCAATATTTAACTATCCAGTACCCACTGGCTACCACTATACTGCTCACAGTAACTCTTCAATGATCTGATGACCCAACCTCAGGGTGGCTGAACCATTCAGCTGTGGCACACTGACCATTCCTAATGAAGTTAAACAAGTATATGCTGCTCTGCAGTTCAGCTAACTGCAACACAAGATCTCTTTGTGCCATGTGTATTTCTTCCGGTGAGGGAGGTGACAGGGTAGTATAATGAGTTATGGTAGTGACCTATTAATGATACAGTTATACTTGCATCCTGAACACTGATGGACCAGGTTTAATGTGCATGATGTGTGACTTTAGGGAAGCAATATAATTAGTCTGAAGTTCCTGGAGAATCCATGAAAAATGAAAGTTATTTACTAACCATAATGCTGGAGCCTTTTTATTCCAGTCCCTCCTATATGACTGTTGGGGTACCAAGCAGTTTGTTAATCTAATCTGGCCATCTGTTACTGTTGCTACCATCAATCTCTCAGATTTTTCCTCCCATGATTCCCATGTATCCTCACTAACCTCAGATCATATTGGCAAAGGTATGCAAAGTAGACCATGTTGCTGTAGAATATTTTTCATCCACTGAAGAATTTTTGAAAAAGATTGCGAAGACTGCAAAAGACCTCCTGGAATGAGCTCTGGGTTTAGCAGGTAAAGCCTTACTTCTGGAAGAGCCGGCAAAGGTGATGCAATCATATAACCACTGCATTATATCTACTTAGAGATTTTTTCACCCATTTTGTTTGCAGAAAAGGTTATGAATAACTGAACTTCTTTCCTGAATGGTTTTGCTTCTGTGAAGGTAGATGTCTAACATAATCCAGGGTACGTAACAAATGCTCTCATTTGCTGCAATGGTTAGAGAAGAATACTGGTAGATGCATCACCAGATTTAGATTATTTTTTGATGTCACCTTTGGAATAAATGATGGATTGGTTCTCAGAGCGAATCTACCCTTGACAAATACTAAACATGATGGACTGGATGGCGAGGCATGTAGTTTGAAGTCTGCCTGTTAGAATTAAATGAAATCAAGAATAGTGTTTCCATGAGAAACTTTAGATCCACGGAAAAAGCTGCTTCAATAACAGGTTCTGTTATAGTTTCTAGTACAAAATTAAGGTCCCATGTAGGAGGGGGATCTTTTATTGGTGGTCACAGAAGAAATAAATCTTTAAGAATCTGCAAAGTTTATGTGAAGCCAATTAAGATCCCAAAGGAAGAACCACTGTTTTTAGGAGGCTTGGTACACAACACCCCTTTCAAAATAATTGTCACATGAGATTGCTTTGCAAAAAGAAGGATTCATGGGCAGACAAGCTGAAATGGCTGACAAATGTAGCATGATGGAGAGTAAGACAGGCCAGTGGATAGTAACTCAAACAAATAAGGTAGAACCAAAGAAGAAAAAATCTTAAGACAACTTGGTTCTTGTCTTGATGATAACTAGAAAAACGTTTCCATTTTCTAATGTATGTTTTTTTAGTTTCAGGTTTTCTTGCATCGTTTAATACCTGCTGCATGTCCTCAGAAAATGTGTGCCTACAAGGTATTAAGACCATCATCCAGGCAGTTGGCTGCTGTTGTTTACAGCTGGGATGTATTAAACAATCACTGTCTTGAGTGAGTAGATCTAGTCTGTGAGGAACCTTGTGGTAATTACCCTTGGTCAATTCCATAAGAAGGGAGAAAGTACAGTTGAGTCCCACTTATTATAACTTTAAATGTTTGAGTACATAAATATTGCATTATTAATTCTTAGTCTTACTGCTATGCAGAAGCCAGCAACCATCCTGACTTCCAAAGTCTTTACATCACCCTTAGTTGACAGATCTCCGAAGACTGACATCTAGATGTCAGGGTATATGAAGGGCATCTGTCGAAACCATCTTCAGGTCTTTCTAAGCAGTGAATGGGAAGTCTTATACCTGAGGAAAGCACAACTTTCCCCAGTTGTGTGAATTTAAGTGAAAAGGATGGGAAAAAACAGGAGGTAGACATGGGATGACCAAGTTAAAAAACAGGACTAACTGCAAAAAAAAAAAATTTCTTCCACCCCCTGCACCCAGCAAAGGGGAGACAAGTGGTCTGCAGAGACAGGATTTACATGGTGTGAGTATGTAATGCATCACTAATCTACTTGAAAATCTACAATTATGGTAAGTGGGACAAAGGTGTACTATGTTCCTCATAGTCTGTGTTACAGAACTGATTCTTGGGAAGCCTTCCGAAGGTAAATTTGGATGGTTGATTGGTTATCTTTATGACCTTCAGAAATACGATTTTACAGGGCAGCAAAGACAAAACCTGCGCCAGCCCTGGAGACTTTGCCTTGGTTATAATGTTTTGTAAAAGTGTGCACCAAGTTCCATATGCCTGTCTCTAGGATGGCCTGAGTGGGAACTCCTTTGACGGAAGCAGTGGTAGTCATTCCATGTCTAGCGGAGAGGGCTTTAATATACCCAGGAAAACCCTTTCCATGGTGTGAGCAACAAAACAATGCAGTTAGCTATCCATTTTGACATGGTTTGCTTGGAGCCAGGCTTGCCTACTTTACCATCTGCAAAAGCCACCAGCAATGCTCTACTAGGACCCATTGTCCTGTCTAGATAATACCTGATCTACGTGTGCACATCCAGGGAGTGGAGGACTTGTTCTGCCTTGTTCTAAGGATTTGGGTAAAAGACTGGTAGGTGGATAGCCTGGTTTAAATAAGCTAAGATACCATCTTAGGCATAAGGAATGGATTTGTTTAGAGGGTGATCCTATCCCTGTGGGAGACGGTGAAAGGTTTTTTTTACACATGGGGGCTTGAAGCTCAGAAACTCTCCTAGCTGATGTAACAGCTACAAGGAAGGTGGTCCACCAAGTCAGCATTATTAGAGAGGTGTGGCATCAGGTTCAGAGTGAGGCAAAGTTACGTTTGCTAACACACAGTTTAAATCCAATGCCAGAATAGAGTTCTTTCAAGGTGGTCTCACGTGACTTACCCCTTTTAGAAAAAGTTCCATGTGGGAGTGTGAAAAGATATGTGGTAAACTGTGCAGGAAAGCTGATATTGCAGATACACGTACCTTAATGCTAGAATAGGAAAGTTCTAGTCTAAAGAAGCCAGACAGATACTGCAAGAATGAGCTGATGCCTGCTTGAGCAGGGTTAGTGTCATTGCTGTGATGCTAAATTGAAAATCTTTTCCACTTTGCCAGTTATGATTTTCTGGTATTGGGCTCAATAGACTGGTTGAGGTTAATAACCGAAACAACCTTTGGCATAAAGGAAGGATTTGGTCTGAGGGAAACCCTATCCTTGTGAAATACCAAGTAAGGAGGTCTAACTGACAAAGCTTGGAGCTCAGAGACTCGCCTAGCTGAAGTGATGGCTACCAAAAAGATTGTCATCCATGACAAATATTTCAAGTCACAAGTAGCTGCAGGCTCAAAGGGAGATGAAGTGAGACACTGTAGCACAAAATTGAAGTCCCATGGCATTACGGGATCAAAGACTAGGGGCTGAAGCATCATACTGCCCTTTAAAAATGCCTTACAAAGTCTATGCTCCATTAGACTAGGTTCATTAGCGACATGAAAGGTGGAGATAGCCGCCAACTGAACTTTAATGGTTGTGGCAGCTGACCCCTGACTGAAAAGCATGGAGAGAAATTCCAGAACTGATGAAATTGGTGCAGTGTAAGGGTCAATCTGCCTTTCATGAGCCCAGATGGAGAATCTTATCCATTTACTGGAATAAATCTTCCTAGTCGAAGGCTTATGGGACGAAGACAGAATATGAACTACTTCCGGAGAAAAATGATGAAGCCTGACTAGTGATGGAACTGGAGTAGCCAAGCTGTCAACCGGAGGGTCTGAAGAGAGGGATGGAACTGCCCTGACATATGAGTCAATAGGTCTGGCTGTGGGTCCAGTATCCAGGGGTTGTCCATGAGATAGGGATGGAGAAAGGGGAACCAAATTTGACGAGGCCAGTGTGGAGCAATCAGAATCATTCTGCTTCCCAAGAATTGTGCTTTCTGAATAACCTTTGCTATCAGAGGAACAGGTGGGAAGGCATAAAATAGACCGGAGGGCCAATCATGAACTAGAGCATCCCTGGGTGTCTCCCCGTGAGGGGAGATGAGGGTGAAGTAGCTGCTGCACTTGGTATTGAGGGGACTGGCAAATAGATCACAGCAAGGCTGACCCCATATGCGGAAAATCTTCTCCGCAACCTGCTTGTTCAGGGACCACTCGTGAGGCATCAGAATAGCTCTGCTCAACCTGTTAGCAATCACGTTGGACTTCCCCAGAATGTACGTTGCCACAAGAAAGCATTGAGAAGACACTGCCCACTGCCACACTCGAATAACCTCTCTGCAAAGGGGATACGATTTGGTTCCCCCCTGTTTGTTCAGATACCATAACACCGACATATTGTCCGAGTGGATTGCAATCGTCCCGAGAGGAAAAAAGCTCTGGAGTGCTTGCAACGCTAATAGCACTGCTCTCATCTCCAGACAATGATATGCAAATGTATCTCGTGCTCTTGCCACGTGCCTTGGACTGTCCTGCTGAGATAATGCCCCCCACCCAATCTGGGAGGCATCCGTGGTCACCGTGGCAACTGGAGGAGGTGGAACGAAGGGCTTTCCCACATTGAGATTAATGGTCTGAAGCCACCAGCGTAGATCCTGCTTGCACCTGTCTGTAATCATAATAAGATGGGGAAAGCGGAAGGTGTTGCAGGGACCACTGAGCAAAGAGCAGCCACTGAAGGAGCCTCATGTGTAGTCTTGAAAGAGGGACTAGCATAATTGTGGAAGCCATTGTCCCTAACAATTTGAGAACCATTTTTCCCTTTACCTTTTTCAGTGGAAGCAACGCGTAGACCTGTTGTTGCAAAACTTTTAGTTATGTACTTACCATAACTTTAGATGTTTGGGATCCATCTCGCCTACATTCTGTACTGATGGGCTCGGAGCCGATCCCTCGGCTCCGACTCGGCACGCTATGCTATAGAGCGAGGCCTCTTATTGGCTGAGCTATTTCTTATCCCAGGATGCACCACCACTAATCCCCCAGATCTTGTTTGTCCGCATTCATGCACACATGCACAACTTGTTTATATAACATTGTTAGATGTTTCAAGATGAAACAACAGGATTCGGACCTTCTGATCTCCTCTGATCTCCAAGGAAGGGGGAAGGAGGGTGGGTTATTAGGAATGTAGGGGAGATGGATCCCAAACATCTAAAGTTATGGTAAGTACATAACTAAAAGATGTTATGTGATCCTATCTCGCCTACATTCTGTACTGATGGGACAGCGTCCCTAGCACCTAAATCCCGGGTGGTTCATTGGAAAACACTCCTGAGCACTGTGGAACCAAATGAAGCTCATCCTCTAGATGCCACATCCAATTTGTAGTGGGAAAAGAAAGTGTGCGGGGAAGACCATGTAGCCGCAGCACAAATGTCACTAATGGCAAGCTTAGAATGAAATGCTATCGAAGTAGCCATAGCCCTTGTAGAATGAGCTTTGACAGAGGTGGTAAGCTCTTTGTTAGAATAAGAATAAGCTTGAGTAATACAGTCCCTGATCCATTTGGCAATAGTAACCTTTGTGACAGCTTTGCCCAATTTATTGTCTGCAAAGGATACAAACAACTGATCTGTTTTCCTTGTTTGTTTGGTCCTGTCTAAATAAAAACGCAACTGCCTGTGGACATCTAGTGTGTGGAATATGAATTCCGCTTTGTTAGAATATTTTGGAAAAAAAACTGGAAGTTCTAACGATTGTTGTAGGCAGAAACTGGAGCAAACTTTAGGGACAAAGGAAGGATTTGGCCTGAGAGATACTCCGTCTTTGTGAAAAACCAAGTACGGGGGTTTTACAGACAAAGCTTGAAGCTCTGAAACTCTTCTGGCAGAAGTAATCGCCACCAGAAAAGCAGTCTTCCACGATAGAAATTTTAGATCACATGTAGCTGCCGGTTCAAAGGGGGAGGAAGTTAAGGCGCGTAACACCACATCGAGATCCCATGGAGGAGCAGGATGAGAAATCGGAGGTCTTAACAGCACAGCACCTTTCAAGAAGGTCTTACACAATCTGTTGCTCATTAAAGGTGGGTTTATAGATTCGTGAAAATTGGAAATCGCTGCCAATTGAACCTTGATGGTAGAGACTGAAGGGCCTTGATTGAAAAGAGAAGTTAAAAATTTTAGTACTTCTGCCACGGGAATAGAGATGGGATCCAGGCCCCGGAGTTGAGCCCAAATAGCAAATCTTTTCCATTTGCTAGAATACAGTTTCTTAGTAGCAGACTTATGGGCCGAAGATAATACGTGTACAACCTCTGGATCCAATGTATGACTCCTGACTATAGTCGGAAGAGGAGGAGCCAAGCCGTCAATTTTAAGGTGTGCAGGGACAGGTGGAATAGTCCCGACTGATGAACCAAAAGGTCTGGGATCTGATCCAGGATCCATGGACCTTCCAGAGCATATTTCCGAAGATAGGGAAACCATACTTGACGAGGCCAGTAAGGAGCAACTAAGATCATTTTGCTCCCCAAGAGAGATGCCTTTTGGATCACCCTGGGAAGGAGAGGAACTGGGGGGAAGGCATAAAGCAAGCCGGTGGGCCAAGGACGGGCTAGTGCGTCCATGGGGCTCTTCCCCGGAGCCGGGGTTAGGGAGAAGAATTCTTTGCACTTCGCATTTCGTGGAGTCGCGAAGAGGTCGCAACATGGAACTCCCCATTTGCTGAAAATCTGACTTGCAACTGTCATGTTCAGAGACCATTCGTAAGGAGAGAGGATGGTTCTGCTCAGTCTGTCGGCTATCACATTGGACTTGCCCGGGATATGAGTAGCCACTAGAAAGCGTTTGGTCGAGACTGCCCATTTCCAGACTCTCATGGCCTCTCTGCAAAGAGGATAGGATCTGGTCCCTCCCTGTTTGTTCAGGTATCAGACAACTGATATGTTGTCTGAGTGAACGGCAATTACGCCCTGGGGAAGGTAATCGTGAAGGGCTTGAAGGGACAGAAGCATTGCCCTCATTTCTAGGATGTTGATATGAAGTAGGGTCTCTTCTGGGTGCCATCTGCCTTGGACTGACCTGCCCAGGGAATGCCCCCCCCACCCCATCTGGGAGGCGTCCGTGGTCAAAGTGGCCACAGGAGGAGGTGGAACAAAGGGTCGTCCCTGATCCAAACTGGAGGGCACTAGCCACCAGCGAAGGTTCCGTTTGCATGTTTCCGTGATCCATATGAGGTGATTGAGAGGGAGTTCCTGAAAGGACCACTGAGCTGAAAGATGCCACTGGAGAATTCTCATGTGCAAACTTGCCAAGGGGACTAGAAGAACTGTGGCGGACATGGATCCCAATAGCTGCAGGACCATTCTGGCTGGGGCTTTGGACCTGGGAAGTAAGGCTCGAACTTGAGTCTGTATGGTTTGTATTCTGTCTGTAGGTAGATAGACCCGCATTCGGTTTGAGTCTATCTCTACCCCTATGAATCTTATTCGTTGAGATGGCAGCAACACAGACTTTGGCCAATTGAAGGTGATTCCAAGGGAATTGCCCAGTGATATAGTGGCTTGTAGGCTCCGCAGTAGTAGATGCTTGGAGGTGGCAGTTAGGAGCCAGTCGTCTAGATACGGAAACACCTGGAATCCTAGACTTCTCAGGTGAGCAGTCACGACTGCCAAGCACTTGGTGAATACCCTGGGGGCTGTGGTGAGACCAAAGGGCAGCGCGCGGAACTGAAAATGACTGCCTCCCAGGCTGAAGCGCAGATGTCTCCTGGACGCTTGATGTACCATGATATGGTAATAAGCTTCCTTGAGATCTATGGAGCACATCCAAACACCTTTCTCCAGCAATGGGAGAATGGCTTGTAGGGTGACCATTCGGAACTTGGACTTTCTGACTGAACGGTTTAGAATGCTGAGGTCCAAAATGGGCCTCAAGTCCCCGGTCTTTTTTGGCACCAAAAAGAATCTTGAGGAAGTCCCTAATCCGATCTGGTCTGCGGGGACCGGTTGGATGACTCCTTTTTGCAGCAGCTTTGAAACTTCTGAGGCTGCAGTATCCCGTTGACTGGGTGGCGGGTCCGGGATTTTTTTGGACTGAGGTGGAGAGTGAGAGAAAGGGATGGTGTAACCTCCGGCGATAATTCGAAGCACCCATCGGTCCTGAGTGATACCTTCCCAGGCTTTTAGGTGCTTCGAGAAACGACCCCCGACTGGCTCGGAGCTGCACAGTCGGGCAATCCCTCAGGGACTGTGAAAGGCTGAAGAGCCACGAAAGGACTCGCGGTCTCCAGTGTTGCGAGGGCCTCTGCCGCCTCTGGGACGGCGTCTTCGAAGAATTTCCCCTCCCTGCCTCTGGAAGGGGATCCTCCTGCTGAGAGGGTAAGGCTTCTGAGATCTACGGAACCACATTTTCCCTCCTCTTTAGCCTTGGGATAAGGCCGAAGGGAGTGGAAAATCGTGCCCACGGCAGTCAGAGTCTTACCCTCCTGTTCGCAGCGGTCAGTGTGTCCTTTACCTTGGGTCCAAACAGGAGGACCCATCAAAGGCGTCGGCAAAGGAAGACTTAAAGGCCTCATGAAATGACACAGGCGGAGCCAGGCTTGTCTCCGTAGAGCAATGCCTGTACCGCGCTCTACTCGCCTTCGCAGCATATGAAATGAGCCTCATGGACGAGTTTGAAATGGACGACAATGTAGCCAGCTGAGAGCCAACCGTCTGGGCCAGCTCCTCAGGCAGGTTACCCAAGAGGGTATCGGATAGTTCTTTAATCAGATCCCTCTGAAATCTAGTAAAGTGCGTAAGGTAGTTCAAGGACCTTAATGTAAAGGCCGCTGAACTTAGGGTGCGCTTTCCGTACCGATCCATGCTCCTAGACTCCTTATTAGGAGGATGGATGGACGTCGAAGCCTCTGCTACATCTTGCTGGGTAGCAGATGCCACAACCAAAGCATCTACAGCCACACCTTTAGTTAGAAACTCTTTTTCAGGGGGTGCCGAGAGGAACTTATTCGGACGAGCAGGCACCGGTTCCACAGAGTCTGGGTATTCCCACGCCCTTCGACAGATCAAATCCAAGAGCTCATCGAAGGGCGGAGACACCCAGGAGGCGGAGGGCTGAGCCCCGAAGGCCTTAAGGAACACCGACTCATCAGCAGAAGGGGGTTTGGACTGCCAGCCGCCTCATTGTTTAAGGGCTTCCAGGATGTCTGCAAAGGAGACATCATCCGAGGACGACTTAAGGGACGCCTCTGCATCATCGAGATCAGTGTCTGATGTAAGAGACTCATCAGGGGAGTCAACGTGCTTCCTCTTGCACGATCTTTTCATGGGGGGTTCTTCCGAAGAGGCTTCAGAAGGACCTCCAGGAGGGGGGGAAACCCCAGTGGGGGTAACCTCAGGCCCCGGGGCTCCGCTGTCTAAGGACAGGGGGACTGCCAAAGACCCAGTCTCGGTATGCAGGGAAGGAGCTGGGGAGACCGTGGAGGTAGCCAAAGATGATTTGGCTAACGCACTCCTCATAGCCCTGAATGCGGGACCACCAGAATCCTGGGAGGGTCCCACCTCCGTGGCCACGACGGTAGATGGCACCCCCGCAGCCGACGCACCGAGAGGAAGGCTTGGGACCGAAATCATCAGTCCCGAAGCATCCCCCCCGGGGCCGACGGAAGAAGTCCGCGTACCGAACTCCGACCCAAGAGCCGGAGTTGGAGTAAGGGTCAGGCCCGACCCTAAAACCTCCACCGGTTCCACCAGCACCGGCTCCAACGGTGCCGTGGCTGTTGGAGGAGGAACCATTGTAGCAAGGTGGACCATTGGCTCCGAAGCCGAATGGGCTGGAGCCAAAACTAACTTTTGGAACACCGGAGACTGGAAGAGTCTTAGGAGCACCCTGTCGATGTCCGAATCAGACATCTTGGATGATCTGGATGATACCGATCGGGTCTGAACCGTTTTCTCCATCGGCTCCAAGGGACTAGGGGACCGGCTCCGAATGGATTCTATAACTATCGGCTCCGAGGGAGATCTCAAGGCAATTTCCCTTGGTGCCGATAAGGACTTCGGCTTCGAAGGGGAAGAGTCTGAGCCGGCAACCCTCATCGGCTCCAATATCAGTGGAGCCGATGAAGGTGACCCTTCTCTCGATGCCCCAGTCCTCGGCTCCAAAACCAGAGGGGTCGAGACTGGAGGCATCGAGGCAGACCGTTCCTCCCTCGGCTCCGAAGTCCGTGGAGCCGATGGAGAAGTCTGCCTAGGTTTTTTGGCAGTCGGTTCCGACTGACTGGTCGGAGCCGACGCTTTCTTCTTTTTTGAAGGAGAGGGAGACGAAGATAAAGCCTCCTCGAAGGACGGCTTGATTAACCCCTTAAGGATTAATTTGTTTTTCCTCTCCTGGAGGACCCTTGATGAGAAGGCGTGACACACGCTACATGATTCTTGTAGGTGCTTGGCGCCTAAACAGTAAACGCATGAGGAGTGGTCGTCCGTTATGGACATCTTAAAACCACACCTCGTGCATTTTTTAAACCCGGAGGTTTACTAACTAGATAACACGAAAAACTAGCTAGTTTAAGTTCAAATTATAAGTTTTTTTTTTTTTTTTTTTACACAATAACACAGTTACACAAGAAAAACACAGAAAGAGAGGGTCAAGACCCTCTAACTAAAACGGGTACTTGACCCACCAATAAACGCTAAAATAGCAAAAGGGGAAGGCCCCTCTAACTAAAACGGGAAACTTTCCCTTAACAAAAAGAACAACTTTCTCAACAAAATCACCAAATACACACACGTATCACAACAATAGCTGTTAAAACAGCTTTTGGGTTGAAAACGAGCAAATTCCTGACAGGAAAAGTCTAAATAAATTAGTACTTAGCCCAGCCAAGTTGAGACCACGTCTTAGCTTGTAAGCGGCAAATGAGATCTGGGGGATTAGTGGTGGTGCATCCTGGGATAAGAAATAGCTCAGCCAATAAGAGGCCTCGCTCTATAGCATAGCGTGCTGAGTCGGAGCCGAGGGATCGGCTCCGAGCCCATCAGTACAGAATGTAGGCGAGATAGGATCACATAACATCCTGAATTCTTTCTTGTGGTAAGAAAACCCTCATGAGCACGGTGCCTACCTCCGCGCCTATAAAGGTGACACGCTGCAAGGGCAACAAGGCAGACTTTTTCCAGTTTAGTGTGATACCCAATTGTTGACAGCGCAATGGTGGCGTCCCTGGTCTGTAGTAGTAGATGCCTGGTGCTGGCAGACAGGAGCCAATCGTCTAGGTACAGAAACACTTGGAATCCCTGACGTCTCAAGTGAGCTGTCACCACTGCCATACATTTAGTGAACATCCTGGGGGCTGTGGTGAGACCAAAGGGCAGGGCTCGAAACTGAAAATGACTGGCTCCCAGCCGGAAGCATAAATGACTTCTGGATGCCCTGTCCATCTTTATATGGTAGTAAGCATCCTTGAGGTCGATGGAGCACATCCATACTTCTTTCCCCAACAATGGGAGAATAGACTGTAAAGTGACAATTCGGAACTTGGACTTTTTTACATGGAGGTTCAAGCGGCTGAGATCCAAGATGGGTCTCAGGTCCCCTGTTCTTTTCGGCACCAAAAAGAATCTTCAGTAAGTCCCCAATCCGAGCTGGTCTGAGGGGACATGCTGGATGGCTCCTTTTGCTAGCAGCTATTGAACTTCTGAAGCTGCGGAATCCCTTTGACTGGGTGGAGCATCTGGGATTCTCTTGGTAGGCAGGGGATGAGAAGGGAATATGATATCCTCTGAAAATTATCTTTAATACCCACTCATCCTGGGTGATGCCTTGCCAGGCTTCTGGGTATAGCAAAATGCGACCCCCAACTGGCTCTGGAGTAGCACAGTCGGGCCGACCATCAGGAGCGCTGATAGGAAGAACTGCGAAAGGAATCGTGGTCCCCCTGGTTACGCGGGCCTCCTCTGCCTCTAGGGCGGCATCTACCTGAGTTACCACCCCCTCCCCTGCCTCTGGAGGGTGAATCACTTTGTGTGTCTTGAAAAAACCTCTGCGGCTTTCTAAACCACATTTTCCCACCCTTCTAGCCCTTGAGATAAGGTCTAGAAGGCATGGAAAAATGGACTCCCACAGCAGACAGGGTTTTTCCTTCCTGCTCGCACATAGTGAGAATATCCTTCACCTTGGTTCCAAACAACGATGAACCATAAAATGGGGTGTTGGTGAATGTAGACTTGAAGGTCTCTGCAAAATTACACAGGCGCATCCAGGAGTGCCTCCTAAGAGAGACTCCTGAACTCGCTGCCCTACTCGATCCGTTGGCTGCATGCGAGATCAGCCTCGTGGAGGAGTTAGTAATGGAATTTAGGGTAGACATCTGGGCATTGACTTTCTGAACCACTGGATCAGAAATGTTACCCTGCAGAGACTCTCCAAGCTCTTTTAGGAGATCTCTTTGGAGCCATGTAAAATGTGACAAATAGTTTAGCGATTGTAGAGTAAAGGCTGCTGAAGAAAACATACGCTTCCCATTCCGGTCCATAGTCCTTGACTCCTTGTTAGGAGGACGGACGGTAGATAAAGTCTCAGCTAGTTCCTTCTTGATGGCCGCTACCACCACCATGGCATCTACTAGAATGCCCTTTGTGAGAAATTCCTTGTCAGCGGGGGCGAACAGAAACTTGTTGGGTCTCCTGGGGACTGGTCCCACAGTGTCAGGGGTTTCCCACACCCTTCGACAAACATCCAGGTGTTCATCGAACGGGGGGAGAAACCCAAGAAGCGGTGGGTCGAGACCCAAAGGCCTTCAGGAACACCGACTCCTCCTCAAAGGAAGATTTGGAGGGCCAGTCGCCTCTCTGCTTCAAGATCTCCAGGATATCCGAAAAAGAGATATCTTCAGAGGATGACTTGGGGGACCCCTCTGACTCCTCGAGGACGGTGTCCGAAGTGATAGACTCATCTTGGGAGTCGATGTGCTTCCTCTTGCACAGTCTTTTTCTGGGGGGCTCCTCAGGCAAACACTCTGGGGAGACCTCAGAAAGTTGGGGACCACTCATGGAGGTATCCTGAGGCCTTGGGTATCCGCTGTCCAAGGACAGAGGGTGATAAGAAACTGATACTGGTGCAGGAGGGGGTAGAGTGTCGGTGCCATCAGACGCAGCTGAGGACCTGGCCAGCACGCTCCGCATGGCCTCAAAAGCTGATCCCCCTTGGCTCCAAAGAATGACCAACAGTGGAAGCCCTCTGAGCCGAAGGGATAAGGTCCGAAGCCAAGGCAGGGCCCAAGCTCACCCATGCCGAAGCACCAAGCGGGAGGCTTGGAGCAGAAGAAGATCGACCTGAGACCTCTCCCTCAGGTCCGACCGAGGAACTACGAGCCCTGGATCATGCGGACGGAGCAGACTGGGTCGAAGTGGAGATTCGAACAGAGTTGCCAGGATGGGCTACTGGGGCCGACGCAAAGGCATCAGACAGAGCAGACAACTCTGGCTCCGAAGGCCGAGAAAGGCTCGGAGGAGGAACATACAAGGATGGATGGGTGACAGGCTCCGGGACCGATTGGGCTGGAACCAAAAACAATCTGGCCAACACCGGTGATTGGAGCAGTCTCTGTACCACTCTATCCACATCATCGTCCGAGAGAGTCCTGGAGGACCTAGAGGATAAGGTCAGAGATCTGGACCACCCTACAGAAGGAGACTTACAAGGAGGAGAAACCAGTCTAGAAACCAGAGACTGGCTCCGAACAAGTATCTCCGTCACCGGCTCTAAGAGACTGGGAGCCGATGTTGACTTGGTCAATTCACCCACTTCCTTCGGCCCCAAAGCCAATGGAGCCGGGGAAGCTGAAGTACATTTGGCAACTTTCTCTGGTGGCTCCGATAAAACTGACAGAACCGGAGAGCATTTTTTTGATTTAGAGGTCTTGTCTGCTTTAGAGGGAGAGGACCAAGAACTGGTAAGCCCTCTCCAAGTCTTCTTCAAAGGAGGGTTTCAGTAATCCCTTCAGAATCAGTTTGTTCTTCCTCTCTTGAAGAATGCATGGACTAAAGGCGTGACAGAACACACAGGATTCTTGGAGGTGGATAGCCCCCAAGCAATATATACACAGAGAGTGCCCATCAGTAATTGACATTTTATATCCACACTTCACATTTTTTGAAGCCCGAAGGCTTGTGTTCTTTTGTAACCTTAGACATATTGGTGTGACATTGCACACAATATCAGAAGACAAACCTGACGCCAACAACAGAAAACACGGGAACTATGCCTCTAAATTAAACGGTCATAGAACAATAAACACCACAGGGAAGAAAGGACCTCCAACTTAAATGGCCCTGACAAACAGAACAAGGGAGGGCTAGGTCCTCTAAGATAAATGGCCCTAGCCCAAAGGGACGAGGCAACACCAGAACAAGCACACACAAGGAAACTGGGACACACACAACCAGAAGGGAGGACTAGGTCCTCTAACTGAAATGGGCCTAGCCCGTAAGAAGGGAAGAAACGCAAACGGGATACCAAGACAAAAAAACAAACAGGCTACACAAACAGTTTTCTTATCAAAAAACAGAGACTAGCTATAAAAATAGTTTTTGGAGCAACAAACTACCAAAAAGTAGAAGAAAGTTATACTTAGCCACGGCCAAGAGCGAGACCACGTCTGAGCTGTACGAGCGGCAAACGAGATCTGGGGAAAGGGAGCAGTGCGGCATGGGATACCTCTTAGCCACGAGCCAATTGAAGACTTCGAGCTAGAGTATGGCAGAGTCGGAGCAGAGGTTCGGCTCCGAACCGACGGGTAAGAATGTAGGTGAGATTGGACTACATAACATCCAGTGTTGTCTTGACCAGAAGAGGGTCACTAGAATCATGCTGGGTCTGTCCACTCTGATTTTTGTTTGTACCCCGGGGTTAAAGGGTAAGAGCGGGAATGTATACAGGAATCTGTTTGCCCATGTAAAAGAGAATGCATCTACTTTCCAAGCTCCTGTCTGTTATATTCTAGAGCAGAATTTCTGCGGTTGCTTGCTGTGGTAAAATATAAGTAGGTATACACAGGAGATCCCCACTGTACAGTCAGATCAAAGACAACCTCTATTTTCAACATCCATTCACTGGGCTATAGAAGGTCCCTGCTTAGAGAATCTGCAAGGGTATTCCTCTGGCCTGTAAAATTAGAGGCTATGAGGGTCAACCCTGACTCTTGAGCCAGCATCCAAAATGTTTCTGGCAAGGCTCGACAGTGGGAAAAACAAAGTTCCCCCTTGTTTATTTATGCACCACATAACTGATATGTTACCTGTCCAAATTTGGAGGGTCTCTGGCGTGAACTTTTGTTGAAAGGCTTTTATAGCCAAATATACTTTTTATAACTCACTCTGATTTATATGTAACTTCCTCTACTGTGGGGACCAAATGACTTGTACCTTTCAGGGGACCTAAGCAGTCTCCCCATGCTATGCCTGAATTGTCTGTGGTAATGGTTTTGTTTGCTTCTGGCAAAATGAAATTTGCCCCTGGGTTCCTTTGCATGGTGTTCTTCCACCACAGGAGTTCTTTTTATGGGCACTGATGGAGGGACAGTAATGTTTCCAGTGGTTTGGAGTGCTGTTACAAAACATTTTTCAGTAACTAGTGGCATTTCCTCATATGCAACTCTGCCAACGGGATCACAAGAAAGCACAATGTCACGTAACCCACTATCCACAGGAATTCTCTTGCAGTGATGAGCTGCTCTGGAAGCAGACCAGTCAGGTAACCTGTCAACACAGCAAACCTGTCTTGGGGAAGGAATGAAGGCTTTCTGCTGAACAGAGTCTATGAGCGCTCCCAGGAGGAGGATCCTTGTTTGAGGAAGAGGGATTTTTGTAAATTTAAGGTGAGACCTACCTTTTAAAAACAATGTATGGTGATTTTCGGTTCAAAGGTGTTTACTACGTTAACAACCACAAGTTTTTTTTAAGCCTACCCATGCATCCAAAATCTCTGACAAGTTCTGGTACCCTTGATAAGTGTAAGCAGGGGCTTAGGACATGAACCATTACAGCCTACCTGTGTCCATTGGAGACATAGGTGCCAACCTAGGGATGAATTCCTGTTCACTATCTAATTGTCCAAGTTAAACTTGAACTGGGATATGGAGGAACACTGCTTCTCATGGATGGGGAGTCTGTTCCAGAGAAGGGGTAGTTTCTTGGATACTGACCCGCCTCTTGAACAGGTCCTACATACATATATATATATATATATATATATATATATATATATATATCACAGGCAAGGTTCAAGACTTTAGAAAGTACAGTTGATCCCTGATATCAGGGGATCTCCTATTAAAAATGGCTCAACATCTGGCCAGTACACCAAAGCCTTTAGAATTTATAGATATTTTACATCATGCATATGCTCCCTGTGCAAGGTGTACAGAATAAAGGTGATGTACAGACTTCAGAACTGAAAAGCCCCTGGAGGAATATGTGCATTCCAGAGAGAGGAAAAAAGAATACCTGGCCAGGAAAGAAAGAGAAATAGGGAAAAGCAAAAAGGGGTACAATGGAGGGAGTGAATAATGCAACAGTGAAGAGAAGGATATCAACTGCTAAGACATGATTTTACACAACTGTACTATGTCCTTCCACATTCAATGTTGCAGTATTCCTGATGTAAGGGAGAGTATAAAAGCTCAAGAAGAAACCTGGGAGAAGGAAGAACTGAAAAGCCCTCTAGAAACCCATGGAGGATAGCTCTGCCAAAGACTGCTCTTGCTCTGGAAACGACACCCAGCTTTTAATGTTTAGTGAAGGTATGGACAGAAGTCCAAGTAGCAGCCTCAAGGATGGAACTAGTATCCACTCCTTTGAAAAAGGCACCAGAGAAAGTAACTGTTCTGATAGAATGAGCCTTAACAGAGGCAGAAAGATATTTACCATGACAGGAGTAACAAAAAGAAATGGCCTTCGAAATCCAGGAATAGATGGTTTATTTAGAAACTCCAAAAGTACAGTTGTGTACACTTACCATAAATGTAGATGTTAGAGTGTGTATTCACTGTTGCAGTCATTACATTTGGGTAATCTGCTGGCAGGTTGCCCTCAGTCAGCCTGAATTCCAAAGTCTTGGGTCCTGCATCGGTTGCTGTCTCCTCTTCCATGACGTCAGGTCATCAGGGGTATAAAAACAAGCAGCTGACACCATTTTCTTTAGTTTTCCTTGCCCCAGATGTCAGGTGCCCCCCCAAAAGGTAGCAAAAAATATATATATATATATATATATATATATATATATATATATATACACATACACACACACATATATAATATATACATATATATATAAACTATATATACATGCATCAATAGAAACTTTACCTTCATCTACAAGCAAATACACCAAATAGATTGTAAAAGATAGAGAAGGACAGATAAACTCCAGAATGAAAGGGGGATGGTGGGCGGGTAACCTGGACTGCAACAGTGAATACACTCAAACATCTACATTTATGGTAAGTGTAGACAACTGTACTATGTTCTTAATGTTTCACTGTTGCAGTCATTACATTTGGGTAGAATCCCAAAGCTATGGATGGGAGGCTGGAGCTAAACAGCATTAGGTGCGGCTATAAGGCCCTGCAGAACTGCAGTGGCAAGGCCTGCCCTGGACTTTGAGTAGAGAGGCAAATGATAATGCTTTGTAAAGGTGTGAACAGAACTCCAAGTAGCAGCCTCTAGAATGTCTTTGGTTGGTACTCCTCTGAGAAAGGCTGCTGATGTACCTGCAGCTCTGGTGGAATGAGACCTAATGCCCTTGGGCACAGGTTTGCCATGGTGCAAGTAGCAGAAACAAATGCAGTGGCTTATCCACTTTGAAATAGTCTGCTTTGAAATGGCCTTTCCTTCTGATCCTGCAGCATATGTCACTAGTAATAGCTCAGTTTTTATTAGAGCTTTAGTCCTGCTCAAGTAGAATCTTAGCTGTCTGTGCATGTCCAAGGAATGCAGAATTCTCTCCCCCTTGTTCTGCGGATTTGGATAAAAGGTTGGCAGATGAATAGTTTGGTTAAGAGCCACACTGGAAACCACCTTAGCCATAAATGAAGGATTGGTCCTTAGAGACACCCTGTCTGGGTAAAATATGATAAAAGGCTCCACAGCCATGAGGGCCTGTAGCTCTGAGACTCTTCTTGCTGAAGTAATTGCTAGGAGCAGAGCTGTTTTCCATGATAAGAACTTTATATCCGCAGTAGCAGCTGGTTCAAATGGAGGCAGGGTGAGCTTTTCCAACACATAATTGAGGTCCCATGTAGGTATTGGTGATTTTCTGGGAGGCCTTACATTTTTGGCTCCTCTATGATACTGCTTTAGTAAAGGATGAGAAAAGGTTGGTGGCTCTGTACTGTAATGAGCCGAAACGGCAGAGGCATGGATTTTTATTGATGAGAAAGATAGGCCTTTGTCAGTCAAGTATTGTAATATCTGAGGAATATCTGGTTTTGCTGTATCAGTTCCTTGTGCTCGACTCCAAGCACAGAATCTCTTCCATTTATCAGCATAAGATTTTCTAGTACTAGGTCTTCTGGATTCCAAAATGACATCCATCACAGCTTTACTGAGAGGTGTTGTTTGCATAACTACATGATCAGCCATGCTGCCAGGTTCAGTGTTTGGAGCTGATTGTGCAGGATCTGATTGTTTTGCTGGGACAGCAGTTGAGGTCTTTGAGGTAAGGTCCAAGCTGAGTATTGAGACAAGTTCCTTAGGATTGGGTACCAGTATTGGCGGGGCCAGTCTGGGGCAATTAGTATAATCTTTGGTTTCTCTTGTCTGACTTTTAGTAGGACCCTGGGAAGAAGAGGCAGAGGAGGAAAGTCATAAACTGATAGTTTTTTTCCAACTGAAGGACAGGGCATCCACTTTCCATGCTTGTCTGTGATAAGTCCTTGTGCAGAATCTTTTCAATTGATAATTTTGAGGAGAGGCAAATAGATCTATGTCCGGGCTTCCCCATTTCTTTATCATCATGCTGAAGACTTGTGGATCTAGTTTCCACGCGTGAGGGTCCATAAGGTTTCTGCTTAAATCGTCTGTCAGAGTATTTTGTTTTCCTGGCACAAATTGAGCCTGAAGATGTATTTGGTAAGTCAAAGCTGTGTCCCACAGTGCTATAGCTAATCTGCAAAGGGGGTATGAGTGCGTGCCTCCCTGCTTGTTTATATACCACATAACCGTGGTGCTGTCCATATTTATCAGTAGCTGTCCTGGATGAAGTAAGTCCTTGAAGGCTGTCAGGGCATTTTGAACAGCTAGCATCTCTTTTTGGTTGATATGCAGATGCATTTGTTTTGGGATCCATATGCCCTGAATGCATCTTCCCGCCAGGTGGGCCCCCCATGCATAACAAGATGTGTCTGTTGTTAAGGCTTGGCTGGCAGGGGGTAGAGTGAAGGCCCGTCCCATGTTTTGGTAACATGCCTTTGCCAACCACAGAAACTCCTGTTGTAGGCAGGGAATGAGAGGAATCATAGTTTCCAGACTCTGACAATGTTGACTCCATAAACTTTTTAGGTACCATTGAAGTTTCCTCATATGCAGTCTTGCATATGGAATCAGTAGGATGCAGGATGCCATGAAGCCCAAAGCCCAAAGCCTGCAGAGTTTATCTTGCAGATAACTGGGTTTTTGTTGTCATCAGTTTGAAATAAGTAGTCAGTTGCCTTTGTCTGGCATGAGGAAAGACATCTGGGCAGTTGTATTCAAGCTTGCACCCACGAATGTTCTCTTTTGAGAGGGTACCAGTTGCGATTTCTTTTCATTTATTGTGTACCCTGGGCATGTTAAAAGCCTTTTCACAAATGCCAGGTGTTGAAGAAGAATGTCCTTGTTCTCTGCTTGAATGAGACAGTCGTCCAAGTAAGGATATATTTGTATACTTCTTTATCTGAAAAAGCAATTACTGGTGCCAGG
The DNA here is from genome assembly GCF_019279795.1 of Protopterus annectens. NCBI lineage: Eukaryota > Metazoa > Chordata > Ceratodontiformes > Protopteridae > Protopterus > Protopterus annectens. The sequence goes on from NC_056747.1 coordinate 159,671,080, forward strand.
CACTTTGTAAAGACCCTGGGCGCAATAGATAAGCCAAAGGGCAGTGCAGAGAATTGGTAATGCATTAAGCCAGCCTTGAAACGGAGGTGTCTTCTGCATGATTCTCTTATTGGGACATGCAGGTATGCCTCTTTTAGGTCTAATATCACCTGCCAAGCATTCTTGCCCAGCATGGGCAGAAGCTGCTGCAAAGTCAACATTTTGAATTTTGGAATGTCCAGGTATGTGTTCAAAATTGATAAATCCAGTATTGACCGCCAGGCCTTGTCCTTTATGGGTACCAAGAACAGTCGAGTAAAAACCTTGTCCTTTTTCCTGTTCTGGTACTGGCTGAATAGCCCCCATATCCATGAGAGACAACCTGATTCTTTGCCTCTGCCCAATGATTTTTTGGCAGATCCAGCCAACCGTTTGCCATTGGCAGAGTATGGAAATGGAATCTGTATCCCTGTGATACTATATTTAGCACCCACTTGGTCCTAGGTTATTAACTGCCAAATTTGGGCAAAAAGTGCTAATTTTCCCCCTAAGGGTGCTGCCAAAAGCTAAGTGCTTGGTGAAGGCAGAGGGAAGTCATTGGGACTGTTTTCTGTAGGGTTCCGCTTTATCTCCTCCAGATTTGGAGGTAGAAGCACCCCGTTGCTTTGACCTGTAAGAATCTTGTGCCTGGTATCTGGAACCCTTAGGGCGTCTGGATTTGCCCCTTTGAGCTCTGTTGGACACAGGAAAGGACCAATTTTTTGTAGGCCAGTATCTAGTCTTCTAAATCTTGGTGGCTGCACTTGTAAGAAGTATTTTACAGTTTGCATAGACTTAGCTTTGTCTTCCATTTTCTTTAAAACCTCTTCTGCCTTAATACCAAACAGAGTATCATGCTGTAAAGGTGCATCCAGTAATTTAGCTTTAACATGATCAGGCAAATTTTGCTCTTTTAGCCAGGCATGCCTCCTAATCACAGATCCAGTAACTGCAGCCCTGCAGGAGGCCTCTAAGGAATCAAAAACCACATTGCAAAGTATGCTTTCCAACTTGTTCAGCTGCACGCAATAATTCCTGCAATTCATTATTTTCTGCACATTCAGAAATCAACATCATTTTCTGTTTCAGCAATCCCATACTTGAGCATATAAAACTGGCAGTTTAAGGTCCTAATTGCCAAGGTTGCAGATGTATAAACCTTCTTTCCCCATCTATCCAGTGCCCTTGAGTCTCTGTCAAGGGGGGTTGGAGTTTTTGCTGTTGAGGCCTCAACTCCCTTTGGACACTGTGAAATAGTTTCTGGATCAGCAGAAGGGTTTCTAAATAAAAATTTGTGAGAGTCAGGGACCCTGTAATATCTGTCAGGCTTGCTGGGAGCAGGAGGTAAGAAGTCAGGGGGTCAAGCTGGACTCCGAAAACACATCATCCACAATGTCTAAAACAGGGGGTATTGCTAAAGGCCTGTGCTGAGGAAGAAGGAAATTCCTGAGCCTCTTTTTTGATTCTGAGAAATCTTGACTCTCCCAGTGAAAATGCTCCCTCAAAGTATGCACGATTTTTCCAAATGAATAATCCTCAGGAGGTGATGCAGATGGGATAGACTCCTCTGCATCAGAATCATCATAGGGAGGTATAGATAATTCCTGATTAGAAGAAATAGAAACCTGATCTGAAGATTCATAATCAGTATCTTGCCTAGGCCTCTTATCAGGAGGGGGTTGGGAACCCCTAATCAAGGTAATAAAGTCTTCAACTATTTTGATCATCTGTTTTATAGGCATAGTGGCCTGTGCACGTGGCTCATGTGTCGGTTTTTTAGCTTTAGAAGTTGCTTTTGTCTTTGGTCTTGCAGCTGTCGTCGGTTTTATATAGAAATGTTGAGGCCTGAATACACCCTCCGAAGCCGGTGCCTGCTCAACGGCTCTGGATCCATCTGAGGGAGATACATCTGTGGGTCCAATACTTTGAGTATCTCGCAGCGTGCCGGACGCCACATGGGTCTTGGTAGGGACCTGTGACTCGAAAGTAGTGGCTATCAGGGGCTCTGAAAGCACCTCACTGAGTACAGACAACCCGGCGACTGGCTTAGGAGAAGCTTCGTCATCAGTTTTGGACCTCGACTGTCTGTCTCTGTCCTTTTCTTTGCGTTTTTTGTGTACTCCGGTAGTCGAATTGCTATCCGATGACATTTCTGTGTAGTTAAATCTGTTTCCAAAATATTTGGGGGCAAAAATATACCGACGCTTAATAGTGCGTTGGTTAAATCTAGCACAAAACCGACAGCAGTCACATTGTGATCAGGACCTAGGCAAGGAATACGGTATAAATGGAAATCCTTATGAGGTATTTGCTTCCCACACGTAATACACTTATTAACTTTTTCTGGCATCGGTATGGAGCAAGAAAAAAAGTTTTCTCAACGGGGTACTTAGCTTTAGTGAAGACTTCGGTTCTGAAACTCGAAAATTTCAGGAGTCGGCCAACTGGCACTTGCGAAATGCTTCTGCTTCGGGCACCTCGCGGCAAGAAAGACTAAAGAAAATGGTGTCAGCTGCTTGCTTTATACCCCTGACAACCTGACGTCATGGAAGAGGATACAGCAACCGACGCAGGACCCAAGACTATGGAATTCAGGCCGACTGAGGGCAACCTGCCAGCAGATTACCCAAATGTAATGACTGCAACAGTGAAACACGAAGAACATCCTAAAGATCTGGAATGAAAGAAAAAGTTGCTCAGATTTGCGAACAGCAGTAGTCTTATCCTAATAATATCTGAGCTGCCTATGAAAATCCAAGGTGTGAAAAATCTTCTCACTACCACATTGTGGAGAAGGAAAAAAGGAGGGTAAATTAATAGACTGATTAAGAGGCAACTCATTGACCACTTTGGTCATAAAAGAAGGATTAGTACGAAGAGACACCCTGTTCCTATGAAAAACTAAAAAAAGAGAAACTGCAATAAGAGCCTGAAGTTCAGACACGCTCTTAACCGAAGTAAGGGGCTAAAGAATAATCTTCTAAGTACAAAGTAGCAAGGAAGCTGAAGCTGCAGTCTCAAAAGGAACCGGAGTCAATTTTTCAACAAAAAAAAATGAAATCCAAGATGGTGGAATACGCTTCCTCAGAGGCCTGATATGAAGGATGCCTTTAAGAAATTGTTGGACTTCAAACCCAGAGGACTGAGGAGGACTCAAGGGCAGACAAGCAGAAATACCAGAGAGGTGAGGTTTCACTGAAGAATATGCTAACACAGCATGGAGCAATTCACACAGAAGACAGAACCAGAGGGATCCCTACTGAAAAGGGATGCTGGTTAGCTAGCAGAGAGGCACCAGACAAAAAAACTCTGCTATTTGGACAAATATGATATTTTGGTATGGGTTCCCAGGGCTCCTGCAGAGCTCAAAGCACATCATCAGAAAAGAGGTACATAAAAAGAGATCAAAACCTTATCACCCATAGCATCAGGTAAAGAGTGGATAACTGTGTATGGATAAGCAACCCCTTGTGTTGTGTGAGAAAATCCACCATGTGAGGTAACCTATGGTGATTCCCCCTGGCTAAGTAAAACAAAAGGGGGAGCCAATGCTGTTTGGGCCAAAAGGGAGTCAACCAGCAAAACTTTGGGGGAGTTATGCATAATCTAATCTGTAGAAAAATGGCTAACTGACAACTAATTCTAAATCCCCCCAAAAAACAAAGCTATCATTTTTTTTCCAAAAATCCTCTCTAACCTCAAAACAACCTTCACTATTTCCTCTCTCGACAAAACCATCATAATACCTGACACACATACTAAACTTCTTGGTGTTATTAATGATCAATTAAAATTTGATACCCATATTCAGCACTGTATAAAAAAGACAGAATCAAAAACTCTGCCTACTCTACAGACGTAAAAAATACCTAGCCCCTGACTCTAGGCAGAAGCTCAGGCCTTCCTCCTTCCGTGGCTACTTTATGCCACCCCCATCTTTTCACATCTACAATTTACCCTTCTGGGTAAACTCTGTTAATCATACTACACCGTTGCAAGATTTGCTAGTAACCAACCCTACAAATCTCAGCACACTCATGCACTAAAACAAATCCAATGGCTTGACTTCTCACAGTACCTGCTTCACTCCCAGCTGCAAATGACTCATATTCTACTCTTAAAACCCCGTTCTTCTCCTGCTCTATCCTTACTACTATCACATTATAGGTTTATACTAGGCTATCTACCCTAGGGCATTTGTAAGCCTAGCCAGAGTGTGTATGGCTTTCACCACCCATTTTAAATTAATTTTGCTATGCCCTTTTTCGAGGTTAGTATACTGTGCCTCTGTCTAACAGTGACACAGAAGTGATACCCGGGGTAAACCTACGATCTCCCATCCACTCATCAAGATTCCTCTTGAAGAGAGTCAATGAGGGACTCTGCCTAACCTGGACTGGGATTTTATTCCAGAGTGAAGGGAGCCTCTGGGTTATGAATCTTTCCCTCCAGCATGTCCTATTTATTTCAGTGCTGAGGTTCAAGTCTCTCGAGTGCGTAGCTGGATGGGATTTGGATTTTCTGAGGTGCAGCATGTCCAATAATTCCGGGTTGGACATGGCTTTATACGTCAGGCACAGATCGTCTCTGAGCAGGCGGTATGCCACTGAGTAGAGCTAGAGTTTCTTTAACCGGGCAGCATATGGCATCTGTTCGAGCCCTATGATCCTCTTGGTGAGGTACTTTTGGGGTCTTTCCAGTTGCTGCAGGTGTCTGGTAAGGTACATCCCAAAAGGGGCATTGTACTCAATTATGGGCCTGATGAGGGATGAGTAAAGAGGCACGATGACCTCCCGTGATCTAGATGTGAATCCTTTCATGATTAGGTGGGCTATATAAAATGTTTTTCTAACCACTTTGGCCACGTGGTTGTCAAATGACAGAATGCTATCAACTTGGGTCCCCAGGTCCCTAATTACTTCTTCTGTACTTAATGGATTACCACCTATGTGGTAATTTGTGAGCACTTTGTTTTTGCCAAAGGGGATGACTATACACTTTTTGGCGTTTAGCTTGAGGCCATGGCTCTGGCACCAGTTGTCTGTTTCTATGAGGCCCTTTTGGAGGATGCTTGTGTCGGCTGGAGAGTCTATTATGGCGCCTAGTTTGCAGTCATCTGCGAACTTAGTCAGCCACAGTCCTTCCGTGTTGGCCTGTACCACCGAGAAATATATACTGAACAAGAGAGGTCCCAGGACTGAGCCTTGTGGGATGCCACTTGTAACTGGTTTGGAGCCTGACATGGCTCCAGCAATTCTAACCATGTGGGTTCTGTCCTTGAGCCAGTTTGCAACCCATTTAGTGACATAGGGGTTTATATTTAAGCTGGTGAGCTTATCTATAATGCCCGAGTGGGGTATTGTATCAAAGGCTTTTGCGAGGTCCAGGTAGGCTGTGTGGACCACCTTCCCCTCGTCAATGGCCTTGGTGACTGTTTCAAAGAAATCAACCAGGTTTAAGAGGCAGGATCTGCCCTTAGCAAAGCCGAACTGGGTAGGATCCAGTGTCTGTAGGTCCCCAATATCTTTATTTATGAGGTCCATGATGATCCTTTCCATAGCTTTGCAGACCAAGCTAGTCAGGCTTATGGGGCGATAGTTTCCAGGATCCGTTGAGGCACCATCTTTGTGGAGAGGGACCACTGTTGCAGTATGCCACTCTTTGGGTACATATCCTGAAGTAAGGCTAAGATTGAACAGTAGTTTTATGTTTGGGTTTAACTCTTCTTGGAGTTCATGTAGGACACAGCCCGGGACACCGTCTGGTCCCATTGATGCTGTGTTTTTTCCTTTGGAGAGGGCAGCTCTTACCTGAGCATCTGAGATGTCAGGGTGGCAGCACTCTGCTGGGATAAATATTTGCCCTTTTGGTGGAGAGGGGGGGAGAAGATTGCGCTGAACCTGTCAGCTAGGATGTTGGCAATGTCTGTGGGTTCGGTGTATTTTTTGTCACTTTGGACTAATTCTGAGCACATCTGGGAATTCCCACCCAGGTTCCTAACATAACTAAAGAAAGCCTTGTGATTATCCTTAGTGTCCTGTGCAATTTTTCTCTCGAAGCTGGCCTTAGATGATTTTATGAGTGCCCGTAGTTTTTTGCTAATACTGATCAGAGATGCCTTCCCTTTTTGGGATTTTGCTCTATCATGTAGTAGCTTCCTCCTTCTATTGTATAGTTTGTTTATGGCTGGGGTCCACCAGACAGGACGTCTGCCTTTGGAGGACTGGGTCTTGGTTTTATTTGGGATTGCATGATCCATGCATTTCTGAAGGTGTTCATAGAATGCGTTTATAAAGGATTCTGTGGTCTGGGCCGTATTTTCCACAGGCCCGGGGGCTTTGAAGGATTCCACCTCAGTTTTGAGGAGTGCGAAATTTGCTTTAGAGAAGTTTTTCATTGTGGTTTTCAGGGCAGGGGGTGGAGTCGGGATGTGAATATCCAGTGAGATTAGTTTATGGTCTGATCTTACCAGTGAGGGATACACTCCTGGTCTGGAGCACAGAGTCCCCATGTTGGTGATGATCAGGTCCAGTATGTTTTCCCCTCTTGTGGGAGTGGTAACAAGTTGTTCCATAGCATTTGAGTTTATAAATTCTAGGAACCTTTGGGCTAGGGTGTTGGAGCTAGAGTAATGCTACCAGTCTATGTTTGGGTAGTTGAAGTCGCCCAATATAATGGTCTTTGGGGAGACCTTCATATTTTCCAGTGTTCTCAGGAAGGCAGAGTGGGGTCCCTGGGTTTGGGAGGGTGGTCTGTAGCAGGCTATAAACTGGAAGGCAGTTTTACCCACTGTTAGTTGCACATGGATAGTCTCTGATGCTTCGTGCTGTGCCATCAACCTGGAGGTGTGGGTATCTTTGACAAATATTGATACTCCCCCTCCTTTTGTGGTACGGTCCAAGTTTTGGGGCCGAAAAGCATGGTATGAGGTATAACCTGGTAGTGCTGGGGTGCTCTCGGGAGCCTTGAACCAGGTTTCTGTTACTGCACAGATATCTATGTTCTCCATGCTAAGGAGAGTTTCGAGTGCATGCATCTTGAGGTTTAGACTTCTGGTATTGAGTAGCATTACTCAGTTTCTTATCCCTTGTGATACCTATGGAGGTGGGTTTGTCTTTTGAGCCTTGCCTAAAAAAGGCACTATGGGGGTGGCAAGAGCCTTTGCCAATATCCGAAAGCCCAGGGGTGACAGGTGCAAGCCATCCCTAGTGAAGCATCGTGGCTTGTTGAGCATGTCATCCCAGGCTGACAGGCATTGGATCCCCTTTGAATGACACCAATACTTAAGCCAGTTGTTGAAATTGATCATCTTGTCTTCGTATTGTGGCATCATTCTTGGTGAGGGTAAGATGCTACTCAAAGTCAGGGTCATACCGGCCTGGGATACATGCTCAGAAAGCTCCTCTATGTCTCTTTTCATGTAGTCCAGGGAGGTACGTCTCAGGTCACTCACACCAGCATGGACAATGACTGAGTCATATTTGTACTTGCCTTGGAGTGACCTGAGTGCTTGTGTTATGTGGCGGATCCTAGTGCCAGACAGGCAGCTCACCGTGACCTTCTCCTTGTTCAGCCTGGTGAGCGGGACGTCAGTGTGCCTGACGATAGAGTCACCTATTACAAGTGTATCAGGTGTGTTATTCAGCCTTGAGGGCTGTGACTGTTCGGCACACTGGCTTTGTGAGCTATGTGTTGCACGTGTTTTGTTTTGGGATAGCGGTTGCTTGGGTGTCTGCTTTGGAGGTCTCTGCTGCTTAGGCAGATTTTTATTTAGAGCCTCCGAGAATGTTTTTGTGTGTTTATGTGTTTGGTTTGATGTCGTGGTAGGTCTATGTGAGACTGGAATTTTAGGGAGTGTGGTTTCCTTCTCCTCCTGACTGGTTTCGCCAATACTGAGTTGAGAGAGCTTAGCCTCCAGTATGGCTATATGGTTGCATCTCTCACATGTGTTGGAATAAGTTGGGAGGAGGAGAGGGTTGTCTGTGTACATGAGGCAGTTGTAACATTGCCTCAAGATTCCCAGATTCACCAATTGGACTGGAGAGGAGATTGACAACTGACCTTTGGACATGCTAGAATAGTATTGGGAATTCCTTTATAACTGAAAAAAAAAGGGCCAATGGGGAACGAGGTACTCAAGGGGAGTTTGTGAGGGTGTAGTGCTTTTAATATTTTAATGCTGACTTATATAATTGCTTTAGTGAGCAAGTGCTAGGTAACTTAAATGCAATGTGTTTCAGGTAACTTAAATGCAAAAACGACAAACGGTAACTTTCTTTCAAGTGAAACAAGGAAAGAAGTACAGTAAGCAATGCAGATATCACTAAGGATCCACAGAAGCGCTGAAAAGCCGCGTTTTAGGTGGAATTGGCATTTCAGGGAAATAACAAGCAAACAAACAAGCAGCATACAAATAAAGCTAGATTCAGCAGGCCTGGATCTAGTCTATGCTACAGCAAACAAGGTATACCAATTTCAGTAAGTAACAGTTCAAATATGCAGACACTATAAGCCTTTAACCAGAAATTCCCAGCTCAGAAGGGCAGAGTCCAGCCTCTCCTCCCACAAGAGTGCAGACCACGAACATTCTTAATGTAAAATAACTGGCCTGAAACCCAAGTGCTTAAACCAGAACTAATACACTTTTAGAATAACAGACACTGAGCCCTCATTCAGCAGTTCACAACTTAAAAGGATGTAAGCTACCTGTCCTGCCATCACAGTGCAGACCACAAACCTTCCTAATGTAAAAACAATATACATCGTCAATCTGTTAAGCTCTTGCCAGTGGTGAGAATCAAACCATGCACCTTGTGGTTGAAAGGCATACACCTTAACCACTGTACCATTGGCCTTTAAGTGACACCTCCCAGAACTCTTGGCAGCTCTGACCAGCTCCTTCTGGACACCTATAAACCAAACAAAAATATTGGTGAACTTCTTTACAAATATATTATTTCCTATGCATGGAAAAAACTCCCCCTTAGCATCCAAATAATTCTAACATAAATCTCTCTAAATTCATACTTAAAACTTTTCTCCTAAATGCCAGTACCTGTCACTGCAATGATCTCACTTAAATCCCACATTACCACCTTCACAATTTTAACACCCACCTATTGGAAGTCTCCTATTTCATTTGCTTCTCTCTGTTTTTTGTTGATTAAAAACAAAACAAAAAAATATATAATTTTAACTTTTGTACTGCACGTTATGCACATTATTGTAACAGAAACAGTCAGGGAAAGAGTGAAAGCAAACAAGGAATGCAGTTTCACAGTATAAAATGCAAGTTTATTCCACACGCAAGCACTTTCACAGTAAAAGTTACTACTTCCTCAGACGTTTGAATTAACAACTCAAACCCTTCATTTAAATATACTCTACATCACTTCTCCAATAATCATCTAAAAGGTACAATGTGTCTATTAAAAAATATACAGAACATATATACTTATGTAGGTTCGGAACTTTGAATGTTGGCAGTATGACTGGTATAGGGAGAGCTAGCTGATATGATGGACAGAAGGAAGGCTGGTATATTATGTGTGCAACAGACCAGATGGAAGGGGAGTAAGGCTAGGTGTATCGGAGGTGGGTTCAAATTTTTTATCATGGTGTGGATGGGAGGAGAAATGGCATAGGAGTTATTCTGAAGGAACAGTATGCTAAGAGTGTTTTGGAGGTGAAGACAGTGTCGGATAGAGTGATGTTTATGAAGCTGGAAATTGATGGTGTAATGATGAATGATGTTAGTGCATATGCTCTACAAGTTGGGTGCGCGATGAAGAAAGAAAAATTTGGAGTGAGTTGGATGAAGTCATGATGACTGTACCCAAGGGTGAGAGAGTGATTATTGGAGCAGATTTCAATGGGCATGTTGAAGTGAACAGAGGGGATGAGGAAGTGATGGTTAGGTATGGTGCTAAACAAAGGAATGCAGAAGGTCAGATGGCAGTGGATTTTACGAAAAGGATGGACATGGCTGTGGTGAGTATGTATTTTAACAAGAGGGAGGAGCATAGGGTGACATACAAGAGTGGAGGAAGATGCACACAGGTGGATTATATCTTATGTAGGAGGGCCAGTTTGAAGGAGATTGGAGACTGTAAAGTGGTGACCGGGGAAAGTGTAGTTAGGCAGCATACGATGGTGGTTTGTAAGATGACGCTGGTGTTCAAGAGGGGGAGGAGGAGTGTGAGGGCAGCACCAAGGATCAAATGGTGGAAAATGAAAAAGGGTAATTGTGAGGTGGAGTTCAGGGAAGAGTTACAACAGGCACTGGGTGGTAGTGAAGAGTTACTAAATAGCTGGGTAACTACAGCAGAGCTAGTAAGGGAGACAGCTAGAAAGGTACTTGGTATGACATCTGGACAGACGAAGGACAACAAAGAGACATGGTGGTGGAATGAGGAAGTACAGGGGAGTATACAGAGAGAGGTTGGCAAAGAATAAGTGGGATTGTCAGAGAGATGAAGAAAGTAGACAAGAGTATAAGGAGATGAGGTGCATGGCAAAGAGAGAGGTGGCAAAGGCTAAGGATAAGGCATATTAAGAGTTGTATGAAAGGTTGGACACTAAGGAGGGAGAAAAGTACCTGTACCGATTGGCTAGACAGAGGGACTGAGCTAGGAAAGATGTGCAGCAGGTAAAGGTGATAAAGGATAATGAGGGAAACATACTTACAAGCGAGGAGAGTGTGCTGAGCAGATGGAAAGAGTACTTTGAGGGTTGATGAATGAAGAGAATGAGAGGGAGAGAAGGTTGGATGATGTGGGGATAGTGAATCATGAAGTGCAATGGATTAGCAAGGAGGAAGTAAGGATAGCTATGAAGAGGATGAAGAATGGAAAGGCTGTTGGTCCACATGACATACCTGTGGAAGCATGGAGGTGTTTAGGTGAAATGCCTGAGGAATGGAGAAAAGGTGTTTTCTTACAGATTAAGAATAAAGGTGATGTGCAGAGCTGTATTAACTGCAGAGGGATTAAACTGATCAGTCACAGCATGAAGTTATGGGAAAGAGTAGAAGAGGCTAGGTTAAGAAGGGATGTGATTAGTGATCCGCAGTACGGTTTCATGCCAGGAAAGAGCACTACAGACGCGATGTTTGCTCTGAGAGTGTTGATGGAGAGGTACAGAGAAGGTCAGGAGTTGCTGCATTGTGTTTTTGTAGACTTAGAGAAAGCATATAACAGGGTGCCTAGAAAGGAGTTGTGGTATTGTATGAGGAAGTCGGGAGTGTCAGAGAAGTATGTAAGCATGGTACAGGATATGTACGAGGGTAGTGCGACAGCGGTGAGGTCTGTGGTGGGAGTGACGGATGCATTTAAGGTGGAGGTGGGATGTAGCAAGGATCAGCTCTGAGCCCTTTCTTATTTGCAATGGTGATGGACAAGTTGACAGATGAGATCAGACAGGAATCCCCGTGGACTATGATGTTTGCAGATGACATTGTGATCTGTAGTGGGAGTAGTGAACAGGTGGAGACGACCCTGGAGAGATGGAGATATGCTCTAGAGAGAAGAGGAATGAAGGTCAGCAGAACTAAGACAGAATGTGTGTGTGTGAATGAGAGGGAGGACAGAGAAATGGTGAGGATGCAAGGAGTAGAGGTGGTGAAGGTGTACGAGTTTAAATACTTGGGATCAATAGTTCAGAGTAATGGTGAGTGTAGAAGAGAGGTGAAGAAGAGAGTACAGGCAGGATGGAGTGGGTAGAGAAGAGTGTCGAGTGATTTGTGACAGACGAGTACCAGTAAGAGTGAAAGGGAAGGTCTACAAGAGGTTAGTGAGACCAGCTATGTTATATGGGTCGGAGACAATGGCACTGACAAAAAGGCAGGAGTTAGAGCTGGATGTGGCAGAGTTAAAGATGTTAAGATTTGCACTGGGTGTGATGAGGATGGACAGAATTAGGAATAAGTATATTAGAGGGTCAGCCCAGGGTAGGAAGGTTTGGAGACAAAGCCCGAGAGACAAGATTACATTGGTTTGGACATGTGCTGAGGAAGGATGCTGAGTATACTGGGAAAAAGATGCTAAAGATGAAGCTACCAGGTAACAAGAAAAGAGGAAGGCCTAAGATAAGGTTTATGGATGCGGTGAGAGAGGATATGCAGGTGGTTGGTGTGACAGAGAAAGATGCAGAGGACAGAAAGAAATGGAAAAAGATGATCCGCTGTGGCGACCCCTAACGGGAACAGCCGAAAGATGATGATGATATACTTATGTAGATAAAAACATATATCTGAACATCTAAAAAACATTAATCAAACTTACTTCCGCAGTGGTCTGGCTTTAAGAATGGGTTTTATAGGCACTTTGTTGTTGAGCCCTTTACCAGCATCAGCTCTCATTCTAATGATCCATTTTGTCTCTAAAGTTTCAGTTCAATTTCTAATATCCCCATTCTACTGTCCAGTTTCGTCTTGTCCACGACCATAAATTTAAAAATGTGACTATCATCTTTTCCAATAATATGGCTAAGGCATTCATCTTATTTGTGTTTCTAATATCACAGAGGTGCTCCCCAATTCTATCTCGAAGGTATCTATCAGTCTTGCCTATACAGAATGAATGGCATGCTAAACAATATGCCAAGTATATTACATGTTCTGAATTACAAGTAGCCATAACTCTAAAATTAAATACCCAGTTAAAATCAGGGTGAGGAAATTGTCCAGAAGTGTGAAGATGGCAGCAAAAATTGCATTTGTTACAGGGAGTTAGACCAAGGTAACCATAAGGAGTTTCTATATTCTTAGAACAACATAAAAGTCTCTTGAGAGATCTCATGTTCTTATATACAAAAGTGGGATCATTACCCGCTGTTTAATTTAACATTATTCCAGATACCTTTTCAGAAGATGAGTCCACCCTTCTAGTATATGTAGCTTCCATTCTATTTGAAAAAAAATGGTCTAGCTATAGTCTCCCTTAAATTATGGACCTCATTCAAAGTATTACTCACTCTAGTCCTATTATAACCCCTTTTTTCAAATTTACAGGCAAGGTCTTCCTTTTCTTGTTGAAACGCATTCTCTTCAGTACTTAATCTAGAAATTCTCATTCCCTGCCCTTTTATTATGTTGTTAAAAATATGTGTGGGGTGCATACTCCTATGTAAACAGTTGTTACTACTACATTCTTTTCTATGCACCTAGTAGTAATATTACCTTTGTAATTTAATATTTTCACATCTAAGAAATCTATTTCATGAAAAGAACAATGCATGGTAAAGCTAAGGAAAGGTGTAGATCTACTAATATAATACAAAAATAATGGAGTTTCAGTCGTATCTTTCTATCCTTTACTCATGTTTGATTTTGTCTCTGATGCTAACCCTGAATGAAAGGGCAACAATTAAATTTAATTTAGATTCGAGTTTCGCTTATATTAATTTGCTCATTGACTATTTTAAACCAATGGAGCGACAGCTTAACTCGCAGATTCTGTAGACCCCCGAGTAAGTTATGTGAAATTCTTCCAGCTGCTGCAATAGATAGCAGAACTGAGGCCATGACTGACTCTGCTTCTTTTTGAAAGGAAGCTTATCTATTAAGGCTAAAAAGATAGCACGTGATAGATGTGATTTTGGATGTGGACACGTCTTCACTTGGCCTAAATCTACCATTCTTACATCAGAACTAACTAATCCAGGACCACTTCGCAGTTCACACAGTATCCTTTTCAGAGACTTCTTATTCTTATACACATAAGAATGGAATATGGTACATACCCATGTGGCAAATGTAAGTTTAGTGATTTTCTTGACAATACAGGCAGGTTCACACACACAGATACAGGAAAAACATATACTTTCAGATTGACAGCACACTGTAATACTGCTAATTTAGTGTATTTAGCCTAATGTATAGTATGTGGCTGTTTCTATGTGGGCATGACAACACGTAGATTATGTGACCATATGAGAGAACATATTTATATTTCTAGAAAAACAGAAACTAACGCCCTAGCTAAACACATCATAATACATGGAAATGAACACTCATTTACATTTTTGGTCATAGAAACTGTTCCTTTTAATATTCGAGGGGGAGAGATTAAAAATAAAATGGAAGTCAAGGAACTTGAATGGATCATTAGGTTACAGGCGAATATGGGTAGGGGCATCAATGATAAATTATGTATCAAGCCGGTATTAAAGGATAGAGGTATAAGAAAATAGTCATATAGGTACACAACATATTTAATATTGTCTATATGAATTTTGTCCTTCAGATATATAAATGTATTTGGAGGTATATGATGTAATTTTGTTTTTAATGTTTTAGATATATCGAGTGTATATGTAATGGTTAGCTATATGCCTTTAATTGGTTTTAACTTGCTTAATGAGTTTTAATTGATTGATTACTTGTGCTGATGGTATATAAACTGCAGCCTTGTAATATATGTTTTTGTCAGATGAAGTAGCCTTGGGCTACGAAAGTGCTCACCATTTGGATTAAAACTTTTATATGTTTTCATTAGCTGTGGTCTGGAGCCTCCTTTGCTTTTTCTGCATTGTATTTTTATTTTTGGAGGAACTGTTTACTCACACGACTTTCTTCTTATTTGCTGGTAACCCATATCTTTCCTTTACAAGTCATTACCTGGCCGTGACACTCGGGGTCCCTGGAAAACAGCCTGGAAATACCCAGCTCGGCAGCCCAATTCATGGTTCCCCACCAGCTCACTCGTTAACAGTAGGCATCTACCACAAAGGATAACCACCTTGAGACTGCAAATAAATCTTGTATTTCTTACCTGCCATTAGCGCTGTAGTTGGTTAGTTGGTAAGCAACCAGAACCTGTCTTACACCTCTCTTTCCCATAATAATCTTACTGGCTTTTCTATTAAAACTCTTTCACTACTTATAGTTACTACCACCCCCAAGTTCTCCCTACCTTCTCTGCCCGTATCTTCTAACTATTCTAACACTTCTGTACACACCTGCCTTCTCCACTGATAGTTTTTTGTGTGCATTCCTCTCTTTGCTCATCTAGCCAGCCAATGTAGCCCTGCTCACTTCGCTCCACTACCCTATCCCCAATTCCCACACACCCCTACTACCTCTACATTTATCTTTAAACATACCCAAACCTCCCACCTCAATACCTAATCATGTACATCTACCTATATCATCCAACTCTCCTCCATAAATCAACTCCACTCTATTACTCCTCCCATCAGTGATGCACTAACTATCACTCTGAAACCCTACTCTGCACAAAGACTACAATCTACTCATCTTATTAACATATTACTAGTACATATTACTTCCATAATTGTACTATTTACACTTTCTCTCCCCACCTCTTACCATACCCACCTACAGGTAACCCCACATTATGCAGGTACTGCTGCCTCTCATCATAAGCACATTCAATCTTACTTCTCTATCTCTTCCTCTATCCATACCCTATCACCCACCGACTACTCATCCTTTAAAATACTACCTCACCCCAAATATCATCAACCCTCCCTAAAATTCAACAGACAAATCACAAACCCCCTGCAGTCCATTCTCTACATTGCCTCTAAATTATCTCGCTCTGGGGATTTTCATCCCAACCTTGGACCAACAACTACTACAAACCAAACCACCCTGCAAATTCCCCTTCTCCCCGTAGTCTAAATCAACTTCCATGGAAAACTAATGACCTGTTTCTAAATATAAATGGCAGAAGTATCCCCATGAAAATCCATGACGTGCACGCCTGTCTTGCTCTATACCTGCCAGACATAGTGGTTATAACTGTCAACGACAATGAAATTATTCCCCCAGGATACAATATACTAAGGAAGGATAGAAAGGACAAAAAAAGGCGGTGGCATTGCTATATTATTTAAGAAACATCTCACAGTGCAAATAAAGTATACAATATCCCTCTGTTGACCATGCAGAAATATTGTTCACCCAACTGCAACTCAACTCCAAAAAACTAAAACATAATTGGATGCTATATACCTCCCAGCAACAATATAACCACTCTAGAAAATCTGCTCCATTGTTCCTGTTTCTCTCTCCAAAATGAAACCATAATTCTGGGTGATTTTAATACAGATTGGCTATCCTGCAACTCTTCCACCCCTACAAATCATATTAATCTCTATGGTTTTATCCAAGCCATCCAAACTCCAACAAAAATAACAAGACAACTACCAGGGAATCAATCCTTGACTGGATTTTAACTAATAAACTTAGCCACCCCTCTCTTGCAGGTTGCCGCCCCGATGGTCTAAGAGACCATCTGCCAACCTTCCTTCTGTGACAATGCAACCATAATCCCAAAGGTACAGTCTATCATTTTATTAGAAAGAAAAATAATTTTAATTCCATCAATTTCACAGTAGAGCTAAAACACTGCACCCCTGAAATATCTGGAATTAAATGAGGCAGTTAGTTACTTTAATAACACCTTATTAAATGCATTAGATCTTTATGCCCCTCCTAGAACCACAAGAACCATATCTAATCCCACTCCATGGCTTACCAAAGAAACCAAAGCCCTCCTCAAAGCTAGAGAAAAAGCATGGGATCATGAGAAAACTGTTAAGTCCCCAGCTGCAAAACAAAAAGATCAGGAGGTTAGGAATAAAGCTAAGAAACTAGTAAAACCTGACAAAATTAATTACTACTCCAATCTTCAAATAAAGCAACAAAATAGCCCTCAAAAGTTTTGGGCAGCCATTAACAAACTACTACTACTAGACAAAACTGGTACTCCCTCTCCCACCTTAGTAAATAACTTGGACAGCATTCCCACTAAAGTTAATACATTCTTTACTGAAACAATACTGATCCTAGCCAACCAACAGAAAAATCAACACACACACACCCTTCATCTGAGCCCATCACTACTCCCATAAGGAATAGCTCCTTCAAATTCCAGTCAGTCTCTATAGATAGGATAAGAATTTACCTCAAAAAACTTAAGCCCACTACACGGGCTGCTGACAAATTACCAGGGGAATTCTTAAAAACTGCTGCCGATGCAGTGGCCTTCCCTAAAGCCATTCTAATTAACAGATCCATCTCAGAAGCCACTGTCCCAGAGACATGGAAAATATCTCACAGAATCCCCCTACATAAAGGAGGCAACTCCACAGAGCTTACAAACTACCGACCTACAGCAATTCTATCCCCTCTAGCAAAAATCCTCGAAAAGTGCACACACTTCCAAATGATTCACTACTTGCACACACACAGGCTTTTATCTAACACCCTGCACAGCTTCAGACACTTCCATAGTACCACCACTGCCTTATTGTCCTTCTCCACTACAGTAAAAACTCTCATAGAAATGGTGGTAAATTTGTTTCTGCCACTTTTCTTGACCACTCAAAGGCCTTCGATATGGTTAGACATGACATTCTTATCAAAGAACTGTCCGAATTAGGACTCTTTCTTCCTGCCATAGCCTAGTTACAGAGCTATTTAGCTGGCCGTCAGCAAACAGTCTTATAGAAACAAGAACTCTTCCCCCCCTTCTCCCAGTTACTCTTGGTGTTCCCCAGGGTTCTATTTTAGGCCCTCTGCTGTTCACCCTCTACACCAATAAGCTTCATTCCTCTACTCCCAAAGCATCTGCCATCCAATATGCTGATGATTCTACTTTAATTTGTGCAGCTTCCTCACTAAAGGAACTTCACACATTAACTCAGGAATCTTTCCTCTCTATGGAAACATGGCTATCCAATATCCAACTCATCCTAAACCCTGCTAAAACCAAACTACTACTCTTTAACCCCACTAGGTCCACCTCACCAACTTCTACCTTTAATATGTCCAGTAACAAAACTACTATCTCTCCCACAGAGCACACCAAACTCCTGGGCATTGAGATTGATAATCTAAGATTTGATATTCATACTTCCCAGACCATCAAGAAAGTTCACAAAAAACTAGGTACTCGCCATAGAAACAGATAATTCATTACCAAACAAACAAAAGCTACTATATCTCACATTCACCTTATTTCTACCCTCCTCTATGCCTCACCTATTCTCACCAACCTTAGAAAAGCAGACCTAGCTAAGCTTGACTCCTGCTATAACAAAACAGCTAGATTTGCCTCGGACTACCCATTTAGATCTCACCAGTGCTCATCCTTGAAGCTGCTCAACTGGCTGGAACTTCCTCAACTACTACACTACCACTGACTCTCTCTGGCCCATAAAATTTTTTTATCAACCAAAAAAAAACCCTGTATTGCAAAGCCTACTTCATCTCCACACCAATAACAGCACTCTTCGCTCCAGTAACAAACATTCTCACAGTAACTAAGTCAAATAATACAGGTAATGCTCTGTTTTCTAATTATGTAACCAAAATATGGAATGCTCTACCCTATAACATAACTGCAAAGACATCCTTCATACAGTTCAAAAAAGCATTAAAACTGCATCTCACTAATAACTGGCTATGCTCTTGGACTTCACCAGGCTACACCCTCCACTATGTTAGACCCTACACCACCTTAACTATCTCATGTGGAACAGATAGGTCTATATTCTATTACTGTAAAAATACATACAATATAATAATAGACCGTTATGGTTTAGACCCCAACAACCTTTAAGAAGTTGTTGGTTTACACGACTCCCTCCAGCAATGACTGAGGCCATTATATAAATCTCTTTAGACTAATGGAACTATTACAGTAAGATTTCTCTGTTTTCACTAATTGTGACCACTGTGCATGGATATACTACTATTAAGACTTACTGCATTTTGTGTCTAAATATACTTTGTAAACTTTGCAGCTTTTTTGTTACATGTTATTCATATGTGTTGAGCATTTCTCCCCGGGCCTCCACTGAAAATGGACTTGTGTCCAGTGGACTATCCTGGTTAACAAATGTAAAATAAATAAAATAAATAACGTAGATGAGGGTTCAAAGGGCGATATGGTCAGACTACGTTAGAACAAAATTCAGATCGCATGGTGAAATAGGTTCTTTATTGGGAGGTCTTAATAAGCAGGTACCTTTTAAGAACGTTTTACACAATCTGTGCAACATCAAGTTTGGAGTCTAGTTACCTATATGAAAATATGAAATTGCAGCTAATTGTACTTTAATAGTAGCTGCCGCTAAAACTTGTTGAAAAAGCTCTGATAGGAACTCAAGAATAGAGCTGATTGGGGCAGAAAAGGGATCAATGTTTTGTCTCTCCACCTAATATGAGCATCTTTTCCATTTACTAGAATATAGTTTCCTCGTTGAAGCCTTGTGTGAGGATACTAAGATGCGTCTTACTGCTGGCGTGAAATTGTGAAGCCTAAGTTCAGAACTGGAGCAGCCATGCTGTCAACTTGAGAGTTTGAAGGGAGGGGTGGAATGTTCCCGACATAAGAGTCAGAAGGTCTGGAACTAGGTCCAGCACCCACTGTTCCTCCTGAAGATGAGGGCAGAGGAAGGGAAACCATATCTGATGAAGCCAGTATTGGGCAATGAGAATAATCCTGCTTCCCAGCGACTTGGCTTTCTGAATGACTTTGGATATTAGGGAAAATGAAGGAAATGCATTAAGTAGTCCCGAGGGCCAATCGTGTACAAGTACATCCCTTGGTGACTCCTCTGGAGGGGGGATTAGGGCAAAATAGCTGCTGCATTTGGCATTCATGGGAGTGGCACAGAGGTCACAGCAAGGTTGGCCCCATTTTTGGAATATCCTTTCTGTTAACTCTCATTTCAGAGACCACTCGTGAGGCATCAATATTGCTCTGTTGAGCCTGTCCACTATCATGTTGGACTTCCCAGGGATATGTGTTGCTATCAGAAAACGTTGGGAAGAGATTGCCCACAGCCATACTCTGAGTGCCTCTCGGCAAAGGGGGTAGGACTTGGTTCCTCCTTGCTTGTTTATGTACCAAACCAGTGACACATTGTCTGACTGAATTGCAATTGTTCCTAGTGGAAGAAAGTCCTGAAGTGCTTGCAACGCCAAGAGCAATGCTCTCATCTCTAGAACATTGATGTGCAAATGGGTCTCGTGTTCCTGCCATGTGCCTTGGACCATCCTCCCAGATAATGTCCCCCACCCTATCTGGGAGGCATCTGTGGTCACTGTTGCCAGAGGTTTTTGTGGGATAAAGGGTCAACCAAACGTGACGTGACGTGACTAGAAACGAGCCACCATCTTAGATCCTTCTTGCATGACTCTGTAATTCTGATCTGGTGAGATATAGGAAGCTCTTGTAAGGACCACTGAGAAAAAAGGAGCTACTGAAGAATTCTCATGTGCATCCTGTCTAAAGGGAATAGGGTTATCATTGCTGCCATGGCTCCTAGAAATTTTAGAACTGTTTTCACTGTTACTTTTGTCTTTGGCAAGAGATCGGTAATCTGTTGCCAGAGTACAAAAACTCTTTCTGCAGGTAACTTTGCCATCATAGAGATGGTGTCTAGTTTGCTCCTATAAAGGTAATATGTTGATATGGAAACAAGGCAGATTTTCTTGAATTTATTGTTATCCCTAACTGAAAACAAATTTGTAAAGTGGCATCTCTTGACTGTTGTAGTAGATGCTTGGTGGTGGCAGTCAGGAGCCAGTCGTCTAGGTACGGAAACACTTGGAATCCTAGCCATCTCAAGTGAGCCATGACTACTGCCATGCATTTGGTAAACACTCCGGGGGCTGTAGTGAGACCAAAGGGCAGAGCTCGGAATTGGCAATGACTGGCTCCCAGCTGGAAACGCAAGTGACTCCTTGATGGCCTGTCCATTATGTGATAGTACACATCTTGGAGGTCTATCGAGCTCATCCAATTGTCTTTCCCTAAAAAGGGAAGAATCAACTCGACTTCTTTATGGATTCATTTAGTTTGCTGAGATCCAATATAGGTCTGCAGTCCCCTGTTCTTTTGCACACTAAAAAGAATCGTGAGTAAGTTCCGGATCCTATTTGGTCTGCGGGAACTTTTTGGATTACCCTTTTGTCTAACAACTTTTGAATCTCTATAGTTGCTTGTGCTCTTTGACTGGTTGGAAAATCTGGGATACTTCTGATTTGTGGAAATGGAAGACAAAAGGGAATGGAATAACCTCTGGATATTATACTTTGTACCCACTTGTCGCTTGTGATACGTCGCCAGGCTTCTGGGTACAAAGATATCCTCCCCCACCCTGACTGCCTCCAGAGTAGAGCAGATGGGAAACCTTTCAGGAGCGCTGGTAGGGTCGGCCGCAAAGAATCAAAGAATCAGCAGAACCTGGTTTTGCAGACCCCCACTGCCTCATGGACATCTACCATTACTAGTTTCCCCTCTGTCCCTGGGGAAGGATTCACCTGGTGCATCCTGAAAAGTTCCCTGGGATTTTGTGAACCACATTTTACCACCCTTCTGACCCTTAGGATAAGGTCTGGAAGGCATGGAAAAATGTACTCCAATGGCAGAGTTTTTCCTTCCTATTCGCATCTGGTGAGTGTGTGTCTAACTTTGGGTCCAAAGAAGGTAGACTTAAAAGGTTCCGCAAAGTTACACAAGTGCATCCAGGAGTGTCTCCTTTGGGAAACTCCTTAACCCGCTGCCCTACTCAGTCCATCTGCTGCATAGGAAATCAGTCTTATGGAGGAGTTAATTATGGAATTTAAGGTGGATAGCTGAGAGGTCACCTTCTCTGATACCCCTGCAGCTAGTGAACCTTGGAGAGTATCTCCTAACTACTTATGCTTCCTCTTGCATGCTCTCATCCAAGGAGCTTCCTCAGAAGGGTATTCTGGAGAGATCTCAGAAGAGTGTGGTTCACCCAATGGGGCTCCCTGAGGTCCTGAATCTCTGCTGTCCTGAGGATGGGGTGGTGCCGAAACAGAAGCCGGTGCTTTGAGGGGGGGTACCAGCACCCTTGTGTAGAGCTGTAGGAGGGGACAGCACACTCCGCATCAGCTCGAAGGCAGCTCCCCCCGGCTCTGAGGACACCACCAGTTCCGAAGAAGCAGAGGAAATCCCTGGCACCAAGGAGACCGGCTCTGAGCATGATGTAGGACCCGAGCTCAGTCACATCAAAGCCCCGAGAGGTACGCTCAGAACCTAAGATTCTCAGGTCGGAGTATCCCCCCAGGAACCAACAGGTGAGCTCCGGCTCCTAGACATCCCAGATGGCACCAAGCTTGTTGCAGCAGACAACGGTTCCGAAATCTCCGGAGCAGGTATTAGAACTGAAGATTCTACCACAATAGGTACCAGGCATTCTGGCTCTGAAGATCCAGCTTGGCTTGGAGGAGGAATCGAGGTGGATAAGAGAGTCTTAGTTTGCTCCGAGATCAAATGGGTCGGAGCCGAGAATAACTTTGCTAGCGCTTGCGACTACAGTAGTCTGCGCACCACCCTATCCACATAATCATCCAATAGGCTTCTAGAGGACTTAGAAGAAAGGGTAGGTGAGTGAGATCTCTGCAGAATGGGAGATCTCAAGTCAGGGAGACCAGAAATAGTTCAATGGGCATGCTCAGAATGTCAAAAACAATGGCGCCGAAGGACTTGGTTTGTCTGATT